>NC_081414.1:858319662-859020676 GCF_030272615.1 Cryptomeria japonica | reverse complement strand
GTATAACAAGCTTGATTATTCCAATGTTCCTTTTGATTATAAGGTTGAAAACATAGAAAGTTTGTGGTTTAGAAAACCATGCACATTTTGTGGGTTGAATAACCATAGTGTTGCCGAGTGTTGGAAAAGAATGGCTTTGTACAGGAAAGTCGAGTCGACCAGGAAAGGGACACAGGACAAAGAGCCATCTCCAAATCAGAGGAATGAGAATGGCAAGAAAGGATGGATGTTAAAAAGGCCTTGCTCTTATTGCTACAAAGGTGGACATCAAGAAGCTAACTATTGGAAGTTTCATCCAGAGCTTCATCCCAATAAGGATAAGAAGAAGATTGCAATTGATTCTCTGTTGGTGAAAACAAGGCAAATGAAGAGGCTCATGTATGTAAGAAAAAATTATTCGTTCATTTCTACAAAGGTGGAAAAAGTAGGTAATCTGAAGCATAAAAATGAAGTAGTTGTATGTAAGCCTAACTCTCATGTGTTTCAGGGATCATCAATGCCGTAACATGAGAATTTTTCATGGGAACGTGTCAAAAGGATTAAAAGTGTTGTTAGCTCATTGCCACTAATATCCTTGTATTTTTTATTACTGCTAATGTGTTATACATGGATAGTAGTTGGGGTAATGAATGCAAAAGGGTGTGAGAAAATGCATATGGGTAGCAATATGATTGCAGTTTTCATAATTGTTGTACAACTTTTGATGAAGCAGGTGCAAAAATACGGTGGATAGATACTGGACAAGTGGGAAGGTGTTTTTCTCACTTAGTGTCTGATTAAAAACCTTTTGGAGGTCCAAAAGTTCCTCAAAGGGGAGGAATGATCCAGGTGGATCTAGAAACCTGCTAACATGGCACCTCAATGTCCTTGGAGTTTGAATTGTTTAAACAAAAATTTGTTACGAGTTTTGAGCATTTAACCTCCACTTTCAAAGTTGAGCCGCTCATTGTTACGCCACGTGAATAACATATTACTATATTTGGAGCTGGTTAAGCTTATTGTTTAATCACCAAATTTCATGGTAAAAGGATGGTCGACGAGAGTTGAACCTCCAACCACCGATTGCCAAACTAACATATCATCGTTGCACCGCCAATAGTGGATGCAATATAAATGTGTTTTCTTTTATTTGAACATGTTTAAGCCGCCTATTTTATTTAAAAAGAGGTTTATTGTTAAAACCAACCCTAACAAAATATAACAACTTTTGTTATTTGTTAAACCCAGAAACAAATAAAGGCAAAAGGGGTTATTTTGTGGTTTTCCCCCAATCTAGAATATTTTATGTATTTAAGAGGCCTATGGGTTTTGGAAAATTCATTCTTGGAGATAGAGAATTCAAAGCAGTATCTTAGAACAACGGGGAGATATACAAACTCAGTATTTTCTCTGAGAGGATATTGTATGACTCTTAAGTCATTTTGTAAGGTCTTGTTGCCTATGTACTCTTGTTGAGAATTGAGAGAAATCACTTGGTGAGGGTTTTTGAAAAACTCTTGTGTGTTCTCATGTTCTTTGTAAAAACTCTTGGAGAGTTTATTATCTCTTAGTAAAGGGTTTGGAGTGAGATTTATTGGAGAGTTACAATTTCATTTGCTTAGCATTGTGAATGTGATAGAAGGACTGGGCAGGAAGCTAGAAAGTTCTTGTCAGGATAGTGTGGAAGCGGGAAGAGCCTAATGGTAACAATCTTCCTTGGAAACATATTGTAACTCGATAGAAGACCATGGTGATGTAAGAATGTTTGCATCATAATAATGGCATTGATCATGCATGTCTGCAGATCCAGAGATGTAGCTAGAGTCTGGTGAAATCCATTATCAAATATTTTGTCTCTCTTTTCCTGATGCATGTTTTGTCAACTTATTTATTTTCCTTCTTTTTATGTGTTTATTTGCTCAATTCACAAGCAATGTCATTTTTTATCTTCAATTAAATCTGTATGCTGGTGAATCTAACAATTTCTAAGTGATCCATAATAAGGAGTTTATGATCATAAAATGATGTCCACTTGCAAGAAAGTGGTCCTTCATGTGGGCTACATGAGTTTCTTCTACCTAGAAATGAATAGAGTAATAACATAATGCTTGTAAAGGAAAATCCTACCCAGTGTGGTGCTTTTACAATGGTTTGTGCATAGGTTATGGGAAATCATGTTGCAATTATAGTGGAAGATCAAACGGAAACTTCAATCTCAATGTGTACAAGCCATTAATTGCAAGTTCTTTAATTTGACCTTTGAGATTACAATAGAGACGCGATGACTTCATTAGAAAATAATCATCAAGGCACTCAAATTCTTAAACATATTAAGAATTTTGGGTGGACATTTGTAGATATCATACCATATTATGTGCTTGGTCAAAACACATGTGCTCTATGTATCATATTATGATACCATTTACTTCATCCAAATTATATTTACGATTGGATATGAGAATTACAAAAGAGCTTTAAGCTACGAGTTGTTCTATGCTATGTTGATGTAGAAGATATAATTTAACCACTTCATGAATTTACAAGAGCAACAATACTTCACGATTGTAGTCTTCTATGTGGTTAGAATTCAAGAGAGTGTGCTCATTACTTGGAGACAATCAAAACATATGAGAATATTTCAGGAGCCTTTAGGCGGGTCACAAAGTATAATAAGAACCTCGTGAGATAGAACCCACCTGGACAATATTGTTATTTATTGATACCAGATATAATGGAATGGGAAGATAAATTGATGATTGTTTGTTTCCTGATAAGCATAATATATTAAGTGTAGGGTGGCGGGTTTGCACTCAAGCTTGATAGGTGTCGTGAAATTATTCTCTTTGAACCATAAAAATATTTTCTTTTATAAGAAATTATTCAAAACTGCTTTTGGAGATTTTTTCATAAATCTTTAAAATTTTATAAAATACCCAAAGGAGTTATGAGAAACGGAATGGTTATAGAAGCAGTTACGGAAACTGAAAATGAAGAATGAGTAAATTATTTTAAATATGCAACGATATAATGGAATGAGGGTCCAAATTTGGAAAGAGGGGGCTTTGCCATATCAATCAGAAGGAGGCAATTCAATCAGAAGTTCCATAAGAGGGAAAGAGGGGATATCTTTCTGTTTTCAAACTTAGCTATTATACAGCAGGGGGAGATGGACTTTGAAACATTTGCCTTTTATCAAAGGAAAGGAGACATATAATATTAAAAATTTGTATTTATATGTGTTCCTTTGCTGCATATTTGCCTTTGAGTCTTTATTAGTTATTCTTTGATATTTTTCCTATCCTATTAAGTTATGTATACGAAACTTTGAATTCTAAATTATTTGCATATCTGAAAAGGAATTATTATATCCTTCCCTATTTTATTTGTTGTGGGCATTTAGTGGGTGAATTTTGTGTCATTCGTTTATGTTTTTCCTTTTATTCTAAATTCATAATCACATCTGCATAATAGCTATTTGCAAATGTTAGTTCACCTTTCCTATTTTTTTATTAAAAAGAATACCTCAAAATCTAAATCACATCATAAGAGGGAGTTGTACCTCTAAAATTTAGACGAAGATCAATCCATGCAATGGTGATCTCTCCAACTATTTGTTAGCAAGATGTCTTCATATTTTGACAAAGGGAGTCACTTTGTTTGTTATTTTGGGAAGATGTAATGTCCCCTTTCTAGCATTCAAAGCATAATATTATTGTTTGCCTACTTCCCCATGGTTCCTTAGGCTAACCAAGATATTAAAGGGACTTAGAGGCCATTTGGCCTTGATAGTTTCAGTTGCAGGTCTTTCTAAGGGGTTTTGAGATAGTTTTAGGCATACTTACTATTTATAGTAAGTCATTTTGGACATGGTTGGACATCCAATGGCAATGACATGTCAATGGTAATTGTTTAAAATCAACAAGAAGAGTTATTTATTATTGATATGATTTACTGTGCATTAACAAAGCTATTTTATAAAGTTGAATTTAAATATTTAATGTTATTAATGCATAGACTATAGTTTGTGGGAAATATTTAAATAAAGGAGTACCCTTTATTTTATAATACATTGGAGGCACAAGTTACATAAAGAGAGTTATGTTTTATTCCACATTGACAAAATGAAGGAATGGGCTCTTGTGAGAACATTATAAAAGAGATGGAAGAGCTTCCATTTAGCATGCTTGGATATGATTAATATTATGTTGTTGGATTTCTTGGAAATTTGATTTATTGGGCTTCAAGGATGAAATACCTCTTTGCCAACATTCTCTTTGT
The DNA here is from genome assembly GCF_030272615.1 of Cryptomeria japonica. Classification (NCBI taxonomy): domain Eukaryota; kingdom Viridiplantae; phylum Streptophyta; class Pinopsida; order Cupressales; family Cupressaceae; genus Cryptomeria; species Cryptomeria japonica. Next base: position 859,016,419 of record NC_081414.1, on the reverse strand, counting down.
TATTGGAGGAAACAGTCGAGAGGATTATGGGGTGTTTTCATCCAAGAAACACAATAGGCTTCATTGACGAGTTTGCATAGAGTTTTTACAAGGGTTTGAAATGCAAATCAGAAGTTGTTACCTATTGGTATAATAGCTGTGAATAGTGTTTTTTCTATAGTACCTGTGAATAGTGATTTTGCTACAGTAGCCGTGAATAGTGATTTCTCTATAATATCCGTGGAAAGTGATTTTGCTACAGTAACCATGAATAGTAATTTTGTTACTATAGTCGTCAATAGTGTTTTTCTATAGTAGCTATGAATAGTGTTTTTCTATAGTACATGTGAATAGTGATTTTGCTACAGTACTCATGAATAGTGATTTTGCTAAAGTACCACCAAGATTCAGAGTTATATGAAGTTGGAGGTCAAAGAGAAATAAGATTCACACTTCTTGTTGTGCATCGTCATTGTGGAGTTTGATATGTTGTTGTTATGCCTCAATTCCCAAGTATGAAATTACTTTTAAAATCTACTATATATGTTTGTAATCTTCTCTTGAAATATCAATAATAAAAATCTAATTATTGAAGTATTGAATGCTATTGCTTAGTGAATTATTTTGTATGCTTTCTTGCAAATTGCTATATTCCATTTTGCATTATTATATCATGAATGGCATGTGAGAAGTTCAAACAAACAAATCAAGAAAAAACACAAACATTGAACCTTCGTACAACAGTTGGGTACTTTCAAAAAAAAAATAATGGGGTATACATTATAGTGGTATCAGAGAAAAAAATCCTACCATCTTGAAGGGTTTAAACATGAGCAAACAATGATATGACTGATTGGGGTGTACAACTATTATCACATCATTACAACACATGGATAAATGGGGTTTTGTTTAATACTAGACAAGAGGAACAAAGAGATGCAGAGGATCAGAATACTAATCAAAATATTAACAATATGGGTGAAAGAAGGGACCCTAGTGAGGGGATATTTTTATAGTTATTGGACACACTAGTTCAAGAGAAACAGTTAGCAGAGCAAAGAGCACAACAATAGAATCAAGGTTTGGACTTACTAACACAGATGATAGCCTGCCAAATGGCCATTAATTTGAATAATATGGGTGGTGGAAACAATGGTTGAAATAATGATTAGAATGGAGGTAATAATGGACATAATGGTGGAAATAATGGGGGTAATAATGGTGGACAAAATGGAAATGGGGGTAACGGAGGAGGAAATGTGGACTACAACTTTGGACATGTAGCTCAACCCACTAGAACAGTGAGCGCTAGACCTCTTATACCTACCATCCCACTTAGGGCACTAGCACAACCTATGAATGAGCCTCAAATTATTGACTTATAGGATAAATTTAGAAGAGATTGGGAGAGTGGAGGACCTGATTTTTAGGTAGCTATATCTCTATGAGATTAAATTGATGTGAGGATGAAACACATGCCTCATGTAGGAGACAGGAACCAAAATTTTGAGTTCCAGAAGAAAGTAGGGAAGTTATCTCTATCGTATTTTGATGCTTCCGGGATGAATACAACACGAGATTGGGTTCAAAAGGTGGATAATTACCTTCATCTTAATCATATGCCTGAAGAAGAAGCCATTAAATATGTAGCTATACACCTTGATGGAATTGCACATGAATGGTGGAACCATGGCATGGTGACGATGGGACATGATCAAATCACTTCCTATGATGATTTTACAGAATGATTGATAGAGAGATTTCATAGGAAGGAACTAGAACTACATTTTAAGGAGTTGACACAGTTGAAACAATGGGGATCAATGGATAACAATATTATAGAGTTCCAGAGACTCTCAATACTAGTTACAGACATATCAAAGAGGATGCTCATGGAACTTTTCATGGATGGGTTGGTTGATTTATTGAGAGGATGGATTAAGACCCTAAATCCACCTACACTACAGGATTCCATTAAGAATGTTAGGGATATGGAGGCTTTTATCTCAAGAAGCCAATTTCTATCTAAGAAATAAAGATTCTGAAGTAAGAAGTTGGGGCCCATCGTGGGAATTAATTCATTAAGAATTTAATTAGAAAGAATAAAGTAGCTGCTAATTTAGCCCACCCTTAGATCGCCCAACTTAATTAGCTATAGCTACTGGCACGATCGATGACATGACCCCCCTTCTGAGTGACTACCTTATTTTTGTGTACTTAGGGCTAACTAGAAAGAAGGTATTCATTAGCCTTATATAAGGAATTAGACCCACATGAAGACCCCAACATAATTTTCAACTACTGGACGAACCCTTTTCCATAGAAAAAAAGTAAAGGACAAGAAACAGAGTGATTCTCACCCACCACGAATAAATACAAGGAGACTAGAAAGTGATTAGTTAAATGAGCTCAAAAGAAAAAAACCAATTGTTTTCACTATAGAGAGCCATGGGACCCTTCACATAAGTGTACTATTAAAGCAAAGGAAAAATAGTTAGAGTATTTTTAGCTAAAGAATCAGCTTCAAAAGAGTCAGAACAATAGTCAGATTCAAAAAGTAGTGGTGAAGAAGATATTACGGCAGAAGAGGCTAAAGGAGATCAAACCCTTGCATGAATTACTAGTACTGAAACATCAATAACCTTCGAGGTAATTGGTGTGATACAGGGACAACGAGTGGTTTCACTAATAGACATAGGAGCCACCCACAATTTCATTGATGAAAGCTTCATGAAGAAGCGAGAACTTTAGACAGAGGAGCATGAGTGGTTCAGGGTGATGGTAGCTAATGGACACAAGATTCTTAGCACTTGGATTATTCTTGATCTTCATATGTAGATGGGAGACTATGACATGGTAGACAAGTTATATGTTGTTGATATGGGAGATTATGATGTCATCCTAGGCATGACATGGATGAGATCCCTAGTGGAGTTCACCTTCAATCTAGAAAATTTAGAAATGAGATTTGAGCATCAAGGTCAAAAAGTGGTTCTCAGAGGATTATCGAATGGGGGACTCATATTAGTCTCACTTAAGGTGATGAAACATTTGTTTAGATATGACTAGGTGGAGTAGGCAGCATAATGTATGGTCATGCCTACATCTATAGAGTAGCAACTTAAGGAGTACCATCCGGACATTCAGGAGGTCATATCTAAATATACAAAGATGTTTGGAAGCATTCTACTAGTTGTTTCTCTAGAGAGAAGAATAGAGCATGTAATTTAATTGGAGGAGAGAACAAAGCTTGTGATTACCACCCCCTATTGGCATCCTAAGGTGCATAAGGATGAGATCAAGAAGGTGATAAAGGAGTTGTTGGAGATGGGTTACATTAGGCCTAACAAAAGTCCATTTGCCTCATTAGTGGTTCTAGTAAAGAAAAAATATGGGACAAAGTGTACGTGCATAGATTTCAGGGCTCTCAACAAAAAGACAATCAAGAAAAGGTACCCCATTCCAAGAATAGATGAGTTGATAGATGAGTTACATTGCTCACATTACTTCTTGAAGATAGACTTGCACTCAGAGTACCATCATATTAGAATGAGAGCAGAGGATGTGGAGAAGACAACCTTCAAGTTCTATTATGGCCACTTTGAGTTTTTGGTTATGCCATTCGAGCTAAGCAATGCTCTAGTTACCTTTCAAAGTTGTACATGAATCAGGTGTTCAAGAGACAATTAAGGAAATTTATGCTAATATTTCTTGATGATATACTGATATACAATATGACACATGAGGAACACTTGCAGCACTTGGAGGAGGTATTGAGCATACTTGGGAGGGAATCCCTTTATGCCAAAGAATCTAAATGTGAATAATTTGGCATGACAGAGTTATTGTACCTTAGGCACATCATTAGTGTAAATGGAGTGAGGGTGGACCCAAATAAAATTAGAGCTATATTTGAGTGGCCTACTCCTACAAATCTTACCTAGATCAAGGGGTTCTTGGGTCTATGTGGTTTCTACAAGAGGTTTGTGAAGGGGTCCTTGTAGACAAAAACTCCACTTACATATTTGATCAAGAAGGGAGCCTTTATATGGATAGATACATCTTCAAATAGTTGATGATATCTGTCGATAGGGGTCAATTGTCAATATGTTTCAAAGGTTGATATGGGTCAAACTGATTGTCGATATGTGTCAATATATCAATATGGTTCAATATGTCGATATGTGTTAATATATCAATATGGTTCAATATGTCGATATGGGTCAAAGGTCGATATGGGTCTTGTTTCGACATGGGTCCTGATTCAATATGGGTCCTGATTCGATATGGGTTCTAATTTGATATGGGTCCTGATTGTCTATATGGGTCAGTTGTTGATATGGGTCAATTATTGATTAATTGTGATATAATACTGAACTTTGATATGTTGCTTGATTTTGATATGGGACTCTGGTTGAGTGATTTTCGATATGGAACTTGGATTGATTGATTTTCTATATGGAACTTTGATTGATTGATTTATTTGATGTTTCTTGATTCATAGACTTTGTTATTGATATGATATCCAGGGAATTTGGACATTTATTTTTTGTGATTGATGATTGGTTCTGACTTGTATCATTGATTTTCCTTTGGATCAACATGTGATCACACATGTGCATGATGATATGATATGGATGTAGCTATTTTGATTTCGATGAGCTATATGATATTCTTTTGATGTATATGGCTTTTGCAAATGATGATGCAGATGATGTGATGTGTGTGTGTTTGATTTTTATGATTTACATGCTTATATGATGATTGTAATGATACTATATGTTTAGAAGGTGATATGTAGATGATGGTTGGATTTGATGATTGCAAATTTTTCTAACATGTTTTTGTGCTTTTGTGTGCCTTGGACAATGCGATCTAGAATGTCACATGTTTTGATATGATATGCAAAATGCTATAATAATGTGAAATATGAAATGTATCATGAAAATGAGATGGATAATGATATGCATGATATGAGATATATTTTAAAAATGAGATGTATGATATAAGATGTAATTCTCTTTACAATGATATGGAGATTATTATGATATGGTAGGAAAATGCAACTATAATGTGATATGAAAATGATAATGCAATTGAATGTAAGTGGAAAATGATAATGTGAATGCACCTAAATGCAATATTAACATGATGATGATATTCAACCTAATGTAAGATTAACCTGATAATGATATGCAACCTAATGGAAGATTAAAGATGATATGCAACCTAATGCTAATAATGATAATGGAATGATGCAAAAAATGACATGAAACCTAATGCAAGATTTAAAATGAGAATGATATGCAACCTAGTTGAAACTTAAAGATGATAAATGACACTAATGGAAAATAAAAATGATATGCAACCTAATGAAAGATTAATATGATAATGATAATGAATTAATACTAATGTATTCTCGTTCCCAAGTGTTGCCATCTTTTTTTGATCAAATTTCCAGTGCTTCCCTATTTTTTTTATCATCGAGCCTTGATTTGTTGAAAGTTGATACAAGCGTCATGGTATAATTGAACCATAACGACCTAAGTATAACCTAATGGATTTTGATATGGCAAGATGGCACAAGCATCGAGGTATAATTGAACCAAGACAACTTAAGTGTTGCAAGTTGCTTGCGTAAAATAGACAAGAGTTAATTTTAGTCTCATACAAATCCGAAATGTCTTCAATGATATGTTGCCTGATCACATCGTAAGACAAATTTGCATAGTAGAAGACTTCACTCCCAAACAGTAGACAAAGAAAACATCACATTCCTTCCTTGCTTCTATAATATTTGAGACATCCTTGAGTCACTTAGGAGATATGATAAGAAAAAAATCAACAATCATAAGTAAGCATGCATGCTATTGGAAATGTATTCTTGTCAAGTAAAACATCTTGCAAATAGATCTTTTGTTCAGTTCCAGTCAATTCAATTCAATAATTCTATCCTTCTTGTATTATCGTTGTCATTGTGGGTAGTCTTGATCCTTGTTGTTATGCTATGTATTTGGTCTGATATCTAAAACCCTCAAGGCAAAATTCCCCTAGTGAGGTCAAGATTTTACCCCTTGCTGTCGATACTATTTCGATATAGATATGTACACTAATCACCAATCCATGGTGGGATATGATTCAAATAATCAAGGATAGTGACTATGCTAAGTATGTCCAAGATAATGTTGCATTTATAAGTGTTATGTAGTGGCTATTGGTTTAGATCAGATGGAGCCAAAGATATGATGCGAGTACCATTAGGTAGAGGAGTTTCTCTCTCACAAATAGCGCCAGTTGCCAGATTTTCACCACTTGTTTTTATTTCATTTTTTTATTGTTTTCAATTTTCTTGTATTTTTCTCAATTTGTTTTTTTTTCGGTGTTATAGGGCACCTATTTGCCAGGTTTTCACCCTAGTGATGATTTTTGATACTTTTTTGCTTGATCCATGCATTGGATGACTCAAGTGTAGAATTTATTTAGATGGATGTTGTTGGTTGGCTCATTAAGCAAGTCCCCTTCTAAAGTTGATAACTGATATGCTCCTGATCCATAAGCTGATATGATAACAAAGGGCCCTGGCCAGTTGGGTTCAAATTTCCCTTTCTTCTTGATCTTGTTGGTTCCGAGGGTTTCCCTTTAGGACTAGATCACCAACTTTGAATGCTCGTGGGATGACCTTGTGATTGTAGCTTTTGTATATTCTTTGTTGATATGCCTTGAGATGATCAAAGGCATGCTATTGATGTTCATCTAGCATTTTGAGCTCGTGCAACTTGTTGACTCGATATTTCTCATCTAGAATGAGGCCTTTCAATGACACCCAGAGTGATGGAATCTCTACCTCAATAGGTAGGATAGCTTATGATCCGTACACCAATGAGTATTGTGTAACTCCTGTAGGTGTGTGGATACTCATTCTATAGGCCCAAAGTGCAGGATTGAGTTGGACGTGCTAGTCTTTACCAGCATCATTCACTATCATTTTGAGGATTTTCAAGATTGTCTTGTTTGAGGCCTCTTCTTGGTCATTCCCTTGTGGATAATAAGGTGTCGAAAAGCAATGTTGGATATGGAATCATTCACAAAGCTCTTAGACATCTTGATTTTTGAAAGGTCTTCCATTACCTGTGATAATGTAACTAGGGATGTCATACCAATAGATGAGGTAATTCAAGATGAAGGAAGCTATCTATTTGTCGGTTACTGTAGTTAATGGAACTGGCTCAATCCATTTGGTGAAGTACTTAGTGGTCATGATGATGAATTTGTGTCCATTTGATGAGGAAGGATGATTTTTTCCCACTAGGTCGAGTCCCCATTGACAGAAAGGCCAAGATGTAGTGAGTGGTTGCAACTCTTGTAGTGGTGCACGTATGAGGTTACCATGAATTTGACACGTAGGACATTTCCTAGCAAACTGATAGGACTCTTTCTCCATTGTTGGCCAGTAATATCCCATCCTTAGGAGTTTATTAGCAAGAGTAGGACCACTTGAATGCGTACCACAAATACCTTCATGAATCTCATGTAAGGAAGAGTCAGATTCATTATGATCGAGCCATCCAAGGAGAGTATCATCAAGACCTCAACAATAAAGCATGTCAACAATTAAGTTGTAGTAGGCAGCTTGTCAGATAAAGCTTCATTTTTGGTTGTGAGATAGGTCAGGTGGGAGGGTATTGTCTTTGAGACAAGCATAGATCTTTCTGTATAGGGGAGAATTAGAACCGTTTAGAGCACAGATAAATTGGGATTTAGTTACCATAGCAATAGAGACTTTGAGGCGAGTCAGTTTCCAAACATTGGCAATATCATAGTGCAAAGGTGGGGAAGAATCTGCCCCCGATATTAATCACCATATATCTCCCAAGATAACTACCCAATTGTGAAGCAATTCACTTTGGATTAATTTCTAGCAAAAGGCAAAAAAATTGGGCGCCCTCTAGGGGGTGACAAGGTTGTTTGAGCTAATGAAGTATCGAGACTAGTGGGCTATGATGTTGTTGATGATCCTTGAATAAAGTGTCTATCTCATGTGTCTTTTATTGTAAATCAAACCAGTGATAACATCGGGGATTTGAAAACATCCTCACAAGAACATACACTCAATGTTTAGCATAGGGATGGCCATTGTTTTCATGTGTGCTATGTCTTCTTGTCATGAACATTGAAACATCTTGCAAGTTACAAATCAACCAATACAACAGTCAGTTTAAAACAAAGAGCAAAGAGCAACTTTAGAGAAAAGAGAATTTCCAAATCCAACTAGCACCCTTGGAAGGGGTATCAAATCTTCAACTATCTCAGGATATGATTTCATCGAACAAGATTAAGGATTATCAATTAAAGTGATCAAAGGTTCCACCATCCAACAATTATTATCAAAACCAATACCTAGTTAGGTTCTCGAGTTGTCAAATTAAGTTCCTATATCGTGAAACTTGAATCATATCATTTGACACACTTTGTCATGGGGGAGAATCAAACTAAACCTCTACTTGACAAGTAAGCTTGAGTTTTGAAAAAAAGTATCCATATCAACCATCAACATCAACATTGATCATTTTGTATGACCACTCCCCACATTTTGAGAAGAAGAAGTCTTCATCATAAGACTAAGTTGAAGAAGAGACGACCTAGTCCTAAGGCACATACCAAGAGGAGTAAATTTCTCTATATCAACCGTCAACTCTTTAAATCACATCATGTTTTCTTGTGACATATGCGATTGTATCTCCAAGGAAAAAATAACGAGTTTGACAAGGAACCTTTAAGAAGTAGAGCTTACGTTCAGAAAGCAACTTTCAATCAACGCCTTGATAGTGGGGGAAGGATCAATCCTGCATTGTTTCCAAGAAATTGCATCACCTACCATGAAGATCGGCTTGAACTACCAACCCCACCAAGAAGCCCGTTAGAAGAGGAGGAATTCACTACTATAGAAATCTATTGATGCCTGTTAGCATTTGATCTCGAAAAGGAAAAGAATTGGATCCACAACCAGAATCTAGCATGAGTCATAGGGAATCCAATCCTTTTGACGAATATGCAAATATGAAAGAAGAAGAGATTACTGAGGAATTTGTCCAACAAAGCCAAGAAAGCGTCACCTTCCAAAAGCTAATGGAAAGGATTATAGACGCAGATAAACAAAAGTACCTCCTCATGCTCAATAGAAAAGGAATCCCAATGCTTGAGGATTTTGACTTGGAAAATTCAAGAAGTGAAAGAATCCCAAAAATGAGGCCAAGAGCCTACACATTCACTCAACATCGAGAGCACTTAAGAGGAAGTGACTCCCAAGACAATTCCCACAACCAAGACTATATGCATGATCATGATGACATTAGTGAACAAGGGGATGCCCATCATCGAAGGTCCAATGAAGAAAATATTCCCCTCACTAACATTACACAACAACTTCAACAACTTCAATGAAAAATGTAGGACATGCAACAAGGATCCACAATAAGATACTCCTTGGAGGACATTTGTCCTTATCCTTTTGATAGGAGGCTAAACATGGTACCTTTCCCACCAAATTCAGATATACCAAAGTATGACAAATATGATGGTAAGATTGATCCCCGTGATCATATCAGGTAATGTTGTACTATGAGCTTGGAGTTTTCTCACAATGATACATACATGATGAGGCTCTTCCCAAGAAGTTTGGGAGGGCAAATAATGGAGTGGTTGTCAAAAATCACACCTCCCATCAGATCATTTAATGAGTTGGTGAATCAATTCATTACAAAATACTCCTACAATATCCAAAATGAGGTCACCATGCTTGATGTATGCAATATGAAGAAAAAGAACAATGAAACGTTCATTGTGTTCCTACAATGATGGAGGTGCATGGTCTCAAGGTACCCACAAGATGTACCTGAAAAAGAAAAGATGGAAATCTTCATAGACAATTTAAATGATGAAATGAGTTATCAACTCAAACTACAATGTATACCATCTTTTTCAAAATTGATAGAGAATGGTATCCAAGTAGAGGAAGCCTCGATCAAGAAGGGGACCTTAAAATTATCTTAGAAAGGTGTTAGTTCAAACAAAAACCACACCTATAGCAATCAATATAACAACTCTGACAAGTCCAAATTTTGGACTAGGAACAAAAATGTTGTTAATGACGGTGTGGTCAATGCCAACAATGTAAAGTCTAAACAACCAGTGTTGACTTTATCAGGTAACACACCATCCAATAGTGATCAAAGAAGTGCCAATCAAGGCACTAACAATTATCAATGCACTAACAACAATTACCAATGTAATACCAACCAAGGGAACAACAAAAATAATCAAGGGGGAAACACTAACACTCCACCTCCCCCATATCGACGAACCTATACACCATTGGAACAAACACTAGAATCTGCATTCTGAGAAATACTGGAAAACAAGATCATCACATTGCCAATCATAAGCAACTTCGAACCCCAAGTCAAACCACCATTGTGGAATGACTCACACTATTGTGATTATCATCGAAACAAAGGGCATAGAACAAATGATTGCATGATGTTGAAGAACTTGGTTCAAGATATGTTGGACAGAGGAGACATAACGATCGATGGTCATAAAACCAATGGTGATCATGAGGCTTTCAAAAATCCTCTTCCTAATTACAACAAGGGAGGAGCATCAATGTCAAACAACAACAAAGGAGCTCGTATTGACCACATCTATGATAATGTCATCAACCACATCTCAGTATATGACAATCAGGTGAATGTCATAAAGATCAAGAATAACAACAAGGGCTTAGAAATATGTCCTGAAGGGGAGTACATCAAACGAAATAACTATCCCCAAGACTCATTATAACTTGGTCGACCAATTACGAAAGACACCTTCTCAAATATCAATACTCGAGTTTATTAAACTCTCCCCAAAGCATAAGGATATCTTGGAGCAAGCTCTTGTCGAAACAACAGTGCCAAATGATATGGATGTCAATCTATTCCAAGCCATGGTGGCCCATATGAAGATGCCACATAGCATATCCTTTTCTAAACATGATGATGTCTCCTTGAGTCATCCACATAACACCCCGCTACATATTGAAGACTTAGTCTATCAAAATCGGGTAAAAAGAGTATTAATAGATGGAGGAGTTGGTCTCAATATTTTCTATTTAAAGCTTATTTGTGCATTGGGCTTCTCTAAGAAAGCTATTGATCCTAAGAAGAAAATCACTATCAAAGACTATGATGATGAAGAAAGGTCATCTAAAGGAACTGTGATACTACCCATTCAGGTAGGTCCTGTGCAAAGAGACACAATGTACCAAGTCTTAGACATAGATTTGACATACAAAATACTCTTGGGTCACCCTTGGATCCATTAAATGCAAGCAGTACCTTCCACATACCATCAATGTCTCAGGTTCCCCTACAACAAACAAGAAATTTCAATATCAGCAGATACCAACCCTTTTCAATACTACAATGCTATGGGGGCAACACAAAATTTCCTAGTTCCACACAACATGGAGGCCCAAGCCTCTTCATCATCTAACCATCACAAAAAAATCAAGTCATTATCCATGAACTTGAGCAAAAGATGAAGATAAAGGACCAAGGCATGGGGGAATACTCTTTTGAACCCCTATGTCTATCTAAATTGCCAACTTCACCATGATCTCATGGACAACCTTCCACATCAAGCCATCAGACAACACAACCCATCAAGAAGTTTGATGGTAAATTTATCCAAATGGGCACACTGGCTGAAGAATCAGATGACAAAGACATTCTTAGTTGGCTATACAAGGATGAGGAAGAAATCATAGATGTTGCCCTAGAAGTGGTCGTTCCAACAAAACAGTATGGAAATAGGTTTAGAATCATCCAACAAATGGGATACAAAGGAAAAGGACCTATTGGCAAGCATCAAGAAGGCATCCTAGAACCCATACAACCTCATTCACAAATTGCAAAAGACAAATCAGGACTTGGGTATAGTCGGCATGTTCAACCTGTGCAGAAGCAAAATCACCACCAGAAACCCCAATGGAGAGAAAAGATAACACATAATGAAGACTCATGGGAAGAGGTGCTACACCACGCAACTAAAAAGACCAGAAAAGAACAAGAGTGTGAAGAAAATGAGAAGCGACAAGAAGAAATCACTATCCAAAGGGAGGAAGATTCTTATAATAAAGTACAAGAACCTGATCAAACCGAGATGGAGTTTCAACCTGAGGATATTGCTACTCAAAGAAGGGAAACTGTGTATGAGAAAATCCAAAGAATATAAACAATCACAGATCCTGAATCAGAACAATCTACCCAACTAGTATCAATTATCAATGATCTTTTCTCATCATACAACATCCCTGTCAGATTCAGTGGGGTAACCTCAGATAGAGATTCTAAAATAGATTCCAATGAGTATGAGTGGGACACTTGTTTTGATGTTACAGAGGATATTGGAGTGGATACAATCCATGCATATAGACCCATTCCTTATGAGGGACAAGGCTTGAGCTCTAGATCGTTTGAATTCAGACCACAACATATTTATGAGGCTAGTGAGAATGAACAAATTCAATATGAAAGAGGCAATATCGACGAGAGTATCATCAAAAACCTTGAGACTATTATAAACCTCACCCATGCCCTGGATAATTATGACAATATCTTTATCATGACCCTCACAGTAGCTGATCTTGACTCGCCAAATGACTCCCTATCACTCATATATCTTGACCTCATAGACTGGGAAGAACTTGAGCACAATATATCGATATTCAAAAATGATGAGGCCATTGTTCAATACCTCTGCTCCGTTAACCCAGAAACATGCTCCACAAGCAAACCATATAATGATATCTACAATCAGGGGAGTGCCGAGTCTCTCAGTCACAAAATGAACAAAATAAAAAATCGATCTAATGGTGAAAACCATCTAATGACAGTATTAGATTGCAAAAAAGTAAAAACAAAGGATGCATCTAATGGTGAAAACCTCTTTGAGGCACCTGAAGATGGGAGACATGACACTCTTCCTGAACATTACTAGGAGAGGTCACCAATATTGATTGAGCCAACTCAATCAATAAATATTGGCAATGAAGCAGTAGCCTGAACCATACATCTGGTAGAATCACTCACAGAAAAGGAAAAATCGAACTGTGTCAAATTCTTCAAGGAGAAGCAAATCAATTTTGCTTGGTCTTATGCAGACATGCTGGGGGTAGATCCAAACCTCATCATGCATCACTTGTCCATCGCTCCTAGAGATAAACCTATTAAACAAAAATTAAGGAAGATGAACCCACATGTGGCCATATTGGTAAAAGCAAAACTAAAGAAGTTTACTGGATGTACGATTCATCTGACCCATTGATTATGTAGAATGGATCTCTAAGATTGTGTCAATGTCTAAACCAGATAAAATCATTAGGATTTGTACAGACTTCAGGGATCTCAACAAAGCTTGTCCAAAGGATGACTTCCCTTTACCAAGCATCAACACCATTGTTGATCTAACCGCCGGACATGCTATGTTATCCCTCATGGATGGTTTCTCTAGCTACAACCAAATCAAGATAGCTCCAGAAGATCAGGATAAAACAATATTCACATGTCTGTGGGGTATATACTATTGGAACGTCATGCATTTTGGCTTGAAAAATGCTGGTGCAACTTATCAGAGGGCCATGGAAACAATATTCCACAACATGATGCACACTTTTATGGAATATTATGTGGATGATTTCCTATCTATATCATTCACAAGAGCAGAACACCTAGACACCCGAATAAAATCTTTCAAAGACTGGAACAATTCAATGTCCGATTAAACCCTGAGAAGTGTTTCTTCAAGGTAACATCGGGCAAACTTTTGGGATAAATAGCATAAAAAAAGGCATCGAGGTGGATCCATCAAAGCTATAAGAAATTATGGAGATGTCACCTCCCAAGAACATTAGCCAACTCAGATCTCTTCAAGGCTAGTTAAAATCCATTCAACGATTCATAGCTCAACTAGCAAATAAATGTCTTCTATTCACACATCTACTAATTAAATGTAGATATTAATTAAATTGCTTAGATAGAAGAAGGGTATATTAATTAAATCTTAATTTAGTTAAAAATGTCAATTAGAAGGCATATTAATTAAATCTTAATTTAATTAATAAGCGATTTAATGATGATTAAATGAATAAAATCCATTTAATTAGTTGTGCCAGTTTTAGGTGTCTACAACATCTTGTCTATTATTAGCACTTCCAGACTTCTCCAAATCATTAGAGCTATAGTGTGATGCATCTAGAGATGGGGTGGGTGTAGTATTAATGCAGAAACTTAAGCATCCCATTGCTTTTGAGAGTAGGAAGATAAGGGGAGGGGGGAAGAGATATTCTATATATGGTAGGGAGATCTTGGCCATAATGCATGCATTTGCCAAATTCAGGTCTTATCTGGTTGGGGGTAAATTTGTGATTAAAACAAATCATAATAGTATAAAACATTTTATGAGCCAAAGAGATCATAATGATAGGCAGAAAAGGTGGATCACCAAACTACAAGCATATGATTTTGATATCGCGTATGTCAAAGGGCAGAAATATGTAGTGGTTGATGCACTTTCTAGGAGACCGCATGTATGGTCCCTGGTTGAGATTTCAGTAGACTAGAAGAAGAAAATAATAGATGAATATGCTAAGGATCAATGGGTAACAGATTTGATAGGGGGGTATGTACAAGATGATAGATATGTGGTGTTTAATGACCTTATCTTGTACAAGGATAGAATTTATTTGGTAGCTTCATCACACATCAAAGGTACTATCTTGAACACATTCCACGAAGTACCTATGGTTGGAAATCCTAGTTCTTCAAAACATACCAACAGATTTATCAGAGGTTTACTTAGAGAGGACTCAAGGATGATGTGCAAAGATATGTTAGATAATGTCGAGTTTGCCAGCAAAATAAATATGAGCATACCCCTCCAACTAGATTACAATAGCCTTTACCCAATCCTGACAGGAAATGGGAGAGAATTTCGATGGATTTTATTGTAGGCCTACCCAAGGTGCAGGGTCAAGAATGTATTTATGTGGTGGTGGATAGGCTAACAAGATATGCTTATTTCTTTTCTATTACATCAACCAGCACAACAACACAGGTGGCAGACTTGTTTTTTGGGGATGTGCTTGGGCTTCATGGGATACCTAAGAACATAGTCAACGACATGGACAATAAGCTTCTGAGTCTATTTTGATAGGAACTTTTTAGATTGAGTGGCACTAAGCTCACTCTTGGCATTAGTTATCACTCATAGACAAATGGGTAGACGAAGATTGTTAATAAGTGGGTTGAGGGGTACTTGTGGAAATATGTACAAGGCAATAGAAGGCTTGGATCATATGGCTTTATTTAGGTGAGTATTGTTATAATACTACCTATCACATGTCGATCAGGATGTCTTCGTTCATGGCGTTATATGGGTATGAAGCTCCTAGCTTCACATATCTTCTTTTTGGAGATAGTCGAGTGCTGAGTCCACATAATTGGTTACAAGACAACCATGATATTTTGAGATCACTTAAGGAGAGTATTCAACAAGGTCGGAATGAGTAGAAGTTATATGCTAATCAACATAGAGTGGAACACAGTTTCAAGGTTGGGGATATGGTATACTTGAGACTTCAGCCCTATAGGAAGTCTACACTTAAGAAGAGAGGACCAAATAAGTTGAAACTAAAATTGTATGGGTTATTCAGAGTTTCACACCACATTGACAAGGTGGCATATGAGATGGGGTTACTAGTGTAAGGAAATTAAGTAGCGAAACAACTTCCTACACTAACCTTGAGAGGAGAGTAATGCAAAAACTTTTACAAATCTTTACAACAGTTACACAAAATAGAAACAAATATGATAACATTCAAACCATAACATAGTGATTTACATGGGGAAAACCCTTTCAGGAGAAAAACCCCACACTCCAAAAGCCGCCCAATATATTATTCAGCAATCAAAACAGATTACAATATACTTGCAGAGAAAGCTCTTCTCATGAGTACCACTAATCAAAGATTCAAAGGTAACTCAATAGCCATAAGACTCTTGCACACAACCTCTATCTCATGCACCTCATATATAGGAAAGACAATACAAGAAACCGTCAAGCAATATTACAAAACCATGGGATAAAACCACCCAAAAAGATGTTGCCGACCTTATCTCCCTTCTAGATTCCCTATGACATGTTACAACACATATCAACAAGCGTGTCTCCCTTTTACAACTCATTTATGTGTCCGATACTAATTATATTTCCTACTTAAGGAGAACAAAATTCCAGAGGCCATAACTTGTGAACTGTGTGTTTGATTGACGAACCGTTTGAAGAGTCAAAAAGATCACAAAGTGCTCTATTGCCTTGTAAGGGCTATGCCCACCTTTTAGGACATTTCAGGACCACTAAAGTCCTCAAAATCAAATTTAAACCTTTCATTGGACCCCTCAAAAATGGAAAATTTAATATGTTCAAAACCAACTATGATCTTGCAACGTAACTTTACCGGAATACTTATATAGCCAACCAGAAGCTTCAAGGAGAATTTTGCACCATTTCATGCTCAAATGAAAACTTACTATAAATAGTAACCTCATGTAAATGCAAGGTTGAGACACGATTTTCCTAACAAATCTCCTTGTTGAACACCTTGCAAGAGAAAAGGGAGTATGAACACAATGAATCAATTGCTAGGGGCCATAAGGTCCATAGATGCCAAGCACCATATGAACTTCTCTATGCTCACAACCTTAGTTAAAGAATCTGCAACATTCATTAAAATTTCTACCTTAACCAGCTTCACCCTTCCATCTTCAATCATATCTTTGAGAAAATGATATTGAACATCAATGTGCTTAGTTTGGGCATGAAATTTCAAGTTCTTAGCTAGGCAGATCACACTCTGACTATCACAATAATTTTTCACGGCTCCTTGTTTTATTCCAATGTCTGAACATAGTCTCTTAAGACAAATGGATTATTTACAAGCATGAGTAGCTTCCATGTACTCTGCTTCAGTAGTGGACAAAGCAACCACATCTTGTCGCTTACTCATCCAACTAATTGCACCACCAAATAAAGTAAACACATAAGCACTGGTGGATCTTCTGCTATCAGTATCACATGCCCAGTCTGAATCCACATAACCATGAATATCAAGGGAAGTCATGTCTCCAACTAAAGTACTATGATAACACAAAGAATACTCTGAGGTACCCTTCAAATATCTGAAGACTCTTTTGACTACATCCCAATGAACTCTACCACTGGGATTAGACATATATTTGGACAAAAATCTCACTGCTTGGAGAATGTTTGTTAATCCTATGAGGATCCGGTTAATACTAAGAGTGGGGGTGAATCAGAATTAACATGAACTGAAACTAAAAACTCAAAATCAAACTTATATTAGATCTGAAACCATTTAACAAATATCCCAACTTATTTAATCAGATCTAACAACCTCTTTATCAAATTTTCTTAACACATTAATCACAACTATCAATACTTTCACCAATTAAGAATCATATCAATTTGATCATAAACCAACTTATCAACCTTGGCAATCAAATCAAATACTTTATCTAATCATTTCTTATCAGTACCGATAACCACTTTAGTATCTCTGATAAAGAAACATAAATTGTCTTAACCGGTAATCAGAAATAAAACATGAAAATCATAAGAAAAGCATTCCACACATGAACACCATAATTTTTGACATGGAAACCCAAATAGGAAAAAATACCACGGTGGGAGTTGGTACCCAAAATTATTTGTACTCTTTTGAGGTATGTGTTGTTAGGAGCTTAGCCCTATTAGGAGCTTACAATATGCCTTGTTAGGAGTAGACCCTATTAGGAGTCACTCGATTAAGGGATTTGCCTAGCAGCTCAGTTAGGAGCTTGATGACCTATTAGGATAAACCTCATGAGAGGATTTAACACTCTTTTTGAGAGCTTCCCTGCTAGGGGACTTAAATGTTTTAGGCCTCTTAGGACCTACCCAATTAAGGGATTTAACCTACTACAACACTTTACTACAACACTTTACTTGTACTACAACACTTAGGACCTACTCGGTTAAGGGAACAATAATAAGAAAATATGATCTATTACTTGTACTTCTCTGCTCGCTAGATTAGATCTAGTTATGCACAACACTTTGCAACTCTCAGGAAGATCTTACACTTTACTTGGATGGCTCAACACATTCTCTAAGACCACCGATACAATGAACAACAGCTATGTCACCCTAAATAGCCATCTCAACTAGGTCGACCTTAAATCCTAAATTACATCATAAATTTAATACATATCATAAGAGATCAATATTCAGATCATTACATCAAATTATAATGCAATATCAACAGCTAGTTGATCATAACACATCACGAAAATTTGATCTGCACCAAATTCAAACCCTTAGCTCACTCTGCTAAGCACATTGCACACTCCCAAGAAAGCCTCCATCATACATGCCAAATACGCAATGCAAATCATTCACGCAGGTTGTGTCATGTTACCACCTTCATGTAGACTCGTCATTGATCACCGTAATATCAAAATCATTATCGGTTTAATGATTTCTTCATTGGTCCTTAAACCCTACTAAAACCTTAGTAAAACTTCATCAAAAATTTGAAACATGCCTTCCAGTAATCATCACAAGATGCGGTTCCAGTCATATACTCCTTTTCATGATACAAGGTCAAATTCCAAACCACAAAACATCAAACATTATCGATCACCTGATTCAATCAGAGTGTCTCTTCTTTACCAGTTAAAGTCCTTATTCAAAGACATTAGTTCTCTGCCAGTAAACCTTGTCTTCAGTAAACTAAATCACCTAGATGACAAATCAAACAAAAATTAGGAACATCAAAAATCATCATCTAACATCAGTTCACATCAGTTGCTAGCAATGATAACACAAATAACTGATCATGTCATGTAACAACAAAATCACAGTCTTCTATCCTCTACTGGTTCAGTCATCTACATTCAACTACATCACCTGCATCATTTCATCTCCATCAGTTATGCCAAATGCCAACATTCTATCCCTTTGGCATTGATGGCAACACCAATCAGATATACAATCAAAGTAACATCATCATTTGCAACTGCTTGCACATCATCTGTGGGTACTCATCTTCTTGTCATCTCCCCCTCAATCAATGCTTCACTCGATCATTCTCCATATCTCTTTCTCTTCTTCTCCCATATTTGATTTATCTTTCTTCTCCCATATCTGATTTCTCTTTCTTGTCCCATATTTGATTTCTATTTCTTCTCCCCCTTTGACAACAATTCCAAAGCTATAAATGCATCACTTGTCTTCGATATTATTGTTGTCTCTTCCATCATCTCTACTACAAAAATCAGAAAAATTATAACAGAGCATTAAGTTAGAACTATACATCATACTTTCTTCACCAAAGGAGTAGCCTGCACCTTCATCAATCCTTATAGAAAGATAAACATGAAATCCACAGGATTGATGCATCTCCAACATTCTAGTTATTTTGGTGTAGGGGTCTAACCCCTAGTTTACCTCTAAGAAACTCAAAGGTAGCCTTCGATAAGGGCTTAGTAAAGATATCGGCTAGCTAATCTGTACTCTTCACATATTCCATCTTCACCTATCTTTCTTGAACTCTTTCCCTTAGGAAATAATACTTCAATTCAATGTGCTTGGTTCTAGCATGAAGTACAAGATTCTTAGAAATATTTATAGAACTTGTATTATCACAATAGATAGTAACAGGTTCAAACATATCTATCTTGAATCCTTCTAGCAGATGTCTCATCCATATGGCCTACGTACAATTCATGGATGCAGCAAAATACTTCGCTTAAGCTGTAGATTGAGAAACACAAGTTTGTTTCTTGCTTGTCCATGCCACTAATCTTCCACTACGTAGAAAAGCTCCACCAGTTGTGCTTTCCTGATCATCCACATTACCTGCTCAATTAGCATCAGTAAAGACATCCAAATTATAATTTCCTTTGCAAGGATATTGATGTCATGGAAATGGGGACAAGGAAACAATAAAGTTCAATGTTAATAAGTTAGTTTCAACCATAAAACCAAAACAAAGAACTAAAAACCATTCCAAACATATCAAAAGAGATTTCAAAAAGCATGAAAGAAGTTTAACAAAACAAAAGAAAGGAGAAGAGCCTCCCTAAGATGCTTCCATGATGTCTTTTGATGCTTCTCCTTTGTTTCTCCCCTCTCCAAGTTCCACATGAGTGTAGCTCTTAGATTTTAGCACTAGCCATGGATGCCATATGGAGATTCAAGATGGTTGAATATGATAAACAAATGCTATGCAAGTGTAGATAGTGATGCTATGAAAAATCTCTATGCTAATACTAGTATAACAACAATACTCTAATGCTTCCTTCTTTGCTTGAGGAGAAGGGTTCTATTTATAGAAGAAATGGGGAAATGAAGGGTTAAGATTGAGAAATCTTAACAAGGGTTAGGATTGAAAGATATTCAATCCATGTGAGACTTTCAACCCAATCCCATGTTGACAAGTGTCACCATGAGGAGGCTTGAGAGGAGAGATAAGGAGCATTAAATGCTTGAGGGGACATGATGGTTACCCTAGGGGGTTGGGTTAGGGTTAGGTTAATGGATATTCCTTTTATCCAAGAGATAAATGAATGTGCAAGGGTTAAATGGTTACCTTAGTCAAAGAAATAAACGCTTTGAAGAGGCCCATGAGTCAAAAGGATGGTTAAGTTAGAGGAAAGTCTCTAACCAAAGGTAAAAGGTGAGTTAACCATAAATGGTTATGTAAGAGCCTTTAACGGTTTGGAAGACTTTAGAGGTTAACCATTTGAAGACATAAAGCCTTAAATGCCTTTCAAAGACTTTGAGGGCTTTGAGAAGTGACTCCAAGTTGCTTAGGAATGTGACAATATTTAGGGGATGGATTAGGATAATTAGGAAGGGGTTAGAAGAATCTAGAAGGGGGTTAGGATTGCAAGTGGGTTTTGTAGGAGAATGCAAGTGGGAGGATTTTTGGGATTTTCAATTAAAATAAAATCATTTATTTCAATTAAATGGTGTAATTTGCATTTGGATAGATATTTAAATAAATATTAATTTATTTAAATGTGAATGTGAATTTTGGATTTAAATAAATCTTAATTTATTTACATGAGAAAAAGGAAGATAAAGCATTTAAACGCTTGAAGACTTTGAGGGAAAACATTAAAGGCTTAAGAAGACTCTAGAAATAAGCCATTAAGTTTGAATACTTTAAGGGAAACCATTAAAATCTTAAGAAGACTTTAAGGGAAACCATTAAAGTCTTAAGAAGACTTTAAGGGAAGCCATTAAGTTTGAAGACTTTAAGGGAAACCATTAAATGCTTAAGAAGACTATAGAAGGAAGCCATTAAGTTTGAAAACTTTAAGGGAAACCATTAAAGGTTTCAAGTGGGTGAGGATAAATAGGATTTTAAATAAATAATTTATTTAAAATAGTTGTGCAACTTCCATTTGTAGGAAAATACAAGTGGGTGGAGGATAAAGGTGATTTAAATAAATGATTTATTTAAAATAGTTGTGCAACTTGCATTTGTAGGAAAATACAAGTGGGTGGAGGATAAAGGTGAATTAAATAAATGTTAATTTATTTAAATGTGAGAGGTTGGATTTTGGGGGAATTTAAATAAATATTAATTTATTTAAATGTGAGAGAAGATTTAATTAAATAAATATGATTTATTTATTTAATTAATAGGAGAAGAGGGTTAAGATGAATTAATTAAATATATTAATTTAATTAATTATTGATTGATGGTTAAATAATCAAATGAATACTAAATATTCATTTAATTAAGTGGACAGATTTATGTGACTACAGATACCATAAACCATAGTCTATTGTGCCTTTGAGATACCAGAAAATTCTCTTCATAGTCACCATGTGACTCTCTTTAGGCTCTTTTTGAAATCTAGCAACTAATCCAACAACATGAGAAATGTCTGGTCTAATATGAGCAACATGGTATAGTTTTTCAATCATAGAACTGTACTCTTTTTCACTAACATCAAGGGAATCATCTTTCTTTGTCAACTTGCAGCTTGTAACCATCAGTGTTCCTACTGGTTTGTAGTCTTCCAAGCCGAAAGTCTTCAACACCTCTTTGATATACTTTCTTTGACAAATAAAGATACCACCATCCAATTGTTGGACCTGTAAACCAATAAGGAACTTAATTCACCAATTAGAGACATCTTGAATTCCTTTTGCATCTCATCAACAAACTTCATACTCATATCATCATTGCCACCAAAGATTATGTCATCTACAAATACTTCAGCTATCAGCATCTTGTCTCCATTAGTTTTCAGATAAATATTACTGTCCTTGCTGGTATGTTGGAATCCAATCTTGATCAAATGTGCATGTAATCTCTCATACCATGCTCTCAGTTCCTACTTTAGACCATACAAATCTTTATGAATTTTACAGACCATGTCCTTATCATCGGTCAAGGAAAAACCATCTAGTTGTTCAACATGTATACTTCCTCTCCTAGAATCCCATTCAGAAAGGCTGATTTGACATCCATTTGATATACTTTGAATCCCTTATATGCAAAAAATGCCAATAGCATCCTTACTCCTTCCAATCTAACAACAGGTGCAAAAGTTTCACCATAATCCTCACCTTCTTCTTGTGCATATCCTTTCCAAACTAACCTTGCCTTGTTTCTCAACACTTTTCGTTCTTCATTCAATTTATTCCTAAAGACCAATTTTCTTCCAATTACATTCTTATCCTCCAGTCTAGGAACAAGTGACCATGTCTGATTCTTCTCAATTTGATCTAATTATTTTCTCATTGTGTTAACCCAATCATCATCTTTTAGTGCTTCCTTTACTATCTTGGGTTCTATTGTTGATATCAAGCATGAGTTCTCTTGGATCTTCCTCCTGGTTTGCACACCTGCATTCCTATTACCAATTATCTGATCTTGTGAATGGTTTAATCTGACATATCTAGGTAATACCTATGTCGGTTCTGCATCTACTGCATCAAGTTCTTCATTTTCTTCATCATTGTCATCACTTATTGATTGAGCACCTAATTCTGCATTTGTCGGTTCTTCATTGTTTTGTGCTTCTAGTTCAATAATCACAAGTTTCTTATCATCGTCATTCTTTTCAAGTTCAAATCTATTGGTACCTTCAGAATTTCCAAATAGATCATCTACCTTCACATTAGCACTTTCAACAATCTTCTTAGTTCTCTTATTGTAGCATTTATATGCCTTACTCTTAGTAGAGTAACCAAGAAAGATTCCTTTATCAGATTTTGCATCAAACTTCTTAGTGCAGTTATCTCTCTTAATAAAACATTGACTACCAAAATTTTTGAAATAAATGACACAAGGATTTTTTCCATACCATAGCTCATAGGGTGTCTTATTGTTACCTCTCTTTACCAGTACCTAGTTTAAAGTATATACAACAATACTGACCGCTTCTCTCGAAAACATTTTGGATACATCACCCTATAATAACATAGTTCTTGCAGCTTTAGCTATTGTTATGTAAATCCTTTCCACTATGCCATTTTGTTGTGGTGTCCTTGGAGCAGACATCTGTCTCTTTATACCCTGTTCATCACAATACTTAACAAATTCATCAGATGTGAATTCACCTCCCTGGTCTGATCATAAACATTTCAAATTCTTATCAGTCTCATTTTCAACTAGAGCTTTAAATGATTTGAACTTACTAAAAGCTTCAGATTTCTCCTTTAAGAATGTAACCCACATCATCTTAGAATAGTCATCGGTAAAAACCATACAAAATCTATCACCAAAATAAAATTTTGTTCTCATAGGGCCATAAAGATCAATATGTACCAAATCCAAAATATTCTCAGATGTACACTTTTTGCTCATAAAATAAATAGAGGTCATCTTACCAATTTGACAATCTTTGCATATCATATTATCCGGTTTAACAATTTGTGGCAATCCTCTTACAACACTTGACTTACTTACCTTCACCAAGTTATCAAAATTCATATGACAACATCTCTTATGCCACAACCATCTATCTTCCACTCTTGCAACCAGACAATTATTAACATTAGCATTCAAATGCAATAAGTTACCTGAAGTTTACTTCCAGGTAAAAATCAGTTCACCATTACCTCCAAGAATTCTGCAGACTCCACTTTTAAACTCAAGCAAATAACCTTTATCATTGAGTTGACCAACACTTAAAAAATTATACTTTAGACCATCAGCCCAAAACACATCAAAAACATTACTCTTCTCATTTAGAGAGATAGAACCTTTACCTTTCACCATGCAGGGAGAGTTATTTCCAAATCTAACAACACCTCCATCAATTTCATCAAGAGTTAATAACTTACTTTTGTCTCTGTTCATGTGGTGTGAGCAGCCACTGTCTATAATCCACTCATCACTATTCTCCATATGAGATACTAGTGCTTTTTCATCTGGTAGTTCCTCCTTCACAACTACAAACACAATTTCTTCATTGTCTTCTTCATCTTCAGACTCCTCATCAGTCACACCTTCATCCACTACAACATAACAATGTTTCCTACCTTTTCCTTTGAATTTTTTTAACCTTTCTTTCTTATCGGTATTAGGGAAGTTAGCAGCAATATGACCAACTTTACTACAAGAGAAACACTTCAAAGGCAGATTTCCTTTGTACTTAATAGTGCCTCTTGGAAATCTCTTAGCTAACAGTGCCTCAAGTTCCATCACTTAATCTTCATTGTCTTCATTTCCCCGATTACTTCCATGACTTGTCCTACACTCATGATTTTGACATATCTATTTTCCTTTTCTAGCAGATGAACTAGTAACAGAAGCTTTAAAGGAAGATGTAGTAGATTTTATCATACTATTGTAAAAAATATTTAACTCAAAAGTTGTAAGTTTACTAATCAATGAATCAATAGTTACCTTGTCCTTTGAAATCTAGATCTAAGTTCTTGGATTGCAGATACTCTTATAGCATACTGAGGTTGAAGAGTTCTAAGCATCTTACTATTGCATTATCTTCTATTTTGCCTCAACACGCTTTATGCCACCAACAAATTCTTTGATTCTCTGACCATACTGTGCAATATTTTCACCTTCAAGCATTTTCATGTCGTCAAACTTTCCTCTCAAGATTTCCTCTTTGGCTCTTTGTACATGCTCATCTCCTCCATAGATTGTCTCTAGCTTCTCCCATACTTCCTATGTAGTTTCCATTCCTTGAACATCAATATATTTTGAATTGGATAAGATACTTACAATAGCTTCTAAGGCTTGCATGTTCGCTTACTACTCTTTGAGTTCATTTGATGTCAAGGGAGTAATAGTAGGAGCAATATATCTATTTTCCACATGTTTCCAATATTATGCACCAAGACCCTTAATGTAGATCTTCATCATGTCTTTCTAGATCTTGTAGTTATCCTTGTTGAACTTAGGACCCTCTTTCTTCATCATCTTGACCTCCTCAGAATCTTTCCCTCAAGTAGTTAGGATTTCTGCACACAGAGGACCAATGCTCTAATACCAATTGTTAATCCTATGAGGATCCAGTTAATACTAAGAGGGGGGTGAATCAATATTAACACCAATTGAAATTAAAAACTCAAAATCAAACTTATATCAGATCTGAAACCATTTAACAAATATCCCAACCCAACTTCTTTAATAAGATCTAACAACCTCTTTATCAGATTTTCTTAAAACATTAATCACAACTATCAATACTTTCACCACTTAAGAAATCATATCAATTTGATTATATACCAACTTATCAACTTATCAATCAAATCAAATACCTTATCTAACCATTTCTTATTAGTGTAGGTAATGAATTTAGGATCTCTGATAAACAAACATAAATTGTCTTAACTAGTAATCAGAAATAAAACATGAACATCATAAGAAAAGCATTCTACACATGAAAGCCATAATTTTTGACGTAGAAACCCAAATAGGGAAAAAAAACCACGATGGGAGTTGGTACCCACAATAATTTGTACTCTTTTGAAGTATGCCCTATTAGGAGCTTACAATACACTCGGTTATGAGCATACCCTATTAGGAGTCACCCGGTTAAGGGATTTGCCTAGCAGCCCGGTTAGGAGCTTGATGACTTGCTAGGATCAACCTCATGAGAGGATTTAACACTCTTTTTGAGATCTACCGTGTTAGGGGACTTAAATGTTTCAGGCCTGTTAGGACCTACCCAGTTAAGGGATTTAACCCGCTGCAACTGTTAGGGAACAACAGTAAGAAAATATGATATGTTACTTGCACTTCTCTGCTTGCTTGATCAGATCCAGTTATGCACAACACTCTGCAACTCTTAGGCAGATCTTACACTTTACTTGGACGGCTCAACACATTCTCTAAGAACACCGCCACAATGAACATCAACTGTGTCATCCTAAATAGCCATCTCAACTAGGTCGGCCTTAAACCCTAAATCACATCATAAATTTAATATAGATAATAAGAGATCAATATTCAAATTATTACATCAAATTACAATGCAATATCAACTGTTGACTGATCTTAACTCATAACAAAAAGTTGATCTGCACCAAATTCAAACCCTTAGCTCACTCTTCTAAGCACTTTGCACATTCCAAAGAAAATCCTCCATCATACATGCCAAAAACACAATGCAAATCATTCACGCGGGTTGTGTCATGTTACCACCTTCACGTAGACTCACCATTGATTGTCGTCATATCAAAATCATTACCGATTTAATGATTTCTTCACCGATCCTTAAACCCTACTAAAACTTTAGAAAAACTTCATCAAAAATTTGAAACATGCCTTTCAGTAATCATCAAAAGATGTGGTTCCGATCATATAATCCTTTTCATGATACAAGTTAAAATTCCAAACCACAAAACATCAAACATTACCGATCATCTGATTCAATCAAAACATCTCTTCTTTATCGGTTAAAGTCCTAATTCACAGACTTTAGTTCTCTGTCGGTAAACCCTGTCTTTGGTAAACTAAATCACCTAGATTATAAATCAAACAAAAATCAGGAACATCAAAAATCATCATCTAACATCAGCTCACATCAGTTGCAAGCAATGACAACACAAATAACTGATCATGTCATCTAACAACAAAATCTCAATCTTCTATCCTCTACCGATTCAATCATCCACATTCAACTACATCACCTGCATCATCTCATCTATATCAGTTATGTCAAATGCCAACAATGTCTAGTGTAGTACAAATCATATCATACATCAAACTTCCAACTACACTTTTGTAAGGTAATTCGCAATAGATAATTTCATTCGAACTATAAAAGGAACACACAATGGTCTATAATTTTGCATGTTGAACCTTTGTAACACTGAATTCATATACTTACTTTGGCCTAGCCATAGCTTTCTATTCAATCTATCTCTTTTAATTTTCATCCTAAGAATGTCTTTCCCTACGCCAAGATCTTTCATTTCAAATTTAGCAGTGAGTTGAGACTTCAGTTCTGAAATCATACCTTTCCCTTTACCAATGAATAACATATCATCAACATACAATGCAATGTACAAAGAAATGATCACCATCAGTTTTATAATAAAAACAATGATCTCATTTAGAATGCTCAAATACCAAACTCAACACATATGTATCAAATTTGAGGTACCACATCCTAAGACTCTGTTTGAGGCCATACATGGATTTCTTTAATTTACAGACCAAATTGCTTTTACCTTTCACCACATAGTTCTCTGGTTGTGTCATATAAGTATCCTCCTCCAAATCACCATGAAGGAAATTATTTTTCACATCCATTTGCTCAACTTCTAAATCATAAGAAGCAACAATAGAAAGCAAAAATCTAATGGATGTCATTTTGGCAACATGAGAAAATATCTCACCGTAATCAACACCCTCAACTTGAGAGTAGCCTTTTGCAACCAACCTTGCTTTATACTTCTCAATGCTTCCATCTAAACAAATATTTTTCTTGAACACACATTTGTAGGCTTTTGTCCTTCAGGCAATGGTACAAGATCCCATGTATCACTCTTTTTCAAAGCTACCATTTCTTCTTCCATAGCAATCTTCCAGGATTCTATATCATTCATACCTAATGCCTCTTCTACAAATTTTAGTTCATCCACATCAATATTCAAAAAAAAAATACATCTCCAATCATCAGGTGAATACCTTTCAGGTGGTTGTCTATGTCTTGTAGACCTTTGAACAAGTTGAGTTGGAGGTTCTTCCTCCTCTTCTAAACATTTGGAGCTAGATGAGCTCTCCTTAACTTCTTACGTATCTAGGGGTCTCGATTCAACTCATTCAGGTGTAGAAGGGAATTGAATCGCATCTTCCTTTTTAGACTATTCTGGCTGCAATGTAATAGAAGGAGACTTAATTTCTCTAAAAATAACACTTCTACTATAAATTACCTTTTGTGCAATAGGGTCCCAAAGCTTGTATCCTTTCACACCATAATTGTACCCGATGAAGATGCATTTCACAGCCTTGTTCTCCAACTTTGTTTTCTTCTCCTTTGGCACATGTACATATGCCTCTTAACCCAAAATTCTAAGATGTCTCAATGAAGGCTTGTGGCCCGACCATGCTTCCATAGGTGTTTGTATCAACAAGAGCTAATGTAGGAGACCTGTTAATCAGGTAGAAAGAAGTAGCAATAGCTTCAGCCCAAAACTTTTGTTCTAGACCAGCACCACTCAGCATACTCCTAGCCTTCTCCACTAGTGACATGTTCATTCTATCTGCAACTCCATCCTGATGTGGAGAATACGGAGTTGTGTTTTGTCTGTTAATGCCACAATCTTTATAGAATCTATCAAAATCATTATAGCAAAATTCACTGCCATTATCAGTCCTTAAAATTTTAATTTTCTTTCCAGTCTGCAACCCGACCATAGCTTTAAATTCTTTAAATCGACTAAAAAATTCATATTTACTCTTTAGAAAATATACCCATGTCCTTCTACTAAAATCATCAAAAAATGAAACATAATATGTGGATTTTCCAATCAAATGAACATCTACAGGACCAAACACATCAAAATGAATAAGATCCAAAACACCACAAATTTTATGAGAACTTGATTAAAAATGAATGCGGTTTTAATTTCCACAAATGCAATGCTCACAGAAATCAAATTCAAGATTACAATCATTCAAATCTTCAATAAGGTTTTTATTTTCCAAGGTCCTTAGACCCTTTTCTCCAATGTGACCAAGCCTCTAGTGCCATAACATAGTCTTTTCTGCAGGTAACTTTTCTTTAGAAGAAAGAGCACCCTTAGGTACCCAAAAGCCATTTCCATCTGCTGAAGGTGACACCCTCAAATCTTTCATAGATTTACTTTTTACATAAGTGCTATTACACTCAATAGTGTATGTGTCTAGCTTATACAAAGTGTCGAACCTAACACCTCTAGAAAATACCATAGCACCCTTAATCATCTTACATCCTTCTTCAGAAAAGACTACTTTCACACTCACATCTATCAGTTTGCTCATAGATAATAAATTTCATTTTAAACCAGGGATATGCAACACACCATTAATCCTTTTTATTCTACCATCAGAAAACTTGATTCTAAATTTACTTGGACCAACAATTTCTAAATGTGAATCGTCACCCAAGTACACCTTACCTCCATTAAATTATTCATATTCAAAAAACCAATCTCTATTGGCAGTCATATGAAAAGATGTACCCGATTCAATTAACCAGGCACCATTACCTGCATGAGTTGCCAAAAATGCAATGAATGCATCACCATCTTCCTTCTCAGACTCAAAATCATAATCAACCTTTTTCTTTTTCTTCTTCTTTTCTTCTTTGCAGTCCTTATGGATGTGACCTAGTTTACCACAATTCCAACAAATGGCTTTAGACTTTCTAGGAGATTTTGATCTCCCTTTCGATTTGGACTTATCACGCTTCTCATTCTTCTTTCCTTTCTCCTTAGGTCTTCCACAAATAGTTAGGGCTTACTTCGAACTATGGGATACCTTCCTTCCCATCTCTTCATCATGTAGGGCACCCACCACATCTTCAGACTTCAAAACAACAAAAGTACTACCGATAGCCATAACAAGAGAATCCCACGAATTGGGTAAATAACAAAGAAAGATCTAGCATTTCTCCTCTTTGTTCATATTAACACCAATAGGTACTAATTGAGCCACCAACATATTGAATGCTTCCAAGTGGTTTGCAACTCGTCCACACTCTTCCATCTTCAAGGAATACAATTTCTTCCTCAACAAAATTTTATTTAATAAAGATTTTGCTTGTTACATTTCACCAAGCTTAGTCCATAGATTCTTTGCAATATTTTCTTCATAGACATTGATTAGAACAAAGTCTACCAGGAACAGTCTGATTAGACCCTTGACTTTTCGGTCCATAACATCATACTGAGTCGCCGCAATAGGATCTAAGGGCCTTTGGACATTCACATCAACAACATCCCATAGATCTCGATCTATTAGCAAATATTCCATCTTTAGCTTCCACATCTTAAAATTTATTCTATTAAATTTCTCCACCTCTAATTTTCCTGACGAACTTGCCATCTGAAAATTTATACAAAAAGATCAAAAAGTGTCTTCTGCACAAGCTCCCACTAAAATCTGGATTAGTTCACAAAAAAACCAACAACCCACAACTGAAACAAAAGGTGATCAAGCTCTAATACCACTTGTAAGGAAGTTAAATAGCGAAACAACTTCCTACGCTAACCTTGAGAGGAGAGTAATGCAAAAAAATTATAGATCTTTAAAACAGTTATAGAAAATAGAAACATATATGATAACATTCAAAACATAACAAAATGAGTTACGTGGGGAAAACCCTTTCGAGAGAAAAACCCCACACTCCAAAATCCGGCTAATATATTATTCAACAATCAAAACAAATTACAATATAATTGCAGAGAAAGCTCTTCGTAGGAGTACCACTAATAAGAGATTTAGAGGTAACTCAATAGCCATAAGACTCTTACACACAACCTCTATCTCATGCACATCATATATAGGAGACACAATACAAGAAACTGTCAAACGATATTACAAAACCATGATAAAAACCACCCAATAAGGTGTAGCTGACCTTATCTCCCTTCTAGATGCCCTATGATGTGTTACAACACATATCAACATGTATCCCTCCCTTTAATAGCTCACTTATGTGTTCGATACAAATTATCTTTCCTATTTTAGGAGTACAAACTTTCGGAGGCCATAATTTGTGAACCGTGTGTCCAATTGATAAACTATTTGAAGTGTCGAAAAGCTCGTGAAGTGCTCTATTTCCTTGTAAGTGGAATAGATGCTTAAATCCACTTTTCAAGAGGTTTTGAGGCCTCTAAAGTTCTTAAAATCAAATTTAAACCTTTCATTGGACCCCTCCAAAACGAAAAAATTAATGTCTTCAAAACAAGTGGTGATTTTGTGACGTAACTTTACCAGAATGCTTATCTAGCCAACCAAAAGCTTCGGGAAGAATTTAGAACCATTTCATGCTCAAATAAAAACTGACTATAAATAGTAACCTCATGTAAATGCAAGGTTGAGACACCATTTTCCCAACAACCAGTAGACAACAGGGTGCATAATGTGTTCCATGTCTCTAGGTTGAAGAAAGCTCTTAGTCATATTGTTGTTCCATCTGCAGATTTGCCCCCTCTAGATGAAGAGGGTAAGTTGATATTGATTCCTGAGGTCATGATTGATACCTGGGAGAGAGCACTCAGGAGAAGAGTCATCAAGGAGTACTTGGTCAAGTTGAGGAACCTACTAGTTGAGGATGCTACTTGAGAAAATAGGTAGATATTACAACATCCAGAGTTGAAATTGCTTGAGGACAAGCAATTTTGAGAAGGGTGAACTGTAATGTCCCCTTTCTAGCATTCATAGCATAATTTTGTCATTAGCCTATTTCCCCATGGTCTCATAGGCTAACCAGGACATTAAAGGGACTTAAAGGCCATTTGGCCTAGACAGTTTCAACTACTATTTTATGAGGGGTTTTGAGGCATTTTTAGGCATACTTACTATTTATAGTAAGTAATTTTGGATATGGTTGGACATCTAGTGGCAGTGACATGTCGATGGTAATTGTTTAAAATCGACAAGAAGTGTTATTTATCATTGATATCATTTATTGTGAATTAATAAAGGTAAATTTTAATATTTAACTTTATTGATGCATATACTATAGTTTGTGGGAAATATTTAAATAAAAGAGTCCCCTTTATTTTATAGTACATCAAAGACGTAAGTTACATAAAGGGAGTTATTTTTTATCCCACATTGACAAAATTAAGGAATGGACTCTTGTGAGAACGTTATAAAAAATATGGAAGAGATTCCATTTAGCATGCTAGGATATGATTAATATTATGTTGTTGGATTTCTTGGAAATCTGATTTATTGGGCTTCGAGGACAAAATCCCTCTTTGTTAGCATTCTCTTCATTGTTGGAAGACATTGTCAAGAGGATTATGGGGTGTTTTCATCCAAGAAACATAGTGGGCTTCATTGTCGAGTTTACAAAGATTTTTTACAAGGGTTTGAAGTGCATATCAGAAGTTGGTATCTATTATTACAGTAACTGTGAATAGTGTTTTTGCTACAATAGCCACGAATAGTGATTTTGCTACAGTAGCCATGGATAGTAAAATTGCTACAGTACCACCGAGATTCAAAGTATATAAAGTTGGGGATTTAAGTGAATTAAGAGTCGTACTTCTTATTGTGTGTGTGCTTTGTGGAGTTTGATATGTTGTTGGTATGCCTCAATTCCCAAGTCTGAAATCATTTTTTAAATCTATTATATATGTTTGTAATCTTCTCTTGAAATATCAATAATAAAAATTTATTATTGGAGTATTGAATGCTGCTACTTAGTGAGTTATTTTGTATGCTTTCTTGCAAATTTTTATATTCCATTTCATATTATTAAATCATGAATGGCATGTGAGAAGTTCAAACAAATAAATCAGGAAAAAACACAAACACTGAACCTTCATACAACAATTGGGTACTTTGAAAAAAAATTGGGGCATACATTACAGAAGAAACAATTGTTAACTAAAATCTATTTAATGCACTTCTCATTTAGTGGGTTAAACATAATTAGTTCACTAACTCTCACTTATCCATTCATAATCTTGATTAATTTATTAACCTTGTACATCCCCCAAAATTATACATATAGACATGAGTCTTCTTACACAAGTATCGGTGTTTGTAAATGTGACATGGGCCTTGGTAAAAATTATGTGCATAAAAAAATCATGCACCCCAAAGGTATTCCAATGTACCCCTACCATCTCATCCATTCACTTCTTCTAAGGAAACCCTTAACCGTTATTTTTGCTTAAATCTTAAAGACTTATCCACATCCACCAACCTTATGTAGACACTTGTTCTCTCCATGTTAGCCTAATTATCTCAATCAATGAGAGTCCTTGATACTTTGAATCAATTTGACCCATCCATTCCCTTCTCCATAAATCTACAAATTAGATGCAACCGAAGCAATTTTTACATGTGACTCCTTATGCAATATTTTTGTTTCTAGTATATGTATACTCACACATTATCTTTGAGTATAACCACCATGTATTGGTGCAAAAAGGGTTGGTATTAGTGATATTTCATTAGTTTTGAATTTATATTTTGTTAACTCTTATGCTTAGTCAATGTGTTTCTTATATTGTGAGTAGAATATGTTAATTTTATTCAGCTTCATATATGCTTTCATTTGTATCTACATAAGATTGCTAAATTTACCATTCAAGATTACATTTAGTTATTTTAGGAAAAAGAATTAACCCCCCATGTGGCTCCCTGTTTCGTTGCACTCACCTCTCTAATGAGATTAATTATATGAATTTTTTTTGGGTAAGATGTTCTTTATAAGTAGCATTAATGAAAAATGAAGTGAACATGTAGTAATCTATATTAGTGAATTATGTTGAACATACCACATGACTGAGAGGATAGGGTGAATCAGTCTGGACCTTTAAAGAATGAACTTATAATCCTTTAAACTTGAAACCACAATTAACTTATCTTTTTATTTATGGAATATGAAAACATAAAGAACAATGCACACAATAACACCATAATTACATGGAGAACTCAAGGAGGGAAAAAACATAGTGAGAATCATACTCACACTATGAATAACTAATTACAATTTTTTAAACTCAATGCCAAGGAGCTAACTACACCTAACTGGACTTGCAAAACTAAGGTGCACAACCTTAGAGAAAGACACAAAGGAATTACATTTTGAGGCACGCAATCTCAAGGCAAGATACAAGGGACTTACATACTGAGTCACACGGTCTCAAGGCAAGATACAAAGAACTGCATAGGTTGCCAAAGTACTCACTATCTTCCAGCAGGTATAGGGAATATTGAGTTGTAATGAACAAGATCTCTTGATCATGAAATTGTCCTCGAATCATTGTGTCAAGAAAATAATATCATGTAAAATATGTTCAAATTCATTCACTTTCTCAACATGTTATCGTAATAAAGATATCATCATCAAAGATCATCACAAATTGAAATTTGCACCTTTGTTACTTGCATATCTAATATAGCCAATCAAAACACAACCAACACCATTAATGCGAGCATACAGATGACACAAGCATAGATCAATTTTCCTTCAATGTTCTTTTTCTAAAACTCAAACCTTTATACCATTACAATTAAAAAAAAGGGCCTCTTTTAAGAGCAAACTAAAAATTTCCTTTTTGGGCAGATTTTTACAAAATCCAAAATTTGCCATTTATGGAAATTTTCAAATCTATCCCAAAAATCATGAAATCTTATAGAAATATTAAAAACATTATATTAGTACAAATTTTCATCTTTCTAACCTCATAAAGATTACGAGTTCCAAAAGAGCTAAAAAACAAATTTCTAAAAACTCAAAAAAAATAGAAAAATCTCTTTTTGAAGCCTAAGATGAAGGGATTCAGCCCTAAAAAGTTGACCGAGTTGACGTCCTATAACACTAGGTTCAGTTAGTAGTCCAAAAAACTCAAATTTTAGCCCAAATGGACAACCAAGTCAAAAACTATGACCCTGCGAAGTCCCTACATCAATATCATTCACATCCAAATCACAAAAATCCACTCACAAATTTACACATTGGCACTTCCATTTATACAAGGTTATACATTGAAACCCTAAAAAAGGTTGGCCACATATAGAATATACATAAAGTCATCTTCTCAGACCAAAACAATAAATGTGGTTCATTCTAAGAGATAAAGGGGACCCAAATACATCACTACACATATTTCTAAGCTAGCTCCAACAAACTGCAAATGCTAACACTTCCTCCAAAGTTGCCATCACACGTAACATGTAAAGAGAAACAATGAAGCACATTAACTCGTAAGCCCGAAATCACACCCAATACAAATTACTCATTATGGATCTACACACCATGGTAAGACCCATAAAAAACATTCTAACTCAGCCTCCAAAGAATATCCAAACCAAAAGAGCATGATTCAAATAAGATAAATCAATTGTGCCAACTAAATACCAACATGACTAATCGAACTAAACACAAAACAACATAAATTCACTTGTCGATCAAACCAATATAAAGAATTTTAACTAGAATGTTTCACAAATCATATAAACATTTCCACCAAGCGCAACACTTGAATCAACACAATAAATTAATGTAGAGCATTCTTTAGACCAGTCTTGATAGACAACCTCACTGTAATGAAATTGCCATAACCAACTTCATCAACTGATTAACTGAGACCCTAGAAGTATAATAGTGCAACATCCACAAAATGTAGACACTATATCTAGAACCAGAAGCCACCATCATCAAGAACTGGAGGAATGCTGAGTATTTTTCTATAAAGGCATTAAATAATCTTTCTAGCCTATTGTAACCTCCACAATTATAGCCTTATAGAAACACTTCATTCTTTCTCAATATCACCACCAAACAATGTATCAACATCCAAACACTCATTTTTGGTTCATCTATAACATCCACACAGTTGAACAACATACAACTACCTCTTCATTAACACACATAGTGACATCAATGACAACACCTGATAGATTGGCATCAGTGACAATAAGTTTGACATCAATGACAACAAAACATAGCATAGATTTCCAACAAATTGATTTGGAGATTATTTTTATTTAGAAAGCATCACATATATTTTTTAACTCTTAAAATGAAGGCATCATGATCATAATATACTTCTTCCTCTTTAATATGCGGCATGTGATCTTCATGAAGAGGAACGAGGGGATTTATTTATGGCAACAAATTAAGGGCTTAACATAACACTTCATTAAAGATGATGTAAGGATCATAAATTCTTCTTAATTATTAAAGCTAAACATAAATCACTTAACAAACACAAGGTAAATTGACACTATGTTGAATTGACAATAAAAATATATTTAAAATTTATATCCCAAAGGATAGGTATGGAAGTTATGGAGTCAACAAAATGTAAGGATAATAAGCACATCCTATTATAAAATATTTCAGCTTAACTCTAATTATGATGAATAATGCAAAATTATTAATAATGAAATAATTGGGATTAAGAAATAAAATAAATCAAAAGGACAAGTGACTTATTAGAATTTTTCTATATTGTTGAATTTGACCTCCTAAACTCATTAATACAATATGATAAAATACTAGAAGTAAATATATATCACGAAACATATATTCAAATCATAAAACATAGATTTTTTAACGTTCTTATTGCTTAGAAAAAAAAAATTCTCATGATCTTGTTTTGAGACTAAGCTACCCACATAGCCTAGTATGTCCAAAGTGTTTTTACTCTATTATTTTTGTCTTATAATGTGATTCTCTTATCTATGCCTATATTTGTTTCTAATATTTGGTCATAATGAGAATATGTTATGGGGGATACGATAGATGGTGACAAGATTGTTAACTTCCTTGATAGCAATCAAGTCTTGTTGTTGGTGTCCAAAGATTGGAAATATGATAAGTAGTGATGTAATATGCTAATAAAATAGCAACTCATATAACTAAAACTAAGACTAATGATAGAACAATTGAAATGATATAAATACAAATTCTTTGTGATATGAATCAATAATTT
The DNA here is from genome assembly GCF_030272615.1 of Cryptomeria japonica. Classification (NCBI taxonomy): domain Eukaryota; kingdom Viridiplantae; phylum Streptophyta; class Pinopsida; order Cupressales; family Cupressaceae; genus Cryptomeria; species Cryptomeria japonica. Next base: position 858,979,171 of record NC_081414.1, on the reverse strand, counting down.
TAAATTACTTGGAATTGTGTCCTTAAATACAATCTCTTGTTAAAGATGTCTACCTAATAGCAATCATACTCTAAGAATGCAAATTTAGAAGTTGTAGATTTCAATTATTAATTGATAGAACTATGTTGTAGGTCATGATCGTTAGTGTCTAGTCTAGTGCAACAAATATCCTATGAACATGGACCATTCATAATTCAAACAAAAAATAAATTAAATCTAAATCATAAATTAAAAGTTAAAGTCAATTAATATACTTGATTAAATAAAAGCAAAAGACACATTTACTACATGGAGAGAAAATACATAAAAGATAGAAGATAAGGATAAAGATAAGTGATAGCATTTTTTACAAAAATCTTTCTTATGAATAAATCGATTGTAAGAACATAAAGTTGTCATACTTGTGTAACACATTATTAAAAATAAAAAATAAAACATTTCTTATCAAACATAAAATCACAATAAAATATTCCTTACAACTACAAGTAATTATGAAAGCAAACATTAAAATTCTGGAATAAAGCATTGTTTATCAACCATAAAATCACAATAAAATATTCCTTTCCAGTACAAGTAATTATGGAAGCATGAAACCACTAAACTTGTTTAAAAAATAAATAAAACATTAGTTACTTTTAACTGAAAAAAAGGAAGAATAAAAAAGGACAGTCAAAAAGAAATAAAACATAAATACCTATAGTTGGCTCAAATTTCGTGTCAGTTCTTTACTACGGAACGGCGTACGTGAACTCCAAGCTGGCTGGGATGAATCTGAACCATTCATATCCCGCAAATTAAGGTGATTTAGGTACCTACTGAACAGAAAATAGAGCTAATGAGTAATGGTTGTCGGACCATGGCGACCGTCCATTAAAATAGGCGTTATTCGTTAGATGGAATAACGTAACGCCTGACTATGATTACTTGCACGAATTCACCATCTATTAAATTCGCTGCTTTTAAGTAAAATACACAAAGGCAGCATTTTTCGAGCTGTGTGCAACAGCCTGTTTGTTGAAAATTCCATCTTGCGATCTGTACTCGAATTGGGACAGTTTTGTGGAAGATGAAAATACTTTTCGTCCACCGCACTCACTGGGAATATCTACACCATTAAATTACTCAGACATTTATTTAAACCATCATTTCTGATCCCATCCCCCACTAATAGCTGTTATTAGCTAATAAATATCGATACTTATTTTCATAAGCAAGTATTCGGTGTACTTAGCCATCCTAGGTCTGAGAAAATATTGGTTTTCTGCCTTTGATTACTGCAAAATTTGCTTCCTGCAATTTGGCTGACAAGAAAAAGTAGACGACATTCGGTTTTCAGAATGTCGTTATGTTCAGGGTATTTTTCGATGGTCTCCTCAGTTGTGCTCCTTACATTCCTTGCCTTGTTCGATGCTTCAGCGAGAGCACACGTTCATCACTCCACATTTGTTGTATGTCCTTCGTATCTCTGTGGATAAGTTGCTTTGAACAATTACGCAGAATACAGAGCTATTATCCTAGGCAAGCTAAGAAGATTCATCATTTTATTCTTTTCAAGTAGTTGGATTTTTTATTTGTTTAGGTGCTTCATCACACATACAGAATGCAGAGCTATTTTCCTAGAAGAAATAGGGGGTTCATCATCATAATTTTTGATTTATTGTTATTCGATAGATGATTTAGTGCTTTGGTTTACACATCATACTTTAAGATTTGTTTAAATTGTTTATCTAAAATCACATTAATGAAAAATGGATTCTATTGAAAAAACCAGTGTTAATTTAGATGAACAATTTAAACAAATTAGAATGTGCTATTTAAACCAGTTCTGAATTAGTCTATTCATTATCAAGAGCTATTATCCTAGATATGTTAAGGAGATTCATCATCTTATTTTTTAGTTAATCGATTTTTAATTTGTAATTTAGTTGGTTTATACAACACACTCTAATCTTTGATTTATTGGTGGCTCTTCTGATATAAGACTAAAAAGTGGTTTTATTGAAAAAACCAGTATGATTTCAGATACCACCCAAACAAATCAATACTTAAAATGTGCTAGTTGAACCACATCGATCCAGTCTATACATGATCAACCAGTCCGATGAACAGCCTAGTTGAACCACATCGATCCAGTCTATGCATGATCAGCCAGTCCGATGAACAGCCTATTTAAATCAATATTTAGAATCTACTCTTTAAACCCGCCGTAGGTTAATCTAAACGTTGATGATATTTTTCCATGCTCAGCATCTTATTCATTAAGACAGATCATAGCATATTTGTGGTACCTAATACTGGAAATATATTTTTGCTTTGGATTTGGCCAGATTGAATCAACACCTATTACTAGGCTATGTCAGACGCATAGCAGAGTCATAGTGAATGGAGAGTTCCCTGGTCCTACTCTGTATGTACACAATGGCGACAGTGTTAGAGTTAAAACGATCAACAAATCCAATTACAATGCCACCATCCACTGGTAAATCGTGTCTCTCAATGCTTCACACTGACATGTCACACTTCTATGCTTCTATACGGCTGTTTCTTGGCGTATGTAGTATTAATAGTAAATCAAATTAATATCATTAATTGTATATAAAAATCGTGCTATATTTAGACTGTTTCTGATGCAAAACGTTTTCAAATTCCGTTTTATTGCCCTTATCATTTCACTTTTCTATTTGTGGTAACAAACTGGTTGCAAACGTTTGCTTTTCAGGCATGGAGTGAGACAGATTCGCACAGCATGGGCTGATGGAGCAGGGTATATAACTCAATGCCCGATTCAAGCAGGAGTAAAATATACGTACAAATTCAGGATTATTGCACAGGAAGGAACCTTGTGGTGGCATGCCCATGTCTCGTGGCTGCGTGCAACAGTTCACGGAGCAATAGTTATCTATCCAAAGAAAGGAAGCTCTTATCCGTTTCCTCAACCCTATTCAGAGTTTCCCATCGTGTTAGGTAATCAAAATTGTTGAAATCCTCTGTTTTAGACTAATATCCTGTTTTATATCAGTTCCCTGTTTTTATGAATAGAAGTTTGCTGAAAATAACACTGCTGTTTAGAATTAAAAAAATACTCTTATATTAGTAAAGAAAGCTTTATAAATTATTCTGATTAAGGGTTCATCAGATTCTTGTAGGGAAGGAAAGATAAAAAGCATTAAGCATATATCAATAAAATATGAGACGACCAAAAGAATCAAGGAAGCTTTGTAAATTGTTAATTGCTTTCTCCGTTTTTCTTTTATTTTTTACATTTACATTTGTTTTTTATTAATATAGTATTCTTCTATTTAAATTTCAGGAACAAATACGTTATATATACTACTAATTATAATTTTTTATAAAATGTGTAATTTAATTTGTTTTTTTGTAAAACTCTTTTGTTTTGACATTTTTATGCAATAACTCAATAGCTTTAGAACAAATAAATATATATATTAAAATAATATCCTCACAAATTAAGTATATTTTTCTTAAAAAAGAAATCGAGACAAAATAATATTTTAATAAATATTAGAAAAATATTTATGTTTTTTTTCTCTTTGTTCTATTTTTTTTAAGATATAGATGTGATTATTTTTTGTGAATGCTTTGATAGCTATTCACATTACAACTCACTTTTTTCAAAATAGAAAAATTAACCGAAAATAAATAAAGAAAAACTAGTTATTATGTTGAGAGACATTTAGTGACAATATAGCATGAAGTATTGTATTGAGATCATATACATAAAAATTAAAATTCAATTTATAGAATATTACAAGTAAAATGGTTCACCAATAAAATAAATAACTCTCAATTGATTTAATTTTTATGTGTCTATATATGTTTGTAGGAAATAAAATAGTTGTAAAATAAAATATTCCAACTCTTAAATAAATAGAATTTGAGATCTCACATTTTTTTGAGTATGTTTGCTAATAATTGCTAGCTTATTGATTAGATAAAATTTTACTTTTCTAACTTTGGAAAGCTTACTTGATTTAAAGTAATTAGAATTCATTGAATTTAGTTGCTATAAATATATCATATTCGGTGCTAAACATAGTTATGGATCCATATAAAAGTGACAATTATGTTGTAAATTACTTTTCTAATAGGATCAAGATTTAAAACACAAGTTAGTTGATGACATTTAATATTATATTTTAAATTATATTACTCACATATAGTTTATACTATTGTTAGTATTTGTGTTGTCATAACTTCAATGGTACAACACTCTCAATAGAAAATAAAAAGTCTTAGGTTTACCTCCCAGCTAGTCCATAAATTTAACATGATATAAAAGCCAAGGTCAACAAAACTAGACCAAGATAGGATCAATAAGAATCTATTGTTTGGCTCAAGGGGGATGTTGGAAAATGAGTCATACCCAAATAAAGATGGACCAATTGTCATGAGGGCTTGTAGTTTAGTGGTAGAACAACCTAGTAGCAAATGGGATGTCTTCAATTCAACACCTAACTAATCCATGAAAATTTAATAGTGCAACTATCCCAAATAGTTTTTATGTTCTAAAAAATTCTAGAATATATAAATTATATTAAGATTTGAACTCCACTCGAGTTATTATGCTAACAAAATGCAACAAATATTGTAGTTCAATTAAAAATTGTCTTTTTTTTTTTTTTAATATTTAGTAGTTTTCATTGATGCCATATATGTTAAACAAAAGTAAGCCTACCAAAATCATATTGATGGACTTTCCAATTCTTGATTACATGATTTAAAAGGTACTAATGCAATTTAATCATATCTTAATGTACACATACAGGAAAAAGAAAACCCAACAATATAAAACAATTTTTTTACTAATTACCTATTCACCAATTCAAAGAAAAATCTCTCTATCCTCCTATTTCTCAATGACATGTCCTTTAAAAAGGACATTTATGCATTTTGTTAATTTAAACTCAATTCAAAAAAATTATTTTTTATATTTTCCACCCAAAAATTGTGTGATTTCATTACACATTAACATATATGTAAAATTAGAGCTATGATTGACAAGAATTATCTTAATAACTAGAGGCTAGAGTATTTCATGATCATAAGGGTTTTGTTTAGAACTATCGATTAGTTAAAAACAGAAGAAGAAATAACACTTTCTCATTTCCATTTCATTTTATTTGAACTGCTAAAATTTTATTCATTTTTATCTTGTTTTATTGTATTATATCCAAATGAAAATAATATGGATAGTGACGTTAAACTCGACACAATAAAGGATGGTATAAAGGTATCAAAATTTTGAAATTTCTATATGGTTAAGTTTTAATTGAACATATTAAAAGAGGAGATAAAATGATAAGCAATCAAAATTTTTAGGTAGAATAGGAAAAGATAGGTCATAGCCATGGGAAAGGTCTTAGCTATCAAGAACTAGCTCTTTGTTTATAGCAATTCTTTCTTGATTAATATGTTCTTTATTTTATAGCTATATTTTATTCTTGGTGGGAGATACAATCAACACCAATAGAAACAAATTCATCATTATCTAATCAATTAGGAGTACCCTTTTCATGAGGCTATGATTAGACAAAAGTTTGGCGAAGCTATGGAGACCAACCATGAATACTATGTCTGAAGTTCTATGTTGGGGTAGATAAAAAGCATGATAATCATGTCCACAATCATTTTGGCTATGCTCATGCCAACAATCTCAAGGAGGGGACTAATCTTTGTAAGAGGGAGAAGTTAGTATTTGTAGATGGACTAAAACATTACTCTAGTTATCAAGAAGCACTTGTAAGTGGACAACATCAAGCACAACATTATTAACATATACATCTATATTCATGAAAATATTTGAGAAAAACATAAATTTAGTATACATAAAAAAAGGACGAGTTATTAATTTTGTAGCCACCCTTGGTGCGTAAATGTATAATAGAATAAATATATTTTAATTACTTTTCATCCAAAAGAAGTCACAAACATTTAGAACTAACAAGTAGTCATAAAAAGAAAGCTTGTTTATTTCCATTTCATCTTATTTTTAGAAATAAGTTTATTCATTTTTATCTTGTTTTTTTCTTTTTTTATATGTACATATCAGGATTATAAATAATGACATCAAATTCAACACAATAAAGGATAGTAAGAATATACCAAATTTTGAAGTTTCTATATAGTAGGTTTTAAGTGAACATTAATAATATATGAGATAAAATGATCGGTAATCAAATTATTAAACAATAAAAGTTATAAGTTGAATAAGAAAAAATGAAATAACAATGAAGAATGTCTTAGATATTTAGAACTAGCTCTTCATTTATAATTTAATACCTTCTTTATTAAGATGTTCTCTATTTGATAGCTAAGATTTATTCTTGATGAGAGATACAATCAATATCAAAAAAAACAAAATTTTCATTATTTAATAAATTAGGAACACCTTTTTTGAAGTTTGTGAACAAATAGATGACCAATGAAACTATGAAGCTATAAAAACCAACCATGATTATTACATCTGAAATTCTATATAAAGATAGATAAAAACCATAAAAATATGACTATACCTACACCAACAACCTCAAAGAGGGGACTAATCTTTGTGAGAAGGAAACTTTGGCAACACAAGATGCATTACTCTACTCATCAAGAAGTACATGTAGGTGAACAACCTTAAACGCAACTTTATTAAATTTTAAGTTAATAAGAATACTATTGAAGTCAACTCTAATTTATAGATTGATTATTTTATTTATTTTTATTTTCTTTAGAGATCCATAATATGACCTACTTTTTTTAAATAGGAGAATGGTGGAACAAAGATCCTGAAGCGGTCGAAAGGCTATTAATTCAAACAGGAAGTGCACCTAATATATCCGATGCCTTTCTCATCAATGGTCAGCCAGGAGATCTCTATTCTTGCTCCAAATCAGGTATAGAGTACTTTTCAGTTACAGATGAACTCTAATGTCAGGTACTCAACATGGAGTTGATGAACTAACTGCTTACATGCAGGAACAACTAAAATCTCTGTACAACGAGGAAAAACGTACCTTCTACGTATTGTTAATGCTGCAGTCAATAATCACCTCTTTTTCAAGATTGCATCACACAATTTCACAGTGGTAGCCTTAGATGCTTGCTACACAAAACCATACACAACAGACATAATGCTTATAACCCCTGGCCAAACTGCAGATGTTCTTCTCACCGCCAATCAAGCAATAGCCAAATACTACATTGCTGCCAATGTATACACTACCCAATCTATTGGATTCTTTGATAACACCACAACAACTGCCATTCTTAGCTATGTGGGTTCTCACTCATCTGCCACCCCATCTCTTCCACAATTTCCAACATACAATGACACTACAACTGTCACTAAATTTAATAAAGGATTACGAAGCCTAGCTTCAAAAGAGCACCCAATAGAAGTTCCCCAGAACATTGATGAGAAACTCCTAATAACAATAGGACTTGGTTTATTTCCCTGTAGAACTAACGTGACCACCAACTGTCAAGGCCCCAACAATACCAGAGTAACTGCTAGTATGAACAATGTATCTTTTGTCCTGCCAGATATAGCCATACTTCAAGCTTATTATTTTGGTATTAATGGTGTCTTTACCACTGATTTTCCTTCAAACCCACCAATTGTGTTTAATTATACAAGTGACAATATACCCAGAAGTCTTTGGTCACCAATCACTGGAACAAAAGTTAAAGTGCTAAATTATAATGCTACAGTTCAAGTGGTGTTCCAAGCAACGAATATCTTCCAGCCTGATGACCATCCAATGCATATTCATGGTTATGATTTTTATGTTGTGGGAGAGGGATTTGGTAACTACAATGCTCGAACAGATCCTCTCACATTCAATTTGGTTGATCCACCAGAACGGAATACTGTGGGAGTTCCTGCTGGTGGGTGGACTGCTATCAGATTCAAAGCTGACAATCCAGGTGACAAAACATATAGCTTTCAATTATTCTCTCAAAATTAATGATGCATATCTTCAAATTAAAAACTGAAGAATATGTGAAAAACCATGATTTTTGCAGGTGTTTGGTTTGTGCACTGTCATTTTGATGATCATCTAACATGGGGATTGAATATGGTCTTCGTGGTGAAGAATGGCCATGGCAATTTGGCAAGTTTGGAGAAGCCTCCTCCTAAACTCCCGAAATGCTAGCTCCACAAACCATGTCATCTCAATCAGTCAATAGTAGTCTTTAATTTCACCACCTTGTTATAAGTATTTTGCCATGAGGCAATATTATTGTAATAACTATTATTTAACTAGTTATTAATAATTGTATTGGATAACAAATTAGAAATTAGTAGTTTTTCTATTGAAAAATATTATTTTTTTAAAGTAAATTTGTAAATTTAGTAATTACAAATATTTTTTGTTTTGAATTTAATTGGTTAAAATTTTGAAAATTGAGTTCTTAAGAATAACTATATTCATAATATATATGACGAAAAATGTTAGGTGATATTTAACATAATTTAAATATTTTCAATATCTATTTTCAAACTTATTTATCCTCCCAACTCATTATAACAAAACAATATATTTTTATTTAAAAAATATTACTATTGTTCAAACACCTATTTTTAAAATTGATTTTTATAAAAGAGTTTATATAATGTAATCTTGTAAATATGTATTAGATTATTTTAAAAATTGAATTTCTATTTTTTGAATACTTTTTGAAATCATAATTTTTTTTTTATTCATTAATAATTTAATCGTTCTAATTAGATAAAATAGGATAGGCGTGAACCTTTATATAATAGCCATAATGCTAAGACCAAGGATTTCATGAGGAGTGAGAGCATCCAACAACCAAACTAGCTTACAAAAAGGGACTAGAACCAACTAACAAATAGAAACAACAAAAGAAAACTAAACTAAACCAGAAACCAAAGGATACCCAAAAACCAATGCCGCCCATAGAAGACACAAACATAAGGTCTATCTAGTGGGGATTTTTTTAGCTTGCCAATCTTGGTGAAGTACTTTCACTTTCTATGAAAAAGATAAATCTTTTGTTTGAACCTTTACTTGAAGAGATAGAAGGGGACTCCAAAGTAGCCTTGACCATGTACTCACTAGGTTCCAAAGCATTGTCAAAGGTCATATCCAGGTAGTGCTTCCTCTTCGCATGTCTCCTATCAATCTCTTCATGGATAGATTGCAAAGAAACCAAAAATTTTCTCATCATTTCATTTTTGAGAGCTACCATCTCTTCTAGTTTCCTCTTAAAGGTCTCTTGATTGCCCTATAGCTCCATAATAACCCTACTTGTCCCCTTCCTATTCTCTCTTCAATCCACGTTGTCACTTAGAGCCTTAATTTTCTCCTACAAATTATCTTGGGGCATTTCTCAAGCCTCTCCACCAGATCATTAGTTTCCAACTAAACTCTTTCATCTTTATCTTCCATTGTCCAACTCAATGCTCTATTGACAACCTCGACCAAAGCCTCCAACCTATTGATTTTATTCTTAGCAATATTAAATTGATCAAGGGGCCAACAAATGATGTAATTTTGCTTATTTTAGGCATGATGGAGATCATTAATCTTCTCAATATTTTTTGTTAAATCTCACTTCTTGGGGGAATCGACGAGGGAGGGAGGAAGGGAACCCTTGAAGAAGGTGAAGAAGGGGCAAAAAATTTCACATTGTGGTTGTTCGCGGTTCACTTAGAGTTTGTGGAACAAGAAGAAATTAAGTCTTTAGAAGCAAATTCCTCCTCATATTGCACTTTGACAATAGTTTATTTAAGAGGAGAGGCAAGGAAGTTCTTCTTTTTGGTAGATTGGTTGGGATTAACACGGGTAGGTATCCCTTTAGACTTGGGGGTAGTCCTCACACTAGGGTTGACCTTTCAATTAGGGATTTGAGAAAGCTCCATGACCAATGGAGGGCCCAGTAGTAGGGGCCAAAGCCACATGGAAATTATAAAGACTTAGGATTAACCCCTAATACAAGGGGAGAACATTCATGGAATTAGCCACAACAACAGACTAGGAAATACAAGAAAACATCTAGCAAGGGGAGTTCATTTTCAAACTGTACCTGAGATGATTTATGATTGAAAATAACTAGGAGTGGAAATGTTTGAATATCTTCTATGTTGAAACCATTTTGCAGGCGAGCAAAATTTTCACTTGGCTCTAGGAACCTCTTGAAATTAGTTTGGTATTGTCCCTTAAGTTTTTTAGGGAAGGTCATACCTTCCGCAATGAGACTAGTAGTAGTAGCAATAGACTCCATAGATGAGGTTCTTAAGCCACATCCCTAATACTAATGTTTCCCTAATTATAGGACTAAGCAAACTGTTTCAAGAGAGAAGGGTCAAAACCCTTCATACCCTCAACATAGGATGAAAGGTTACCTTTCACAACATCAAGCTAGAGATTACCATTTAACTTGAACCTATCACAATTATATGGCTCTATTTAGATGAGGTCATCCCCCATATTTAGTCTATTCCAAGGAAAAATAGTAAGAGTGACTGAGAAAGGGTTAGGAAAACTAATTCTAGGAAAAGGACAAGAAATGGTGGTATTGGGAGAGTTCTTCCTTTTGCCAAATTCAAAAAGCTATGTCCATATGGGTTAGTGTAGGATCAAGGGGGGCCAAAAAGTGGCAATGTGAAAAAAATAGCCTTCTTCACTCACCTAAAAACGCGAAAATCCGTGTTGACTTTTTGCTTGGCTTGGGTGTCAGTACACCCTGGCCTGGTAATTACCTATGCAAATCGGATATCCAATTTTTATTTTGTTTCAGTTGGCATTTATGCCATATTTATGTATGGACATACATTTGTAATCATTTGACATTTTTATATATACAAAAGTTGATATTCGATCATATAAATTGTTGCTCATCTATGCGTGGTGTTATCATGGAAATCTTTAATCTTCATTCCAATAATTAACAATGGTTAATAATGGCTATTTAATGAAAAATACAATTCATTTCATTTCATCATAAGTGTTGTTTTTATAATGAACAATACAATTTATGAACAATACAATTCATTTAATCAACAATACAATACAATTCATTCAATGAACAATACAATTCATTATTACCCTATGCATGGTCCTATTTTGCCTCCCACCTCGGTTGAACTTTCGGAGTTTTATTAGGGCAACAATTTTTTGGTTGGCAAAAAAATCGTTAGTCTCACTCAATGGAATGTTGTCACATGGTCGATTTCTCATTCTGCTCATCGCGATGATGAACCGTCGGCTCCGACATGTCCAGTTAGGCATTATTACCCTACGCATGCTCCTATTTTTCCTCCCCACTTGATCGAACGCTCGGGGTCATACCCTACCAGCGTCGTCCCTTGAGCGCCCTAAGTGCTCAAAATTGTCAAACCTTAACGGGCCCTAACTCGGAATCCGTGGCACCTGCAAACATTATGTTTAAACCTAAGAGGCCATGAGAGGGGTCCCTACAAAAGTCTATCTCAGTTTTTCATGTTGCCCTATGATTTTATTAGGGCAGAAATTTTTCGGTTGGCGAAAAAATCGTCAGTCTCACTCAATGGAATGTTGTCGCATGGCCGATTTCTCAATATGCTCGTCGCAATGACAAACCGTCAACTCCGACATGTCCATTAAGGCATTATTACCCTACACATGCTCCTATTTTCCCCCCCCACTCGATCAAACGCTCGGGGTCATACCCTACCAGCGTCGTCCCTTGAGCGCCCTAAGTGCTCAAAATTGTCAAACTTTGACAGGCCCTAACTTGAAATATGTGGCACCTGTGAATGATCCGTTTGAACCTGTGAGGCCATGAGAGGGGTCCCTATGAAAGCCATTCTCAGTTTTTGAAGTTGCCCTACGATTTTATTAAAGCAGCAATTTTTTGGTTGGCGAAAAAATCGTCAGTCTCACTCAATGGAATGTTGTCGTGTGGCCGATTTCTCCTTCTACTTGTTGTGATGATGAACCATCAGCTCCAACATGTCCAGTTAGGCATTATTACCCTACGTATGCTCCTATTTTTCCCTTCCACTCAATCAAACGCTTGGGGTCATACCCTAGGGGCGTCATCCCTTGAGTGCCCTAAGTGCTCAAAATTATCAAACTTTGATGGGCCCTAACTTGGAATCCATGGCACCTACAAATGATCTGTTTGAACCTACGGGGCCACGAGAGGGGTCCCTACGAAATCCTATCTCAGTTTTTCAATTTGCCCTACGGTTTTATTAGGGCAGCAATTTTTTGGTTGGTGAAAAAATAGTCAGTCTCACTCAATGGAATGTTGTTGCATGGCCGATTTCTCCTTTTTCTCATTGTGATGATGAACCATTGGCTCTAACATGTCCAGTTAACCATTATTACCCTACGCATGCTCCTATTTTTCCCCCCACTCGATTGAATGCTCAGGGTCATACCCTACGCATGTGACATCCATGAAGGGATATGAAAGGATATTTTGTAAACAATTAGAAAACCTTTAATGATAATCAAGTTGAAGCCTTGAGATTTATGCAATATGCATCAAGTCCAAAACTGTACCCTGAAGCCACACACTCTTCCCTCTCCCAACATACAGTAATGAGTCAAAAGTTAACATAGAATTTGAACGGATTTGACGAGAGCGTTTTGATTTTACTTATGTCTTGTGTATTATAATATAGACCAATTTGCCAATGTGACATCTTCATAAAAGCTTCATTTTATCTTAATACAGTTGTACCTATTTCATTATTAAAAAAAATAAATAAGTTCTGCACTAAACTGCAATAAATAAATTAGTATCCTCTATATTATGGATTTGAATTGATGTTCTCAATTAGTTATTATTCCTACACCTCACACTCACAAGATTAATAATGAAACATGACATTTATGATTCATCAAATGCTGACAAAGTCTAATCAAAGTTCAACTTCAAGATGTATACAACATATCATATTCAACTTCAAGATGCATACAACTTACCATATTCAAGCTCATGCCAACCACCACTTGGATATTGTTATATGTCGATTAAAGTACAATATATGTAATAAAACCATATAGTCTTACAAAAAAGCCATCATAGACCATCTATGTCGATTAAAGTACAATTCATTTGTAACAGGGGCACACTCACAATGTGAAGTTGCAAAGCCCTGTGGGAAGCATCAAAATAGAAATTTACTAATCTGACTCATACTACTATCAAAAGCATCAAAGATGCTACTGCTAGAGAACACCATGCTCCATTGTGGAGAGAATATTAGGTGCATCTGATGTCAGCATCTGAAAATGAAAGAATGTTATTCAATTGCCAAAATCTAACTGACTTTATTTTATAAACCATTAATGAATAAAAATAGACAAGGTTACCTGAGTGAAAGTTCGATGACCACCTTGGCTAGTCAATGTCAAATGTTTGATTCAATAGATCATCTGTCATGACAATTTGATCCACTGCAGATGTGTCCTGGCCATATGCATTTGAATCATCTTCATGATAATAAACAAAAAAAGACCCACAATTTAATCTCATTAATGCACAAAGGAATATGTACCATCACCAAGAGAGAGCCTTGTCAACGACGAATGAGCTAGAATGAATCTGTATATTTAAGAATTGTTATCCTACACGTAAATTGCATGGATGAACATAAGTGGTGTTACAAAAATATGTCCCTTCCAATTATATCGAGTGTACTCGCTATGTGCATGCAAAAACCGTGTTGCCCAAAAAAAACGTTCATCAATAGACCTGCATTTTGAACACATCCTTAATATACATGTAACAAACTTGAACATTAAGGTTTAATGATCATTGTTTGAAATGAAATGCATGATAAAAAAATAAGGCACCATTAAAGACCTACAACTCAAGTGTGCTTGAAGGGTCATCTCTTTGTTTAAGAGTATCCAGTATTGCTTCATGATCAGCAGTAGACACTATCCATAGCTCTTTGGTCTTCGGTTTTGCTTGATGCTTCAACAACTTGACATTTGTAGCTATAATAAGGTGTGAATACATTATAATGGTTTTGTGTCTCTCATAGTCTTCAAATGTAGGTATGCCATTCTTTCTAATCATGTATGTTCGCAACCAAGTTCCCACAACAACAACTAAACCTGTAGGATATGTGAACCCATCATCATCTGTCATTGGTTGTGTTAGCTTTTGTTTTTCCTGTACACATCGTGCCAACCAATATTCTGATCTCTCTCTTCATTCCATTGCGGTGCAACAATTGCAAAAACATGTCCTGGTTGTACAAGATCTGATAGATGATCATACTCAAGTGAACTTTCCATGTCATCGTTTGACAAGGATATTGTGTGAGATAAAGGAGTTAGATAGTGGGGAACCAACGTATCAACCCACTCACTTGACTCGCACTGATCCCAATCACACCGAAGACAACTCTGACAAAAACAAGCCAACATTCGTGTCCAAATGGTCCGTGTACTTGCATTTGAGCTGAGAAATGAATGCATCTTTGAAGAATCTTTAATTGTTTGACAATCCAATCTATCTCCCACTGTTCCCTCCTCAACCAACCAAAAGAATCTGCTCACTGCTGAATCAAGAGTACTTCCATGTGATAATGCTGAACTACACCAATCAACAATAGAACGTGCATCAGAGAAATTTGCACCTGAAATCCTCAATTGCTCCTTAACTAGAGCTCTCTTCAAACATGCACCTACTCCATCATGCTCTCCCTTCCCATGCCCTGCCTAAAACAAGCACCAAATATGAGGTATACGCCTCTTCACATGCATTCTACTCAACCAATAAAACGTCTGGGCATTCTTGAATTGACCCGTACAATTATCTGACCATATTATATGTCGATCAATTGCAATATCTTTCTCATGCAAGAACTCAAAAAAATTCTTGAAAGAATGTTGCACATACTCGGAGGAGTGTGATCTATCATCACTCATATAAAAATGATACTCCCAGATTATCTTACTGTCCTCTTCTGTACTATCAGGAATATGTCTATATGTAATGTGAACAAAAATAGCAATCTAGACTGAATTGTAGTACTGAGACTATACCTCATTCTGTGGTTGCAATGTATAGTTCTCTGCAAAATCAACCACCGATACAATAGTGCCAATTGGGAAAGAGTTCTTACACATCTTGAACTATTGATCCAACCACTGAGACCTCTGGGTGTGCCTTGCATACTTGTAGAAAATATTTTCCTTAAAATCCAAAATAAAATCAGCAATACTCACTTCTCTTGAGACTAATTCGCATCTAGAACCTTCATCTCCACTCTTCAAATTATATTTCACTGTCTCGTATCTTTTTTCTAACATAATTATTTCCAAACTCGTGTTCGCTGTCCTCATGAAAACATGAAACAAACTTTGACAACCCATCGCATTCTGAGCACTTCTCATTCAAACAATCATTTCTATAGAAATAGCACCCATCATCTCTAGGGCATAAAATTAGATCTTGCAAGTCTCTTGATGATCTTGGAAATAGCATTGTACCACACTCCTACAACATCTCATTAGTATGCATCATAGAATGAATATGACATAAAAGTTCATGGTACATTGAAAACTCCACATGGTACTTGCAACAACAGGTATTGCGAATCTTAAGAGGAACACAATAAAATGGTTTCAAAGATTCAAAGGCCCTTTGTGATATTTGCAAAGTTGGATGTAATTCACAAAAAAATTTGTACAACATTGTTTGGCTTGATTCCAAGAAATGTTTGGGATGGGGTGTGTGGTCTCGATTGCCGATTCTTAATTTCAAAATGTCCTTTATATTGGGTGACACTCTAGAATTAGAGTGCCAAAATTGTTGAATCTCTTCCTTCACATTGTCAATAAACTTTCAATCAACACATGGAAGCCTCCCACCAAATGCCCATGTATCTTGTCAAAGTGGATTGTCAAGTCTTTCTCTTCGTGCAAGTGCTCTATCCAAAGTTTTACGGTTTATGTTAAAATCAACACAAGTTTGTCTCATTTGACGAGACTTCCTCAATTGATGGCTTACTAAGGAGGTTGTAATCACTCTTTGAGCAGCTCTCTTATCTATTTCTTTGGTATTCTTTCCAATAGAATTGAGAGCATCAAATCAATTTTTTGCAATAATAGAATTTATCTCCGTCTTCTTGTTCATACGAATCTTCAATTTGTTTAGCAATGGTCTCATCTTTATCATCTTTAGCAATTGAACAAAGAGTTGGCATTTCTCGGTCAATGTCTTATTGCTAAAATTTTGGTTGAAAAGTTCTGTAGCCCACAACCGAATGGTTCTTGTTGACCTCTTGCCTTCAAGATTCGCAATAATGTTCTCATCAATTTCAAATAACCATTTTGGGGTTCTTGAAGGTCTTGGATTTGGAATTTGTCTTTCATCCATGAGAGGGTCTTAATTTCTAAAGTAATTAGGTGTTACATATGGTTCACTTGGTGAGGCAATTCCACCTTCAATGTTAAACTTTTACACATTTTCACCTCCTATGTCAAAATTTTCCACATGTTGAGCATTTTCATTATCACTTTCAACATTTTCAAAATTTTCAATATTTTCACTTTCAAAATTTACATTTTCATTTTCAATAACTTGTGGCACATTTTCAATTTCAATTTCCTCTTCAGTTGAAGTAACATTAGCAATATTTAACATACCTTGTCTTCTCCTCCTATGACATTCTCTATCTCTTTCTCTATACACTTCAACTTGGTCATTTGAAAGTTTTCTTTTGCGTTTAGACTTCCGACGACTACTACTCCCCATTTCCCTCCACACATATGCTCCTTCGTGATTGACATTGTAAGTTTTCACTTTAAGAATATCCCAAAAGCACAAATTTGTCTCTAACTATTTGAAACTCCATGATCCTCGACAGAAAACATAGGACCCAGACTGTCGATTGTTGGAATCTACAGAATGGCCCACAAACCCTCTTTTTCTTGGTTTTTAGTACTAAAATCGATATCGGATAAAATTGGATATCAGATTTTTATCTGATATCCGATTTTTGTACAAAAATATGTGGTCCCCAAAAAAAATTCCCTTTGCTGCCATTTATGAACTAAACTGCCACATGGCAGAAATCCAATATCCAATTAAATCGGATATCGGATTTTATTGGTCATATTTTAGAGAGAGAGGGATAGAAGGAGAGGGAGAGAGGGAAAGAGAGAGAGAGAGAGAGAGAGAGAGAGAGAGAGAGAGAGAGAGAGAGAGAGAGAGAGAGAGAGAGAGAGAGAGAGAGGGAGAAAGAGAGAGAGAGAGAGAGAGAGAGAGAGAGAGAGAGGAGAAAGAGAGAGAGAGGAGGAGAGGGAAAGAGGGAGAGAGAGAGAGAAGGATAGGGGGAGAGAGAGAGAGAGGACATGATTTGGTGTCTTAAGGGGTCCTATGGTGTCACAAGACACCATATGACCCCTAACGACACCATAGGACCTCTTAAGACACCAAATCATGTCAAAGAGAGAGAGAGAGAGAGGGAGAGAGGAGAGGGAGAGAGAGAGAGAGCGAGAGCATGCACAAGAGAGAGAGAGAGAGAGAGAGAAGGAGAGGGAGAGGGAGAAAGATAGAAAGAGAGGAGGAGAGGGAGAGATAGAGAGAGAGGAGAGAGAGAGGGAGAGATAGAGAGAGAGAGGGACATGATTTGGTGTCTTAAGGGGTCCTATGGTGTCACAAGACACCATATGACCCCTAACGACACCATAGGACCCCTTAAGACACCCAATCATGTCATTAGGGGTCATATTGTGTCTTACGGGGTCGTAGGACACAATATGACCCCTAACGACATGATTTGGAGTCTTAAGGGGTCCTATGGTGTCGTTAGGGGTCATATGGTGTCCATAGGGGTCATATGGTGTCCCATGAACCCTTATGACCTCTTAGGACACCATATGACCCCTAATGACACCATATTGGGTCGCTTTGGGTCATATTGTGTCCTTGGTGTCTTAAGGGGTCCTATGGTTTTGTTAGGGGTAATATGGTGTCCATAGGGTTCATATGGTGTCCCATGAACCCTTATGACCTCTTAGGACACCATATGACCCCTATTGATACCATATTGGGTCACTTTGGGTCATATTGTGTCCTAAGGGGTCATATTGTGTCTTAAGGGGTCCTATGGTGTCCCAAGACACCATATGACCCCTATGGACACCAGATGACCCCTAACGACACCAAATCATGTCCATAGGGGTCATATTATGTCCTACATCCCCATAAGACACAATATGACCCCTAATGTTATGATTTGGCATCTTCAGGGGTCCTATGGTGTTGTTAGGGGTCATATGGTGTCCATAGGGGTCATATGGTGTCTTGGGACACCATAGGACACCTTAAGGCACAATATGACCCCTTAGGAAACAATATGACCCAAAGCAACCCAATATGGTGTCATTAGGGGTCATATGGTGTCCTAAGAGGTCATAAGGCTTCATGGGACACCATATGACCCCTGTGGACACCATATGACCCCTAACGACACCATCGGACCCCTTAAGACACCAAATCATGTCGTTAGGGGTCATATTGTGTCCTACAACCCTGTAAGACACAATATGACCCCTAATGTTATGATTTGGTGTCTTAAGGGGTCCTATGGTGTCCTTAGATGCCTTAAGACACTAAATTCTGTTGTTAGGGGTCATATCGTGTCATGCGACCCCATAAGACAAAATATGACCCCTAACGACACGATTTGGTGTCTTAAGGGGTCCTATGGTGTCGTTAGGGGTCATATGGTGTCCATAGGGGTCATATGGTGTCCCATGAACCCTTATGACCTCTTAGGACACCATATGACCCCTAGTGACACCATATTGGGTTGCTTTGGGTCATATTATGTCCTAAGGGGTCATATTGTGTCTTAAGGGGTCCTATGGTGTCCCAAGACACCATATGACCCCTAATGACACCAAATCAGGACGTTAGGGGTTTTATTGTGTCCTACGACCCCGTAAGACACAATATGACCCCTAATGTTATGATGAGGTGTCTTAAGGGGTCCTATAGTGTCGTTAGGGGTCATATGGTGTCCATAGGGGTCGTATGGTGTCTTGGGACACCATAGGACCCCTTAAGACACAATATGACCACTTAGGACACAATATGACCCAAAGCGACCCAATATGGTTTCACTGGGGGTCATATGGTGTCCTAAGAGGTCATAAGGGTTCATGGGACACCATATGACCCTTATGGACACCATATGACCCCTAACGACACCATAGGACCCCTTAAGACACCAAATCATGTCGTTAGGGGTCATATTGTGTCTTACAAGGTTGTAGGACATAATATGAACCCTAATGACACAATTTGGTGTCTTAAGGGGTCTTATGGTTTCGTTAGGGGTCATATGGTGTCCATAGGGGTCATATGGTGTCCCATGAACCCTTTATGACCTCTTAGGACACCATATGACCCCTAATGACACCATATGGGGTCAATTTGGGTCGTATTGTTTCCTAAGAGGTCATATTGTGTCTTAAGGGGTCCTATGGTGTAAATATGACCCCTAACAACATGATTTGGTGTCTTAAGGGGTCCTATGGTGTCACAAGACACCATATGACCCCTAACGACACCATAGGACCCCTTAAGACACCAAATCATGTCATTAGGGGTCATATTGTGTCTTACGGGGTCATAGGACACAATATGACCCCTAACGACATGATTTGGTGTCGTTAGGGGTCATATGGTGTCCATAGGGGTCATATGGTGTCTTGGGACACCATAGGACCCCTTAGGACATAATATGACCCCTTAGGACACAATATGACCCAAAGCGACCCAATATTGTGTAACTAGGGGTCATATGGTGTCCTAAGAGGTCATAAGGGTTCATGGAACACCATATGACACCATAGGACCCCTTAAGACACCAAATCATGTCGTTAGGGGTCATATTGTGTCTTACGGGGTCGTAGGACATAATATGACCCCTAATGACACAATTTGGTGTCTTAAGGGGTCTTATGGTGTCACAAGACACCATATGACCCCTAACGACACCAATCGACCCCTTAAGACTCCATATCATAACATTAGGGGTCATATTGTGTCTTACGGGGTCGTAGGACACAATATGACCCCTAATGACATGATTTGGTGTCTTAAGGGGTCCGATGGTGTGGTTAGGGGTCATATGGTGTCCATAGGGGTCATATGGTGTCCCATGAACCCTTATGACCTCTTAGGACACCATATGACCCCTAATGACACCATATTGGGTCGCTTTGGATCATATTGTGTCCTAAGGGGTCCTATGGTGTCCCAAGACACCATATGACCCCTACAGACACCATATGACCCCTAACGACACCATAGGATCCCTTAAGACACCAAATCATGTCGTTAGGGGTCATATGGTGTCCTAAGGGGTCATAGACCACAATATGACCCCTTAAGACACAATATGACCCAAAGAGACCCAATATGGTGTCATTAGGGGTCATATGGTATCCTGAGAGGTCATAAAGGTTCATGGGACACCATATCACATAAATATCATTAGTGGTCATAGTTATGGGTTGTAAGACACAATATGACCCCTAACAACATGATTTGGTGTCTTAAGGTGTCCTATGGTGTCCCAAGACACCATATGACCCCTAACAACACCATACGACCCCTTAAGACACCAAATTATGTCGTTAGGGGTCATATTGTCTCTCTCTCTCTGTCTCTCTATCTCTCTCTCCTTCCTTCTCTCTCTCTCTCTCTCTCTCTCTCCTCCTCTCTCTCTTTCTCTCCCTCCCTCTCTCTCCCTCTCTCCCTCCCTCTCCCTCCCCCCTTTCTCTCTCTCTCTCTTTCTCCCTCCCTCTCCTCTTTTCTCTCTCTCTCTCTCTCTCTCTCTCTCTCTCTCTCTCTCTCTCTCTCATCTCTCTCTCTCTCTCTCTCTCTCTCTCTCTCTCTCTCTCTCTCTCTCTCTCTCTCTCTCTCTCTCCCTCTCTCCATCACCTTCTCTCTCTCTATATTTCTCCGTCTCTCCCTCTCCTTCTCCCTCTCTCTCTAAAATATGACCAATAAAATCCAATATCCGATTTGATCGGATATTAGATTTCTGCCATGTGGCAGTTTACTTCATAAATGGCGGCAAAGGGAAATTCTTTGGGGGCCGTAAATTTTTGTATAAAAATCGGATATCGGATAAAATCTGATATCTGATTTTATCCGATATCCGATTTTTGTACTGAAATTTTCAAATTTCAAATTTTGGGTCGGGAATTCTTTGGTATTAGGCTTGGAAGTGACAAGCCTGGAAAGTCAACTAAAAAAATGTGTTTTTTCAGTATTCCTTGATTTTCCAGACTTTACACTGGTGGCTGACAAATTTTTTTGTAGCCAAAATTGATAAAATGAAAAGGGTTTTTTAAGGACATTCCCATCTTTCCAACAATATAAGGCTTGTCTTATTTCAACTTTAGTAAATAATTATTATTTATTTTCTAATTGAATTCTGACAATAGTCCTGATTGATATACTGATTGAAAAACACTCATAACTTTCAAACAGTATAACATTTTTTGAAACCAAAACATGCGTCACATCCTATGCTTCGTCCACTATAGGGAAAAATTTGAAAAAATTAAATTTCATAAGGTTTTGACCAAGCTAAGGTGGTCAGACGTAGGAGTTTCTGAATTTCTAAAAAGTTGTAGTAAAAAAATCATAAATAATTATTTAATTCATAAAAAATTAAAAAAAAATATGTGTCACATCCGAAAATGAGTCTAATACTTATATTATAAATATTATAAAAAAATATTAATATTTGATTGTGATTAGGGTGGTCAGACATACATCTTCTTATTTTTTCCTAAAATTTTAGTACCATTGCATTGAAATTTGAAATTTTCATCAAATAGTATTTTTTTTTTCCAAAAAACAACTAGTAACTTAGAAACTACATTCAATTTTCTATATATTCTCTTCTTACATATTTTAAAAATAATGTTCACAACTTATTCAAATTTTCATGTCAAGTTGCATAACTCTAATTTTTCTGAAATTTCATTGCCACTTAAGGACCTGTTTTGGCACACCATGATCCTACACATACCCATATCATTACATGATTGAAGGACAAGATGGACAAGACAAAAGTTAAAAAGATGATCTTAGATTTTTATACATCATTGGGATTTATGCCCGCATGTATTATGGCATGAATGTCATTAAGTAGCTCATGCAACACTGTTCATATTTTGAGATAGTTGGAGAAAGGACCCCGATTTGCCAACTTGTCTATAGATTTTTTCTCCTCTTTAAGGGTGTGGTTGATTCTTACATGGTCAAACGTGGATAGGAAACTTTTGCATTTAGTAATGAGGTCATTCATAGTCCAACCAGACATAGCTCTACCTTGAGGCATCATGATGATGTTGTTAGAGTTACCCTCTAAAATAATTGTTTGATAACCTCTATCCTTATAAATTGAGATCACATAAAAAGGTTGCCACCACTTTTGTAAAATTGAAATTTTGAGTACCAAGGTTAACTACATAGGCCAAGATCAACTTTCCATTTGGGTCCCTAATGACCCCACCCCCTCTTGCCCGACCTGGGTTACCTATAGATGACCCATCAAAGTTTAAATTCAACCAACCAAAATAATTCAATATTTTATTTTTAATTACGAAGTTAAATATTTTTCATTAAATAACTAAAAAGTGTTTATATTACATTATAATATTAGTTTATTAAGATGGGGTTATAATTAATATTATGTAATGTGATTTAAAATAATAATTAAGAATTAGATTTAAGGTTACATTTTTAAATAAGTAAATTTGGTTAAAAGGGACAAACCCATAAATATAGAATTAAAAAATAATAAACTTTCAATTAGATATTCTAATGAAGGGCCTTTGTAAAAGTTCTCACAAGGGAAGAGAAAACCCAAGATGATAATCTAGATATACATTTATCCCAGTTCTATTGTTGCATATACATAATGTCGACCCATAAATAATAGACATTACATTAACAAAAAATGATACTAAAAAATAGAGATCTATTTATGAACAAGTTTTTTTTTCTGTATGCAACTTATCATGAGATTGGATGGACATCAAAGACCTACCAACCTCTTTGTTGGTGGCCTACTTTCTTCAGTTGGCCTAAGTATTGTCATTTTTATTTTCTCTAGAAGCACCTCAATTTTTTATCTTCGCAAGACTCTCTACACACAACGATTGCAACAAATAACATAATTGTATTCTCATTAATCTAAAACACACTATTTACACTATAGCGCCTTTCACCAGCCTTTCTCTTCAAATATCATATTCACCACTTATACACTTTCCCACTCCACCTCTAGGCTTCAACCACACTCCTTGTATGATGCCCTACACTTCTAATTGGACCCCTCTAAAGCCCATGATGCTCTTCTGTTTTCTAAAACCCATCTTTGCTAAGTAGATTGCCTCTAGCATCTTCCTTTCTAATTCTTTTCTTTACTCACAGCTCCTTAAACTTCTCTGCCCAACTTCTTTTCACATCATTTCCCTTGGGTTTCACCCCAACCTATTATCTTCTCACACTCTCCACATGCAGCCCTCACCTCTTATCATCCTAGCCGATGTCTCTTATATCACATCAATTGTATTTTGATGCCTTTCATTGAATTCCAATCACTTCCCATCTTGAGGTGTTTCACTTTACCTTTGATGCCCTTTCATTGTTAAATTTTATGCATAGCATAATACAGACCTAGCTGAAAGAAGAAACAAAACTTAGAAAACTTAGAAAACAGAGCAGAAAAATGAATCTACATATAATGAAAACTAAATTAATTCATTGTGCTTTACATTATGTGGAATGTTAGGGTTCCCACAAATACTGAGAGGGGGGGATGAATCAATATCTGACCGGTAATGAAATTTTCTTGAAATAGAACATGCAGAACATAAAGTAACAGTATACCGGTATGCAAGAATTAATGTAAATAACAGAATCAAAAACATCCACATGAAAAGAACACCATAACACAAGATGTTTAACGAGGAAACCCGGTGTGGGAAAAACCTTGGTGGGATTTGTGACCCACAATATTCACTTACTGGCCAATAAGAGAATATTACTTACAATAGGGGCCTACACATGCAGGAAGGCCAACTGCCTAGAGCACACTGCTCAATAAGAAGTCACACTGATTTACAATGAGGATTTACATAGATCCAATATTCTGTACTGCTTTACAATAGCATCTTCAATTCCAGATTCAATACTGGTTCTTGCTCTGTTCTTTAAATATACCCTTGACCTATAATTTGCACATTAGGTCTGCCTTATAATTATCTTTATACTTCCTATCCATACATTACAAATGTCTATAATGATCTCTTTTATATACAAGAGTCATTTTACAATTTGCCAGGTTGGCTTACAATAATAAACAAAATATTACATATCAAAAATCTTGTCGGCCTCTGTGCCGATATACATGTTCTCTTCTGTGCCGGTGCCGGTCTAGAGTGATCTTGCTGATACCGGTGCACTGTCTTGCTTGAATAATGTTTTGCCGGTAAAATGTATTGCCGGTGCCATAGGATTGCAAGGTTTCCTGTGTAATATTTTACCGGTATAATGTCTTGCCGGTGCCATAGGATTGCAAGGTTGCCATCAATGACAAAACCTTCAATCACACACAATGTCTCATTGGAGTGTCCATATGCCAACAATCTCCCCCTTTGGCATTGATGGCAACACTCATGAGAAATTTCAAAAGATATCCAAAAAATGTGTAGACCAAAAAAAGTTTACCAAAAATGTGAGAGCTCCCCCTAAGCATGTGATCCCTGTGTTTTGAATTTTCTCATCCTACTACTCCCCCTTTTGGCATCAATGACAAAGGTTAGTAGATTTTGTAGTTGTACCAATCCATAACCTCAACCTTGTAGTTGGGTAGTTATTATCTGAAGAATATCTCTCAAAATTAAGTTTATACCATCCATAAACTTCTTACTGTCTTTTATTGCTATCTTAGTTCTGTATATTGTACTGGTGAGATACTGCAAGTGCTCTGCCAGTGTTTTGCTTCCCTATGTTATTGCCTCTGAGATTTCCTTCCGTAGAGATGCTAAATAGTCCAATCTTGGACTTAGTTTAGATCTCAAGAATTTTGCCTTGTTTATTATTTTCTCTTTCTCTCTTTCTAATTTGAGCAATTCTTCCTCAAAATTTGTTATCTTTTCCTCAAAAACTAATAATGTATCGGGTGAGTTAACAAAATTATCTGCAAGTTTATTGATCTCTTCCTGTACCTTGCTCATCTTTTTGTCTACATCTATGGTCAAAAAGTTTATCTTACATGTGTCTTTATACGAAGTTTTGTACTCTTTCAATAAATTGCACAGTTCCGGTAGAAGTGTGTCAAATTCCCTGTTACACTTCTTTATTCCTTCCTCATAGAATTTCTGTTTCTCTTTTTCTACAATTTCCTTTACAGATTCTATCTTTGTTTGCTCAAAATTTCTAGAAATATATTTACAAAGTGTATCCAACTGGCCTAAAGATTCTTTATTGTCTATATTACAATTAGGAGCTATTGATTTTAAAAATGGAATTGAATCATCTATCACTTTATAAGCTTGTGAGCTATAATCAGTTATTTTCTTGATATATTCAAGTAATACCTTAGTCACATTTGATGGTGATCCAACAAACTAAGTGCCGGTGGAAGTGACCATGCTAGTATTGACCTCTGGTAGGTCTACTTGTGTCTCCATCTCTTTAAGCACTGGTTTTCCTGCATCATTTCTTACTGGTGGCATGTATTCTGGAGCCTTTAGCTCAGTTGGTTTCTCTGTTTGTGTTCCAGATTCCATCTTTTTCTCTGTACCTGTTGTCGGTTGCTCTGTGTTTCCTGTTGCCGGAGGCTCTTTGGCTATACCTGATTTATCTAGTGTATCCTTATCTACCACTATGTTGATCTTCTGAGTATCAACATTCGCAGTATATAGGACTTCAGGATTAGGATTAATATCCTCTGTATCCATACTCTCAACTATCGGTTGATCTTCTACAGTTGTTGTTTTTACCGGTGGAGTATTTAAAGGAGGTGGGGGTAAGTTGTCTCTAATTTTGATACTTGGTGGTCCACCAACTTTACCTTTCCCTTTGTCCTTTTGATATACCAGAATGGGCTTGGGATTCCTATATTCTTCTTGTTTTTCTTTTTCAACCAATAATGTATCCCAACCATTTTTTGTTTCCTTTGAAACTTCTGTAACTCTACCTGCCATTAGTGAAATTTGCCAGTGTGCAGTGGAAAAAACTGTCTGGTTGGCCTGAGCTATCAGATCATCAATTTCCTTAGGTGAGTTAAATGGGTATACTGCAAGTAATTTTTCTATTTTAATTTTCTTATCCAACTCAATTATTCCTTGCCTTCTAGCCTCAAGTCTTTTATATAGATCATCAGGAATTTCATTTAGGACTTGCATCAAAAACTTTTTATACATGTCCATGTGTAATATAACACTCTCCTCAACTTGTCCTTTTTCATCATCTGATAGGGTGTCATAGATTTTCCCTATGTTTTTCAATTTACCTTCCTCTGTGATCTCATTTAGTAATATGTCAAGAGGGGCCAAGTCAGTGTTTGTCTTCTTCTTCCTTTTGGGGGTCAGCTTCTTCTTAGGTGTGACTTTCTTGACCAGAGATCTCACAGCTTGTTGCTTCTGTCTTGTCCTTCTAGGTGAAGGAGTGGTTGCCGGTGACGGGTCTCTTTTCCTGACAACTCTTTTGAAAGTTGCTGGCATATCACCTTCTGAGGAAGTACATACCGGTGATAGATGAGTTTCAGGTTGTTGGGCTTCCAACTCATCTTCAGTTATGCCAGTTTTCTTTAATACATCTTCTTTTATGGCTTTTGCTTGTCTGGATCCTTTCCTTACAAATGCCTCAACCTTCTTCACTCTCTTCTTTGATTGTATTTGGCTTTCTATAGTTTTAGCACTACCAAATACTTCTTCCTTTGGTTCATTGGGGGCTTTTAGAAGTGCTTTGGCATAAGTCTCCACTATGTGGTCATCTGTTTCATACCCCATCTCTGTTACCCAGATTGTTCTTGGGATGACTGCTTCCATCCAAATCTCATCCTTTTTGATTACAAAACATATGTCATCCTGGTATTTGTTGACAATTTCCTGTGACAGTCTGATTCTTTTATTCATTCTGACCTTTAGTGCTTGAAAATACTCATTGATATTCTTTTCTCTATTTTCACCCATGTTGTTGAATAAGTCAGATAATTGTTTTCCTACCGGTAGGTCAAATCCAAAATCCTTGTTGCCAATACCGGGAGCTTGTTTGGTTATGTGTAGCTTTAAGCATACAAGTAAATTTCCAAATCTAAAGGTTCCTTTCTTATCCTTCTTGATTTTTGCTAAATTGTCAATTAACTCATCCTTTAACCATTCATAGATATCAATTTTTACGTTGTCCTTAACCATGTCATAAGCACTCTTTATGCATAAACTAGAAACTGTGTTAAGCCTATTAGCATGAGTTTCTTTGTAACCTAAAATCATGCTAACAAATCTAACATTTGTATCGGTCACATCATTAACCCTCAATGATCTCTTGTCGGATGTTGCACCAGTTAAGTTTGTTACTAAGTCATTGGAGACCTTCTTGGTTTTGTTGAGTCTGCTACCGGTGGAGGGTAACCTTGTTACTACTTTCACAGCTTCCTTTGTAATTTTATGCACTGAGTCAAGCCAAAAGAATGAACCATGTACCCTGCTTAAAACTATCCTAACCACTTCCTTGGGAAATTTAGGAATGTAGAGGATTTCGGTGAATCCTAGGGTTTCAACAATTTTATGCTAAGGTTTCACATTTCTAGAATTGTCACATATGATAGACTTATACATGTTTTTTATTTCTTCATCACCTAATTCCTCTATGTTGCAATGAATATACATTATAGGGTCTTCTGCATAAACAACACCTTTTGGAATTTTTGAAAAAGCACCTGTGTTGTCATCTTTCTTAGCTACCTCAGGAACTAGCTGAAACACGGGCCTAGGTCATTTTATGAATTTAGGTGCGGAGGAGGATGCCATGATGATAAATACCTTTTTCTGCATTTGGATGGATTGATTTCTGAAGTGCTTTGCCTCTTTGCTCGGAAATCTTCGCGCTATCTAAAAGTTTGAATTCATGGTGAAATGAAATGGAGCCAAAACCTTATTTTATAAAGTCTTTTCTGCTACCTACCACATTAATTGGTTGTCGTTAATGTATTAGCTCAACTTTATTTACCGATAATGAATGATTTTCAACTTCTTTTCTCTAACCAAGGGAATAATAGCACGTGTCATTAGATTGCCAAACCCTCAAGATAATTTTCTTCAATTTGATGAAGAACATCCTGCCAGTGGTGCATTGCTTTGTCCTGCCAGTGGAGCATCATATTGTCCTGCCAGTGGAGCATTTGTTGGTTCTACTAGTGGAAGAGTATTCCCAATATTTAGATCAGCTTTTCTAATCCATTGCTTTGAGAATTCTTGCTTAACCTCTTCAACCTTTTCTTTACCTTTCAAGCTAGTACTTTTGTTGTCTACAGGTGTACCTTTACTTCTACAAAATTTAGCAATATGACCAATCTTGTTACATGCATAACAAGTTACATTATTTTTCTGAATAGCTTTCCCATAACCTATGTCAGTTTGTGTTCTGCATTTATTTGATAAATGACCAAATCTTCCACAAACATAACATCTTACATTCATTTTGCAATTTTCAAAGTTATGACCAATTTGTTTGCATTTGGAGCACTGACTGGTGGGAGGATTGATGTTCTGATAATTCCTAGATCTACATTCATTTGCCCTATGACCATATTTATTGCAGTTAAAGCATTTTCCATTGAATTTGTAAGTATTAGAAGGTCTTACCAGTTTGCTGTGATCCTGGGTATTTGTAGTACTGGAGCTTTCTCCAACTTCAAATCCAATTCCAGAAGTGTCACCTTTGGGTTTTTGATTCTTCAATAAGGTACCAAGTTCTTATGAGCTTTTCTTGAATTTTTCTTTGTGTTGATTTGCAGTTTCCAATTCCCTTTCCAAGATTTCTTTTTGTCTCATTAGTTCATTCAAGTCATTCTGAGTATGCATTAGATCAGTTTTCAACATGTCATTTTCATAGCTAAGTCTTGTGTTCTCATTTGCTGCATCACTTAGTCTTCTGGTCAATTCTTCTTCATTCTTCTTTCTGTCCTCAATCTCTTTGCAAAATCTCATAGTCATATCCTGCATTTCATTTTTTGTTGTCATGATCTCTTGTTTCAATTTGCTTATTATATAATTTAGTGATTCCTTCTCATCATTCTCATTTTGCAATTTTTCACAAAGTTCTCTTCTCTTATTTCTTGTAACAGTAAGATTTTCTTGAAGTGCTTGAATAATGTCCTGAGCTGCTTTTAAATCATCTTCTAATTTAATATTTTTCAACTTCTCTGCATCATAGTCAGTAAGAGCTCCTTCAAGTTGCTTCATCAGATTTTCCATCTTTATCAGTGTCAAGATCTTCCTCAAGCTATTAGGCTTCTGAAAATAGAGGACCACACTCTGATACCAATTGTTAGGGTTCCCACAAATACTGAGAGGGGGGGGGGGGGTGAATCAGTATTTGACTGGTAATGAAATTTTCTTGAAATAGAACATGTAGAACATAAAGCAACAGTATACCAGTATGCAAGAACTAATGTAAATAACAGAATCAAAAACATCCACATGAAAAGAACACCATAACACAAGATGTTTAACGAGGAAACCCGGTGTGGGAAAAACCTCGATGGGATTTGTGACCCACAATATTTACTTACTAGCCAATAAGAGAATATTACTTACAATAGGGGCCTACACATGCAGGAAGGCCAATTGCCTAGAGCACACTGCTCAATAAGAAGTCACACTGACTTACAATGAGGATTTACATAGATCCAATATTCTGTACTGCTTTACAATAGCATCTTCAATGCCAGATTCAGTACCGGTTCTTGCTCTGTTCTTTACATATACCCTTGACCTATAATTCACACATTAGGTCTGCGTTATAATTATCTTTATACTTCCTATCCATACATTACAAATGTCTACAATGATCTCTTTTATATACAAGAGTCATTTTACAATTTGCCAAGTCGGCTTACAATAATAAACAAAATATTACATATCAAAAATCCTATCGGCCTCTGTGTCGATATATATGTTCTCTTTTGTGCCGGTGCCGGTGTAGAGTGATCTTGCTGATGCCGGTGCACTGTCTTGCTTGAATAAAGTTTTGCCAGTATAATGTCTTGCCAGTGCCATAGGATTGCAAGGTTGCCTGTGTAATGTTTTACCGGTATAATGTCTTGCTAGTGCCATAGGATTGCAAGGCTGCCATCAATGACAAAACCTTCAATCACACACAATGTCTCATTGGAGTGTCCATATGCCAACATGGAATGCATGATTTATACAAAGCTTATGGAGGAAACAAAGACAAGTCTGAAGAAATCAAGGCAGATATGAGGAAATGAAGGTATAACAACCGCATTGATCTAAGCTAGTGGTGAAAGAGGCAGAGTAAATAATTGTTGCTTAGTTAGACTTACGTAAAGTCATGCAATCATGAGTTATTCCCCCAAATCAAAGAGAAGATTGTAGAAGTAACTCGATGCTACTGCTAACAACTGCATGATACACAATTCTAACACCCCCCCTTAAGTCTAACTAAGGAGGTAGAAAAGAGGAAAGAAGGAAAACCCAGCGGGAACAAAACCCTCCCTCAAAATTATAGAGATGCAACTATATGAAGTGCAAAAGAAAATCCTTTGAGATACAAGAAAAGTGTGGACAATTGCCGAATGATGATTGCCATAGTGCTGAATGAAGAACCTCCTAAAAAGACAAGATGATGATCAATATCAAGAATTTGCATGAATGCCCTCAATGACACTACTCCAACAATGATCAGATGACAAACAAAAGAAAAACATCTGAAATTTGAAGATACAAGCGGCACATGAATCTGCATGAGTGATCCCAATGACACTACTCAACCATGCAAGAAGAAACTGCTAGTTGAAAATACATGTACCAACACTAAACTTATCAAACTTGGAAACAAAACTAAAGAAGAATTAGCACTAACAGTAGAAAAAGAGCTCCACTGAAACAATGTGTCACAAAGGAGGAGAAGATGAAGGCAAGGCCCATGCAGAAAGAGCATGAATTTGACCTTGATGAAGAAGGTTGAGTAGCTGAAATGTGATACTGCTGCATGACCTCTTCTAAAGCTTCAAGTCTCTTCCAACACCTATTGATTGCATGTCCCACCTTGCCACAAAAACTGCAAGGCTCACCAGACTTCTTCTTTGTCTTGGATTGAGTCTTGGATTGTGAATTGTTCTTCTCACTTGTATGAACAACAAGTGCATGAGCTTTAGAATCTTTTAAAGTACCCATCTTTATGAGCTTATCTTGCTCATGTATCAGACACTCAATGAAAGAATCGAGTGTGGGCATCTTCCAACTTGGTCCTATTGGAAGCCTAACTGTGTGAAAAGAAGAGACAAATACAACATAATTTGGACCCAATTTTGACAAAATAGAAAGAATTAATTTGTTTTCTTCCTTGGATTTGTCAATTCCACATTCTTTTAGGTGGAGTAATAAGGCCTTTAACCTTGTGAAAAAGTCTTGAATGTTTTCAAAACTTCTTGGATCTAATGAGCTGAGCTCATTTTCTAGAATGTGACCTTGACTCTCATCTTGCTTCCCAAAAAGAGTCTTCAACTTAGTCCAAACCTCATTTGGAGTTTTGCATTCTTCATCATGAAACAACAATTGTGGAGATATGGATAAGCATAATAGACCGTAGGCCTTATCCATCCTATTGAAATATTTAGATTTTTCAACTGCAGAATTAAGCTCAACCTCTGTTGCCATAACTTTTCAATACAAGCCTCTATTTCTAAATTGAAACAAAATCTTTGGCTTCCATTCAAAATAGTTGTATGGTGTGAGAAGAGCAGAGGCTGGAAATTCCATTCTTTGCAATAGATCTGATCTTCAATACCTGCAAAAATAAAAATTTATGTTTCTCCTTCACAGCTACTAGGCTATGATACCATGTTAAATTTTATGCATAGCCTAATACAAACCTACCTGAAAGAAGAAACAAAACTTAGAAAACAGAGCAAAGAACAAAAGAAATGAACAAAGCAGAAAAATAAATCTGCATATGAATGAAAACAAAATTAATTCATTGTGCTTTACATTATGTGGAATGCATGATTTATACAAAGCTTACAGAAGAAAGGAAGACTTATCTGAAAAAATGAAGGCAGATTTGAGAAAATGAAGGCATAACAACCTCTTTGATCTAAGCTAGTGGTGAAAAAAGCAGAGTAAACAATTGTTACTTAGTTAGACTTACATAAAGTCATGCAATCATGAGTTATCCCAAATCATGAAGAAGACTGCAGAAATAACTGGATGCTACTGCTAACAACTGCATGATACACAATTCTAACACCAATAAGCTAGACGGCTTAAATGCATTTGTTTGTTAGTTTCTAATGCATTTTCAACAAATCCATCTAACATATGATATCTTGTAGGCTTCGCAATTTGAATACATATTAACCAGGGCAGTTGCAATGTGTCACTTTCATTACTCCTTATTCATCTTTTCTCATCGATTTGCATTTGTTTGAAAATTTCTGAAGTCTATTCCATTATGCATTTATTGGATATCCTTACACCTACCAATGACAATTCATTTGTGCATGTCTATGACAACTTTTTCTTCTTGGCATTCTATCAAGCAATTCCATCCATATGTCCACACTTTGCATACATATCTACCAAGATAGTCGCAACTACAACATCTGACAAGTTCTTTATGCATTGATGGATGTGCATGCCCTGTTCCAAAGTTCCTACTTCACAGACCAATCATCAAAGAGCAGAGGCAAGATTTTAACTTGCTTATCACAAACAATAGAGAGCCAAACGAAACAAAGATCACCAATAAGCTTGTGTGCTCCTGCACTAGACACATTGGGTAGGAAAAATTTTGTGAGTAGAATTCAAAAAATAGAGTTAAGTAGTTGAATTACCTTTTCAGGTCGTAAACGACCTGCAACAAACTCCATCGTTGTATCAGGTATACCAAATCACTTCTTTTCCTTCTCTTCCAACATCTCATCAGAGAAACCATCATCCTGCTCTCACAACTCTACTCACTTCTCTTCACTTCTCTCATGGATTTGAATCCACCACATAGCATCCTCCTCTACCAATGGATCTCTCTTCTCTTCTTCACATTTGTGGGATCCAACCCACCATCAATCGACCCTATCCTCTCTTCCCCTCTTTCATGGATTGCAATTCACCACAAACCAACCACCTACAGTATCTTCTATAGCTTCTACCCACAAGTAAGCATCTCTACTCTCCTCCACTACATCTATACATCCAACTTCCTCTTCTACATTCTACTCATCCCACTATGCAAATTCATCACAAGTTTAACATCAAAAAACTCTTCAAATTTTACCTTTTTTATTGCAACATCTTCCTTGGCTACAATGTGCTCCACAACCCAGCTCTCCATGCTGTACTGCTCCATATTTTCTATTATCAACATGTCTTCCAATGAACATCCCTCTACTGCTATAATGTCACTTTCTTTCTTATCCTCAACCCCTGTTGCGAACTCTTCCTCTACTTCAATACCATACTCATCTATAAGTGCTACAATTTATTTCTTGTCTTCTTCTATATCTTCTACCTCTACTGAAACATGACTCTTTGTTGCCATAGTCTCTTTTTCTTTTGTATTACTCTTTTCACTAGTGTGGGTTGCTCTCAATTCCTTCACCTTATGGCTGCAATTATCCTTCAAGGAATTGCTTCACATCCCATATCTCTCTTTTTAATATCACTCCAAGAATGAAACTAACACGGGCCTCCCCTTGACCCACCTCCTCCTCTTCTTTGGACTCATTCTCTTATCTGCTGCAATCTTTCACTCACATTCACTTCTCACGTTCTTCAATCTACCAAAACACTTTCTTTTGCAGCTTGCTAGATTTCAATTGCTCATGACTTCTTTCCTACCTACAACAATCCTTCTGAGATTTCCACAACCGCTTCCTCTTCTCTACAGACCGGTATTTGCATAGGTTGCCTCGCATTCAATGCTTTCCCTATGCACTCAGAACCTCTTGTTAGTTTGTTAGTTTGTTAGCTTGGATAGTTGTTTGTCCATTTGCTAAATAATTAGTAAATAATTGTTTGCTAACAAATGTAGTTAGAGTAGTTAAAGCAAGGATGGCGGAAGCAGGGGTGAGAAAGGGAGCGGGAGCTCAAATTTCAAATTCTTAGCAAGGCGGAAACCCTGGTTCCAATGGTGAGATTGGCCATATGAATGGCGCTGGTCCTGTTGGCGATAAGGACAAGCCCCCAGACTTCCCAGGCACTGTTGTTGACTCATAGTCTGATGGTACTCTTCTTGAGGAGACAATGGGTTCATCTGGGCATCTGGGGGAATGGTCCAATGGGGGGCCCATTCCACGAGATGACTCCATGGATAGCGGGAGGGAGAAATAGAAATGGTCTTCCCTTTTTGGAACTAGACCAACTGGTAAATCCTCCCTTCCTCCTGTTAAGAATATTTCTGACCCTTCTGGTGGTAGGTTTGCTATCTCTATCCTTGACCAGGTTCTGGACCATAATATCAATAGTATGTCAAACTCCTTGGTAGGGAAATTCATGGGTTCGCACCCTAATATTGAAGTTGTCAGGGCCTTTGTCAAACGAAAATGGGCCCTTAAGGGAAATGTTGAAATTTCAGCACTACCAAAAGGTCTTCTGTCTTTTTCCTTTTCGTGTGATGAAGATAAGGTTAAGATTTTATGCGGGAGCCCCTAGATGGTAGGAAAGACAGCTCTGGTTCTTAGAAAATGGCATCCGAAACTAAATATGAATGATTCTCTTCTGGCCCAAGTTCTAGTTTGGATAAAGCTTCCAGGATTGCCTCTTGAATATTGGGCAGAAAGTATCTTCTCTGGAATAGCAAGTTCTTTGGTGAGCTGCTCTTTATAGACCCAGTCACTGCTTCAAAAAGAAGATTAACCCATGCAAGATTTTGTGTTGGAGTAGCCCCTGAGGAAGATATGTCGGAACAGATAAACCTAGTTTCAAAACAGGGAACCTGGAAACAACATATCGAATATGAAACTATTCCTTTCGCGTGCTTCAACTGTAAAAAAGTAGGTCATTGGGCAAAATCCTACCCAAACAAGCAAAAGGTGGAACCCAAGCAGCTTAAACCTCAGATTGAAAGTCAAAAGTTGCCAGAGAAATGGGTGTGGCAAGTTAAAAACCCAGAAAATAAGGAAGAAAATTCCAATCATTTTTTTCCTTTGGGGGAATAGAAGGAAGCCCCAAATTCTATCTTCAGGCCCACAATACAGGAAGCAGAGAGAAATGAAACAACTAAAGCTAGTCCCATAAGAACAACTCAAAAAAAGGACATGAAAGATCAGAATGATCCTCCAAATGAGATAGCTGAAGTGGTTGATGACACTTATGAAAGAAAGGCAATGGAAGAAAGAGATTACCAACCCGAGGAAGGAGAGATCCTTGATCCCCAAGTGGAAAGGACCGACTCTTCTCTAGCCATGCCAAGTTTTGAAATCCAAGAAGCCCAAAAATGTGCAATTTTGGGTATGAATCTTTCGGATTCGAATCAGAGTTTAGAAATTCAAGATGCCCAAAAATGTGCAATTTTGGGTACGAATCTTTCAGATTCGGATCAGAGTTCAAGAATAGTGAACAATGTTTCAATTGACTCCAGAACTCCTAAATGGGGCAATGAAGAAGAAATTTCCAAAATCCTCATCAACCCGGAAGTGGCTCCTGTGATAGAAACGGAATGGAAGCAACCAAAATACAGGAACAAGAAAGCAGCAACTTCCTCGACTTCTCTAATAAGGAAATCCAGCAGAATAGCTCAGGTTAATGTGGGATACATTTCCTCTTCCCCAGGACAACCCTCTCACCACAAAGTTAGAGACAAGGAGGCCATCAAGAACATAGCAGATGGAACTCAAAAAACTCTCAAGAAGCTGGGAATTGGTAAGTAGCTATGAAGATTATTTCTTGGAACATAAGGGGACTCAATAATCCCCATAAACATGATATTATTAGGAATATGATAAGAGATAGCAATCCTAACATTTTTCTTATTCAAGAAACCAAAATGAGTAGAGAAAAAGTTGAATCTTTGAAGTTCTTCAAAAATGGTAATGTTAGTGGGGGCAGTTCTGAGGGTGCTTCTGGAGGCATTGCTACCATCTGGAATCTTAACACTGTTAAAGGTCAGGTCATTATTCAGGAAAGTAACTTTTCTTGTATCAAATTTGAGCACCTAAAAGATGGTTCTTCATGGGTTCTCACTAACATTTACGCTCCTAATACCTTAAAGGCTAGAAACTCTTTTTAGAAAAAGATCATCCAGGCTAGGGACAACTTCAAAAATTTTAGTTGGATGGTTATGGGAGACTTTAATACACCTTTGAAAGAGGAGGAAAAAATTGGAGGCAGTCCTCCTCAGCTGGAATGTAGGATGGCCCTCATGGAATTTGTTAACTCCCAAGCTCTTAATGATTTGGAGATACAGGGTTGCAATTACACTTGGACTAACAAACGAACTGGTAATGACCTTATCCAACTGCGTCTTGACAGAACTCTCATTTCTGATGACTAGTATAGTCAGTACTTCTATTCTTTGTCTGCCCACATTCGGGTTGGATCCGATCATTTTCCTATCACCTTCATTGCTGACTTGATCAATAGAAGGAGAAAATTCCCCTTTAGATTTGAAAAAAATGTGGACCCTTCACCCCGACATCAAAAGAAATATTCAGAAATGGAGGAGTATCCAAGTTGAGGGAACGACTATGTTCAAAGTTGTTAAGAAGCTCAAAAGTGTGAAGGACAACATTCGACTCTGGATTAAAACCAGTTTTGGGAATATATTTGAGGCTAAGAGTAAAATTTAGGAAAACCTTAAAGAAATATAGGACCAGATACAGAAGGATGGTTTCAGTACTGTGTCTATTGCTGATGAAAATGAGATCCTTAAGATATACCATGACATTATTGCCAAAGAGGAAATGTTCTAGAAGCAGAGATCGAGATGTATTTGGCTCAAGGAAGGGGACAAGAATACAAAATTCTTCCATATGTCGACTATCAAGCATAAAGTAGTCAATAGAATGAAAAAGTTAGTTGTGGAAAGTGGGGAGCTGGTCAAGGAGGATGAAATAAGGAACGAAGCTAAGAGGTATTTCTCGGATCTCCTAAAGAGGGATCACAGTCTGGATGCTGAAGCCCAGTCCTCTTTTCTTCAGAACATTCCTTGTATCATTGATGCTCAAATTAATGCCTCCCTCTCTTCCATTCCCACTATCTTAGAAATTAAAAATGTTGTTTTCTCCTTTGATGGTAACAAAGCACCTAGACCTGATGGTTTCCCAATGTTCTTTTTTCAAGATTTTTGGGATATTATTGGTACTGATGTTGCCAACGGGGTTAAGGAATTCTTTGGGGCTAGAAAACTCTTGAAAGAAATCAATGGTACTTTTATTGCTCTTATCCCCAAGATTCAAGGTGCTGACTCTTTGGACAAATTCAGACCTATTAGCCTCTGCAACTCCTTTTACAAGATTATTTCTAAGGTCCTAACTACTAGAGTTTGTCTATCCTTCCTGCCTTAATTAAACACCAGCAAAATGGTTTTGTTCCTAGAAGACAAATTCTTGATTCCATTATTACAGTTCATGAGAACATTCATTCTCTTGTTAGAGCTAAGAAGCAGGGTCTCATCCTTAAGCTTGACCTCTCCAAAGCCTATGACAGGGTTGACTGGTCTCTTCTTCAGAAAGTTCTCACTTCTTTTGGGTTTGCCCCTAGAGTTGTGGATCTTTTTTCCTAGCTTACTACCTTTGCGTCTTTTGTTGTTCTTGTCAATGGTTCTCCTTCTACTTTTTTCCAAGCCTCGAGAAGTCTTAGGCAAGGAGATCCTATCTCCCCCATCCTTTTCATAATTTTGGCAGAATGCTTTGGTCGGACCATGGAAAATTTGGTGCAGCAAGGGTCCTTTAAGGGCCTCCAACCCTCTTCTGCTGACCTTATCTGTTCCCACCACCAGTTTGTTGATGACACAATTATTATGGGGGAATCAAGTATCTCAGAAGCTAAAGTACTGAAGAGTACCCTATGTAAATTTGCCTCTACTACGGGGCAACTTCTTAACTGGGCCAAAAGTGATGTCTTTTTCATTAATACTCCAGAGAGAAGAAAACAGAGGATCAGCAGAATTCTGGAGTGTAAGATTGTTGACCTTCCTACTACCTACCTTGGACTCCCCATGGGGATTGCCCCTCCTGATTCCTTCTGGAGATCTCTAGTTGACAAATTTCACAAAAAACATGCAGGTTGGAAAGGGGCCCTCTCAAGTCAAGCTAGTAAGCTCCTACTCCTTAAGGCTACTCTTCAAAGTATTCCTACTTATGCTCTTAGTCTCTTTAGAATTCCAGTCAAGTATGTTTAAGCAATTGAGAAAATTCAAAGAAGATTCCTATGGTCTAGGGTTGAGGAAAAGAAAAGAATGTCCTTGGTGGCTTGGGCTCAGGTCTGTAGGCCGAAAAGAAAAGGTGGTCTGGGTCTCAAGAGGATTCGTACTTTAAATGAAGCTCTCTTGTCCAAACAAGCTTGGAGATGGTTTGATTCTGATTCTGAATGGTGCAAAATTTGGAGAAGTAAGTACTTTATTCTATCTTCTTCTCTCTCTTCTTTTCTTAATTCAGATTTCAGCATAAATGGATCCCATATTTGGAACCATGTTTCTAACTGTAAATATGTGATTGCTAAAGGAGTGACATGGAAACTTGGAAATGGCAAAAAAGTTAGATTCTGGGAGGATCCCTAGCTTTTTGATAAACCCCTAATGGACTCCCATGAATGGGCCTCCCATGCCCCTTCTTGTATTGGCTCTTTTGGCTCCTTAGTGGCAGATTATTGGGATGGGAACAATTGGCAGAACATTGATAGTATCCACCCTAGCCTTTCTAAGCTCAAGACCCATCTGTCTGCTATATGGCTGAATAATGAAGAGGACTCCTTGATTTGGAAACATGATCCCAAAGGTACTTTAACTATGTCTTCGATGTATTGTGCCCTTCCCCCCCCCCCCCTCTCCTATAAATCCTTTCTGGTCTAAAGCATGGATAAAAGGTCTCACTCCCAAAATCAATTTTTTCTTCTGGACTATCCTCTAAAATAAGATCCTTACCATTGACAACCTAAAAGGTAGAGGTTTTGCCCTTCCAAATAGGTGTGTGTTGTGCTTTCAAGAGGAAGAGTCTATGGACCACCTTTCCCTCTACTGTTCCTTCTCAGCTTTTGTTTGGAAAAGTTTCCTCAAGAGCTTTAGTTTAGTTTGGGTGTTTCCTAGTAACATCAGAGATTTGTTCTCCTCCTGGCAAATACAATGGACTAACTCTTTTTTGAGATATATGTGGCAGCTCTCTCTTCCTCACATTTTGTGGGGTCTTTGGAAAGAAAGAAACAACCGAATCTTCAGGGATGTCTCCCTAAATCAAGATACTATTTTCCAAAAAATTCAAAGGGCTATCCAGGAAAATATGGGAATCATGGAGGGTTCTTGTTACTCAAATAACTCCCTGGAGTCAAATATCTTAAGGGCTTGGAATATGAAGATCACTGATGGTCCTAATTTCATATCAATAAAAGGCTTGAAGCTAAATGGCAAACCCCTCCCCAAGGTTGGCTCAAAATCAATTTTGATGGTGCAGCTAAAGGCAACCCAGGTCCTTCAGGCTGTGGAGCTATTCCTAGAGATCATGGAGGAATCTGCAAAGAGATGATTTCTATCCCTATTGGAACCCAAACAAATCATAAAGCGGAAGCTATGGCAGCTCTTCAAGGCATTATCCTAGCCAAAAAATGGAATTGCCCCTATCTATGGATAGAAGGGGACTCAAATAATATAATAAAGTGCCTCAATGGGACTTCAAAACCCTCATGGTCGATTCACAACATAATCATTTCTGCTATTGACATCATTAGAACCTTTAAGAAATGCCATATCTCCCATATCTATCGGGAGGCCAACTGTTCTGCTGATTGGGCTGCCAATGTGGCGGTTAAAAATGAGACAATTACCATGTGGATGGGTGAGAGAGGACTCCCCTAAGATGTCAGACAAATCATAAGTGATGAAAGATATAAAAGTACCCCAAAGACTCTTGATTGACAGGGTAATTATGAAAATTACTGATGTAAGCACTTTGACTTATTTCTATAATGAGAAAATCACTCATTATAACATCAGTGCCATCAATACCTATTTTTTAATCAATCAGATCATTAAGGCCAACAACTCACATGCTTTTTGGGTATTTGTTTTAGTTCCGAAAAGTTCTCTATTTTACCAGCTCTGCAAGTGTGTGGGGGAAAAAAGTGACACTAAGCAAACATGCCCTAATCTCACTTTCAATCACACATTTGTGGAATACGAAAGAGCCTAGAGGTATCACACAATTGGCTACTTCTTTTTGTGGAAGAGAGAGCCACGGGCTACCTATTAGGATTTCTATTCCTTTGTTGTAATTGAAAGATAAAATAATGCAAGTTCAATCCCTAACCCCGAAGTGCAAGTATGAACTAATAACAAGATTGCAGAATTGAACTTAAACAATGGAAAGCTGTAAACACAAGGACAAGACAAGAATGTAAATGCGTACCCGGAGTTAAAATCTGACTAAAAATGTTCGGGACGAGGGCACGAGCGCCACTGTCCTGATTCTGCCCCTGAAACTGCTCCGGAAACTGTTGTTTTGCACTCTGGAAAAGCTGTCAAAAATGCTGAAAATGCTGTCTGTCAGGAGGACCAGGGCACCCAGCGCCCCTGTCCCAGGGACCAGGGCACCCAGTGCCCCTGTCTTGGTCTTTTGCTCTAAAATTTGGTGGGAAGGTCAGTCTTAGTATGCTTCTCCCGGATCTGCAACCTGCGACGTCGTCTAAGTCCCGAAACCTGCACTTATATCTGAAAAGGGTATGGGCGGCTATATAGGGTTTTGCCTTAGTCAAACCCCCACTTCGGTGATTTCCACCTCCACGAATAGCCAAGTTGTATTGTAAAATGTATTGTGTGTGCAGACCTAGTGTGTGTGCAAGGTCCTTAAATGCAAGAAAGCAAACTAGAGCAACCTAGAAAGTAAACCCTAATTGCTTGTAAATGATAATGTAAATGCTCTAAATCAAGATGCAAAGTGATCTAAAGCATGAATAAGTGATATATTGAAGCTTATGCAAAGACATGAAAACAACATGAAATCATACCCAACCCCCAAGGGAGGGGTACAAGCCAATCTTCAGTCGGTAATCTCCTATTGTTCTTCAATGTCTTCCAAGCCCCAAATGGATGAATGAAATTGATAAATGCTTGATGGGTGGATGTTGAATGTTATTGAAGTCTTCAAAGATCTGCTCTTTCACTGCATATGAGGTCCTGAAATCAAAAATCCGATCCCTTCAAATGAAGAAAGAGAGCTCTTATATATGAAACCCTAGGTCGTAATTTCAACTTTTGGCCGACCTAGAGATTGAATATCTCGCCAATTTCTTGGGGTTAAGCTTTATTTTATGATTGGATCACGCTCCTAAAATTTCAGGAAGAATGTCCAGGACCATGTTGCACTCCGGGCGCCATGGTCCCGACAGCTTTTCACCAAATTTTCAGGGCCGTCAGATATGATGATTTTAGAGAGAATCCCGAAGTTACAGGTGATTTCGAGATGTTTTGACCCCCGAAATCAAGCCCCCAAGTTCGAAATAGGACCTAATTAGGGTTTTTGATTTTATGATGTATTGGAAGAATAAAATGAAAGGGGCACACTTTAATGAAAGGGCCCAACTTTATGATGTGGGAGATGATGAAATAGGACCTTAGACCTAATTAATTTAATTAATTAAGTGCTAAGGGGAAATGCAATGCAAAATGCAAAATGCGCTAAGGCGGGTGCTAAACTAGGTGTGAAATTGTACCATCCTAGCAAGTGCGTACAATTTACGACGCTACATTTAGCCCCCACTTTAGCGGTCATATGAACACTACATGCATATGCAAGCTAAAGTATAGAAAAGTAAACATTATTTGAAAAAGGATATATCCATAAGTCTGTCGAACGAAGCCCCCAGCGGTATCTGCAGTACACAGTTAGGAACCGCACCCTACAAAACACACGTTGGATCACAAAATCACCTAATTCTTACTAAGGAAGGTGATGAAAATTCGAGGGTAGCTATATGCCCCCCCCTATTTCGGCTTGCTAATTTTAGTGAGTTGAAACAGGGTATCATGTTTACCACTTCGAATTGTTAAAGAATATTGATGACAAATGCTCACAAGAAGATTCGATATGAGATCAAAAACTAATGGAGAATCATTTGGTAAGAAAGAGGACTAAATCTTAATTCCAACACAACAAAGAGTGTGAGGGTTTGAGAGTTCTCTAACACAAGATGAAGGATGTAAATGGAAACAAAATGCAAACAGAAGAAAAGAAAGGAAAAAAGCATGAATACACCCATTGGTGATCCATGAGAAGAATAGTGAGAGAGAAAACATGGACTTCTCGCCCCTAGATCCTGTCTAGGTGATCCATGGGAAAAAGGACATGGAAAACTAGCCCCTAGAGTCTGTCTAGGTGATCCATGTAAGGGAGGAGAGTGAGAAAGTCTAGCCTTATGCCGCTAGTTCCACTCCACCTCGTGCATGTGTGTGTATGTGAGGTTAGAAGCACCTCATAGGAGTCTATGCCCGAGTATGCTACAACCTGTATATGTATAGTACAAAAGCGTGACATCTCGCTCTAAGAGTCTGTGCTCTGGTTCCGAGAATAATCACCTTGCAAAAAAGAAAAAAATGGAGACATCTCGCTCTAAGAGTCTGTGCTCTGGTTCCGAGAATAATCCATTGCTCAAAAAGTGTAATGTTTATGTCATAAGAAAATTAGAACAAGGATACCTACCTTCATCACAAAAGAAGATACCCCAAAAATGCAACAATGTCATATATCCAAGCAAGAGAGTTTTGCACTCTTTAAGCAATGATAAGATAGTTGAGAAGGGATATCTTGTAGTATGTGTAAAGGAGATCCTTTAGAGGAGAAGAGATCTTTGTACAAAAGACACCTATCCCTAAGAGAAATTGTCTTAGACAAATATAACATCTTCTAGAATAAGACAAAGAAGAGAATAAGAATGC
Source organism: Cryptomeria japonica (assembly GCF_030272615.1). Taxonomy (NCBI): domain Eukaryota; kingdom Viridiplantae; phylum Streptophyta; class Pinopsida; order Cupressales; family Cupressaceae; genus Cryptomeria; species Cryptomeria japonica. Next base: position 858,935,818 of record NC_081414.1, on the reverse strand, counting down.
AATACTTCCCTCTTTTGTGCAGTGAAAGTGATTCTTAATGAAGGATGACGCTCTTTTTAACCCAATTGGGAGAGTAAATTCATTATAGATGTATTTTACCAAGTGCAAAAGAGGTTGTAGTCAAGGACTTACACCTCTTGTAAGAGAGAATCCTTGAACAAACAACAACAAATGCATACAAGGAATAACATCAAGTAATAAAGTTCACACCATCCACGAAATAGGAAAAAGTGGATCCTTAGATAAAAATAAGGAAAGATCATTGCCTCCCAAGGATAAGGTCAATGAGAAGGACTTACTCAATCTTCTAGGGAGAGATTTAGACATGAACAAAATGTACTACATACTCACATGAGTTCATGCAAGCAAGACATTAGTGTATGTAAAATGCTCCTCATAAGAAGTGGGTAGGATAAGAAAGAGAATACACATCTTCTCCCATATCTAGGAAAAGAGGATTCTAAAGAAAAGATGATCAATATTTCCACATTATTACCCCAAAGGGAAATTTTAACCATAAAAAGAAGAGATGTATGAAATCACTCTTGTCCCCCTAGGAACAAGAAAATTAGGCTATTATGTTGCTTCAAAAATATGATTGCACTTGAAATTGAACCATCATGAATGACAATGAGCCCCCAGTAAATGAGCTACCAATGTCACATAATGATGAGCAACATAACAGCCATTAATGTTATTTAAAGACATGATAGATTGAATGAGGTATTTGAATATGACATGCTAAATGCTCAACTATAAGTGAGATCAAAAACATGTATAAAATGGTAAAAATTGAAGATGAAAAGTCACAAGAAATCTTAGAAGAGGGATGAGTGTAATTTATTAGAGCCTTATCCCTAGAGGAAAGGACTTTATGATGAATAGAAGATAAATATTCATAAGTGGATTTAGAAATTTGAGGGGATTCATAAAGAGATTTGTTCATTGCCAAGATTTCCTTATGAGGGGAATGAGAGTTGATAGAAGTAGAAGATGATTTAGTTGAAGTGAGATCATCATCACTACTAAATATAGCATTCACACTAAGAGATGGTCTTTTAGATGCTTTGGTACGTTTGCAGGGATTATAGCCGAGTCCAAAGGCATAATTCTGAAAATTAGTCTCTAGAGGAACTTTTATCCCTTGTTCATGAGTGCCACAACCATTTCCATGATACCCATGCTTAGCAAAAATGCGAAAACCACGACCATAACGATCAGCCATTTCAGAAAGAGAAGGCGGTTTTTCATAAGACAAAGAATCAAACTCTTCAGAATTAGAAGCGTGAGGAGAAGAAGTTTGAGAAGCGGCCACAAAATTATTGCTCATAGGTTCAAGTAAGACTGATTGATCTCTAGTTTCTTCCTTCTTTTTAACGTTAAGCTCTCTAGGAGGAACCCTATACTCACCTACAAAGGTGGGATTAAAGTCAAGAGATCCCCAATCGTCTTCCGAGAACCTTCTTAGGATCAAAATCCTTTTTATGCGTATATTCAAGTCGAGAAGGATCTTCTTCAGGAGTTTTAGGCTCATCCAAATAATTTTGATTATCAGAGGGTGATGATTCATCCATAGGTATTTTGTTTAAAGAGTCATCACTAGAAGAGGAAGGTTTAGAAGAACTCCCTTTGGAAGTAGATGTTTGTAAACAAGACTGAAGATTAGTATCACCTATCAAGGTATATGTCTTATTGTTATAAATGAATTTAACTTGTCTATGCAATGTAGAGGGGACAGCTTGCATACCGTGAATCCAAGGTCTCCCTAATAACAAGTTGTATGTTAGATTTCCTGACATAACATGGATAAGAGTAGGCAAAGTAACAGGTCCCACTGTGATGGGTAAGGTGATAATACCTAATGAAGACTTAGCCACATTATCAAAGCCTCGAATGGGATGAGAGTCAGGCTCAATAAGGGATGTATCCACATTCATCTTATGCAATAGATTAATGCTACACACATTAAGGCCAGAGCCATTATCTACCAGTGTTCGTCTTATAGCAGTGTCATTTATGATAACCACAATCATCAAGGGATCATATTGATGTTGAATTTCACTAGTAGGCAACTCATCTTGTGTGAACACAATTTGAGCTTTAGGATTCATCACAGAGTTAACCAAAGACACTATATTACTAGATGTATTAGGTGGAGGAACATTCAAATCTTTCAAGGCATCTTGTAACATTCCATGATGAGCGGAAGAAGTTTGGATCAAATCCCAAAGGGATATCTTAGCAGGGGTAGCTTTAAGTTGTTCTATGAGATCATATTCTTTACCGAGAACTTGTGAAATACACGGAGCTTGCGGAAGAATTGGTTGAGAAGGAGGAAGTGAAGTTGGGATAACTGGAGGAAGATTAGGTTGCCTATTGTTTCTTGTGTTATACGTATGAGCAACCGCATGATAACTCTCTCTAGTTAGTTGCTTAGCATACTCATAAGGGCTCTTAGAAGAATAACCTCCTTGCACAGTAATAATAGGTTTCTTAGGAGTGCAAAAAGAATCATTAGCATAACCACCTTGAACCACTAAGATAGGCTTATTTAAAGGTTGAGAATTTTGAGAAGGACAAGCACCTTGGACAGTGAAGAGAGGTTTGTTAGGTGTTTCATTCACATGTATCAAATTGATTGAGGATGGTTTAGAGGAATGAAAAAAAATGTTGGAAGAATTGTTGATGGTCTTCTCTTGCACCAAAATCTCATCACGGATTAAATCAATTTTAGGAGAGAGACAAGGGGTAGGCATTGATGTTCTAGTAGGAAGAGGAAAGGTCATATCATCCTCTATCATCAAATGATCTACATGGGGAATAAACTCTCTAGGAGAAGGATCAACATTACTCTCTAAAGTCTCACTTTTGAGAGGGAGATCTTTGAAAGAGATGTTAATCATCTTGCTTTGAACTAGGGTTTCCTTATGAGTAGAACCAAGTTGAGGAGAGGGAGAATAATTGAGATTCAAGGAAGGAGAGAAACTATCAAAGGAGTTTCCAATCTTGATTTCATCCCCTTTGGCTAGGGGTAGAGAATAATCTATACCTTCTTCTAATGGTTCATCCCAAATAGTGAAGTTGTTGAAAGGAATGTTTGAAGTATTGTCAATTTTGGGAGAGGAGATAACTTTTTTTATTAATTCCTCATCCTTAGGAGGGAGAGAATCAATAGATGTGTTAAACTCATCCTCTTTCCTCAAAATATGTTCAATAGGGGAGAGAGAATTAAGGAAATTGCTTATTATTTCATCTTCTTTCTCTAAGGGATGCTTATGGGTAAGACCAACTTTAGGAGAAGGGTAAGCATTTACCATTAATTCATCATCTCTAGTGGGAGTTTTGTTGGAAAAGGAAAGGCCATCACTAGGAAATGTAGGGATAATGTCATCTTCTTGCACAAAAGGATCCTCATGAAGGGAGTGTTTTTTAGGGGACACAAAGGCATCAAGGGCATCATTCAACAAAGCATGATCATATCTATTAAAAGGTTTATCTTTTGATTCAAAAGGAGATATCTCTTCATAGAGGGGATCATTGAAAACAACCATGTTACTAGATTTAGTGGAAGAGCTGATAGGAATGTACCCTTGAGAGGAATCATTCGACTTATCTTTTTCATCACAACGAAATGGCATAGTAACAATGTTTATGAGTTTTTGGTAAAATGAAGGTTTGGTATATTTAGGTTTCAAAAATTCATCTAAAGCTTCATCTAACTCATAATCATTACAAATATGAACATCTTGCAAATAAAAATCTGACATTTTGAAATTGCATAAAATTTTAAACACACAATGCAAAGAAACACACTTTTTTTTTTTTCTTTTTAATGAAAATGAAATGAAAACACACTAAATCTAGATCTAGATCTAACAAATGCAATGCAAGAGGAAGCAATGATAGATTCACGTCGGGTTCACCAAAATGTGTGGGGGAAAAAAGTGACACTAAGAAAACATGCCCTAATCTCACTTTCAATCACACATTTGTGGAATACGAAAGAGCCTAGAGGTATCACACAATTGGCTACTTCTTTTTGTGGAAGAGAGAGCCACGGGCTACCTATTAGGATTTCTATTCCTTTGTTGTAATTGAAAGATAAAATAATGCAAGTTCAATCCCTAACCCCAAAGTGCAAGTATGAACTAATAACAAGATTGCAGAATTGAACTTAAACAATGGAAAGCTGCAAACACAAGGACAAGACAAGAATGTAAATGCATACCCGGAGTTAAAATCTGACTGAAAATGTTCGGGATGGGGGTGCGAGCGCCACTGTTCTGATTCTGCCCCTAAAACTGCTCCAGAAACTGTTGTTTTGCACTCTGGAAAAGCTGTCAAAAATGCTGAAAATGCTGTCTGTCAGGAGGACCAGGGCGCCCAGCGCCCCTGTCCTAGGGACCAGGGCTCCTAGCGCCCCTGTCCTGGAAGGACCAAGGCGCCCCACGCCCCTGTCCTGGTCTTTTGCTCTGAAATTTGGTGGGAAGGTCAGTCTCAGTATGCTTCTCCCGGATCTGCAACCTGCGGTGTCGTCCGAGTCCCGAAACCTGCACTTATATCTGAAAAGGGTATGGGTGGCTATATAGGGTTTTGCCTTAGTCAAACCCCCACTTCAGTGATTTCTACCTCCACGAATAGCCAAGTTGTATTGTAAAATGTATTGTGTGTGCAGACCTAGTGTGTGTGCAAGGTCCTTAAATGCAAGAAAGCAAACTAGAGCAACCTAGAAAGTAAACCCTAATTGCTTGTAAATGATAATGTAAATGCTCTAAATCAAGATGCAAAGTGATCTAAAGCATGAATAAGTGATATATTGAAGCTTATGCAAAGACATGAAAACAACATGAAATCATACCCAACCCCCAAGGGAGGGGTACAAGCCAATCTTCAGTCGGTAATCTCCTATTGTTCTTCAATGTCTTCCAAGCCCTAAATGGATGAATGAAATTGATAAATTCTTGATGGATGGATGTTGAATGTTATTGAAGTCTTCAAAGATCTTCTCTTTCACTGCATATGAGGTCCTGAAATTAAAAATCCGATCCCTTCAAATGAAGAAAGAGAGCTCTTATATATGAAACCCTAGGTCGTAATTTCGACTTTTGGCCGACCTAGAGATTGAATATCCCGCCAATTTCTTGGGGTTAAGCTTTATTTTATGATTGGATCGCGCTCCTAAAATTTTGGGAAAAATGTCCGGGACCATGTTGCACTCCGGGCGCCATGGTCTCGACAACTTTTCACCAAATTTTCAGGGCCGTCTGATATGATGATTTTAGAGAGAATCCCGAAGTTACAGGTGATTTTGAGATGTTTTGACCCCCGAAATCAAGCCCCCAAGTTCGAAATAGGACCTAATTAGGGTTTTTGATTAAATGATGTATTGGAAGAATAAAATGAAAGGGGCACACTTTAATGAAAGGGCCCAACTTTATGATGTGGGAGATGATGAAATAGGACCTTAGACCTAATTAATTTAATTAATTAAGTGCTAAGGGGAAATGCAATGCAAAATGCAAAATGTGCTAAGGCGGGTGCTAAACTAGGTGTGAAATTGTACCACCCTAGCAAGTGCGTACAATTTACAACGCTACAGCAAGTTTCAAAATTTGGCTATGAGAAGTGACATCATGGGCAGAAATAGGAGACGATATGAGCCAAGTAGTTGCAAGGAGTGGCAATAGAAGGAAGAGGTGTTGGGTATTTTGCAGAAGGGTGGTCTCTCAAACTTTATAGAGAGACTCCACGACCGTGATGGAATGGTAACTAGCCTCTTTTGCAAAAACTGGAAGAAGGGCATGCTAAAAATGGGTGACCAAATGGTGGAAATTGATGAAGATTTAATTGCTAAAGCTACGGGTCTCAACAGGGAAGGCTGCAACTTCTACAGAGACACGAAGGTCAGCAGGGAAGCCATTGAAAGGTACCTAGTTACCAAGAAAGAGAAAAGATGATTGGTAAAGTTGAGCAAAACCTATTACCCGCCTAGGGCTTTTGCCAAACCTTGGCGGGAAATTCTCTTTGTTTTAATGCAATATATTACCCTAGATGGTAGGTTTACGAAAGTCTATGGGTATCATTTTGTTCTGTTAAACCACTTTAGGCATAATGATAAGGTGAATTTTCCTTATCTCTTGCTTTTCTTAATGAATGCTTCCCTAAAAACCTACAAAGAGAATCCTCTGAGCGATACCGCAATGCACCAAGGCCTTATGGTCCTCATTTATGACCATTTAAAGGCCAGTCAAATTAACTAGATGCAGCCCTCTATGGACTCTGAGGAATATATGTCTGATTCTTCTTTTTCGAAGGAGGAGGAATCCGACAACAATTCCTCATCTGATAATGAGGATAGCTCTGATGATTCAGAGTATGAGAGTAGTAAGAAGAGGAAATCAAGACCCTCATCTTCTAAGGGCAAAAAACTTCAAAGAAAACCCTTGATCAGCATCTCTTTGGAAGAAGAGGATTTAGATTATTTTGAGGTGAAGAAGAACCCTAAAGGGTTGTTGAAGAAGAAAAGTAAAAACCAAGCCCAGACCCAGAAAATATATAAGAAAAAAGAGGAGACTGGCAAGGAACCGGAAGCTGACAAGCAAGCTAGGACCCTGGAAGCCGAGCACAACCTAGAAAAGGAGACATTCGAAGAAACTCTCAGGGCTGCCAACACTATCTCTGCCCTCCATATCCCTAAAGATGAACAGATAACCCCTAGAAAAGCGACTCCCCCCTATGGCCCTCCTCCCGAGGGCTTGAATGGTTTTATGAAAACAATGGAATGGCTCATTGATGGTTACAAGAAAGCTGTGGATGAGTATAAAAACCTATGCAACAGAGTCTTGATTCTGGAGACCATTAATATAGGAGAGGGGAATACAATGGCTAACTATATTGAGGATCTGAAAAACACTACTGCTAAAGCAGAAGACATCAGAGATGCTTTTAACCCCAGGTTTGAGAAGATTGAAAAGGACATGCTAGATAGAAAAAGCCTTGCAGAAACTAGTGAAAAAACACTCTCAGATACAGTCACCAAACTGGAAAAAATTGAGGAGTGCCTTAAGAATATTGCGGAGCAGAGCCTTAGTATTCTGAAAATCTCGGCCAATAATACTCATACCCTCATCAGTAAGCTTGATGATGACAAGGAAATCCAGGAAATTGACCTGGACGCTGAAGGTACAGGGGAAGCTCAAGGTCCCAGAACCTGCACAAGAGGCAAGAGGAAAGAAAAAAAAATGAACAAGGATCTGGAAGAGCTGAAAGCTGTCGGGGCTACCTATGATGAGTTGGTGATAAAGGCAGAGGACCTGCTAAAGAAAATTGCAATGTAGCATCTCCCCAGTTTCTTTGTTGTGTTTTGTTGTTTTGCTATTCTTTCTGTTCGCTAGTCTTTTGGCAAGACATTTTGTATGCGGAATTTTAATCCTTATGCTGCTCTTTTTCTTTCCATGATGTAATGGTTTCGGGTCCTTAAAACCTAATTTTTAATCAATCAGAACAAATATAGTTAGAGTTCAAACAATTCTTATTAATTATTTCTCTTTTTAGAAACTTCTAGGAACCAATTTGGTTAGGGTTGTTTAGTTGTTTTAATCTTAGTCGTTGATTGAGAATTAATCTCGACCATTGGTTTTTCAATGAGAGTAGTATATAAGGGGGTCAAGGGGCATTTGGAAAACAATGAATGAATGAATTGTGTGAAGAACTTGCACTGTTAGCAAGTAGTCTTGCAGTGTTAGCAAGGGCGCAGTGATAGCGTTGGGATAGTAGTAGGGTGGAATCTCAGTAGGAGGATTAGGAGATCGTCGAAGCTCTGCTAGTAAGAGGCAAGCAGTATTTGTATCTCTTAATTTGCTATAGTTAATATATATTACTCATCTGCAGTACTGGTTTTCCCTTTAGGGTTTTTCTAGGGACAATTGTCCGAAAATATTGTGTTCATTGTGTTGTGCATTTATATGAGTTTGTGAAATTATAGTTGTGTTATTTTCCAATATTTGTTGCTCAAATAATCTATCAAAGATAGGAGGATAATAATCAGTAATTGTAATAGATTTTTCACTTGGTATCAGAGCTAAGTTAAGGGTAGAAGAGATTTACCCTAGGCGAAGGAAACTGAGAGTTTATTAAACCTAGTTTAACCTCGTTAGAATTTTTATTTGCTTTAACCTTTGAGATGGCCTCAGTTGGTTTAAGAGATTAGGACAGATTGGATGGAGCCTCTAATTTTGGTGTCTGGAAAGCCAGAATTTCTTTATTGTTAGAAGAGAATGGTATCAAGGAATATGTTACCACTGTTGTGACTGTACCTATAGATGCAACACAGCTTGTAGCATACAAGAAGGATGATTCCAAGGTGAGGAGGCTAATCCTTGATGGTGTCAAGGACCATATAGTTCCACATATTGCAGAGTTAGATACTGCAAAGAAGATGTGGCATGCCATTCTGAATCTATACAAGAATGCTACCACTAATCAAAAGCTGATTCTCAGAGAAAAGCTGAGGAATACCCGAATGAATAAGGGAGAAGATGTGATGAGTTACCTCACCAGACTCAGACTTGTCAAGGATGAGTTAGCGACTGTTGGAGATAAACCAAGTGATGATGAGCTAGTACGGATAGCCCTAAATGGGTTTTCTAAGCAGTGGGATGTCTTTGTTCAAGTTTTGAATGGACGAGACACCTTATCAAGTTGCGATCGACTTTGGAGTCACTTCACTTAGGAGGAGCTTAGACTAAGCCTTGTTAATGGAGCCAACAATAAGAGTTAGAAAAGTGAGGCAGAATAGGAGAACATTGCCCTAGCTGGTAAAGGAAAAGCAAAGAAGGGGTCCAGCAAAGGATCAAATCCACAAGGTGAGAAGAAGAAGAAAGACTTGTTGAAGATCAAGTGCTACGACTGTCACGAGTTTGGCCACTATGTCAATGATTGCTCAGAAAGGAAGAAGAATGACAAGAAAGGCAAGAAGCAAGTTGCAACTGAAGCAAGTGTAGATTAGCTCTCGAATAGAATGGAAGATGAGTTTGTATCATAGTGTGTATGGTTAGCTCAACCTCACGGAGTGTTTGGTACATAGATAGTGGGGCGTCATTTCATATGACAAGAGTTAGAGAATACTTCTCTAGTTATAAGGAGGAGAGCACTAGAATCCAGATCTCTATGGGAAACATGTCCAAACTCAACTCAGTTGGGAAAGGGACTATTTAGTTTCAGAGGGAGAATGGTAAGATGATTCGTCTTCATGATGTGTTGCATGTTCCAGGCTTAGGGGTGAATTTGATTTCTATATATGTCCTTCAGGACAAAGGGTACAATGTACTCTTTAGAGGGGCAAATGTATTGATTAAGCATAAGGATTGGAAATCACCCATAGCTATTGGAGTTAGGAGTGGTCGACTTTATAGGTTGCAGTTTGATACTCCTAAGGTACTCATGAGCAACAGTAATCCTAGAGATCTTGAAGAGCTATGGCATAGGAGGATGGGCCATATACATCATGGAGCACTTAAATTGCTTCATGAGACTGTGATAGGTGTTCCAGAGGTGAGCACAGAGCATGATGATGTATGTAAGGGATATGTGTTGGGGAAGTTTGTGAAAGCAACTTTTCCAAGGAGTGACACTAGATCCAAGGGTGTTCTTGATCTAGTATATTCAGATGTATGTGGACCAATGTCGATGAAATCTCTCAAAGGGTATGAGTACTTTAGTACTTTTATTGATGATTTCTCCACGAAGACCTGGATATACTTCTTGAAGACCAAGGATGAGGTTTTCAATCACTTTCAAGAGTTCAAGGCTCTTGCGGAGAACTCAACAGGAAGGAAGATAAAGGTTCTTCGGTCAGACAATGGAGGCGAGTACAAAGGGAATGAATTCCAAGAGTTTTGTACCAGGGAAGGAATCAAGATAGAGTGGACTGTTCCTTACAACCCGCAATAGAATGGGGTTGCTGAGAGGAAGAATCGGTCCATATCGGAGGTAGCAAGGGCTATGATACATGATCAGGACCTGACTCATTACTTATGGGCAGAAGCATGTAGTACAACAGTATACATACAGAACAAAGTTCCACATAAGGTGCTAGGGAAGATGACACCAGAGGAAGCATTCACTGGGAAGAAGCCAGATGTTAGTCACTTGAGGATCTTTGGGAGTTTGGCATATTGTCACATTCCAAAGGATACATGTACCAAGTTAGATCAGACTATAGAAAGAGGGTACTTTGTGGGGTATAGTGAAACCTCAAAGGCATATCGGATATTCATTCTAGGGACCAGGCAGATTATTATTCGATGTGATGTCAAGTTCATGGAGGAAAAGGCATTTAGAAGGTCTAGAGATTTGCCAGTAGATGATCAGAGTGAGCAGCCAACACAAGCTCCAAGGATCACTCAACCGAATCAAGGTCAACAAAGCTCTAGTACAGTTACTTGTACAAGCATAGGTTCAGGAGGTGAGAGTTCTCAAAGTATGGAGCAACAGGTGCAAGAAGAGATGCATCAAGAAGACATGGAGGTTGATATTTCATCTTCTACCATTGGCAGCAACAACCGTAAGGTTCAGCAGACACAAAGAAATACTCAGGAGTTAGTGGGTACTCCTAGGAGGAGTAGTAGACAGCAGAAACAACCAGTCAAGTTTGATGACTATGCTGCATTAGTTAGTCAGTTGGTAGATAGTAAACCTTCTAGCTATCAAGAGGCTGCACAACATCAAGTGTGGCAAGATGCTATGGTTGAGGAGTATACTTCAATTATGTAGAATGATGTTTGGGAGGTAGTGCCTAGACCAATGGATAGAGCTGTGGTTGGATCACGTTGGATCTATAAGATCAAGCATGGCACAAATGGTAGCATCAAGAAATACAAGGCAAGGTTTGTGGCAAAAGGGTTCTCTCAGAAGGAGGGAATAGACTATGAGGAGACATTTGCTCCAGTTGCCAGGTATACTTCTATACGAGCTGTAATCTCAATTTCAGCACAAATGGGATGGCAGATCCATCAAATGGATGTCAAGACAACATTCCTTAATGGTGAGTTGAAAGAGGAGGTATACATAGAACAACTAGAAGGTTTTGTAGCACACAACAAAGAGACCCACGTGTGTAGATTAAAAAGAGCTTTGTACGGACTCAAGCAGGCTCCCAGAGTGTGGTATGAACGCATTGATAGTTACTTACAGGAAATGGGCTTTGTGAAGAGTGAAGCAGATGCTAATCTCTACTACTTGGTGGTTGGGGGTGAGATTCTCATTCTTGTTCTATATGTGGATGACTTGTTTCTAACAGGTTCACTAGGGCTCATAGAGGAGTGCAAGAGGGACCTTGTAGCAGAGTTCGAGATGAAGGATTTGGGACTTATGCACTACTTTCTAGGCATGGAGGTATGGCAGACTGATGGAGAGATTTTCCTTGGACAAGGGAAATATTGCATTGAAATCTTGAAAAGGTTCAGGATGGAAGATTGCAAAGCCATGTCTACACCTATGATCATGAATTGGAGGAAGGTAGATACATCTAGGGAGAAGGATGTAGATCCCACATTATTCAGGTAGTTGATTGGTTCTCTCATGTATTTGGTCAACACCAGGCCAGATATAGCTTTTGTAGTTAACTCTCTTAGTCAGTTCATGGTTGAACCAAAGGGAGTGCATTGGACAGCGGCAAAACAAGTGCTGCATTATTTGCGAGGTACAATCGAGTATGGGATTAGATATGCTCGAGGTGAAGGAATCAGGTTGATGGGCTATACTGACGCAGATTGGGTAGGCAGTACAACAGACAAGAGGAGCACTTCAGGGTGTTGTTTCAGTCTAGGATCAGGAGTTGTCTCTTGGTTCAGTAGGAAGCAAAAGTCTGTGGCTCTGAGTTCTGCAGAGTCAGAATACATAGCAGCTAGCATGGCGACATGTGAAGCTATATGGCTTCGAAAGTTACTAGTAGCCTTGTTTAGTCAAAAGGTGGAGACTACAATGATACATTGCGACAATCAGAGTTGCATTAAGTTGACTGAGAATCCGGTGTTTCATGATAGGTCAAAACATATAGACATCAGGTATCACTTCATCAAAGATTGTGTACATCGTGGAGTTGTTTAGCTACAGTTTATACCTACAGATCAACAGGTAGCAGATATTCTAACAAAGGCATTGGGGAAGGTGAAATTCATCTTCTTCAAAGAGAAGTTGGGTGTCATGCAAAACAACTTCCTCTCTAAGAGGGAGTGTTAGTTTGTTAGTTTGTTAGCTTGGACAGCTATTTGTCCATTTGCTAAATAATTAGTAAATAATTGTTTGCTAACAAATGTAGTTAGAGTTCAAACAATTCTTATTAATTATTTGACTCTTTTTAGAAACTTCTAGCAACCAATTTGGTTAGGGTTGTTTAGTTGTTTTAATCTCAGCCGTTGATTGAGAATTAATCTCGGCTGTTGGTTTTTCAATGAGAGTAGTATATAAGGGGGTCAGGGGGCATTTGGAAAACAATGAATGAATGAATTGTGTGAAGAACTTGCAGTGTTAGCAAGTAGTCTTGCAGTGTTAGCAAGGGCGCAGTGATAGTGTTGGGATAGTAGCAGGGTGGAATCTCAGCAGGAGGATTAGGAGATTGTCGGAGCTCTGCCAGTAAGAGGCAAGCAGTATTTATATCTCTTAATTTGCTGTAGTTAATATATATTCCTCATCTGTAGTACTGGTTTTCCCTTCAGGGTTTTTCCAGGGACAATTGTCCAAAAATATTGTGTTCATTGTGTTGCGCATTTATATGAGTTTGTGAAATTATAGTTATGTTATTTTCCAATATTTGTTGCTCAAATAATCTATCAAAGATAGGAGGATAATAATCAGTAAGTGTAATAGATTTTTCACACCTCTGGCCTGGATACCATTGTTGGATGGTAGTGCCTTGGTAGAGAGCCACTAAGCTATGGACATACTATTATTTTGTAGACCAACAATAATGGCGGTCATAGAAGCAGTTACTAGGTGGAGTACACCAACATAGCAAAGGAGTGGGTGACAATCACAACATGTTGGTGAAATACTATTGTGATTTAGTTGACCTTAGAGAAGGATCAAAATGTTTAATTAGGCTAGCTTGAGACCTTTGGGGCTGACTCAACCAAGCCCCAATGAACCTAAGGATGACCATTTAAGGTCAACTGGGCTTATATTTAGGCCAAGTGCAACTTGAGTAGGCTACTCAACCTCTAAACTTAAAAAAATAAATTAAATTAAAAACTTGAACCCACCTACATAATATGAAATTATAGTATGCTTTATATTAGAAAAACATATTTCCTTGAATTCTCCTTACTAATTTTTTTATGATTTTACTATCAATTTATTGGTTTTTGCCCCTCAATGACCCAAAAAATAGTAGTTTTCCTATGGCCATAATCAAACCCTCTAGTGAAAAATAACTTCTATATCTCTAATTTTGAAAAATAAAAGCTAAAAATAACTTTCTCAAGCCTTCTAAACATAATGAAATAGAAAAAAATATCTAGATAACGAAAAATCTAGATGTTCTAAGAATATAAAAAGACAAGAATGAAAGTCCAAAGATGTTATTTTTTTATCAAACTCTTTTGATTATCTATATTATTTGAAGATGCAAGAAAATAACATACTTGAATTTTAAGGGAATATACATAGAAAATGAATACCCCTAAAATATAATTAAAAAAGAAACCAATTGAAAGCATCATATCTTTGAAACCATGTTAGATTTAGAAATAAACTAAACCTTCAAGAAACCTAGTCCAAGAAATAGAAATAATAAAACTATTCTAATAAATGATATTAATACTAAAATAGTAAATAGAGTTAGTTTCTACACAGAGATATTTAAATTATTACAAATAAAAATTGTATGAACAAATCTCACAATAGAATGATTAAATTAACAAGCTATAGAAGTGAATATATATATAGAATATAAGGGAGGCAAAACTGACCAAAGAAAAGAAATCCAACTACACAAAATAGGTAAACATTATAATCATGCAAGATTTCATACCTTTATAATGACTAATTAACTATACAACTAACCAATATAAAGTAAATATGTACGAAAAAATTATATGATATCAAACTATTAAAAATATAAAGCCTACACTAAAATGCCTAATTATTTTCTAAAGCTATGTTTACCACATTGGGGGCGTCACTCCTTCCCCTATCATATTATGTGTGTACACATATTTACCATGTAATGAGAGAAAATATTGAAATTATATCTCTACATACCACTTACATTGTACCTCTAGAGACATTTTGACTTTAGAATGAAAGTTTAGAAATTCACCCCTTTTTTAAGAAAATGGATGTCATTTCTTACTTCTAGGGAAAAAATAAAAGAAATGAAAAATATAGAAATAATAATTAAAATATTATAATAATAGTTTTTTTAATTGTGTGCTTAGATTGCAAAATGGTATTTGAAATTTTTCAAATAGTATTATTTACATATGTAGAAGTTGGAAGAACATTAAATTTTTTAAATTAAAATTTTGTAAATTGAAACAAAAGTGTTATAGATGCATCCAATGGATAGTTGCAATGGAACATTTTTGTCCTAGACCTATTTGGCTATAATGAATCGAACTCAAATATATTTTTTATTATAAACAACTTTCAATTCAAAATCAATTTAACTCCAATGATGCTAAAATCTATAATGTTTTTGAAGTACAACACATCTTTTTGCTTTTACCCTTTACCATTTTTTCACATTAGGGCTGATCATATACATTAAATTTTATTATCAATCCATATATTTTCATGCATTTCTTGACATATGCATTGATTTTTTGTTACATGATATGTCCAAAACACTTATTACATTACATGATTTGTATGCTTGTATGATTAGCCTACATTTACTTTACAAATGTTTCTTTCCCTCTTTGCATCTTATAGATGCAATTAATTAAAAGGGACATATTTGGTTGCTAATACTCATTTTTTCAGATTGCGGATAGTTATAGGTACTAATATAAAGACTTACTATGATATCTAGGCAAAGCTTGATTACTTGGCATTGCGTTGCCTTACATGCCATAGTGTATGACATAATGTGGTAGTTAGGGACTATCAAGGGTGTCGACCTTGTATAGTTTATTCCTTGTAATTCAGTAACTACCCAAGGTATTTGTAAATACTTTTAGTATGTAATCATCAAGAAATGGTGAGGTCACAATGAATTGAAGAGTAGAAGAATATACTATGCCAAATTAGAACCATGCATTCAGTTTCATATTCACATTACATGGAATTGATCCACATATGTGGAATCAACCTAGTCATATTTGCATGAAATTATAAATTTTGACAACAAGCACACAAAGGTTACTATTTTTCAATATAAGATGATCACACTAATTTTATTCCTCAATTTAATCAAATATAATTCTATGTGATCTCTATACCTTTATGTCGTTAAACTAAATTAAGACTAAAAAATGACCATATGTTTTCTTTCCAGTAAATATAGCTTTTTTAACTCATTTTATAATTTAACATATTTATTAATTTAAAGGAATCATTAATTACACTAAGATTTCCACTAAGAAACTCTTAGTTAAAGTCTAATATAATAGCTAATGCTCTACAATATTTGAATCATAAAAAAAACCAATCAACACATGATTGATTAATAAATAAATATCTAAAAATATAAATGCTCAATAAATTTAAAACATTAATATATTAAACATGTTGAATTTTAATATATATCTACTAAAATATTATTATTATTATTATAAACACATATATTTTGATTAGAAATTTTACATTCTTCAAAATTTACTCTTACTAATGTTTTAGTAAGCATCAACATATTTATATAATAATAACTATTTATAAAATAAATATTAAGGGCCACCCAATAACGTCAGGTATTAGGCCTCAGTTACAATTAATATTGAACTACTTCTCTACTAAATTGTCTCCACACATGGAAAGCACTCTGATACAGATAAGGTAGAACATATCTTGCAGCTAAAAATAATATATACTCTAATGCAACTCCCATAGTATACTCCAGCCAGGATATGCCTACTACAACAGGAGCATATGTAAAGCATTTTACATTGATCTCTGCCAATATAGCAAGTTTTTTCTCTGTGGTTGGAAGCCAACTGTTTCTGCAGAATTGTGCAAATCTATGCCATATCCATGCAATACATAGCTCCTAATGCAGACAATCTAACTCCTCCAACAACTCTCCTTAATTCCGCTTGTTGAATTTCTGCTGAAGAAAAAAGATAGCTATGAGTAGAATTTAAACATAAATTGTTTAGCAATTTAATGGAATGATAATAAAATTTATGGATTTTGATTGTAGAGTATTTATTTATCATTAATGTTTCGGATTATATTCTATGATCTATTATTCGTCATCTTGAAGATGAGTTAGATGAGTTAGAATCAAAAAAGACAATGCTCCTAACTTTTTCTGATAATATATCATAAAATATAATCAAGAGCGTGGATAATAGAAAAATGTTACACCATCAAAATCCAAAAAAATTACTATACTGATTGTTATAGAAATTTCGTGTCTTAAATCAATCTACCTTGTTCATGGAAACATGATACTCATATCCGAATAGACATACAAAACACAGCAACCCAAGTACAACAAAGAATTCGAGAGCTTTGTTTGCCCGTTGAATATCTTTCTCCAGACACATCCATGCTGGTTCATCTTGCACAACCATTGGTCTGCCAGAATGGTAGCTAAGAAACAAATTTCACATACAGAACAAGACTTTGTGAAAACGTTAGAAAACCGATTTTAGTACTGTCAGAAACAATAATGGGATTCCTACGTTAATTCACATGCCTGAACAAACATAAGCAAGACAGTGAATTCTAACCTGATTTCGATTTTGAGCTCGTGAATTTTTGTGTTTTTCTTGAATATGATGAAAATCATCAAAGCTGTTGCAAAAGAGACGCAGACAAGGCAGGGAATCATAAGGATTAAAGCTATCTCATGTTGTTTTTTACGCTGCTGTGGGATGTGCGAACCAGCCAGTGAAAACAAGCCAATTGATGCTGAAAGCCCCACGGATGCAACTATTGTGGAATAATTTCTGCTCTGCCTTATTTTATCAATTTCAGCTTCTTTGTCAGTATGAATTTGTTGGGGTGCGTCCATCATGATGAAACGAAATGGAGCTTCTCCACCATCACAACTAGGGTTTGCTGGCTTCCTCTGCTCCTCACTGTAATT
Organism: Cryptomeria japonica; assembly: GCF_030272615.1. Lineage (NCBI taxonomy): Eukaryota > Viridiplantae > Streptophyta > Pinopsida > Cupressales > Cupressaceae > Cryptomeria > Cryptomeria japonica. Next base: position 858,918,567 of record NC_081414.1, on the reverse strand, counting down.
TTCTGTCATCTCACACAACTCTTACAACTGACAAAGCTCTCAAATGTCAGTAAAATGTCAGGAGGAGGAGCTTGAATTTTGGAAAGTTTGAAGCAGGATTTTATAGTTTTAGAAAAAGGTGACCTCATAAATTAATACGTGCACGTGTTTATAAGAAATCTAGTTAGTTTTATGTCCAATATCTTTTACAGATGACTTTCAACAAACCCAAATACCCTCTTGAAAGCTTATTCGGTCAAGAGGTGGTTCACGTATCCAAGATTTTATTTCCGTCTTTTCTTATCATTATAAATAAGTTGAAGAGCTTAAAAGATTTATCTAGTGAATATTATTATCATGAATCCCACTTATTGAAGGGATAATAGGTCGCTGTTAGATGAATTATTTCACTTTTGGTTGGATAGAAGACTAAAAAACTATTTGACCATTCAAAAATATAATGTATAAATAAAATAGCATCCAAATATATAAATTATGATCTTCGTTTTAAACTTAATGTACTTTTTATTGAGAACAACTGTTAACTATAAGCCTGTATTGTACCTTGATTGCTACTTATACATTATTATTACGTTCTTGATTTTAATTGTGTAACTACCAGATATTGAACGGCCAATAAAATTAGCAAAAACTGGAATCATCTTTATCACTAGTCAGCTGTAATTATGAAGCAGAAAATCTCAGTCTGCCATGGAGAGAGGACAAAAACTTTGGATGGCAGCAGCAAACAGAAGGCTGAAGCCTATTTCTGTCGTAACAGGCTGCTGGCATTAACAGATGATAAGTTGGACCGCTTGCATGCATGTGTCCACACTTGGTGTTTTGATGGTGTCGGTGTTCTTTTGTCATAGTCACACTATAAAGTATGGCCTTGTCATTTCCCTGAAAACAGTTTACTTTGTAAGGTAAACTGTTTTTTTGGGCAACCACAGGTGACTGAATGGCTTGAGCTAAAAGTAGCTCAGAGTGAGTGTTCCATATATTATTACCAGTCACGTATTCATATGGGATCGTAGTTTTATCTTATAATTAAAGAATGAATATTACAAAGGAAAGGTTACAGTTAAGAATTGCAAGAAAATGCTGTATAAAATAGTTTACCAAGGATTACAAGATAGAGTTGGAATCTTTCAGGAAGTGATCGAGCAACTACTTGTAAATTTGCTATCAATTATTTTGTGGGTATTGTTAGAGATTGGTGGACCAACAAGTCTAATGCAGAAAGGAATGCAAAAGTCTATCAAAAGATCATAACCCAAGTAGTTGTCGATCCTCAAACAGGGCAAACTGCCCATAGGCAAGAACATCTTGATCCTCTCAAGTGCCTAATGGATGAAATGGTTAATGAATTTTGTCCTCAAGCTGTCAACAAAGAAGAAAGAATTATTAAAAACATTCTACAGATGAAATGTTGTGATCTGAAAAACTTTACAGAATATTCAAATGATTTCAGACAACTTCTATATCAATTAAGGGATGAAAAGCAGATTGAAATGTCAAAAACAAAATATCTTGAAGGACTGCCATACAATCTTTCAGATAGAGTAATGGGATATCTTGACCTACGCAATCTTACTCTACAAGATTGTCCTATTACTGATTTGATTCAATTTGCTAGAGATCAGATATTGAAATTTATAGATGATTGTAAATATCAACATAAGTTTACAAAGCACCAAATTGTTCTTGTAAAAACAAAGTAGTAAAAGAAGTATATTCTGATCCTTCAGCAACAACATGTTGGGATGTTGTAGATGAAGAAGAAGATCTTTATTTGCAAGATAATATCTATGAACCTGTTATTGAAGAAATCGAAGAAGAAGTAGATGAAGAAGATGAAGCTTCTTTAGATGACCTTGCTACTACACTACTAGAAACTAAAAAGCAACTAGAAGATGCAAAGCCTGATGAGTTCCCCACTGTATTGATGAACCAGACAAGATGGGAAAAAGAAGGGGATATCAAGGAAGAGGACGCAACAACAGATGTAATTTACCTTTTCAGCAACATCAGCCAAGGCCCCCTGTTATGACTTACCAGCCACCATTTCAACAATCAACCCTACAATATCAAGACCTCTAAAGAGAATTTCAAGAATTCAGCCCTTTCGAAGAAGAGATTCCTTGAGTATGTATAAAACCATCAATATTTACTCCTTTAATAGAAGAAAGAGGAGAAAGAAAATTCAACAAAAAATTTGTGCCTGGGGATCCTATTATATGACCCATTTCTCAATTCTCTCAAGAACAACCATGTCTTAGAATGACTGACTGTGATATTCAATTTTTTCCATTTGTGATTATTGAAGAAGAATTAGAAGTCCCTAGTACATCCTAGTCTATTCTAAACCATAATCAATTCATTTATCGCATCCAAGAAGAATATGAAGATGAAAATAAACAATTCCCTCCATTTATAGAAGATCCTACAAATGATCGAATGGTTATGTCTGTCCTACCAGAACCCAAGCCACAATTAGAGCCACAATATTTAGTACATCTCCTTATGGAAAAATTTCTCAGTGCATAAGTGTGATAATAAATGGTGAGTAGTATGATGCTCAGATTGATACTAGAGCATCTCTATCCTTTTGTAAAGAACAAGTTCTTAACAATTGAGAGCAACTGACTCAGAAAACTGCATACACTGCTTGTGATGTCCAAGGGAATGAATTCAGGTGTGACAAGTACAATCATCAACAAGTAGTAGAATTGGAAGGAAAGAAATATAAATGTGACTTCTTTTCCATGAAACATATGCCTATAGATGTGTTATTAGGAGGAAATTTTATTGACAGATATACACCTTATGATTGCACCAAGAAGAGTATCATGTTTACTTTGAATGGTGAAAAAATAAGTACTCCAAGACTTATATATGCATCTAAAAAATATCCAGCCATAAGCAGGATCCAGATAGTTGAACCTCTACCAAAATTAAAAGTTGTTATTATTAAAGATGTATGTTCAGAAGATCCTAAGAAGTTTTGGGACAAGGAGATGCCAGAGATGGAGATCAAGATAAAACCTGATTCTAAGATCAAAAGTGGGAAAAAGATACCAATTCCAGCTCATGACTATCTAGATATGCAAGAAGAAATTAAAGAACTCAAAAGAGGAAAGTATATTATGCATTCTCAATCTAATTTTAACTGTTATGCATTTATGGTTTGTAAAGAATCTGAAAAAAGAAGGAAAAAGAAAAGAATGGTTATAAAATTATAGGCCATTAAATGTGTTGGTGTAATTATTTATTCTTATAGGATATAATTACACTTTACTTAAGTTAACTTAGGATAATGCATCTCATCGTAGTTTGGATATGAGACACTCAGGGAAGTGTGCACATAGGGATGATTCTTGTAGGAGAAATTCCACCTTTTGTGGTCTTATCTTGCTATTACATTTCACATTCGGTGTGTGATCCACCTCTTGTGGAATATTACATTATTTCTCCTACCTACCCATACTTTTTCTTACCTACCCTTGTTTCTCATTGAGCCACACGTCATGATTATGTGCTCACATATCCATTTGGCCTTGCCTATATAAGTGGGCTAGTATTCATTATATTGTTTAATCCAGTTGATCACTTTTGCATATTGATGAGAATATAGTTTGTTCTTGTCAAACTATTGTCTCTCTTTTGTGTGCTTTTCATTGTGCCCTTGATCTTGGCAAAATCTCACATGGTATTAGAGCCATTAGGGCTTCATTGATTGGTTTTGGGAGACATCTTGGAAGGCTTCTAATTTTGGATCTGAGCAACTGCGCATTTTGGACGCATCTTAGAGAATTTTCGACCTCACCATTGCGTCCAGGAGGGTGTTTCCATAAAAATCGAGTATAAACCCGTCCATATTTGAAGAAAGTCAAATTTTGGGTGTTGGAATATTTTTTTACCCAATTCGCGTAGTACGATACGATTTTATTAGAAAAAAAAAACATTAATCCGTGAATATTTTAATTTAATGATATTAATCGCATATTTTTTTTAAAACTTGGGCATTGTTAAAAAAAAAGGAAGGCGGTTTTATTTTTTAGAAATTTATTTTTTGGGTTTCTGGGGGGTTAATTCACCCCACCCCCGACCCACATCGTACCAGCTGTAGATTTAGTATCAGGGTCATACCTTGCATAGTTCGTAGGGCCATACCACCTGCTGCCATGTGTGTCCCCTCCTTCCCACCGCCATCCTTCTTCCGGGCTCTACCGCTCCTGGCTGCCACGAAGCTCCGACTGCCACGCAGGCTCCACCCGTCGTGTTGCCAACCTTCGGCCCCGTCGCGACCTCCCGCCTACCCCACAACACTACCAACAACCTCATTTCCGGTCCCAACCACCGCTACCGGCCCCAACCGACCTCCGGCAGCTACCACCTACGTCAGCTTCCGTCAGGACCCACGTCTGCCATGTGGTAGGTGCCCATTGGCCCATGGGATAGACACCTCTGTGCCACATCATCACCACCGTACAGTATGGTCTATCCAGTCAGTTTGCCATGTCATTATCCATACACTACCACATCAGCTTTCCGTACAGTCAGCTTGGAGGTGTGATGATTTTTTTATGGGCATACAACCATCAAATTTAACACAGTGAAGTGTTGACGTCAACCTGGGTCGACACCTTTTTGAAAATATTCGACCCATCTCCGTTGAGTACTTTGATTTTTGGGGTCAACTTTGAAGGCCCATAACTTGCTCAATTTTGCTCCTTTTTGGATGCAATTTTTTTTTATTTGGGCTAATTGTTCGTGCTCTCCGTAATGGTGTGGCTATTTTTTGATTTTGGTGAATAGATCCTTTAGAATTTTCAGATTCTCTCAGTTGTACTTGTCCAATCCTCAATTTTGCAATTTCAAAGGCTTCGTTTGGGCTCATACAACCTCCTTTTTAGGTTCCTTTTTTTTAAAGTGCATGTTTTTTCGTCTACTTTCATAATCAGTCATCAATTTGTAGATATTTTTAGTGGATATTGTACTTTCAGAAATTAGTCTTTTTGGCTTACTTGGTACTTGTAATTTGCTTGGATCTTAGTTTAGATCTCTTGCATTATCAGTTTGAGTCTCCTTTTGCCTGTTTGAGGTAGTTGTAAAGTTGAAGTCAGAAGTCCACTTTGCCATTTTTTGCAAGTGGCCCATTGTACACACACTAAGAATAAAGTGCGAAATCATCATTATTTTTTTTGGGGGGGGAGGTCCTTTGGTTGAGCGAATTTGGGGGGGTGTCTTGTGTGATTGTGCCTCTCTTTCCTTGTGCTCTTTCATTTTTGTTTCTATGAGTCCTCATAAATTTTCACCTTTAACTCCACAAAACTATGCATCTTGGAAAATAAAAGCATGGAGCAAACTAAAGGAAAAAGGACTCACGCATTTCATAGATGGAACAATAGTAGCACCAACAAATCCTATGGCTGATCCTAATGCTGAATTAGAATGGCTCACTAAAAATTGCATGGCTCTTGGAACTTTGCATAAGTATGTATCAAATGACCTCATTTTTCACATTGAGAAGTGTTCTACAATCAAAGAGGCTTGGTATATCTTTCAGAAATTGTATGGACAAGTTGATGAAATCAGAGGCTACAAGATTGACAATGAGCTCACCAACTTGGATCCCAAGAGTTTTGATACAATCCAAGATTATGTCGCCAAAGAAAATGAGCTAAGAGCAAACCTTAAGGATTGTGGAATTGACAAAAAATATGCTCAATTGATATTCAACTCGTTGGACAAGCTTTCACCTGAATATACAACATTTGTTTCTAGCTTCCAAACCCATCACTTGATAGTGGGGAGTTCCTACACTATGCCTTCATTTGATGCTTTAACATAAATGTTGATGTTGAAATAATCTAAGTTATTGAGCATGGGGATTCTCAGGTCTTCAAAGTCCACAGCTTTGGTGGCTAATCAAGGGAGTCAATGAAGTCAAGGCAAAGATTCCAATAAGAAGAAGAAGCAATCTAAGTCAAAGCCACAATAGGAAAAAGGACAATCATCCTCTCCATCACAACGCGATTTTTTATCCTCTTCCAAGAAGGGGAATCCACCTAAGAAGTAAAAACCAACTTGTGCTTATTGCAATAAGTATGGTCATGATGAGCATCAATGCCACACCAAGCAAGTTGATGAGTTGACACATCTCCTTCCACTTCCTCATAGTCTAAGGGAAAAGGGCAAGCATTTATGGCTAAAACAGGTTCTTCATAGCAGTGGATACTCAACTCGGGTGCCTCTTATAACATGGGTTCTACAAAGAAACAGTTTTCTTCATTGGAGCCATCAAAGGTACCTCATATTTACATAGGCGATGATACATAAGTTGAGGTAGAAGGTAAAGGTTCGGTTGCCATGGTTGGTGGAACATTTGAGAATGTTCTTTGTGTTCCTAACTTGTCTACCAATCTTCTCTCTATCGACCAAATCACTCACTATGGGAATGGGAAAATGGTTGAGTTTACACCTGATTCAGTTGTGGTAAAGAACTTGATAATGATGCCTTGGTAGAAGTGGGACAAGTCAATGACAACTCAAGACTTTATTCATTCTCCCACTTTGTGCCAAGTTCTTCTTCTAGGGCCTTGCTTATTCATTCAAATTCAAAAAGTAAGTTATGGCATAAGCGATTTGGTCACCTCAACTACCGTTATCTTCAGTAGCTTAGCACTAAAGACATGGTTTGATGTAAGTGGATCTATCAGACCAATTTTGCAGTGGATGGTAGTGTGGATAAGTATAAGGCTCGACTTGTTGTGAAAGGTTTCTCACAGGTTCTAGGTGTTGACTATACTAAGACCTTTGCGCCCATAGCTAGGATGAACTCCGTTCACTTGACACTTGGTAATGCAACAACTCATGGTTGGGTTGTCCATCAGATGGATGTGAAGAGTGCTTTTCTTCATGGGGATCTTGATGAGGACATATATATGGAGCAGCCATAGGGTTTCATCCAAGATTCTTTATTGGTTTTCTGATCGAGGAAATGTCTCTATGGCCTTAAGAAGGTCCCTAGGGCTTGGTATGCCAAGAGGGATTCCTTCCTTCTCTCAGCAGGGTTCACCAAATGTCATTCCGATCTGAATGTCTACATTTTGTGATAGGATGATTCACACTTGATACTTGTGCTCTTTGTTGATGATTTGGTCATTACAGGGAGCACCTCATCCATCATTAGCAGTGTCAAATATACTTTGTATGATAGATTTGCTATGAATGACTTGGGTCTTTTGCACTATTTTCTCGGGATAGAGATTTCACAATCATCTTCTAGGATTACACTATCGCAGCCCAAGTATGGTCTTGATCTACTTGCATGCTTTCATATGGCTGATTGTAAGCCTGTATCGACTCCCTTTCTTTCAAGAGTCAAGCTTGAGGCTACGTGCTCTTCTCCACCAATTGATGCCACATTGTATCATCAGCTTGTGGGTAGTCTCATATACTTGACTTACACATGCCCTGACATTTCAGTTGTGGTTGGCATGGTTTTTCGCTTCATGCAAGAACCACATGAGCTTCATTGGAAAGGCACCAAATGCATCCTACACTGCATCCAGGGTACACATCATTATGGGATTCACTATGCAAAAGGCATAGGACTTTGCTTGGTTGGATACATAGACTCCGATTGGGCTAGCGATCTTCATAATCGTAAGTCTACTTCTGGTTATAGCTTCCACCTTTGTTCAGGCCCCATTTGTTGGTAGAGAAAGAAGAATCATGCTATCGCTGTCTCTTCGACTAAGGATGAGTATTGAGGGGTTGTTAATGCAATGACTAAGACTATTTGGCTTCAATATATTCTCACAGAGTTTGGGTTCTCTACTCCACAACTGATAGTTCTGCATTGTGACAATCAGAGTTCTATTTCAATCTCAAAGAACTCGGTCCAACATCAGCGGACCAAACACATCGAGATTCATATGCACTACATCTAAGAGTTGATTCAAGAGAAGGTCATTGATTTGCAGTATTGTCCTACAACAGAGCAAGTTGCAGACATATTCACCAAACCCTTCACTGAGAGAAAGTTCCATCAGTTGCAAGCTCTCTTGGTGGTGCGAGATGTTTCATTAGAGGGGGTTAGCTAACTTCTCCTTCCTATCTTATGGGGGGGACTTTTTCCTCTTTGAGGTTTTGTCCTTCTTCTTTGAGAGTCTCTTTGTATATTTTTCTCTCTTTTGGGGGGGATTTTGTTTCCCACTGGGTTTTCTCCCTTTCTCCATTTGTGAGAGATTGCATTGCATAGGTTTGCTTGCATTTGCATATTGTACATGGGTACCTATCATGGCCTAGTAGTCGGGACTCATCTTGCATTGTTGACTTGAGTCTTCATTCCCCTAAGTAGCACTTAAGGGGGGGTGTTGGTGTAATTATTTATTCTTATAGGATATAATTACACTTTACTTAAGTTAACTTAGGATAATGCATCTCATCATAATTTGGATATGAGACACTTAGGGAAGTGTGCACATAGGGATGATGCTTGTAGGATAAATTCGACCTTTTGTGGTTTTATCTTGCTGTTACATTCCACATTCGGTGGGTGATCAACCTCTTGTGGAATATTATATTATTTCTCCTACCTACTCAGACTTTTTCTTACCTACCCTTGTTTCTCATTGAACCACACGTCATGATCATGTGCTCACATATCAATTTGGCCTTGCCTATATAAGCAGGCCCATATTAATTGTATTGGTTAATCCAGCTGATTAATTTTGCATATTGATGAGAATACAAGTTGTTCTTGTCAAACTATTGTCTCTCTTTTGTGTGCTTTTCATTGTGCCCTTGATCTTGGCAAAATCTCACAAAATGCAATCACAATTCCCTTCCCTTATCCAATTCCAAGTAAGACTTATTTATTAGAAAAGGTTGCTAACGCAAAATTTTTCTCTTAATTTGATTGCAAATCAGGTTTCTACTAGATCAAAGTGAAGAAATAAGACCAATATAAGACTGCATTCAACTACCCTTTTGGATATTATGAATGGACAGTGATGCCTTTTGGTATAATGAATGCTCCTTCTTATTTCCAGGAAAGGATGGATAAAAAAATTTGTGGCTATGAAGATTTCCTTTGTGTATATATAGATGATATTTTTATTTTTAGTAAAGGCTTTGATGAGCATAAGTCTCATCTAGAAATATTTTATAAGCTATCTTTAAATTCAGGGATTGTCTTGTCCCTCTCTAAAATTTAATGGTGCTCAGACTCTTGTAAATTTTTAGGAATGATTGTTAATGTTGGAAAACTTGAGCTTCAACCTCATATTAAAAGTAAGATCCTTGAATTCCAGCCTCCTCTTAATACTAAGGAGCTGCAAGGATTTTTAGGGATGTTAAATTATGTCAATAATTTCTATCCAGGTGCAAGTTTTGACAAAGAACCATTACAACAACTTCTCATGAAGAAGAAAACACAATGGGGACCAAGCCATGATGAAGCAGTTAAGAAGATACAACAAAAGATCTAGAATCTATCTGTATTACATGTTCCGACAACTAAAGACTTTATTTTGTATACAAATGCTTCAGAATATGCATGAGTTGGACACCTTTGTTTTGTTAAGGATGGAAAATAATTTACTGAAGAAATCTATGGGATCATTAAAAATTTGAAGAAATTTGCCCTCAAATTAATGCATTTAAACATATTCATAATCAGAACTAATTGCACCAGATTCCTTACATTCAAAGAAAAAGACCGTGGTAGAAAGGATGGTCGAGGGAAATATTTTAGATGGCAAGAATATTTAAATCAATTCAACTATGAAGCCCAACATATCCCAGTGAAAGAAACTATTGTTGTTGATTATTTCAGCAGGAAAGTACCCAGAGTATTCATGCAAAATCCAACTAATCCTTCTTCTAATCCAGGATTATTAATTAATAAGGAATTTGATGTTTATTTTCGGACAATCAATCAAAGTGTCCAAAGAATAATGCTCCTAAAAGGTACTAACAAGAAAAATCTAGATCAGACACTCTATGCAGCAGACACACTATCACATTTAGGGTGTATTTTTGAACCAGTTACAACTAGTGAAACTTATGGAGAATTATCAATTCTGAGAATTAAAATAGAACACCAATATTTGTCATTGTTAGACTTTATCAGAAGACCCTTTTTTACATGGTTGGTTAGTTTTTCTACACCAATAACACAATAAATATTAGATTTCTTTACTTATGCTGGACCAAACCAGGTAAATCCAGATCCTGAATATAAACTTAGAAGGGAGATTGTCACAAGGATTATTTTTAAGACAAGACTAAAATGGGAATCCTTCTTTTCTCCACAATTAATAAATGACAATGATCACCAAGACTGGAACATACGACATAAATTTTAGATTCTTGCCAAATGAAAACCATTAAACTGGGAACAAGTATTTGATCATGGAGAAGTGACACCACCACTACCTTCACCATCATCCATCTCATCATCAACAAGTAATTACGAATATCATGTCTATAGTGACTAAAGGACGTTTGATGAAAGGGAATATTTGTACAAGGACAATCAATGTCGGTGGTTTATGATCGATATACCTCCTTTTTTGATAGCTAGTTTACCGGATATACTAAGTTAGATTCCCTTTTGCTGTCTATTCAGGTCACTTATCTACTATAAATAAGCCCTCATGGAAGCATTATGGGCATCGACCGTTTAAAGAGTCTAGAATATTTGTAGGTTCTAAGTGCTTTGAGTCTGTAGCATCTGCCATAGAGAGTATGCTCTATCTCTTCCATTAGAGATATTGGAAATCGGATGGCATTTTCTTATGTATCCTTGAGTATATGCTTATGTATCTTTGATTTTAGGGAATAATAGTAAGAATCCATAGCCATTCAGTCGACAGCCTCCGCCGTTGTTTATGTTTCATCATCACTGTATCATCTTTATCCTTTGGTATCAGAGCCAAATCTGTTCATTATCATCAAGTCTTGCAAATCCATCTATTTCAAGTAAAGATAATTTGAGAAGTTATCTAGAGTACGAAGAGTTCATCTTCGTAGGGTTTCACTTTTTGGTGTTGAGATTGGGAATTATCTCCTATATCTACTCTCTTTCTTGGTGATTTTAAAAGTCCTTTTATCTCTCGTAAAACCCTAGTAAGTGTCTCTAGATTATCCTAAGTTGTCACTCTTAAAATAAAATGGCTGAGTTCCAGAGATTTGCTACCCAAGATGGCATTGAACGAGTCAATGAAGCAAGCATGGAAGGATTATTTGATATTCCTCTTGTCCAACCTATGGCTGGAGACTTGATGATCGAAGAAGATATTCCATAAATCGATACATCAGAGAATACAATTGAATGACAAGTAAGCATCAATAAACCTCCTTAGTTAAAAGAAGAATATGTCTATAAGAAGAGTGCTTTGAAACCAAATCCTTTAAGGAATTTTATTTCTAGGTCTACATTCAAGCATTTTGTTGTGCCTTGCATGAAAATTGTTAAGCTAACATTAGAATATGGTCCCCAAAAAACATTCTAGACCAAGATGTTGTCTATTTTCCCAGTTGAAGAAATAGAATATATTAGACAACATAAAGATGTAAATTTTGTTTATTTTGGTGCCATTCAAGTCATTGTTGGGTCATTAGTTCCTGAGAATATTAGGCTTGTATCATACTTAGCACTCTGTGATCGAAGGCAAGTAGATTACATTCATGCCTGTTAACTGTCAAGTCTATCTAGGCTAACAAAGAACTTTGTTTGTTTCACCTATTTCCCTAATCTTATAGTTGCTACTCAAGATAAGTCAAGTACTGAAGTAAAATATAGTTCATTAAACTATTGGGGAGTGTTTATCTCTTTATATGGACTAAAAATGTTTGGTAAATTCAAATATACTTATGTCTAGTTCCAAATCCTCTACAATATGACAAACACAAACAATCCTACCATTTTAGAAAATTTACCTTATGCTAGAACATTGAATGGAGAAGTCCAGTTACAAACAAGACATATCAATACTATTGATATTCCAGCAAGATGGAAAATTGACTAGATGCAACACATTGCTCTTAAATTGTTAGAAGCTACCAAGTTTGTTCACAATGCGTCTCAAAACCACATAAGAATACTGCCTATATCTTTGTCAACCAAGAGTAGCTACAACCCTTTTAAGGAAACATTTCAAAGTGCTAGATCATCTTTCAGTGCATCTTCTAGTATAAAGAAGGCTCAATTATTTGTGAAATTAGAAGATGATGATGTCCCCCTCAACAAGGGACTAGATCCTTTAAGGGGAAATTTAGAACCTATGACAACACAAAATAAAGGAAAACAAAAGGTGAATCATCATTTCTGTCACATGGTTTATACACTGCCTAGAACTAAAACACTTGGATGGTATAAAGAATAAGAAGCATCCTATTATAAGAATGGAAGATGGCCACCCATTAGAGGCAATTTCAAGACAGAACATGGTACTATTTCTCTCTTTGAGTATGCCTTCTAACCAAGTACTTCAGAAGAAAAGGAGCCATCTAATGAGTTCAAGCATAGAAATTACATTTCAAGGTTTGATGAACACTTGTAGCAAAATGTAGATGATTTTTGTAGAAATATTTTAGCTCTAAAGAATTCAGTGACAATATTACATAATAATGTGTAGAAAATAGGAAACATTATTATGGAAAACCATGAAAATCTGGAAAATACAAAAAACATCTCTAGAACAATTAAAGTTACAGTCTGATAAAATTATAAACAATTTCCATAAGTTAGGTGATGATATGCAAACTGTAATCACTCATGTACAACATTCTAAGGTCAGAAATGAAATAATGATCAGTAGATTTGATGACATAGATCATTCTTTGAATGATTTAACAGTCTCTTTAGATTGGTTGATAAATCAAGAGAAAAAACCAGAGAGAGCTACTCTTGTAATTCCAAATCTATTGCAAATTCAAGAAAAAAGAGACAAAAAATCTACTGACAGATTGATGATGATGAGGACAAGCTGCAACATACAACCTTGGTATCTAGTCATAGATCATGATGAAAATCCTCACCAAAAAATATAAGCTTGAACCAATATATAAAACAAAATAATATACAATCACCTTTAAAAAACCAACAACATAGTAAACACTATTTTTGTACATAATTTTCTTTGAATTAATTTTCTTTCTCAAAAGTACTTATATTTATTATTTTATAAATGTCTATTGATGAAGAGTAAAAGAAAATCTTGTCATTTTATAAAACAGTTGGTGATAAAAATCATAAAATAGGTTGATGATTGGGACAATGCTCTATGCATTGTTGTTATAAGTCTCCTCTGATCCCTATTGAATACTTGAAGCCCAATTGACTGTCCTTTGGTCTTTCAATGTTTTTCCCTCCATTAATTGTCCCTTTAAATTCTTTGGAGACTTCAAATACTGATGACTGCATATTGTATTTTCTATAGTAATTTGTTGATAGACTTCAAATACTGATGACTACATATTGTATTTCCTATAGTAATTAGCTGATAAAAACAAAGATTTTGTATGTGTAACAAATATAGAGACTCAATAAAGCTTCACCCTATTTCAAAGTGGATATAGTCTTTATAGTGAACTATTGTAAATTCAGTGTTTTTGAATATTGGTGTATTTCATTTTTTATAGTTTGATTATTATTTCATTTATGTTCATAAATTATTAAAATTGATATTAAAGCTCGGTGAAGGAGCTAATTGGAAATCGGTGAAAATTTTCTAGAAAAATGGAGGAAGAAAATAAATGGAGAATAAAGAAATTTGAAAGGAAAAACTTTGGATTATGGAAGGTGTAGATGGAATCGTTGTTGATCAAACAAGATCTCTCACTCGCATTGGAAATAAAAGCCAAGAAATGGAATTCAAAAACATATGAGGAGTGGGAGAAATTTGATAAGAAAGCGAGAGCAAAAAGATTCCTTTCTTTATCCAATAATGTTCTCTATAATGTTTCAGCTGAAAAGACATCAAAGTAATTATGGGACAAACTCTCTGCTATTTATAAGATATCTTCAACTTCAAATAAAGTTTTTATTATGAATAAGTTATACAATTTCAAAATGGAGTAATCATGTCAAATCACCTCAATAAATTTAATACTTTGATTAGCCAATTGATTTCAGTGAGCATAAACTTGGATGACAAAAGTAGAGGTATCTTGTTATTGTGTTATTTACCAGATAGTTGGGAAGGTGTAGTGATGGTGATCAACACTTTGATATCCAAAAAAGGAAAATTCAATTTTGATTATATGGTCGGCACTCTTCTCAGTGAAGCTATGAGAAGAAAAAATCAAGGATATTCATCCGGTGATGCCTTGATTTTTGGTAGTTGTGGAAGGACTTAAGATAGAGGCAGAAATAATAATAGGAGAAGATACGAATTTGCATGAAGATTGAAGTCAAGTGGAAAAATGGAGATTGTTGCTTTTGTGGTACAAAGAAGGTCATATGAAAAAGAATTGTTGGTAATATAGAAAGACACAAGAAAAATTAAAGGACATTGAAACCAACATTGCATATGAAAAAGATGAAGGTATTCTAGTCTTGTCAACAAGTGACACTATAGAAGATTCATGGGTGTTGGATTTTGGTACCTCTTCTATGCAACTCCATGCCTAAAAGCCTTTAAAAAACATCAAGAAGGTAAGTTTGGGAGATTCTACCTTGCTTACAACGAACCATGTAAAATAATTTGCAAAGGTGACATGATGTTGCAATTAAAAAATGGAAATAAATAGATTGTGAGGGACGTAAGACATATTCTCAAGTTTTAAAGGAAACTGATACCCATGGCACAACTTGATGCTCAAGGGTGTAACATCATTTTTTCGTAAAAAACATGGAAGGTGACAAAAAGAACCTTGGTGATTTCAAAAGGAAGCAAATTAGATAGACTATATGTGCTAGAGAGACACGCTAAAGTGGGAGATACAATGGCAATTATGGACAATAGGACAAAGCTTTAACATAAGAGGCTTGGACATATGAGCAAAAGGGGATTTGAAGTTATGCCAAAAATGGATCAACTTCTATGTTTGAAATCCATTGATTTTGGAATTGTGTGAGCATTGTCTCTATGGAAAACAAAGATTGACAAGATTCTCAAAGACCGGTAATGATAAGAAAACTACACCCTTGAGCTTGTGCATTCAGATGTGTTTGGACCCATGGAGGTTGTTGGCAATTAACACTCATTCGATTTCTTATGTTGTCATTGATGGAAACATATTTTGGTTCACATTAACATCCGGTTGACACTTCACCGACATCAAGGATTTCAAAGGTAACCAACAAACTAGGTATCGGTATGGGAAGCTGACATCACTTGGAGATTCAAAAAATGGTAGTGTCGTGTATATGTGTGGTGTACTTGTACCCACAACACAAAACACTCAATAAATCATTACAAGCATGGTTAGAAGATTTAATAAATGAAAGATAAAACCATAGCTAATCGACTTATTGCCTCCTAGTAAATGCGAGTATGAAAAATGCTCTCAGATCTGATTATGCAAATTCCAGTGACTTGACTACACTTAGATGGAGGATTTGAATGCTAAAAATGCATGATCTAGCAAGAATATCATGATTAAGCTATATGAATTCATGATTGATCCAGAAAATAAGCTAAGATTAAGATACAATCAAGCTAAAATTGAGCATGATAACATTGCTAAGAATGATAAACCAGAAGCTAGATGCCTATAGTAACAATGCATAAGATGAAAATGAGATGGGATCCATATTGCTCAAAATGAGGTCTATTTATAGGATTTTCAAGGCTAGAGGTGAGGTGGGAAGAATCAACGGTTAAGATTGATCTGAAGATATCAATGGTTAAATTGGAGGAGATTGGCAAAGGGGTTGGATTAAAGGGAACATCTATCATCTCTATGGTGACAAGTGTCAAGAGGCTTCCAGAAGAAGTTAGGATGAAAGGGAACACTTAGTGACAAGTGTCACAAAGGGTCTAGAAGATGTTGGATGAAAGGGTACATGGTGGTAGGTAGAATGGGTTAGGTTTAGGAATGGTTAGGTTTAGGAGTGGTATAAGTTAGGAGAATTTGAATTTAGAAATTCAATTAATAGGAAAATGGCTAATTAATCTCAACAACTCATGAATTAGATTTGTTTTAATTAGTTAGGGGATTAGAAGAAATAATTTTGGATGGGGAGAATTAATTAATCAAAGGAGATTGAAATGAACCTATTAAATAAATCCTTAGATTTATTAATAAGTAGATGAAAGAGGAAATTTAATCAAATTTCTTAGTGATTTAAATTAAATTGGGGATGAGGGTTAATTAAATAATTGCTTATTCAATTAATTATCTTCAGACCATTTTTAGGTGCATATAGGTAGTATCCGACAAATCATTTTATAATTCATATATTTTTTTAATGAGCCGACATGTATTATCATTTTATATGTAAGCCAACATATGGCATAAATGTTTGTAACGGTATATAAGTCAATCTATTAGGTCATTTTCAAAAATAACATTCGAGATAAGATTTCAAATTCAAAGTTTATGTATGTGAGAGCATTTGTATGTGAAAGCAATATTCTGCAATGATTTGTAGATGATTTTTAAGGTACTCATAAGGTGTATGTTATTCCGGCAAGGGTTTAGAGTTTAAGAACCAGAATAGTCAGAGCTTTAACCAAAACTCAATCGGGCATAGCAGATCCATTATATGAGTTCAGTTTTGCATTTTTGTATCAAAAAGTGATTGTAGTCAGGGAGACTCTTAGTGATGAGCAGTGTGCCTTCCTACATGTGCAGGCCCCTATTATATGTAATATCTCTTCATATGGCCAGTGAATTGATATTGTGGGTCACAAATACCACCGTGGTTTTTCCTCATTGAGGTTTTCCACGTTTAAATTCTCTATGTTATGGTGTTCATTTATGTGATTGCATTATTTGTTTCAGTTATATATATTTATGTTTACCGGTTGATGAATGAATTCTTTGATAAGGCTAAAATCTTATATTATGATAGAACACTAATTCACCCCCCTCTTAGTTTTCTTAGATTCCAAAAATTAGTATCAAAGCCTTATGCCTCGGAGGAAGCCTAACAACTTGAGGGAAATCCTAAATCCAGAATCCATGGAGATGTGTTTCAGGCAGCAGCTTGAAGTTTCTCTTGAATATTTTGAAGCTGAAAAATTGAAGAACATAAAGCTGGAAGATGAACTTAGATCTGCAAAAGAATTCATTATCACTCTACAAGAAAAGCTAATGAATTCTGAAGCCAAAAGAAAGGAACTATGTAAACAATTGCAAGATCAAAAAGATGAAGAAAAGGATACTTTGAACAACCTATGTCAGAAGCTAAATCAAGAAAATGGAGTTATGAAGAATGAAACGCAAGCCCTAACCATGAGGATGGAAAAATAAATTGAAGACAAAAAGAAAGAGGAAGACCTTGCTAGATCACTGAAGGAAAAATCTAAAGAATGCATCAGGTTGGCTCATGAAAATGATGTGTTGAGAACAAAATTAGTGCAATTCTAAAATAATGAACAAGAACTTGGAAGACAAATGATAATCCTAAGAGATGATCTGACTATTGCAAATGAGTATAAGGACAAATTCAAGGATATTTCATCATATCTTAATGAGTTATTGGAGAGTCAAAGGTAGAATAGAGACTGCAGAGGACTTGGATTTGAACAAGGTCAGAGCTCTGGTACTACAAATGAAGATTAGACATCCGGTATGTAGAATGATCAGAACAACCAGAACCGGAGGACATCGGTAAGGCATCTCAATGCTCATAAATTCAATGGTAGATTCTTTTGATAGGATGCCCCAACTCTTGATTGCTAAATTTTTTTATGATGATTCCCCCTCGGGAGATCAATTGAGATAATTGATCTTTGGAGTTTTTGTGAGATTGATATCCGGATAGATTTGATTTGATTTCTGCAACTACAGTTTGATGAAAATAAGAGTTCTTTGATTATCTTGATTGCTTAGATTCGTAAGATTGAAAAATCTTGATTGGTTAGATTGAGATTCAATCTGGTTTCAGGAAGGATTCATCTTGCATAAGACAACGATGATCAAAGCGTCTGGTTTCAGGAAGGATTCATCCTATATAAGACATGACCAGAACGTTTGGTTTCAGGAAGGATACATCCTGTATAAGACATGATAGAATAGATTAGGTTTGATTGATTGATTTGATTTGATAAGGTTGATTAGATAAAGAACTGACAGTTTGTGATATCAAGTTGCAGAAATTTTTGGATATGCTGATTGTTGATTCTGTTTGAGAGAGATAGCATAAGATTTTTGCTGGGTCAATAATATCATGGGAGAGATATGAGTTATTTGCTTGATTGCGTATACACTTGTGATGATACTTTGATGATTCTTGCAATAGATTTAACCTTGGATAAAAGGAGCTTTTAGAATCCCATGCAAGAATGAAATGCAAGCTAAAATGCAAATGAAATGCAAAGCTATGACTGACCAGTCACTGGATTATTTTGCGTTTTTGTCATCATTGAGCTTTTGAAATATGGGAAGTGAGTGCAACATCGATGGTATAATTAAACCATGATGACCTAAGCACTATTTTCTTAAATTTTGATATAGAAAGTTAGCACAAGCATCGAGCTATAATTGAACCGAGATGACCTGAGTGTTGCTTGTGTAAAACAGGCAGTATTAATCATTTCAATATGCAAATTGGAAATGTCTTCAATGATACTCTAATGATCATGTCCTAAGACAAATTTGTACATGTTGATAGTTCTGATACTTAATGTAAAGTACAGATGCCAATAGCTAACAAGATGAGAGGGGGGGTGAATCATACAAACTTAATCTTCCATAAAAACAATAGATTCAACTTCGGTAACTTATACTTCAGCAATATAACCAAAATTGCTAAATATGCAAACTCATAAACACATAATCATCATAACACTCATAACACCAGATTTAACATGGAAACCCAAAGAGGGAAAAACCACTGTGGGATTTCGGACCCACTAAGAAATATACTCTTCTAGAGTATGCTTGGTTAAAAGCAAATCCTGTTAAAGATTACAAACACATTGCTAGATGTGACCCGGTTAAGGGATTTCCCTCAAATCTGTTAGGATCTTCACTTTGTTAGAATTGACCTTGTTAAAGGATTTCAAACACTCAACTAGAATGTTACCTTGCTAGAGGGTTTACAAATAAGACTGTTAAGTCCACTCGGTTAAGAGATTTTCTGTCACTTACCAAATAACAGTAATAAAAATCTATCGGTAACTTCACATCCAAAATGCTAAAGCAAATTCTTATTTGCTCAAAACAATCTAGTCATAGGACTTATCTTGTCCCTCTACTGGGCTCTCTACTCTATTATTCAAATAGGTCTTCAAGCTTCTATGCTCGGTAATCACTATGTAGCATCCCTGTACATACACTTGCCCGCACACATTGTTTATCAACAATTCCTCATTTATAAACAATTACTAACCGCTTAATCTCTTTGATCATATTTCCCATGATCAATCTTAGCCATCAGATCTTCAAACTTGACTAGGTTCAATGTATCCTTTCGATCTGAAAATGTTTTACCTTGCCTCGGGACTTGTAGTCCTTTCTTGGAACTTGCACAAGGTTATTGTGGTTCAATCTGCACTGTAGATCTTCCTGTCGATTTTTCTTTGCCATAGATCCTTAACAAACTTCATGCACGACATACCAATCATTTATACATCTCCAGCTAATCATTGTCCTTCATTAAATAATGCTTTTATCCATCCAATGCGCACTTGTCATAACTCGGTTGCAACTCAGTAAATACTAAACCTTACTCGGTAGACATTCCGCCTTCTTTAACCGATATCGATAACCTTAAGGTTTACTAACTAGGTTCTTTGCTCGGTGACATAGTATAGTATTAACCTTACAATCAGATAATCAATTTCTTGAGATCAATGACAAAATAATGTTATAAAGATAGTTATCATCCTTCTTGAGTTATATCAATAATCTTCAACAACCTTGTCAATATCCTTATTGAATATCAACAATCTCCCCCTTTGGTATTGATGGCAAAACCAACAATTAAATGGTAATACCAACAAGATATTCAAATTGATTCAGATTTAGATTGCTGTTAGACTTCTCCTGTTATCCTTGATCTGTTATCTTCTGAAGTCTTCTCCATTTTCATTAGGCTTCTGAGCTGTTGACTTGCATTTAGTCTTCTCCATTTTGCAATCTACTCCCCCTATCATTAGTCTTCTGTTATTTCCATCATTTAGGGCTTTACCATTCGGTCAACCATTTAGTCTTCCAACCAAACCATTTATAGTCTTCTCCCCCTTTGACAACAATGCCAAAAAGTAAAAGAACTAAATCATGATTTCTTCCTCTGTGAAGTGATTTGCCTTGCTGTGTATCATCTTAGTCTCGGTCAGAGTAACTTATCTCTATTCAATTTTTCCTGCACACCTTTAGAAAAACCTTCTAAAGTACGTAAATCAACATCAATCCACACATAATATTCTGTAGATTCATCAAATTGATGCTTTCACTGAACTCGGTCAGTGAGTAAAAGATAAGGGTAGGATGCCTAAATTGCTTCTGAGATACTCAAAAGTGTCCCTTGGCAATGGCTTTGTGAAGATATCTGCTAATTGCTCCTTTGAACTAATATATTCTAGCACAACTTTCTTCTCTTGAACTTCTTCTCTGAGATGATGATACTTTATAGATATATACTTTGTTTTAGAGTGCATTATTGGATTCTTTGAAATGTTAATGGCACTAGTATTATCATAGAATATAGTTACTGGCTTGGTAACTTTCTCATTTATACCTTCCAACAGTTGTTTGATCCATGCTATATTGGTACAATTCAATGCTACAACAACATATTCAGCTTCTACTGTAGACTGAGAAATACATCCTTGTTTCTTGCTAAGCCAACTTACTAGTCTTTCTCCCAAAAAGAAAGCTCCACCACTTGTGCTTTTCCTATCATCTATGTTTCCTACCCAATCAACATCAGTATAAACTTTTAAATCAAAATTATTCCTCTTTTCATATACTAAGCCATAATCTTCAGTGCCTCTTGGGTATCTGAAAATTCTCTTGATTGCTATCATATGGGTTTCCTTGGGATCTGCAGAGAATCTTGCTACAATACCTACTGCATGTGCTATATCTGGTCTACTATGCACAACATATTGCAATTTTCCAATAATAGATCGGTAAAGTGTCTCATCAATAGATGCAGATTCAACATTCTTTGATAATTTATAGTTAGTAGTCATAGGAGTACTTACTGGTTTAGAATCCCCCATTCCAAATTTCTTCAATATTTCCTTTATGTACTTGGATTGAGTAATGAAAATCTCATCTTTCATTTTCAATATCTATAAACCTATAAAATATTTTATCTCACCGATTAGTGACATCTCAAATTCTTTGCACATTTCATTTCCAAAGTTCTTGCATAAGGAGTCATTACCACAAAATATAATGTCATCAACAAATATGGATGAGATTAGTATTCCATTGTCCTCATCTTTCTTCATGTACCTATTGTTGTTTTCACTTGTCCTTATAAAACCAATCTTGATTAAATAAGAGTGAAATCTTTCATACCATGCTCTAGGTGCTTGTTTTAGACCATATAAGGCTTTGTTCAGTTTGCATAGCTGATCTTTGCTCCTGTCTTCAACAAATCCTTCAGGTTATTCAATGAAAACTTCTTCTTCTAGTATACCATTCAAAAATGCAGATTTGACATCCATTTGATATACCTTGAAATTTTTGAAAGCATCATATGCCAACAATGTTCTTACTCCCTCAAGTCTAGCCATAGGTGCAAAAGTCTCACCATAATCTATTCCTTCTTCTTGAGCATAACCTTTGCAAACTAGTCTTGCTTTGTTGCAAATGACCTCACCTTTTTCATTTATCTTATTTCTGAAAATCCACTTAGTACTAATTACATTTTTATCCTTTGGTCTTGGGATTAGTGTCCATGTGTCATTCTTCTTGATTTGATCAATTTCTTCTATCATAGCATTTACCCAATCTTCACTGTTAAATGCCTCTTTCACTATTCTCGGTTCAAATTCAGAAATCAGACATGTATTCTGTCTCAGTTTGTTTCTTGTCATCACTAGATCATCTTTATCTCCTATAATCTAACTTTATGCATGATGTCTTTTGACATATTTAGCTAATATAGTCTCGGTAGGTTCCTGTATGATCTTCTTCATCACTCGATAACTAGACATTATCTTCATTTTCTTCAACAGCTTTCTTGGTAGGACTTCTTGGTTGAACATAAACAAATTCTTCATAATCTTTTGGTTCTTTGGAATTTCCTTCATCATTTCTTTCTGCAAATTCATCAATTTTCACAGTTGCACTTTCCACTATTTTGTTAGATGATTTGATCAGACATTTAAATGCTTCACTTCTAGAAGAATAACCAAGAAATGTTCCTTCTTCACTTTTCTGATCAAACTTTCCATTTATGTCATCTTTGTGAACATAGCATCTACTTCCAAAGATTTTAAAAGAACTTACATTAGGTTTCTTGTCATACTAGATCTCATAAGGTGTCTTCATAGTTTCATTCTTCAGTTGAACTTGGTTCAGGGTGTAAACTATAGTGCTGATTGCTTCTCTCCAAAATGTTTGAGGTGCCCTCTTTTCTATCATCAGGGTTCTTGCACAATCCACAATTGATCTATTTCTTCTCTCGGCTATCCCATTTTGCTGAGGTGTTCTCGGTGCAGATACTTGCATCTTTATACCATGATCATTGCAGTATATGTTAAATTCATCAGAAGTGAATTCTCCTCCTCTATCAGATCTAAGACATTTCAATTGTCTTCCTGCTTCATTTTCAACTCTTTCCTTGTACCATTTGAACATTTGAAAAGCTTTTGATTTATCTTTTAAAAACATGATTGACATCATCCTTGAGTAATCATCCACAAATAATATGAAATATTTATTACCATAATAACTTTGAACTTTCATAGGACCACAAAGATCAGTGTGTACTAGATCTAAAATTCCTTTAGAAGTGTAGGACTTACTTGTAAAGCTTGATCTTGTCATCTTACCTATTTGGCATCCTCGGCACATAACAGTCTCAGGTTTTTCAAGACTCGATAGACCTCTTACTCGGTGCTTCTTACTTATTTTGATCAAATTATCAAATTTTACATGACAAAACCTTTTATGCCATAACCAGGTATCATCTATCTTTGCATAAAGACACTTGTTCTGAGTTGAGTCAAGATGAAATGTATTGCCTTTTGTTTGTGTCCCAGTAGCAGCTAACTTTTCATGCTTGTCATGAACTTTGACAATTCCTTTCTGAAATTCTATTCGATATCCTATATTGTTTAGCTGTGCTACACTCAACAAATTGTATTTCAATCCTTCAACCTAGTATACATCATCACATTTAGCATTGTCAAGAAGTGTTATAGATCCTTTACCTTTCACCAGACATGGTGAATCATTACCAAATCTTACATAGCCTCCATCATAGTCTTCTAAATTAACAAACTTGTGTTTATCACCTGTCATATGATGTGAGAATCCACTATCTATGATCCAAGAATCATTATTATTTATGTGAGATATTAGGGTTTTTTCTTCATACCTCTCTTCATCAGATCCATCCTTAATAGCCACATAAACAACTTCCCCAATATCGGTTTCATCAGATTTGTCATCATTGGATTCCTCATCAGCTACTAGACATGTCTTTCTATCTCTCCTTCTAAAGTCTCGGTGTCCTCTGTATTGATTATCTTTCTGCCTGTTATCTCGGTATTCTCTATTTTCACTAGATTCTTTGTCAGGGTAGTTAGAAGCCATATGTCCTATTTTATCACAATTGAAGCATTTTAAAGGTAGCTTCGCTTTATACTTACCTTTGCCTCTCGGTAACCTTCTAGCTAATAATGCTTCAAACTCTTCTTGCCTCTTGATTTCCTCATACAGTTTGTGTACTTCTTCCATGTTCTTACAAAATCTTTCACTTGCTCCACTGTGATTCAGTTCAGAGTACTTACTCATTCTATCATTGTAATAATCAATTTCACTAATATGAAGAGAACTGAATGCAGATTCAACTTTATTTACCGAAGACCCACTGTTATCAAAATTACTTAACTCAAATGCATGTAGCTTACCAATAGTAGCATCTAAAGAAACTGGCATGTTAGGTATAGACCTCAATTCCTTGATTGCAGAGACTCAAATAGCATAGGCTGGTAGAACCTGGTTCTCAACAACTTACTTTTTATATCCTTTTCTTCAATAGTTCCACCTGCTCCTTTAATTTGATTGACAATATCCTTTAGTCTTGTACTGTATTGGGTTATGTTCTCACCTTCATTCATTCTCATGGATTCAAGTTGTCCTCTTAGACTATCTACTTTTTCTCTTTGAACATGTTCATCACCTCCATACACAGATATGAGCTTAGTCCACATTGCTTTTGCGTCATTACAACCTTCTAGATCATTAAACTCTGAGTCGGTCAATGCTGATGTAATTTCAATCAAAGCTTGAATATGTTCTTGCTTTGCCTTTATCTCTTCCAAGGTCATAGGATTGGTGCTTGGTGCAATGTAATCATTCTCTAGATAATATGTTGCATATTCTCCAATTCATGATAAATGCAACTTCATCCTCTTCTACCATGTGGAGAAACTTGACTTGTTCAGCTTCGGTGCATCCCTATTATACATCTTCAGATCTTTGCCTCAAGTACCTTTAAACTTTTTTTTTGGAGTCCAAAGCTCTGATACCAATTCATAGTTCTGATACTTAATGTAAAGTACAGATGCAAATAGCTAACAAGATGAGAGGGGGGGGGTGAATCATACAAACTTAATCTTCCATAAAAACAACAGATTCAACCTCGGTAACTTATACTTTAGCAATATAACCAAAACTACTAAACATGCAAACTCATAAACACATAATCATCATAACACTCATAACACCAGATTTAACGTGGAAACCCAAATAGGGAAAAACCATTGTGGGATTTCAGACCCACTAAGAAATATACTCTTCTAGAGTATGCTCGGTTAAAAGAAAATCCTGTTAAAGATTACAAACACATTTCTAGATGTGACCCCGTTAAGGGATTTCCCTCAGATCTTTTAGGATCTTCACTTTGTTAGAAGTGACCTTGTTAAAGGATTTCAAACACTCAACTAGAATGTTACCTTGCTAGAGGGCTTACAAATAAGACTATTAAGTCCACTCGGTTAAGAGATTTTCTATCACTTACAAAATAACAATAATAAAAATCTATCTGCAACTTCACATCTAAAATGCTAAAGCAGATTCTTATTTGCTCAAAACAATCTAGTCATAGGAATTATCTTGTCCCTCTGTTGGGCTCTCTACTCTATTATTCAAATAGGGCTTCAAGCTTCTGTGCTCGGTAATCACTATGTAGCATCCCTATACATACACTTGCCCGCATACATTGTTTATCAACAATTCCTCATTTATAAACAATTGCTAACCGCTTAATCTCTTTGATCACATTTCCCATGATCAATCTTAGCCATCAGATCTTCAAACTTGACTAGGTTCAATGTATCCTTTCGATCTGAAAACATTTTACCTTGCCTCGGGACTTGTAGTCCTTTCTTGGAACTTGAACAAGGTTATTGTGGTTCAATTTGTGCTGTAAATCTTCCTGCCAATTTTCCTTTGCCATAGATCCTTAACAAACTTCATGCACAACATACCAATCATTTATACATCTCCAGCTTATCATTGTCCTTCATTAAATAATGCTTTTATCCATCCAATGTGCACTTGTCATAAGTTAGTTGCAACTTGGTAAATACTAACTTTACTCGGTAGACATTCTGCCTTCTTTAACCGATATCGATAACCTTAGGGTTTACCAACTAGGTTGTTTGCTCGGTGACATACTATAGTATTAACCTTACAATCAACAACATATGTAGGATATCAAAACAATCTAAAACATCATGATCTCATCATTGTCTAACTCGGTAATAGTTGCCCATTCAATAACTTATTCCTCCTCTTATTCATCACATTCTTTCTGTGTCTTTTACTGACATCTTAATTCTCTTCTAATCAATCTTCTCAAGATATGGCAACATAATACTGAATCAGATAATCAATTTCTTGACATCAATGACAAATTAATGTTATAAAGATAGTTATCATCCTTCTTCAGTTATATCAATAATCTTCAACAACCTTCTCAATTTCCTTATTGAATATCAACAATCTTTCTTCCTGTAATGCCAACACATGTTAATGATTAATTTTCAGAAAACAGACAAGAAAAATATCATGTTCCTTCCTTGTTCCTCTAGTCAATGACATCCTGGAGTCACTCAGAAATCATGATAGCAAAAAGCATTATAGAAAAGTTGAACAATCATGTTTCAATCATTATCCAAAAATATTATCCACTGAAAAGTGTGTGATGTGCTTAGATTGATTTTGTGATAGCTTGATAGTTGATAGTTTGATCTCATGTTCAACGTTGGATGTGTCTTAGTTTTCTCTTGATAAGAGTTGTCTAACTATTGTTCTACCTGTTTGATTTAGCTCAAAATGATCAATAGTTTTGCCCCCAACTAGGTGTAGGATTTTGCCCCAAGCCTACAAACAAAGTTGTTATGATATATTCAATGATCCAAACCATGGTGAGAAAGCAGCTGCGATGCCTACATATGTACAAATGCTTATGATGGTTATGGATAGTGCTAATGGAAAATGAATGCAAGAGGAAGAATGCATGAACTAATAGATGGAAGAGCTAGCCGACAGATAGCGCTTATTTGCCAGGTTTTCACCATCTGTTTTTATTGCACCTTTTCTGATATTTGATTTTTTTCTTTCATTTTTTTTTCACTTTTTAGGATTTTTTTGCTTTTTCAATGTTTTTGATTTTTTCTGATTTTTCACTGTTTTTTATTTTTTCTTATTTTTCACTGGGTTTTTATTTATTTTTTATTATTAGACATAAAATTTCTTCAGGTGTATGCTATTGATTGGTTCCTCGAGCTGATCTCCATCCTGTGTTGATAGCTGATATGCTCCTGATCCAAATGTTGTTGTGACCACAAATGGACCTAACCAGTTTGGTTCAAATTTTCCTTTCTTTTCTCGATATGCCTAGTTGTGTGGATTTTCCTTTAGCACTAGTTCTCCCACTTGAAAGATTCTTGGTTTGACCCTATGATTATAGCTCCAGCACATTCTTTGTTGATATACCTTTAGATGATCAAGGGCATTTTGTCTTCGTTCATGGATTAGTTCTAACTCTTGTAGTCTATATACTCTTTGTTCTTCATCTTGGATGAGACCTTTTAGTGACACACGTAGAGAGGGTATCTATACTTTGATTGGCAATATTGCTTCTGATCCATATACAAGAGAGAAAGGTGTGGCACCTATCGGTGTGCGGATAATGATGTGGTAGGCCCATAGAGCAGGGTTTAGTTGAATATGCCAATCTTTCCCAGCATCGTTCACTGTCTTTTTAAGAATCTTCAAGATAGTTTTGTTAGATGCTTCTGCCTATCCATTTCCCTATGGATAATATGGTGTGGAGAATCTGTGCTAGATTTTAAACTTCTCATATAGCTCTTGTATATCTTGATTTTTGAATGGTCGCCCATTATCAGTGATAATGGTCATTGGTATTCCATAGCGATAGATGATGTAATTCAAGATAAATGCAGCAATTTGTTTTCCTATGATATTTATGAGAGGTGCTGCTTCAATCCATTTTGTAAAATATTCTGTAGCTACAAGGATGAATTTGTGTCCATTAGATGAGGAAGGATTTATCTTTCCTACCAGATCAAGACCCCATTGACAAAAAGGCCAAGATGTTGCTAAAGCATGTAGTTCTTGTGTTGGTGCATGAATCAAGTTCCCATGGATCTGACATTGTTTGCATGTTCTTGCTATTTTAAAAGAATCTTGTTCCATAGTCGGCCAATAATAGCCCAAGTGTATGATTTTCTTCGAAAGGGTAAGACCACTTGAATGAGTGCCACAAATATCATTATGGACTTCATGTAAGGCCTTCTCAGATTCTTCTTGTTAAAGAAATCTTAAGAGAGTACCGTCTAGACCTCGTTTATATAGGGTATCTGCGACGAGAAAATAATGGGAAGATTGGCGAGTAAAGTTTCTCTTTTGGTTCTTTGATAAGTCTGGCGGTAAGATGTTATCTTTCAGGTATGTGTAAGTTTGGCCATAGCGGAAGGAATCGTTTCCAATAAGTTGACAGATGGTTTGGGAATTAGGGCAATTAAAGGCGGGATGAAACAACTCCTCTACCAGGAATTCATAATGCTATTGATTTTCCTATGTCTGTAATAGAGAAGCAAGTGTAGCCATGGCGTCTGCTACTTTGTTGTCATTACTGGGAATCTGTTCAAAAGTGATTTCTACAAAATATTTCTTGAAATCATCCACCATCTTTTTGTAAGGCATCAGTTTTTCATCCTTTATTTGATAGTCATCATTGATTTGATTGATGAAGAGCTGAGAGTCTCCAAAGACTTGAAGTTGTGTTATGTTCCATTCTATAGCCATTTTGATACCTATTACCAATGCTTCATATTCTACTATATTGTTTGTGCATGGAAAGCTTAGTTTATATGCTTTCGGGATTGTACGACCTTGTGGTGGGATGAGTAAAATACTGACTCCCGATCCATGTTGTGTTCCTTTATTGTTGTCTACTCCTAGACTGATATTCGGGTGATGTATTGTAAGATATGGATCGAACCCTGGAATGTCCGTATATGACTAGGCAAAATTGACTTGCCATCTTTTGAAGAGTTCTAAGTATTTTTGCCTTGCTAGTTTTGATAGAGAAGTTGCTGGATGTAGATCAGTTGTGCCAATGATAACTGTCTCTATTGGTTCTATTAGGATAGATGACTTTTTTGTATAAAATTCAAGTAAAGTGTCAAATCTCCCATCTTTTGGTGCCTCGAGGAGGTTTTCACTATTAGATGCATCCTTTGTTTTTACTTTTTCATGGTCTAATGTTGCCAATAAATGGTTTTCAGCATTAGACCTGATATTGTTTTCTTTCTGTTCACTTTTGCGAATAGGAAATATGACACCCACTTGATTCAAAGATACATTAGTAGAATCCTTGGTGAAAGTTGTTCTAGGTTTGATTTCATCAAGATATAAGGATATAGCATGGTCATTAGGTAAGGTATAGATGTCAGTTTGTTCTTCATTTTCCCAATCCATAGGTTCGGAATAGCTTAAGGATAAAGGATCTTCAGTTTGAGATGTTTCAAAGATATTAGGGGTCATGATAGAGATGTCAGAGCTTTCAGTATGTATTTCCATGTCTAGAACGATACTCTTATCAGAATGACCTCGTATAAGAAAATCTTGATCATCCTTGGTTAAGTCCATGTCAGTCGAATGTGATTCTGATTCAAGTGGGCTAGTTCCCAACATTTGTCTTGCATACGTGTGAAATATATCGACTCCTATATCTGCTCCTGCCCTTTCAATTTCAAGTTGCTCTTATTTGTTTGTCCATGATAGCAAATATTCTCAAGTCCCTTGATCTTTTAGCTACATTTGTTCTTCCATGTTTGACAAAATTGATGCAAATGATTGCTCCTTGGATTGTGAGCTTGAAGATGCCGCCTCTTTGTTATTTGGAACACTAACCTCTTGAGATGATTTTAGATTAGTAGAACACTGCAATGGATTTGATTTTTCTTCGATCGTGATTTCCTCCCCATTGTATGAAAATTCTATGCATTGATGATCTATTGATAGAATAGCCTGTATGTCTTGTATCCAGGGTCTTCCCAAGAGTATATTGTAAGGTAAATCCAAGTCTAGGACTTGGCATGTTGTATCCTTCTGCAAAGGTCCCACTTTGATGGGTAATATCACCACTCCTTTAGAGGAATGTCTTTCTTCATTATATGCTTTGAAAGTGATCTTTTGAGGGGGATCAACAGCATTTTCTGAATAGCCTAGAGCACGGACAAGATTCAAAGAGAAAATGTTTAAGCTAGCTCCTCCATCTATTAGGATACATCTAGCGAGCATTTGATGGATGATGACATTGATTTACAATGAAGCGTTATGGGGGTTTGGCAAGGAATCAATGCTTGGATATGTAGGAGATGCACTTTGAATAGGAACCTCTGACATAGGTTTGATAGCAGTTATGGATATCCCTTGGGGAATTTTATCTTTGGATGTATTATTTTGCGATGATGCTATGGAAAGTTCTTGCAAGCTTTCAATAGGTGCAGGATTAGATTCTTTTGGAGAGTTGATTTTCTTATAAGGGGATGTGCCATGGCTAGATATAGGTGTATGATTTTGATCTTCTTGGGCAAAATCCTTTAGGGATCTCTTTAAGAGTTGCATAAAAGAGCCACCTTTCTTGGGAGGTGTGTTTGAGTCATTGGTAGGTTTTGAAATAGTTGGATTTTGACTTTGGACTTGTTTGATTTCTCTGATATGTTGATTTGTTATGTGTATTTTGCCTTGGTATGTCATGTTTTTATGATATGTAGTTGTTTCAAAAGTTTCAACGATCTTAGGTCTCTACACCTTAATTACAATAGGCATTGTGTTTGATATTGTGCTATGATTGGATTGTCCAAAAGGTTGTTTTGATAAACGATCGATTGTCAATGTCAGAGGTATAGAGCGATATGACACAAAAAGGTAATTCAAGTGTTTTGAAGTTTTGAAGTTTTCTAATCTTTGGTTTTGAGAGTGCAATGGTGATTTTGATAAGACCCAAGTCCAATAGGAAAGATATATCCTATGATGTGGGATGAGGTTGTCCTGACCAAACGTTTTAGTTTCATGATAAAGGATGATTGATCCTAATAAGAAACTATGTTTGAGTGTTCAGTTTACCAAAGAGGGTGATAATGCACTTTGGGATGTTTTAGATCTTGAACTTGTTGAGTGTAACGACTTGAAAGTCTTGATATGTATATTTATAGAATCTGATTTTTGATAGGTTGATAATTTGATCAAGTGGACCAAGAAGACAATCTAAGCATAGATTGATAGATAACATGTGTTTTGATTTCTGCAAATGGATTTAAGCAAACTGACAGACCTAAAAAAGTTATGCAACACAACAATTTTGTACTAGCAAATGTAGAGGTTTGTACGATAGTATTTTGTGAACCATACAACACAAGATACAATACCAGATGACAAATTGAAAATTTTCTTTGGAAAAGCAGAATCTCGTACGACACAAATTTAGGAACCATATGAATAAACATTTTCTTCATACGACAAATATCCTGGTTCGTACAACATAGAATATGACAGTGAAAAATGTGTTTGTTTTTGCCGAATTTGGATTTGTGAATTTTGGTGTTTTGCTTGTGTTTTCCAATTTGATATGTCTGATTTTTTTATTTGGGGATGAATACACAGCAAACACAAGATGTGATAAATGAAACCAAGCACACTAAAATCTAAGGAAGTTGGCTGAGAATGAAAACCTTTGCTTGCTGACTTAGGTACACACCCAATAGCTAATCAGAATACAACCGCTGAGTCTCACATAATGGATTCTCAACGCCATATTATCCGACTCCAAACGCTAATGGGGGCATGATATGGCAAGTGTCTTGGGAGAGTTACTATCTCTCTTGCACAAAGATTATCACCCTTTCAGAGGTGAATCAGGTAGCTTCTATTTTAACTTGGAACTAGTAAGGGATCCGTTCAGCGCGTCGGGGTATAAACTCAATTAAGAGGTCTCCCAGCCTTGAAAACCAAGGTTTGATATACCCGATTGTACGAAGGAGAGATATTCTCGAGCACTTTCGTTGCTTTGATTTTCATCAAAAACACATTTATTTTATAGTGGGTTGGATTACTTGGCGTTAGCCATTCCCACTTAGGTCATTCCCCTCTCACCGGCCTTAAGGGCTAAGAGTTAATAACTCCTCGGGAGGGTAGGCCTGCTAAAGAAATGCACTAATGAAAGCAAAAGATGAGTCTATCTTTTTATCACCTAAGAAAGGTGAGAGCATACTCGCCTATCATCACAAGCACATAAGACATAATTGTTCATTTCCTTTAGCAAAATTGAAGTGTGCCTAGAAAACTTAATGAATACACAAAGTTTAGTTGGATTCATAGGCACCCTACAAAAATAGATCCATTCGTAATCATGATTGTGTTTAGAATTATATCTTTGGAAAGCGTATCTTTGTCAATCGTCCTGCAGGAAAGAGTTAGGCTGCCAAAAATCTCATAGACAGAACAAGGTTAGCATTAGTGATCTGAACTACAAAATTTTCAAAAAAAAAAAAAAAGAAATTTTATCCTAACTTTAAATAGGCATAACTTTCTGCTCGGAACTCGAAATTACGAGCCATTTAATTCGTTGGAAAGGTCTCTAAGAGTTGTAGATGAAATTTTGTAAGAGCATGCCTAGCCAATTTCACCACTTTCAAGGCCTAAAAATGCCCA
Organism: Cryptomeria japonica; assembly: GCF_030272615.1. Lineage (NCBI taxonomy): Eukaryota > Viridiplantae > Streptophyta > Pinopsida > Cupressales > Cupressaceae > Cryptomeria > Cryptomeria japonica. The sequence goes on along the minus strand of NC_081414.1, from coordinate 858,886,017 downwards.
GAAAGCCTTCAAAAATGCAAATTACCAATGTATAGACAAACTTGAAAATTCTAACTTGCAATTTATCAAAAAAAAAAGAACCAAAGACTCGTACGACATGTTTTTCCAGTTAGTACGACACAAAATGTTATTTCACATAGGAATAAAAGCAAACTTTTATGGCATAGGATTTAACAAGCTAAAATTCGTACGAAATAGAATTAGCTCTAGTACGACAGTGAAAATCAACTTGTACGACATAGGATTTATTAGGAAATTAACTCGTACGACATGAATTTATACCTAATACGACAAGAAAAATGGACTCGTACAAGTTAGGATGAAGTGTCATCCTAGGCTAAAAGGGAGTTCGTACAAGCTAAAAAGGCAACTCGTGCAAATTTTTGAACCAAAGCCAGACAGAGATGAAGTTTGCTGAAGATTAAGAGGCCAAAAGAGATGATTCTGGCCCCATGGTGGGCACCAAAATGTCATGTATCTATGTGGTGTACCTGTACCTACAACACAAAACACTCAATAAATCATTATAAGCATGGTTAGAAGATTTAATCAATGAAAGATAAAACCATAGCTAATCGACTTATTGCCTCCTAGTAAATGTGAGTATGAAAAATGCTCTCAGATCTGATTAAACAAATTCCAGTGACTTGACTACACTTGGATGGAGGATTTGAATGCTGAAAATGCATGATCTAGCAAGAATATCATGATTAATCTATATGAATTCATGATTGATCTAGAAAAAAAGCTAAGATTAAGATGAAATTAAGCTAAAATTGAGCATGATAACATTGCTAAGAATGATAAACTAGAAGCTAGATGCCTATAGTAACAATGCATAAGATGAAAATGAGATGGGATCCATATTGCTCAAAATGAGGTCTATTTATAGGATTTTCAAGGCTAGAGGTAAGGTGGCAAGAATCAATGGTTAAGATTGATCTGAAGATATCAATGGTTAAATTGGAGGAGGTTGGCAAAGGGGTTGGATTAAAGGGAACATCTATCATCTCTATGGTGACAAGTGTCAAGAGGCTTCTAGAAGAAGTTAGGATGAAAGGGAACACTTAGTGACAAGTGTCACAAAGGTTCTAGAAGATGTTGGATGAAAGGGGACATGGTGGTAGGTAGAATGGGTTAGGTTTAGGAATGGTTAGGTTTAGGAGTGGTAGAAGTTAGGAGAATTTGAATTTAGAAATTCAATTAATAGGAAAACGGCTAATTAATCTCAACAACTCATGAATTAGATTTGTTTTAATTAATTAGGGGATTAGAAGAAATGATTTTGGATGGGAGGAATTAATTAATCAAAGGGGATTGAAATGAACCTATTAAATAAATCCTTAGATTTATTAATAAGTAGATGAAAGAGGAAATTTAATCAAATTGCTTAGTGAATTCAATTAAATTGGGGATGAGGGTTAATTAAATAATTGCTTATTCAATTAATTATCTTCAGACCATTTTTAGGTGCATACAGGTAGTATCCGACAAATCATTTTATAATTCATATATATTTTTAATGAGCTGACAAGTATTATCATTTTATATGTAAGTCGACATATGGAATAAATATTTGTAAGGGTAAATAAGTCAATCTATTAGGTCATTTTTAAAAATAACATTCGAGATAAGATCTTAAATGCGAAGTTTATGTATGCAAGATCATTTGTATGTGAAAGCAATAATCTACAATGATCTGCAGATGATTTTTAAGGTACCCGTAAGGAGTACATTATTCCGGCAAGGGTTCAGGGTTTAAGGACCAGAACAGTCAGAGCTTTAACCAAAACTCAATCGGGCATAGCAGATGCATTATATGAGTTCAATTTTGCATTTTTGTATCAGAAAGTGATTTTAGTCAGTGAGACTCTTGGTGATGAGCAATGTGCCTTCCTACATGTGCAGGCCCCTATTATATGTAATATCTCTTCATATGGCCAGTGAATTGATATTGTGGGTCACAAATACCACCGTGGTTTTTCCTCATTGAGGTTTTCCACATATAAATTCTCTGTGTTATGGTGTTCATTTATGTGATTGCATTATTTGTTTCAGTTATATATATTTATGTTTACCGGTTGATGAATGAATTCTTTGATAAGGCTAAAATCTTATATTATGGTAGAACACTGATTCACCTCCCTCTTAGTGTTCTTGGATTCCCATAATTGGTATCAGAGCCTTATGCCTCAGAGGAAGCCTAACAGCTTGAGGGAAATCCTGAATCCAAAATCCATGGAGATGTGTTTCAGGCTGCAGCTTGAAGTTTCTCTTGAAGATTTTGAAGTTGAAAAATTTAAGAACATAAAGCTGGAAGATGAACTTAGATCTGCAAAAGAATTCATTATAACTCTGCAAGAAAAGATAATGAATTCTCAAGCCAAAAGGAAGGAACTATGTGAACAATTGCAAGATCAAAATGATGAAGAAAGGGATACTTTGAATAACCTATGTCAGAAGTTGAGTCAAGAAAATGGAGTTATGAAGAATGAAATGCAAGCCCTAACCATGAGGATGGAAAAATAAATTGAAGACAAAAATAAAAAGGAGGAAGACCTTGCTAGATCACTGAAGGACAGATCTAAAGAATGCATCAGGTTGGCTCATGAAAATAATGTGTTGAGAACAAAATTAGTGCAATTCTAAAATAATGAACAATAACTTGAAAGACAGATGATAATCCTAAGAGATGATCTGACTATTGCAAATGAGTATAAGGACAAATTCAAGGCTAGTTCAGCATATCTTAATAAATTATTGTAGAGCCAAAGGCAGAATAGAGACTCCAGAGGACTTGGATTTGAACAAGGTCAGAGCTCTGGTACTACAAATGAAGATCAGACATCTGGTATGTAGAATGATCAGAACATCCAGAACCAGAGGACATCGGTAAGGCATCTCAATGCTCACAAATTTAATGGTAGATTCTTTTTTTGTAACAAATTTAGTCATATGGCTAGACAATGTAGAAATAGAGCAAATCAAAATTATTACTTTGTCCCCAGTCAATGTTCCGAATGCAATAAGTATGGTATGTAGGATAAAAGATTGCAAAATGAATGTAAAATGTCATGCATGTGGAAAGTTTGGACATATGGCTATTCAATGTAGGTCAAGCAATTATCCTGGATATAGAAAAGTGATTCAAATGAACAATGTTAAATGTTATGCATGCAACAAGACTGGACACATAGCCAAGTTTTGTAGAAGCAAAAATCCACTAGTTATAAATAATGGATCAAATAATAAAGGAAAGAAAAAGATCAATGATATCTGGCATGATCATACCAAGAGATGGGTCAGGAAGTCAGATGATCAATCGGGAGATGAAACTGATCTGGTTACTAAACCGGCAGAGCAAAATGTTCCTACACCGGTAGGAAGCTCATCCGACAATTGAGGCAGATGCCTTAGGGATAGGCAAATTTCATGAAAATCATGCATATTCCCGAAGAAAGAGATCTGAAAGGAAGTTTCAGACATCTACAAAGGTTTATCCGGCATAAATATGTTGAATCAAGATCCGGTATGTCTCACTGGAAGGCATTTATGTCGATGGAGAATTAGGGGTTTTTGAAGGATAAAAGCAAGAATTCACTTCATTATGATCACCTTGCATTCAGAGCGATACAGAGCAGGTCAACGGCAATTCAGAGCGATCAGAAGCAACCATCAACAATTTCAATTGCATTCAAAGGAGATATCTAGGGTTTGTCACTGACGACTATTTCCAGGTATTTTTTGTAATTCAATCATTGAAAATGGAGGCTGGTTCTTCTTCTATCCCCACTTTCATTGCAAATACCACTGAAGTAGAGGTTAAGGACTGTCCGAGACCAATATTCAAAATATGCCCTCATATTGCAACTTTGGATGATTCAGTCAACACCTTTTCGAGGGTTGTCAAAGGATTTGTTTATGTTGAGGATGTCAGACCTCACATACACTGCAATCTAGAGGACCTAGGAAAATATGAAATCAAAACAATGTATATATTTGAATTGTTCAACGACTCTAGAATCATCAAGCCCAAATTCAAATATATTGCAGACCTAAGGTTAACTGGAATCTTGGATATTCCCGAGTTTGAGGACAAAATAATCTAGTACGTGCTAAGAAGAGTTCATGGTGAGTTTATCTAGTCGGATAGACCCCACAAGATCACCAAGGAAGCAATCAGAGCTATCACCAACCTACCTCAGATAGGTCAGAAACCAGAGAAGAAGATATCAAATGATCAAATCAACAAGCTCACAGGTGCAACCTTTGATAGTCAGTCAATGAGATTTAGTACCATTACTAACAAGGATGTCAAATTCGTCAACATGATTATAGGTTACAAGGTAACCCAATCTAACCGACTTAACTTAGTTTCTAGCTCTTGCATTTTTGCTGCTTATCAAATGTTGAATAAGGATGAAAAGTATGATCTATGTGAATGGATGAAAGAAGAATTTATTATAAACTTGGGCAAGATCAAGGGAGAAAAGAAAGGATTTTTCCGGTATGGAAATTTGATAGTGTGCCTAATTCTTTTCTTCTTCAATGAGATACTGGGTTTGGGAAAAAGGCAATGGGCCTTCGATATACTGGTAGGAAGGAAGATTAAGGGTGCTATCACTGGTTTGGGGAACCAAATAGATGAAAAAGTTTGGGGATACTTCAAATCATTTCAGAAAGCCATGAAGTCAAGGGAAAGAATTCCAAAGCACATAGTTGAGAAATACTCAACTGAAAGTTGTTTCATGTTGAAAAAGGATTAAACTCTTATGGAAGTTGTGATACCCTGGAAGATTTGGATTGAAGAAATGGTTTATGAGGTAGATGTAAACATTTTGGATGCATATGATAAGATGCTTATAGATGCACCGGCAGATGAATCTGAAAAATCATTTGGAACTACCAAGAAAAAAGAACTTGAAGTTAAAACAAAATTTAATTAGAAGAAGAGAGAGAGGCAACAAAGAAAAGTAAGTCAATTTGTTGAAAAAGTCTCAGAAGATATTAAGACTATAATTGAAGCCTCACCAACCAAAGAAGTCAAGAAGAGGAAACAACCTAAATCTCTCATTGCACCAATTAATTCAGATACTGAGACTAAAGATGAAATTCCTCTATCTTTTAAAAGGTATAGAGAAAGAAAGTAGAAGACCCAAAGGAGACAATCGAGAATCCAAGGAAGTAGACAACAAGGAAGGTAACCTTTAAGATACCGGCAAGTAAGCCATCTAAAAGGAAGCCTACTCAAAAGAAAAGGCCAGTAAAAGAAACTCTTGTATCATTCGGCAAGAAGAACAAGAAGAAGGAAGACATAGATGAAGCCATTGAAACCGGTAATGTAACTATTATTCCACCTATGTCTTGTAATGAGCTAATACATGAGATAACAAAGGATGGTATTTTAAAAAATATTCAACATTATTATGAACATTTGGATGATGATGAGCAGAAAGAAATTGAGGAAGCAGTTTTGTTACACTTAGATATAAATAAGAAGGCTGTAATAGAAATTGAAAAGAAAATACTGACACAATTATATAATAATCTAAATGCTAGAATTTATTCATTGTAGAGGAAGACCATCACTTAAAGATTCAAGGATTATTAACTATTTGTGGTTCAATTACCCCGAAGGAGATGAATATGTGTCTTGAAACTGCTAATAAAACAATTTTCCGAAGCAGGAATAGGACAGTTAGCCTTATGGCAGGTAGAGTTAAAGAAATAATCACTGAAACCCATGAGGCATGGGTCAAATTATTTATTGACCACCCTAACTTCTTTACATCACCGGAAACTAATCCTAAGTCTGACATTACAGACATCCCGGTTGATGTCAAAGGCAAAGGTGTAGTGGGTGGCCCATTCAAAATTTTGAAAGATGCCAAGGCATTGAATGTAGAACCTCCAATAGAAATACATAGGATAAAGAGGAGATACCGGTAGAAAAAGCTAGTGTACATAATGAATAGGTTATAGATGTTGAGGAAAATATTCCTCCGTATCAAAATGAATAGGTTATGGATACAGAAAATGAGGTACCAACAATAGAAGATGCTGCACCAAGTGGCAAAGCCACCCGTGCAAAAGAAGATGATATTGAAGAAAATAAACCAAAGGAGAAGGATAAAGAGAAAAATCAGGAAGGAGAGAAGGAAAAGGAAGATCAAACTGAAATAAGTGTTTCTACACAATCATCAGAGAAAAAGGGAGAGGAATCCGATAGAGAACCGACAACTAGAACTTCATTGTTGGCAATTAACACTGAAAAAAGTTGAGCATAAGAGCATAACTTAGATGAGTTCAACCAAACTCATGATGATTTTATCTCAGAAAATGATCAAGGAAGGGACTGAGGAAAAGAAAACAATTGATCATTCCATTCCAATTTTGCACCAGTTAGTCCCAGAATGCCAAATTGAAAAGGGAGCAAGCCCATATGACAAGCTCAAAATGTTGATAGAGCATATTTCAAAAGAATTTCAATCACTGCAGCAGATCTCTAACTGACATGCTCTGGACCGGTTTGCTCAGGCCAAAAGGGCCACTTTTGATCAGTTGATTGAATTGGATAAAGTATAGATAGAAAATAGATTTAAAATGATAGATGATGCTTTGAGGCAATGTACAAATATTTACCACGTATGTTGCAATTCAATTTTACATAGAGTAGGTATAGACAAAAGCATTAAAGATATTCAAAATATAACTGCAAGCATTGTAAATAACTTTGATGGAGTAAATTCTTTAACCACATCTATAGATGGACAAATTTTGTTAGTAGAAGTCCAGATTTCAGCTCTTGAAAGAGATAGAGAAAAAATCATACGGAGAGCTAAAGAGCTCAGAGGGTTAGTGTGTCCCCAGTTGGCCACAATGTCTATACATAAGAAGGAGTGTACAGATATGATGGGAAAGCCCACACCAACATAACTCAAAGAAAAAGAATATCATGCATATGTCCTAAATGGACTTGTGTCAATTTCAGGGACATTCAAATCTAGTTGGGATGCATATTTGGAGTTCTTGAAGAATGCTTACCCAAAAATCTTCAAGCTCATTCAACTCCCGTAAGTATTTTGAGAGACATTCCCTTATACAGAATTTCATTGATTTATTCATTCTTTGTACCATTTTTTGGCATTGATGCCAAAGGGAGAGTGATATATGTGAAAAATAGAAAGGAGAAATATGTATGGATCATATTTCAGATGGTATATATAGCTCAGGGGGAGCAAAATCATATTCCAGGATCAGTAGGGTAGATTGAAACCATTTTTCACATGAGTGTTGTCATCAATGCCAAAGGGGGAGATTGTTGGCAATTGACACTCATTCAGTTTCTTATTTTGTCATTGATGGAAACATATTTTGGCTCACATTAATAGCCGACAAAAACTTCACCGACATGAAGGATTTTAAATGTAACCGACAAACTAGGTACCAGTATGGGAAGCTGACATCACTTGGAAATCTGACAAAGGGTAGTATTCGAAAAATCATTTTTATAATTCATATATATTTTTTAATGAGCCGACATGTATTATTATTTTGTATGTAAGCTGACGTATGATATAAATGTTTGTAAGGGTATATAAGTCAGCCTATTAGGTCATTTTCAAAAACAACATTCAAGATAAGATTTGAAATGTAAAGTTTATGTATGCGAGATCATTTGTATGCGAAAGCAATATTATGAAATGATCTATAGATAATTTTTAAGGTACTCATAAGTGTTGGCAATATAGCATTATAATAGACAATGAAAGATTGTTGGCATTTCAATAAGGATATTGAGAAGGTTGTTGATGATTATGGATATAACTGATTAAGGATGTTTACTATCTTGATATTATTATTTTGTCATTGATGTCAAGAAATTGATTTTCTAATTCAGTATGATGTTGCCATATCTCGAGAAGTATGATTTGAAGAATATAAAGAAGTCGATAAAAGACACAGGAAAGAATATGATGAATAAGGGGATGAATAAGGTATTCAATGGGAAACTATTACCGAGTCAGACAATGATGAGATCATGATGTTTAGATTGTTTTAACATCATACATATGTTGTAAATTGTAAAGGTTAATACTATACTATGTTACCAAGCAAGGAACCTAGTCGGTAAACCCTAAGGTTATCACTATCGATTAATGAAGGTTGAATGTCTACCGAGTGAAGTTTAGTATTCACCGAGTTGTTATCGAGTTGTAACCGAGCTATGACAGAATGCATTAAATGTTTACATGCGTTATTTAATGAAGGAAGGTGATGAGATGGAACTGATTAAATGATTGGTATGCCGCACATGAAGTTTGTTAAGAATCTAAGGCAATGAAAAGTCGGCATGAAGATCTACAACGCAAATTGAACCGCAATACCCTGGCACAAGTTCCAAGAAATATATGCAAGTTCTTAGGCGGGGTAAAACATTTTCAGATTGAAAGATGCATTGAACCTAGACAAGATCGAAGATCTCATGGCTATGATTGATCATGGGAAATGTGATCAAGGAGATTAAGAGGTTACCTAATTGTTTATAAATAGGAAACTGTTGATAAACAATGTATGCGGGCAAGTGTATGCACAGGGATGCTACATAGTGATTATCAAGCACAAAAGCTTGAAGACCTGTTTGAATAACAGAGTATAGAAGCCCAACTGATAGACAAGATTAGTTCTATGTCTAGATTGTATTGAACAAATAAGAATATGCTTTAGCATTTTAAATGTGAAGTTGCAAATAGATTTTTATTACTATTATTTTGTGAAAGTGACAGAAAATCTCTTAACCAAGTGGACTTGATAGTCTTATTTGTAAAACCCTCTAGCAAGGTGACATTCTAATTGAGTGTTTGAAATACTTTAACAAGGTCACTTCTAACAAGGTGAAGATCCTAACAGATCCCAGGGAAATCCCTTAATCGAGTCACATCTAGTAATGTGTTTGTAATCTTTAACAAGATTTTCTTTTAACCGAGCATACTCTAAAAGAGTATATTTCTTAGTGGGTCCAAAATCCCACAGTGGTTTTTCCCTATTTGGGTTTCCACGTTAAATCTGGTGTTATGAGGTTTATGATGTTTATATGCTTTTGAGTTTGCATGTTTAACAGTTTTGGTTATATTACTAAAGTATATGTTACCGAGGTTGAATTTGATGTTTTTATGGAAGATTAAGCTTGTATGATTCACCCCCCCCCCCTCTCAGCGTGTTGGCTATTGGATCTGTACTTATATTAAGTATCAGAACTATTAATTGGTATCAGAGCTTTGGACTCCGGAAGAAAAGTTTAAAGGCACTTGAGTTAAAGATCCAAAGATGTATAAGAGGGATGCACTGAAGCTGAACAAGTCAAGTTTCCCTACATGGTAGAAAAGAATGAAGCTACATCTATCAGGAGCTGGAGAATATGTTGTATACTATCTGGAGAATGATTTTGTTACACCGAGCACCTATCCATTGACTATGGAAGAGATAAAGGCAAACCAAGAACATATTCAAGCAATGATTGAAATAACGTCTGCATTGACCGATTCAGAGTTTAATAATCTAGAAGGCTGCAATGATGCAAAGGCAATGTGGGATAAGCTCATATCAGTATATGGAGGTGATTGACATGTTCAAAGAGAAAAAGTAGATAGTCTAAGATGACAACTTGAATCTATGAGGATGAATGAAGGTGAGAACATAACTCAACATAGTACAAGACTAAAGGAGATTGTCAAACAAATCAAAGGAGCAGGTGGAACTATTAAAGAAAAGGATATAACAAGTAAGTTATTGAGAACCCTTCTACTAGCTTATGCAATCCAAGTCTCTGCAATCAATGAATTGAGGTCTGTACCTAATATGCCAGTTTCTTTAGATGATACTATTGGTAAGATACATGCATTTGAGTTAAGTAACTTTGATAACAGTGGAACTTCAGTAAATGAAGTTGAATCTGCATTTAGCTCTTTTCATCTTGATGAATCTAATGATTTCAATGAAAGAAAGTATAAGTAATCTGAAGGAGATCACAGTGGAGCAAGTGAAAGATTTCGTAAGAACATGGAGGAAGTACACAAACTATATGAGGAAATCAGAAAGCAAGAAGAGTTTGAAGCACTATTAGCCAAAAGGTTACCAAGAGGCAAAGGTAAGTATAAAGGAAAACTACCTTTCAAATGTTTCAATTGTGATAAAATAGGACATATGGCTTCTAACTTTCCTGACAAATATTTTACTGAAAAGAGAGATTACCGAGATGACAGATAGAAAGATAATCATTACAGAGGACACCGAGACTTCAGAAGAAGAGATAGAAAGACATGCTTAATAGCTGATGAGGAATCCAATGATGATAAATCAGATGAGACTGATACAAAGGAAGTAGTTTATGTGGCTATCAAAGATGGATCAGATGAAGAAAGGTATGAAGAAAAAGCCCTAATATCTCACATAAACACTAATGATTCTTGGATTATAGATAGTGGATGCTCACATCATATGACAGGAGATAAACAAAAGTTTGTTATATTAGAAGATTATGATGGAGGCTATGTAAGATTTGGTAATAACACTTCTATAACACTTCTTGACAATGCAAGATGCAATGATGTTTATTGGGTTGAAGGTTTGAAATACAATTTGTTGAGTGTAGCACAACTAAACAACACAGGTTACCGAATAGAATTTCAGAGAGGAATTGTCAAAGTTCATGACAAGAATGGAAAGTTAGCTACTACTGGGACACAAACAAAAGGTAACACATTTCACCTTGACTCAACTTGAAATAAGTGTTTGTATGCAAAGATAGATGATACCTGGTTATGGCATAAAAGGTTTTGTCATGTAAATTTTGATAATCTGATCAAAATAAGTAAGAAGCATCGAGTAAGAGGTCTACTGAGTCTTGAAAAACCTGAGAATGCTATGTGTCGAGGATGCTAGATGGGTAAGATGAAAAGATCAAGCTTTACAAGTAAGTCTTACACTTCTAAGGGAATTTTAGATCTAGTGCATACTGATCTTTGTGGTCCTATGAAAGTTCAAAGTTATTATGGTGATAAAAATTTCATATTATTTGTGGATGACTATTCAAGGATGATGTTAGTAATGTTTTTAAAAGAAAAATCAGAAGCTTTTCAAATGTTTAAATGGTACAAGGCAAGAGTTGAAAATGAAATAGGAAGACAACTGAAATGTCTTAGATCAGATAGAGGAGGAGAGTTCACATCTGATGAGTTCAACTTATTTTGCAATGATCATGGTATTAAAAGACAAGTCTCTGCACCGAGAACTCCACAACAGAATGGAATAGCTGAGAGAAGAAATAGATCTATTGTGGATTGTGCTAGAACACTGATGATTGAAAAGAAGGTGCCACAAACATTTTGGAGAGAAGCAATAAGCACAACAGTTTACACCTTGAACCGAGTACAATTGAAGAAAGGTACTTTGAAGACACCATATGAAATCTGGTATGATAAGAAACCTAATGTCAATTATTTTAAAATCTTTGGAAGTAGATGCTATGTTCACAAAGATGATAGAAATGGCAAGTTTGATCAGAAAAGGGAAGAAGGAACATTTCTAGGTTATTCTTCTAAAAGAAAAGAATTTAAATGTCTGATCAAATCATCTAACAAAATAGTAGAAAGTGCAAATGTGACAATTGATGAATTTGTAGAAAGACATGATGAAGGAAATTCCAAGGAACCAGAAGACTATGATGAATTTGTCTATGTTCAACCAAGAAGTCTTACCGAGAAGACTATTGAAGAAAATGAAGAGAATATCAAGTTACTAAGTGATGAAGAAGATCATACAGAGCCTACCAAACCTGTATTAGCCAAGTATGTCAGAAGACCTCATGCACCAAGTCAGATTATAGGAGATAAGGATGATCCAGTGATGACAAGGAACAAACTGAGATAGAACACATGTTTGATATCTGAATTTGAACTGAGAATAGTGAAAGAGGCATTTACCAGTGAAGATTGGATAAATGCTATGACAGAAGAGATTGATCAAATCAAGAAGAATGACACATGGACACTAATCCCAAGACCAAAGGACAAAAATGTAATCAGTACAAAGTGGATTTTCAGAAACAAGCTAAATGAAAAAGGAGAGGTCATTCGAAACAAAGCAAGACTAGTTTGCAAAGGTTATGCTCAAGAAGAAGGAATTGATTATGGTGAAACTTTTGCACCTGTCGCTAGACTTGAAGGAGTAAGAACATTGTTGGCCTATGCTGCTTTCAAAAATTTCAAGGTATATCAAATGGATGTCAAATCTGCATTTCTGAATGGAATATTAGAAGAAGAAGTTTTTATTGAACAACCTGAAGGATTTGTTGAAGAGAATAATAAAGATCAGGTATGTAAATTGAACAAAGCTTTATATGGTCTGAAACAAGCACCTAGAGCATGGTATGAAAGATTGCACTCTTATTTGATTAAGATTTATTTTATAAGGATAAGTGAGAACATCAATATTTACATGAAGAATGATGAAAATGGAATACTGATCTCAGCCATATTTGTTGATGATATTACATTTTGTGGTAATCACTCTTTATGCAAGAACTTTGGAAATGAAATAAGCAAAGAATTTGAGATGTCATTAATCGGTGAGATAAAGTATTTTATAGGTTTATAGATACTGCAAATGAAAAATGAGATTTTCATTACTCAATCCAAGTACATAAAGGAAATCTTGAAGAAATTTGGAATGGAGGATTCAAAACCAGTAAGTACTCCTATGACTACCAACTGTAAATTATCAAAGAATGATGAAACTGCATCTGTTGATGAGACACTTTACCGATCTATGATTGGAAAGCTACAATATGTTGTTCACAACAGACCAGATATAGCACATGCAGTAGGTATTGTTGCAAGATTCTCTGCAGATCATAAGGAAACACACATGATAGCAATCAAAAGAATTTTTAGATACTTGAAAGGCACTGAGGATTATGGCTTAGTATATCAGAAAGGAAATGATTTTGATTTAAAAGTCTATACTAATGTTGATTGGGTAGGCAACATTGATGATAGAAAAAGCACAAGTGGAGGAGCTTTCTTTTTAGGAGAAAGACTAGTGAGTTGGCTTAGCAAGAAACAAGGACGTGTTTCACAGTCAATAGAAAAAGTTGAATATGTTGCTGTAGCATTGAATTGTACCAACATTGCATGGATCAAACAATTGTTGGAAGGTATAAATGAGAAAGTTACCGAGCCAGTAACTATATTCTGTGACAATACTAGTGCCATTAATATTTCAAAGAATCTTATTATGCACTCTAAGACAAAGCACATCTCTATCAAATATCATTATCTTAGAGAAGAAGCTTAAGAGAAGAAAGTGGTGTTGGAGTATGTTAGCACAAAGGAACAAATAGAAGATATCTTCACCAAGCCACTACTAAGAGACACTTTTGAATATCTTAGAAGTAAGTTAGGGGTCCTACCCCTATCTTCTACTCACTGATCGAGTTCGGTGAAAGCATCAATCCGATGACTCTATCGAATATCTTTTAGGAGTTGATGTTGATTTACACTTTAGGATGTTTTCTAAAGGTGTACAAGAAATATTACAGGAACAGGGAACAAGAATTAAAGTCAAAATGCTCTGACTGAGATAGAATTCATACACAACAGCAGGAAATGACTTCATATAGGAAGAAATTATGTTTTAGTTCTTTACTTTTTGGCATTGTTGTCAAAAGGGGAGAAGACTAATATCAGGGGAGAAGACTAAATGACAACTAAGAAGACTACACATTGGAAAGAAGACTGAAGAAAACAGGAGAAGTCTAATGTATGGGGGAGAGCATTTCAGCATTTCAAAATCACAGAATCCGAATCTTTTAAGGTCAAATCAATTGGTTTTGCCATCAATGCCAAAGGGAGAGATTGTTGGCAATATAGCATTATAACAGACAATGAAAGATTGTTGGCATTTCAATAAGGATATTGAGAAGGTTGTTGATGATTATGGATATAACTGATTAAGGATGTTTACTGTCTTGATATTATTATTTTGGCATTGATGTCAAGAAATTGATTTTCTAATTCAGTATGATGTTGCCATATCTTGAGAAGTATGATTTGAAGAATATAAAGATGTTGGTAAAAGACACAGGAAAGAATATGATGAATAAAGGGATGAATAAGGTATTCAATGGGCAACTATTACCGAGTCAGACAATGATGAGATCATGATGTTTAGATTGTTTTAACATCATACATATGTTGTAAATTGTAAAGGTTAATACTATACTATGTTACCAAGCAAAGAACCTAGTCGGTAAACCCTAAGGAACCTAGTTGGTAAACCCTAAGGTTATCACTATCGGTTAATGAAGGCTGAATGTTTACCGAGTGAAGTTTAGTATTCACCGAGTTGTTACCGAGTTGTAACTGAGCTATAACAAAATGCATTAAATGTTTACATGCGTTATTTAATGAAGGAAGCTGATGAGCTAGAACTAATTAAATGATTGGTATGTCACGCATGAAGTTTGTTAAGAATCTAAGGCAATGAAAAGTCAACATGAAGATCTATAGCACAGATTGAACCGCAATACCCTGGCACAAGTTCCAAGAAATATATGCAAGTTCCTAGGTGGGGTAAAACATTTTCAGATAGAAAGATGCATTGAACCTGGACAAGATCAAAGATCTGATGGCTATGATTGATCATGGGAAATGTGATCAAGGAGATTAAGCAATTACCTAATTGTTTATAAATAGGAAACTGTTGATAAACAATGTATGCATGCAAGTGTATGCATAGGGATGCTACATAGTGATTACCGAGCACAGAAGCTTGAAGACTTGTTTGAATAATAGAGTATAGAAGCCTAGCAGATAGACAAGATTAGTTCTATGTCTAGATTGTATTGAACAAATAAGAATCTACTTTAGCATTTTAGATGTGAAGTTGCAAATAGATTTTTATTATTGTTATTTTGTGAAAGTGATAGAAAATCTCTTAACCAAGTGGACTTAACAATCTTATTTGTAAAACCCTCTAGCAAGGTGACATTGTAATTGAGTGTTTGAAATACTTTAACAAGGTCACCTCGAATAAGGTGAAGATCCTAACAGGTCTGAGGGAAATCCCTTAACTAGGTCACATCTAGCAATGTGTTTGTAATCTTTAACATGATTTGCTTTTAACCAAGCATACTCTAGAAGAGTATATTTCTTAGTGGGTCCGAAATCCCACAGTGGTTTTTCCCTATTTGGGTTTCCACGTTAAATCTAGTGTTATGAGGTTTATGATGTTTATATACTTTTGAGTTTACATGTTTAACAGTTTTGGTTATATTACTAAAGTATATGTTACCAAGGTTGAATCTAATGTTTTTATGGAAGATTAAGTTTGTATGATTCACCCCCCCCTCTCATCTTGTTGGCTATTGGATCTGTACTTATATTAAGTATCAGAACTATCAATAAGGTGTATATTATTTCGGCAAGGATTTAGGGTTTAAGAACCGGAACAGTCAGAGCTTTAACCGGAACTCAATTAGGCATAACAGATGCATTATATGAGTTCAGTTTTGTATTTTTGTATTAGAAAGTGATTATAGTCAGTGAGACTCTTGGTGATGAGCAGTGTGCCTTCTAGCATGTGCAGGCCCATATTATATGTAATATCTCTTCATATGGCCAGTGAATTGATATTGTGGGCCACAAATCCCACCATGGTTTTTCCTCATTGAGGTCTTCCATGTATAAATTCTCTGTGTTATGGTGTTTATTTATGTGATTGCATTATTTTTTTCAGTTATATGTATTTATGTTTATCAGTTGATGAATGAATGCTTTGATAAGGCTAAAATATTATATTCCAGTAGAACACTGATTCACCTCCCCTCTTAGTGTTCTTGGATTCCAACAGGAGGTAACCTCTTTTGGAGGAGCTAATTATTTTGTCACTTTTATGAAAGCTTAATGGTAATAAGTGTGTGTATTTATTTTTGTTCAATTAGACATTTCGGATCACACTCTATGATCCTTCATCAAGAAAATAAAAATGATTAGGATAACAAATCTATGACCTTTTCTAAGAAAGAATTAAGGAATTAAAAATGAAAAATAAAGAAGAGACAAATAAAAGAAAAAAATAAAAACCTAAAAAATAACAATAATAAAATGAAAATGAACAAGAAAATGACAAAATAGTCTAAACAATAGACAAAAGAAAGAAAATTTGAAGATAAGAAAGATCAAGATAAGAATAAAAAATTACAAATCAAATGGAAATAAATAAAATTACTAAATTAGATATGGTTGGACAAACGAATTTCCTATTCTCTTCTATGGGTATTTGGTTGTGAAGTGTTTTCTCATGTCCCCAATAAAAAGCAAATGAAGTTGGATTCTAAGTCATGACAATTCGTAATGACAATTTGTAGTCAACTAGGGGTATATAGAGGTGTGGTAATATGCAAAATATTAATCTTGGGAATAATATACAAAGATATATTTTGGCACTGATAATATTGGAGAGCCAAATTTGCAACCAATTCAAACACAAACAGATAACCAAGTGCCTCAGTTGAGGAAGTTGACTTGGGAGTGTCGACTACCACCAAAATTTGATGATTACTCAGTTAATAATTTTTTATCAAGTAGAGCCTGCAACATTCAAGGATGCTTGTAAAGACAAACATAGTGAGAAATGGATTCCCTTATGGCTAATCAAATGTGGATTTTGGTGACGTTTCTACCTAATTGGAGATGTTTGAATAATCACTAGGTGTATCTATTGAAAGAAGAATATGGAGGTCGAAAACATTATCGATCTAAATTGGTTACGAAAGGATGTGATCAATAGCAGGGAGTAGAAGTTAATGAGACCTTTTCACAGTAGTGAAGATAAGCACAATTCGAGCAGTTTTTGGATTGGAAATTATATATGACCTTGAGTTGGAGTAACTTGATGTGAAGACTGTATTTCTCTTTGGTGACATTCTAGAGTAGTTGTCTATGCACTATCCTGAAGGTTTTGAAAAATAGGGGTAGGATAATTTCTACTGCAAGTTAAGGAAAAGATTGTATTGGCTCTAGCAAGCCCCAGGACAGTGGTATCTCAAGTTTGATTCATCCATAGTGGAGAAACATTTCACATGCTACAAATATGCTCCACGTGTTTACTACAAGAACGTAAATAATGGTGAGTTCTTATTACTTCTCTATGTTGATGACATGTTAGTAGATGGCACTAGCATGAGGGTTGTTTTGGATTTGAAGCAACACTTAGCTCATAAGTTTTCCTGATTTGAAGCAACACTTAGCGCATAAGTTTTCCATGAAGAATTTAGTGGCAGCAAAGAGGATTCTTTGCATGACTATAATCAGGGATAGAACAAAGAGAGATCATATTATCACAAAAGAATTACATTAACAAAGTTTGGGATAGATTCAATACGACAGGTTCTAAGGTTGTAAGAATTCCACTTGCTAATCACTTTTGTTTATCATCGAAATGTGTCCTAAGACACAAGAAGATCAAGCCTTCATGAAAGATATTCCATATTCATCAACATTTGGCAGTCTCATGTATGGCATGGTTTGTACTCATCTAGATATTGTTCATGCAGTAGGAGTAGTGAGCAGATTAATGAGAAATCTAGGTAAAATTCATTTGGATGTGGTTAAGTGGATCTTGAGGTATTTAAAAGCCACTTCAAATTATGTATTTTTTGTTTTGGAGGGAGTGATGCACAACTACAAATCTTCATTGATTTTTATATTGCTGGAGACTTGGACAAACCTAAATCAACTACAAGTTATGTCTTTACATTTTTTTAGGTAGTGATCAGTTTGGTCTCTAGATTGTAACAAGTGGTTTCTCTTTCTACCACTGAAGCTAAGTACATTGCTCTAACTGAAGGTGCAAAAGATATTATTTGGTTGCAACGATTGTTGGGTTAATTGAGATTCAAACAACACATTTTTACTCTATTTTGTGATAGCAACAGTTCCATTCACTTGGCTAAGATTATTGTATTCCATAATTGCACCAAGCATATTTAGCTATGATATTATTTCATCCAAAGTGTTCTCAAAGAAGTAAAATTGTTGGTTAAAAATATTGACACTAAGTTGAATCCAGATGATGTGCCAACAAATGTAGTACTAAGGGAGACATTTGAATTTTATAGGATTTCTCTTGGCCTTGTAAACATGTGACTTTAGGATTGAAGTAGTGGAGCATCTCTGAGTAGTCTCATTACAGTTTTGGTTGTCCTTCAAGCGAGAGATTGTTGGATAGTTGAAGCCCAACCGACTGTCCCTTGGTATTTCAATATTTTTCATCCTTTTGTTGTCCCTTTAAATTCTTTGGAGACCACAAATACTAATGATTACATATTATATTTTCTATGTAATTATCTGATACAAACAAAGTTGATGTATGTATACCAAATACAAATATTTAATAAAGCTTCTTCCCTACTTCAAAGTGGATTTATACTTTTATGGTGAACCACTATAAATTTGATGTCTCTGATTATTCATGTTTTTGTTCTTCATAGTCTAATTATTATTGAATTTATCTATTCTTAAATTATCAACACCCCCTTCTCCTCAACAAGGGTGAAAGATATGGCATAGCCATCCTACAAGGCATAAGCATAGTCAATATGACAATGTATCTCTCTCTAGAGATCACTATTGTTCTTAGCCTCTGACTCAAAGGGGCACTAATTGCAATGGACTAGACTAGGTGCCTTCTACCTCATCTCATGGGTAGAGAAACAATCTTGGTTGCCTTGATTTAGTCAAATTTCCTTGTCAAGAGTTAACCTTGTGTTTTATTGTGAACTCCAATCTTACAAGCTCTTCAGTTCCTATCTATCTTTTGACTCTTCATTTTCTCTGAATAGTGTAACATATAATTGGGGATTGAAACATTTTATCATGCATGAAAAATGTTGTGTATTTACTAGTGTGAATAATAAAAATAAAATCATGCAACATAATCCATTGTGTTGTGTATTATTTTTGTGTGTTTGGTTTAGTGAACTATTGGTGTTTTATTATTTCAATCTAGACATTATACATAACAATTGGTAATAAAGCACTAAAAATAATTTGAAAAATCCATTGCTAGACAAGTAAAGATGGAGGAGGAAGATTAGTGGAGAATTGAATAATTCTTAGGACAAAAATTTAGGATGTGGAAGCTACAATTAGAAGCTTTGCTAGTATAGAAATATCTTTCAATTATGTTAGAAGGAAAGGAAGAAAGGTATGTTGCAATGTCCCATGAAGATTGGGACAAATTGCATATGAACATTAGGGATGATAGTTCTGATACTTAATGTTAAGTACAGATGCCAAGCTAATAAGATGAGAGGGGGGGGGTGAATCATACAAACTTAATCTTCCATAAAAACAACAGATTCAACCTCGGTAACATATACTTCAGTAATATAACCAAAACTGCTAAACATGCAAACTCAAAAGCATATAAACATCATAACACTCATAACACCAGATTTAACATGGAAACCCAAATAGGGAAAAACCACTGTGGGATTTTGGACCTACTAAGAAATATACTCTTCTAGAGTATGCTCAGTTAAAAGAAAATCTTGTTAAAGATTACAAGCACATTGCTAGATGTGACCCAGTTAAGGGATTTCCCTCAGATCTGTTAGGATCTTGACCTTGTTAGAAGTGACCTTGTTAAAGGATTTCAAACACTCAATTAGAATGTCACCTTGCTAGAGGGTTTTACAAATAATACTGTTAAGTCCACTCGGTTAAAAGATTTTCTGTCACTTCACAAAATAACAGTAATAAAAATCTATCTGCAACTTCACATCTAAAATGCTAAAGCAGATTCTTATTTGCTCAATACAATAGGACTAATCTTGTCCATCTGTTGGGCTCTATACTCTGATATTCAAACAAGTCTTCAAGCTTTAGTGCTCGGTAATCACTATGTAGCATCCTTGTGCATACACTTGCCCGCATACATTGTTTATCAACAGTTCCTTATTTATAAACAATTCGCCAACCGCTTAATCTCCTTGATCACATTTCCCATGATCAATCATAGCCATCAGATCTTCAAACTTGACGAGGTTCAATGTATCCTTCAATCTAAAAATGTTTTACCCCACCTTGCAACTTGCATACATTTCTTGGAACTTGTGCTAGGGTATTGCAGTTCAATCTGAGCTGTATATCTTCCTGCCGATTTTCCTTTGCCATAGATTCTTAAACAAACTTCATTCATGACATACCAATCATTTAATCATAGCTAGCTCATCAGCTTCCTTCATTAAATAATGCTTTTATTCATTCAATGCATTCTATTATTACTTGGTTGCAACTCAGTAAATACTAAACTTCACTCGGTAGACATACCGCCTTCATTAACCGATAGGGATAACCTTAGGGTTTACCAACTAGGTTCCTTAGGGTTTACCGACTAGGTTCTTTGCTCATAACATAGTATAGTATTAACCTTACAATCAATAACATATGTATGATATCAAAACAATCTAAACATCATGATCTCATCATTGTCTAGCTCGGTAATAGTTGCCCATTGAATAACTTATTTCTCCCCTTATTCATCATATTATTTCTGTGTCTTTTACCGACATCTTTATACTCATCAAATCATACTTCTCAAGATATGGCAACATCATACTGAATTAGAAAATCAATTTCTTGACATCAATGACAAAATAATAATATTAAGATAGTAAACATCCTTAATTAGTTATATCCATAATCATCAACAACCTTCTCAATATCCTTATTGAAATGCCAACAATCTCTGCTTGTTTGTTATAATGCCAACAAGGGAAACCATTATGCTATCCTAAACTAGCATCATTTTATTTGATGTCTGGATATAAAAGACGCCAAAAATACTATGGGGTCATTTATGAGACATATATGAGATGTCTTCTACATCAAATAAGATACTCCTTATGAATAAATCGAATAATTAAAAAACTAAGGTAGTAGTGTCTCAAATCATTTGAATGAATTTAAAATTTTGATTCGTTAGTTAATTTCTATGAGCATCAATTTGGATAATGATTTCAATGCTATTTTTTATTGTGTTATGTACTTGATAGTTGGAAAGGAGTTGTTATGGCTATTTGCAACTTGGTATTCAATAAGAAAGGAAGTGTGCTAAAATTTGACAATTTTGTAAGGATTCTTCTCAATAAGAACATGAGAAGGAAAAAATAGGGAACCTCATTGGGAGATTCTTTACTAACCACAAGTAGAGGGAGATCACAAGAATGAGGTAAAAATAATCATAGAAGAATATCTAAGTCAAGAAAAAGATCAAAATATAGGAGTAAAAGTATTAGTTTTTGGTATTGTGGTCTTTCAAAAATGTTGAAAATTGGCCAAAAGAAAATGAAGTGAATGTAGCATATCAAGAAGATGTAGGTGCTCTTTTCTTGTCCATGGGATCATTTTTGCATGCTACATCATATAGGGAGTATTTCAAAATTAACAAACCAACAACTTTAGAAAAGTTTACCTTGATGATGATGATGAGCCTTGTGATATCATTGGAAAGGGACATGTTTTATTAAAACTACACAATGGTGAAATTTGGTTGCTAAGGGATGTTAGACATGCCCCTCAACTTAAAATAATATTATTTCAACCAAGAAAATGGATTCTCAATGATATTGTGTTAATTTTCATTCAAGTGCGCATAGAAGGTAACAAAAGGAACCTTATTTATTGCCAGAGGAATCAACTTGGTCACTTTGTATGTTCTATAAGGTTATACTAGAGTGGGAGCTACAATGGCAATTGTGGACAGCAAAATGGAGATTTTTCATAAACTATTTGATCACATCAACAAGAAATATCTTGATATTTTACATAAGAAGGATCAACTTCTATGTCTAAAAATAGTTGTTTGAACATGGCATATATAAAAAATAAAAGAGGACAATATTATCCACCAAGGAATGTGAGAATAATTCATGACTATTGGAATTAGTGCATTCAGATTTCTTTGGAAAATAAAACAAAAAATAAGATTAAGTTCTTAAAAATAGAAAACGAGGGTGAACATTGTTCAATATAATTTGGTCATTTGTGAAAAGAATGGTATTCATAGGATTAAAATTGTTCTTTAAACACCACAAGAAAATAATGTAGCTAAATTTTTGAATAAGACCATTTCAAAAAGAACATGAAGCATGCTCTCAAATTCTAGTTTAGTAAAATGATTTTGGGTGGACGTAGTTAATATAATAGTGTATTTAATTAATTGAGTTACATCCTCTCAAATATATTATGATGTTCCTGAGGAGAAGTGGTTGTGAAAGAGTATTTCCCATAATCATCCATGGTTATTTGATTATGAATCTTACATTTACATTCCATAAGGGAAAAGAACAAAGCTTGATGTGTATTCAAACATTATGTAACTTTGTCGGATACAAGGATGAGAAATATGGCTACAAGTTATGGAATCTTGTTTCAAAATAGGTCACACATAGAAAAGATATAATTTTTTAATGAAAAGGTAATATCAATTATTTTGGAACAAGTTATGTGTGCAAAGGAATATGTGTCATTTTTAGTCCTATTGAAATTTATGTATTTAAATTGCAACAAACTCCTTAAAATCTTTTCAACATTGCCTCAAAATGATGTACAATGTTCAATACAAGGTGTGTTGTCTCTAAGAGACTTTCAAACCTCTACATAGCAATATTCTTGCATACCACAAGCTATTGGGATAACTAATTTAATTCTTAAGTATTTCCCCCTCTATATTTTTCATCTAACATACAAAGTATTTCATGGCCTACACATGAGAAACCAAACTCAAATCTACCACCCAATTTAAACCTATAGCTTCATAAATTGTCTCCCTTTACAATTTCTCTATATTAGTCACATATTTTATTTTTATTCCCCATAGATTATTTTAATATCACTTATGTCTTTTTTTGTACCCTATAATTTAATTGATAGTATTATAACTCAATTGTCATACAATGTTAATTCTGAGACTAGGTCTTATGTTTTGGATGCCAACACATCATTTCCCTTTTTTTGATCCCTTTTTTAGTAGACTTGGGAACCAAATTCCATATTCCCTCCAAAAGGGTCATAATTCAAATATTTACAAGTATTTACCTCTATCATTTGTGATCTAGTTTCGATATTTGTATTTGATCGTTGGTTGTTGGCCTACATTTGAAAATACCTTGTGATCATTATATAAAGCACTTCTTGTATCATTCATAAGGTCTAAGGATACAAACTAAGCTATATTCTAATTGTTCAAAAATTCAAGATCCATCTAACTATAAGAAGTAAGATACTACATATGCACTCTAAATTCAAGTATGATTTCATGTTGATCTTTTATTATTATTGTGTTATTGCATCAATACTTGTAGGACTTGTCTAAATAGTGTTGTGTCACCACCTTTATGTGGAACTCCATGAGAGGCTCTCATATCTAAGGTAACCTTATTATTTCAATATTTTAAAATTTTACATTTGATTTTCCTTTGTCCTCCCTAGGACATGCACTCTTTCACACATCCTAGCTATTGTGGAGGTGGCAACACCAACATGAGGTTTGACTTAGGCACACACTTCATAATACACACACTTCTTATACATACACTTCATAGTCTCAATTCCATTGCAACAAATGAATAGAATCCTAGCATTCAACTCTATTTCAGCATTGTAGATAAACTTATTCATGTTCCAATGTTATGTAATGCAACCTTAAGATCTTGGTTTGTATCCATAGGCCTAGGATCTCATTTTCGTACACATTATTTTGGTCAACCTATTGTGCTACACAAATTTTGATTTTCATTAAACCTTATATGCTTAGATATGATCTGATTTATGATCTACTTAGTTGCACTGATTCATTGATTTAACATTTATATTGCATTATGGTATATGTTATAGTTTATAAAGAAAAAAATATTATTGAATATCTCATTGTTTATTAAAATTAATTTTTTAATTTTTTATTAGTTATAAAATAAGATATTTCATGCATGCGATAGTGGCTTAGATGCTCTTATATAACTTTATCCCTTTCCCAAGTTTCCTCCTACCCATGAGGACACTTTGATGCAAGAGGTTGATATGGTTAGCACTTCTCTTAATATTTCTTTACCTTCTATTCGTTGTAATGCTCTTCCTTTTAGAGATGAATGATTGATGAACCATTCTTGCCCAAAACTTTCCCTATCCATGAGAATATTTTGGTGTAAGAAGAGGGTATCATTAGCAATTCCCTCAATTATCTCTCTCTTGGAGATGAACTATTGAACAATGTTGATAATTTTTCTCCCAAAATATACCTCCCCCATGAGGACACTTTGGTGAAAAAGGAACATGTTTTAACATTGACAATTCAAATCTTAAGACATTAATGGAAAATAATGCTCATTTCCCTCCTAGAGACTACCTTAATTATCAAGGTATTTCAATGCAAGGTGTTTCTTTTCACTTTCTTAATTGAATGTCAGCTAGAATTACATTAAATAAAGATGAAAATAAAGACACTTTATCCTCTGCAAATGCTTGTGATACTCAAAAGGTAAAACTAATGAAAGAAGACTCCTTTCTAACAACATCTCTCATTTAGGCATGAATGATGCTAATAAAGATTTGAATCCTCCCAAAAGAATCAATCATATTTCATCTATTTATCCTTTTATTGATTCAAAATATTACTACACAACAAATTTTAATGAGGTTTATTATAAAATTCCTTCCCATTAGAGTTGCAAACATATTACCATGTTGTTTTTAACATTCTTTCTACACAAGCATATAATAGGCATAGTCCTAGTTGATCTTACACCTCATTATTATAGAGAGGTCATAGGATTCCCTACTTCTCCCTTCCCCCCAAACCTTCCTTCATTACCTCCAAATCCCCCTTCACACATGACATGGGAATAATGCCTTATAATCTTTCTTTAAATAGAGAAAACCAAATCTTGTTGAATCTCTTAAAATCCAACTTGATTACCCTTCCCTTATTAAAATATTATGAATATTTTAATAGGTTATTTTAAATCCTTTAAGAGAGAAGTTATAAAAATCCTTAGTAATGGTACTACTCCTATAACAACTATCGTTTAATTCTTTCCTAATTTAGCATCTCATATAGTTGAATAACATTGTTGTCTATTGTGTTTCTCATCACAATGTGACAATTTTAGATTATATTTTGGGATCTCATTATCATCCATGTTGGTACAATTTCATGTGCAATTATACAAGTTGGATAGAAACATAATATCTTACAACGTAATTAATCTTTCATGTACACTAGGGGCATGAGTAATTTTGAAACACACATCATTTGTCAAGGATCCTATTCCCTCAGGAAGTTGTGTATGCTTGACAAGGACCCCTTCCTCATTCATTAGATATGTATCTTTTATATGAAATGAAGCTAAGATGTGAAAAAATCTTCCTAACACTAATCAAGTGGGAGAGATCATGCAAATTTTATTACAAATCTTAAACTTTTACATAATAAGAAATACATACAGAAGGAGATATATAATATGCAAATATATTAACAATAAACACAAGATATATCATGGGGGAAACCCTTTCAGGAGAGAAACCCCACACTCAAATAGTCTCCCAATATATTATTCAAAAATCAACAATAGAATACAATATACTTGCAAAGAAAGCTTCTCATAGAAGTATCACGAACCAAATATTTGGAGGCAACTCAATAGCTATATGATTCTTACACATAATTTCCATCCCACACACCTAACATATAGGAGATACAATACATGAATCCCTCAAATGATATTATAAAACCATGAGCTAAAACCAACTAAAAAGTGCCACCCAACTTGTCTTAAATTCAAGATAACCTACGATCTGTCAAACACACACTAACAAGTGTAAGTGCATTTTACAACTTATTTATGTGTCCAACACATTTCTATATTTCCTATTTCAGGAGTCCCAACATTCAAAGGCCATAACTTTTAAACCAAGCATCTGATTGATGAAGCATTTGAAGTGTCAAAAATATCGTGAAGCATTCTATACAGTTGTAACTTACTTTGCCAATTATGACCACTTTCAGGACATTTTGGAGCCTCAAAATCCTTCAAAATTGACTTAAAAACTTTGGTTCGCAACTTTAAAAATGGAGACTTTAATATCTCTACATCTAGTAATGATATTGAATAGAAATTTTACCAACATTCTTATTTAGTCAATTTGTAACATTGGGAAAAAATTTAAACCAATGTGTGCCAAATGTAAACTTACTATAAATAGTGACCTTATGTAAATTCAAGGTTGACCATTTTCCTAGAGTTCTATCAATTGTCAAACACCTTTCAAGATCAAAGGGAATATCTACATAATTTAATTGATAGTGGCCATGAGGCCTGTAGACTCCAACCACCATCTGAACTTGTTTGTACTTACCAATTTTGTCAATGCATTTGTAACATTCTTCAAAGTGTCAACCTTCTCCAATTTTACCTTCCCATTCTCTACCATATTATCAAATAAAATTAAACAAAACATGAAAGCGCTTTGTTCTAGCATGGAAAGTTAAATTCTTTGATAAGAAAATAGCACTCTAGCTGTCATAATAGACAATAATCAATCCTACATCAAACCCAATATTTGAACATAATCGTCTAACCCAAATGGGTTCCCTAGAAGCATGAGTAGTTACCATATAGTCTACCTCTATCATGGACAAAGTAACCACTACTTGTCTCTTACTCATCCAACTAATAGCACTAACATAAATAGTAAAGACATAACCACTAGTGGATCTTCTGCTATCAATGTCACCTACCGAGTTTGAATCCGCATATACATAGACACTCATAGAATGTTGAGGCTAAGTAGGATAACCCTAATAACACAAGGAATACTTTGAAATACACCCCAAATATCTAAACACTCTCTTAACTACATCCTAATGCACCTATCTAGGATTATCCGTATATCGACTCATGACTTCCACTACTTGGGAAATGTATGGTCTTGTACATACCATAGCATACATAAGACTTTTAATAGCACTCATGTACGGTATATTGGGTATGTCCTCCACCTCAATAGGAGGTTTTGAACATTCCTTCATAGATAAATATATTCCCAATGCAATGGGAACTATCATAGATTTACAATATTTCATGTGGAATATCTCCAACACTAAATTCACATACTTGTTCTGGCTTAACCAAAAAAATTGTTAGTTTTTCTCTTCTGATCTCCATTCCCATAATTTACCTAGTTGCACTTAGATCTTTCATCTCAAACTATACCAACAACTAGGACTTCACATCAAAAATCAAATATCCATTCCTAAACAGTAATATATCATCCACATATAATGCAATCTTGAGAATGCAACCACTATCAATTTTAAAGTAAACACAATGATCAGATTTAAACCTCTAAAATCCCAAACTTAACACTTAGGTATCAAAATTTTGGAACCACATCCTAGAAGATTATTTAAGAACATAGAAAGACTTTTTCAACTTGCAATCCATATTTTCTTTACCTTCCACTACAAAATGCTTTGGTTGTGACATATATATCTCTTACTCCAAAACACCATGAAGGAATGTTGTCTTCAAATCCATTTTCTCGATTTCTCAATCATGAACTCTAGAAAGTGATAACAACAATTTAATAGATGTTGTTAACAAGAAATATGAAGGCAATAGAATGGGGTTATGTTAGGTTCCAGAGGCAACTGAGAGGGGAGGTGAATCAGTTGTCTAATAGATACAAACCAAAACTAACTTAACCAAATTTAATTCTTAATACCGGTAAACAAAACTTTAATGCTGGTAGATAGTTTAATAGTTAATTGCAGTACTGGTAAAGTTTAATGCATGAACCAAAAAGACAATAACATCCACAACACATAACACAACTATTTGTACGTGGAAACCCTGTAAGGGGAAAAACCATGGTGGGAAACCTTACCCACAATCAGATGATACTACTGCAGATAGTATGTGTGTACAATATGGAGTTTGTACATGCAGAAAGGCCAACTGCCTAGAGATCCCTGTCCAATCACAAAATAGGAGTCACACTGACTACAATTGGATGGTTAAATCCAATGATAATGTACTAAAAATAGCATCTTCATATGCTGGATTTAGTACCGGTTAAGCTCTGATTTGCCTTCTTCAAACCTTCCTTCAATCTTGAATGATGTCTACATGTATAGCTTTGCTTATATTCGCATATACCTTATTACAATCCTTTTCCACTTCTACCACATAATCTCATAAATGAGATCTTACATATATACCAAAACCTAAGACCAAATGAGTAGGTCGGCTAACTAAAAGATATTACAATAAAATCAATTACAAATGAATCAATATGTGATGCATGATGTCGGCTCAATTCATTTAAAATAATAATAAATCATCTTCATGACATGGCATGCTAATCTGGAATAGATATGCTTGTCGATCCATAACCTAGACCTATTTGCCAGTAACAGCAAATATGCAAACCCGATTAGACCAATGAATAAATCACCAAAAACAAGTGTCCAAACAATGTCTTCGACATAACCAAGTAATCTCCTGATGATAACAGATCATCCTCAGTGTCATGAACAATATAACCTGTCAGTGAACCAAATACCGGTGATTGTGCATAAGTCACTGAACATCTCGGTGGACATAACCAAAGATCTCCAAGTGCTGATTAGTATTTACAAGTGTTGAAATCAATGACAGAACCATATTAGCATATCCAAAATACCAACAATCTCCCCCTTTGGCATTGATGGAAACACAAGATGGAAAAACCATCTAAGTGCCAAAGCATAAATGCCAAAAACCAAAAACCAACAATCTCCCAAGGAGATCATCAAAATACAGATACAGAGAATAACAATCTCTCCCCCAACGAATAATCTCTCCCCAAAAGATAAAAGTGTTTTTCCATAGATATCTCTCCCCCTTTGACATCAAATGCCAAAGAAATACAAAAACCAAAATTATTTCAAAGAACTTATCACAAAATACCAACTTATAAATTTATCTAAGTACTCCCCCTGAGGAGTAGCTCTCCTCATCAAATCCGGAAAAAGATTTCTTTGTTAATTATGTTGGTTGATGACAATCATCAACTGTCTAAGTCTCTACCAGTGGGGGTATAACTCGAAGCTACTCCCTAAGATATTCAAAAGTTTCCTTAGGTAAAGGTTTAGGAAAGATATCTGCAATCTGCTCTTTAGTATTTACATAAACCAATTCCACTTCTTTTGCTTCAACATTCTCTTTCAGAAAATTGAATTTGATAGAAACATGTTTAGTTTTTGAGTGAAATACCGGATTCTTTGATATATCAATTGCTGCCCTATTATCAAAGTAAATTGTTATAGGTTCCTTGCATTTTACCTTTATGTCTTTCAACATTTGCTTAATCCATTATACATGTGTATAGTTAGTTATTGTTGCAACATATTCTGATTCCACTCTTGATAAAGATGTGCAACTTTGTTTCTTGCTCAACCAAGAGATTAGTCTTCTACCAAGAAAAAATTCTTCATCGGTGGTACTCTTTGTGTCATCTACATCTCCTGCCCAATTTGCATCGGTGTATGCACATAAGTCAAAGTTTTCATCTCTAGGATACCATAAGCCAATATTTGTAGTGCCTTGTAGATACTAGAAAATCCTTTTCACTATTGATTCATGATTTTCCTTAGGATTACTTTGAAATCTTGAAACAATACATACTGCATTCATAATATCAAGTATTGTTTGTCAACAGTAAACCTCCTATCATAGACTTGTACCTAGTCGAATTAACAGGTGTTGATTCATCCTTCAAAGATAGTTTATCAGTTGTAGTCATAGGTGTGTTTACTGGTTTAGAGTTTTCCATGCCAAATTTCTTTAGTAATTCCTTCAAGTACTTTGATTGATTTATGAATATACTTTTATCATTTTGTGAGATCTGCAATCCAAAAAAGAATTTTATCTCCCCAATCATAGTCATTTCAAATTCTTTCTGCATCTTATTAGAAAAGTTTTTACACAATCCATCTTCTCCTCCAAAGATTATATCATCAACAAAAACTTCAATAACCAAGATTTCATCATTAGTCACTTTGTAATATAGATTGTTGTCAGCATTACCTTTAGTAAAACCAATCTTCAAAAGGTATTTGTCCAATCTAGCATACCAAGCTCTAGGAGCTTGCTTCAATCCATATAAAGCTTTCCTTAACCCACAAACCATATCCTTGTCATATGTCAAAAAAATCCATCAGGTTGTTCAATGTAAACTTCGTCTTCTAGATCACCATTCAGAAATGCACATTTAACATCCATTTGATATACTTTATAGTTCTTGTGTGCTGCAAAAGCTAAGAATAATTTGACTACCTCAATTCTAGCTACCGGTGCAAAGGTTTCATTATAATCAATTCCTTCTTTCTGTGAATATCCCTTACACACTAATCTTGCTTTATTTCTGATTACCTTACCATCTTCATTAAGTTTATTTCTGAATACCCATTTAGTTCCAATTACATTTTTGTTTTTAGGTCAAGGAACTAATGTCCATCTGTTATTCTTTTCAATTTGTTCCAATTCATCTTCCATAGCTTTAATCTAGTGTTTATCTTCACATGCCTCATTAATAGTTGTTGGTTCAATTTGAGAAATAAGACATACCTCTTCATTTGCCAGTCTTCCTCTAGTCATAACTCCTTGATATTTGTTCCCAATTATCTGATTTTCAAAGTGATTCAATCTTACATACCGAGGTGTTTTTACTTGTGGTTGTTCTTCAGTCACTGTGGAATTCTCAAATGATGCCGGTGTGACTAGATCAACATTTTGTCCCGGTGTACTCATTGTAGGTTCATTTAATATTATCTCTATTGTCGGTTCAGATTCCAAGTACCTTGAATTATCTCTAAACTGTTCATCAATATTCACATTTAAACTCAATATTTTTTTGCAATCTCTTATTAAAACATCTATATGCCTTGCTCTTAGATGAATAACCAAGAAATATTCCTTCATCACTTCTAGGATCAAATTTGCCAATATACTCATCTCTTCTAATATAACATTTACTTCCAAATATTCTAAAATATTTAAGAGTAGGAGTATTACCAAACCATAGTTCATGAGGGGTCTTACCGTTTTCACCTTTGATGTGAAGTTTGTTGAATGTATAAACAACTATATTGACTTCTTCTCTCCAATACACATGAGGTAGATTTGCTACTGATATCATGCTTTTAGCTACATCCAAAATAGTTATGTTCTTCCTTTCCACAACTCCATTCTGCTGGGGTGTTTGAAGTACTGATAACTGTCTTTTAATTCCATTCACTTCACAATATGTATTAAATTCCTTAGATGTGGATTCACCTCCTTGATCTAATCTCAAGCATTCGATTTTCTTACTGGTTTTATTCTCTATCATGGCCTTGAATAGTTTGAACTTCCCAAAAGCTTCTGATTTCTCCCTAAGAAAAGTAACCCAACACACTCTGGAATAATCATCAATGATTAGCATAAAATATCTATCTCCTTGTAAACTTCTAGTTCTTGCTGGACCACATAAATCAGTATGAATTAAGTCAAGAACATTATTGGATTTTTCTGGTATACTCTTAAAATATGTTCTAACTTGCTTTCCAAATTGACATTCCTTACATACCGGATTGTGAGGCTTAACAATCTTAGGTAAATCTCTTACTGCCTTAATTGTATTGATCTTCACAATGCAATCAAAATTTACATGACATATTCTCTTATGCCATAGCCAACTTTCATCAATATGTGCAATCAAGCATGCCTTCTCATTGTTATTCAAATGAAATATATTACCTCTAGTATGATTACCGGTTGCAATTTTAAAACTAGTTCTATTCATGATTTTGCATTTACCATTCTTGAATTGTAACTGAAATACCTTTTCAACTAATTGACCAACACTCAAAATATTATGCTTCAAACCTTCAACATAGTAAACATTATTAGTATTATTCTTACCATCAAAAGATATAGTGCCTTTTCCTCTAGTCAAACAAGATTTGTCATCTCCAAATATTACTAGACCTCCATTGTATTCTTGAAAGGTTAAGAATTTACTCTTATCACCAGTCATATGATGTGAAAATTCGGAATCAATAATCCATCCATCTTTATCTTCAATTTTAGTTGCCA
Organism: Cryptomeria japonica; assembly: GCF_030272615.1. Taxonomy (NCBI): domain Eukaryota; kingdom Viridiplantae; phylum Streptophyta; class Pinopsida; order Cupressales; family Cupressaceae; genus Cryptomeria; species Cryptomeria japonica. The sequence continues at coordinate 858,853,778 of NC_081414.1, read as the reverse complement.
GGGCCTACTCTACCGATTGAATAGTAGGTGTCGGTTGATCTTTTGTTATTGCAACAAAAGCCCATCCATTTTCTGTCGGTTCCTCATCAGAATCATCAGTAACTCCTTCATCAACATAGTAACATGATTTCTCTCTATTCTTCTTAAATCTATACCTTTGATATTCAAGGTTAGGCTTATATGTTCTTGTAGACTAGGAAATTGAGGATGCATCAAAGCAAATAACAATTAGGACAATCACAAAACCTAAAACTGCAATGAAAATAATCCTAATCTATTCAATGAAAAAATGAAGACGAGATATTCAAAATGAAATCAAAGCAAACCAAATGCAAATATCTCCTTCATGTGGCTCCATTGTTCTTCTTTCACCTTCCAATTTGATCTTGTTCTCACCTACAAAGTGCATTTGCAAGTGGAAAGCAAGTTGTTGATGAAATTTGTAGCATAAGGTTACTCAAAAAGGTGATTGATTGATTGACAAAGGAACTCATCCAATTTATAGACAAATTGGAGAGAGGACAAGATTAGCATGAAATTGATATTAGAGGCAATTGATTTCAAAAATGGCAAAATTGAGTTGAAGGAAGAAGGTTATGACACCTTCTATGTCATGAATTATGACATATTGCCAATGCAAAGGTTAGAGGACTAAAATCCTATGACATCTTGCTATGCCAATGGTATGACGTATGGGAAATTCATGCTTCCACCAAAGCACAAAAATAGGGAGAGACTAGAGAGAAATTGATTAGGTGGAAATTGAATTTAGCAAATTAGAAAATGATGAAATAGAAATTAGGAATTAGGAAAATTAGAAATGATGAAATAGAAATTAGGTGAATTAATTAATAGGTTTTCATCCATTAATTAATTCATGAAAGAGACCTAGGACTAAATAAATAAATTTATTTAACCCACAAAGAAGAAGAAAAGGATTAAATAAACAAATCATAAAACCCTAGAAATAAGAGGACAAGGAATTAGGTCAAGACAACAAGAAATTAATGTAGGTTCAATCATGGTTCTAATTGACAAAGGAACAATGTTGATAAATGATTGAGATTGGTTGACAAAAATCAATGAAAAATTGACCAAGATTGACAAGGAGATCAAACTGATAGGCGCCAATTGATGAGGAACATTGACTAATCGATCCAAATTGACATGATTGAAGAGGACAAGGATCGATGACGAATCGATAGCAAAATGATGAGATTGACAAGGACAAGGATCGATGACAAATTGATCGCAAAATGACGAGATTGACAAGGACAAGGATCGATGACGAATCGATTGCAAAATGACAAGATTGACAAGGACAAGGATTGATGACGAATCGATCGCAAAATGACAAGATTGACAAGTTGATAATCGCAAATGAATACTAAAAGATGATTGAAAGATTGACAAGAGGACAAAACCCTAATTCTAATATCTATTAGGATTGACGATGTCCAAAATGATGATAGATAAGCATGCACCATGATGCGACAGGATAAGATCGACCAAAATCATGACTGAAGATTGTTATCAACAAGACCTAATTTGAAAGCGAGAAAAATGAGGAATGCAGAAGAAGTTCTCGATGCTCGCAAATGATAAAAACCAAGTGCACAACATAGAAGAAATGTTAATGCAACACAAGAACCCTAAAATAAGGCAATGTGCAAATGTTAAAGTATGACTCCACAAGCGTTGACCACTTTTAGATGTCTACATTTTGCCCCTCTTTTAGACAATGCGATTCTAAGCGTTGTTTCAAAGAACAATAATGAAAATGCCCCAAACAATAACAATGACATATGCATGCCCCCTCGAGGAATTGGTCGGAAACATCCAAAACAGAGGCCAATTAATCGATAAGAATAATAGAAAATGATAGGTTCGAACAGATCAATAATTAAAGATCAGATGCACAAATTACAAGCAATAGAAGGTGCAAAAGACCATTACCAACATAAGATGGAGAGCATGCACGTCCATCGAGGCACTGACAAAGATCTATAAATGAGACAAGGAGAAGGAAAACAGCTCATTTGCACTAGCCAAAGTGGAGGAATTGTTGCTCAGGAAAAAGACCCTTGCAGAGAGATGGTGAACATTCCAATGGCAGATCACCTTGGGGAACGTGTACACACCTATAGACGACTAGATGACATGGGAGCAGTGGTATGTAGCTCAAAAACCCTTATTGTCAATTTCATGAATTTTGCTTGATTGCGGGACATTGCGGGGCCCACAAGGAAGGGAAAAATGGACATCTACGCCTGTGTAAGGATGTTCTGCGCCTATGTAGGGTACATAGGCACAGCTTGATGCTGCACAGGCGCAGGACAGGGTACACAAGCACAATTGTGCATTGGAAACACTAATTTGACAAAAAATAGTGCACGGATGATCCTGAAAAGAGGGATAAAGGTAGGATAGGTCAAAATAGATAAGAAAGACCCTAATTGGGGCATGAAACAAAGAAATATAGCCCTTAGGAGAAAACCCTAAAATTGACAAAGTGTGCCCCAATTATGATGCAGAGTCGACAGTATCCATTGATTACATAGGAGAATAGACCCGACTGCTTCATGTTGCGACATAGACTCAGGAGCACGGACAAAGATACATTAGTAGGACTAGGATTATACTATATTACGTACATGCCCGAGATTAGGGAAAACACAAGATTGCTCACCGCATTGGCAAAGTGATGGCATTCAAATATTTCCTCATTCCATCTGCCGACTGGAGAGGCGACGATGACACTTGAGGACATGTGGCGTATCCTCCACATTCTGATTCATGGGGAGATGGTAGTCTATGACCCAGTGATAGGGAGAGATTCTTTGTGCAGATTATTTGAGTGCAATGCAGATGACCTTGATATCATAGAGAGGGAGATTGGCTGGGAGACCATGGCAGCAGAGTACGATCAGTGATATGTGGTGATAGCAGTGGTTATAGCATGCCTATTAGTAGGGGACAGATGAGGACATGGATTCCCTATTAGATGGCGAAGAGTGCTAGAGTGGATGGTGATAGAGGGGACTATATACGCATGGGGACCATGTGTGCTTGCCATGCTATATTTTAAGTTGCATCAGATAGCATATCAGAGGGTTCAGACTTTGAGCTATGGGGTCACATTGTTACAGGTATGGGCATTTGAGCATATAGCCATATGTCGGCCAATTGCAGAGAGACAGGTAGTACCACATCGACCATATGTGTACTATTATGGGGGTATGCTGAGACAAGGTCCATTTGGATACATATTGTATTGGCGACATGAGCTAGACAGATTGAGAGATTTCACATGGAGGCCATATCATGATTACCTTAGATGGTCAGATGATAGTGATGAGCTACCGTATTGCAGAGAGGAGAGATACCTAATTGGGTGACCAGTGAACCGCCAAAGAGTGATTGAGATGTATCTGCCAAAGAGAGTCAGATGATAGTTTGGAGAGAGGCAGGATGTACCAATAGGGACTGCACACTTTGCCCAATCTCACAGAGAGACGAGTCAGTGGGGGAGGATGATTCAGCCACACATAGCATATGCTGACTTCACACAGCTACAGCAGAGACAGTGGGATTGGAGATCAGATGTTGTGGATGTCGAGATGACAGAGGAGTATGTGCGATGGTTTGTACGATGATAGCCTGTGCCATTGACAAATCCTGATATTCCAGTACCTAGGAGACAGGAGGACTTCCCACTCACTGGAGAGGAGGAGAGAGATGATGAGGATGGATATGAGGACAAGGAAGATGATGAGGATGAGGAGGATGATGAGGAGAGAGGGGATGATGAGGAGGAGGATGAGAGGGATGATGAGGATGATGAGGAGGAAGAGGAGGAGGATGAGAAGGAGGAGCCAGATCCAGCTGATCACAAGTCATTGTAGGATATACCCATAGGGCAGGAAACAATAAGCATAGAGGAGATGCAAACATGTAGGGCCACCATAGCAAGTCAGCATGATTACATTGCCACAATAGAGAGACAGAATGCTATCTTGAGGACAAAGTAGGATCAGTTCAGAGCAAAGATAGCTAGACTGACAGTGGCTCGAGATACAACAATAGCCCAGGCACAACAAGCAAAGCAGAGAGTGATCAAGTATATTGGGTCAATTAGGGATGTCGGTGCACGTGAGATGGCATAGATGTTGGTAGAGACCGGAGATGAGATACACCAGTTGAGGACACTATATGAGAGTGCAGTTCCACCAGAGCAGAGAGCAGCGTCATATTGGTCATGGTCGAGGACAGAGAGTAGGCCATGCTCTCGGAGGTCAGTGAGTAGCATGTGGGTGAGTGGACCTAGGAGACCACCACAGCTAGGACCCGGGATAGGAGGGACATCATCTTTGAGACATGGCAAGGATGAGGAGGACAGAGGGAGCACCCAGTGACAGAGGCACATGGTCCTTATGACAGACATTTGACATTATGTATGCAGCCTATGGGCCATACTTAGGACAGACAGTCCAATTTTGTACTCCAATACTGTTTTGATATATGATATGATATGCATCTATATGATGGGATGCAATGTGTTATGGCTTATGTTTACGTTCCATGTATGGATGTCTTATGCACTGTTCATATACCATTGTGGAACATGTATGAATATATTTTTATGTGTTTTTGATGCATTTATAATATGAAATGGATAAAATGCTTGATATGGACTTGATATAAGGCTGGCGCACTAACCAATGAATGCAGGATGCACAGTATGTTTTTTTTTTTTTTTTTTTGTGGAGATCAGAGAACTAGATCAAACTAACTGCCCAAACTGACGAAAGAAATGTTAGTAAGAAGAAATTAGACAGAGGATAGTTAGAGACAAAGAAAAACTTGCTTTCACCAATGCACAGAAGTAGGTGAGAACCTTTATTTAATGTAGCAAAGCGGATGCAAAGCATCATGGCATTGAAGGCTAGAGCTAAAATGCAACCCCTTTTGCAAAAGAAAGACACATTGCACACAAGGAATGAGTGAATCATCCTAGGGTGCATACATCAAGGGTCAAGGTATGTGCGGCATTCACAAAGCAAATGTACTTATCACAGACACCCAATGATATAGTTGCCCCAGTTTGTGACCAACATTCCACAAACAACAAACACAACAAAAAACAAAAGGAAAGGGACCATGAACCATCCCGGTCACTCTAAATCACTCAGTGACATCCTCAAGCAACATAGGAACATGATCGAAGCCAAAGATAAATCAGTAAAAAGATAAGATGCACAAATTCAACCAAGTCAAGCAAACAGTTTGATCGTCATTGTCAAAAGTGGAAAACAAGAATGATCATGCTGTCTGGTTTCAGGGAATGCGGTACCTCGTCGAAGACAGGACACAGTCTGGTTTCGAGTATACCACACCCTGTATAAGACCCATGATAATGTTGACAAGGACCAATGGTAATGTTGATGCTATTTGGATTGATGTGACAACTGTGATTAGGTTGAATTCTTGTGTGGTCAAACAGTTCATCTGTTAATGCATGATTTCATTAAAGCACAATGTTTGATTGATTGTCGTTGGATGTATGCTCAGCTATCTGTCTATGCACAAAGGGGACCATTTATTGACAAAATGCAAAATGCTTGTTTTTGGATTTGAATGTTTTGAAATTTTTAGGGTTTCGAGTTTTTTTACAATTTTTTTGTTCATTTTTCAGGACTTTATTTGACTTTTTAGGGATTTTTTTAGGACATTATTTGACTTTTTAGGGATTTTTTTAAGGACATTATTTGATTTTTTTTGGATTATTTCAAGACATTATTTGATTTTTTGGATTTTTTCAAGACATTATTTGATTTTTAGAGATTTGCTCAGGACATTATTTGATTTTTTAGAGATTTGTTCAGGACATTATTTGATTTTTTTTGGATTTTTTTAGGTCATTATTGATAAGAAAGTTCCAGCCTGGACACAGCAATAACTCCAGTAATTGATCATGACAAAGGCAAGCACCCAATGAAAATTGGATAGACATATACAGCAACCAGGACTAAAACATATGTATAAGGATTGGAAACCTGAGTATGCAAGACAATGATGTTGACCAATCACAGGCCTGGAATAGAACATTGGGTCAATGTAAGGATAATCGTGATAAACCTACGGGGGGAAAATATAGCTAGGAGTCAGGATAGATAACGGAGCAATAGTCTTTTACCATGGTACTTGCCCAAAGTGTCTGTTTGCCAGGCTTTCACCAGAGGGTGAACTCACAAAGCTGGTTCCCACTTTTTGGTACATCCTGATTTTTGCTGAAATCATACATTTTTTGGAAAATATAATTATTTAAGCTTTAAGAGGTCCCATTTGAAGTAATTAATTGAAGAGAGTTAGATCAAAGGCTCGTAGATCAAAATTTCTTGGATAGAACCTCTCTACTTCTAAATCATACTTGCAATGGAGTCTCCTTTGCATCTATCAAATGTTGATAAAAAACCAATTTTACATTAGCTTTTGAGGGGTCAAACGAATTCATTTAGAAGTTTTGTTTTCTTGAGGATTTAGTCCTTATTATAAGATTTCCAAATAGTATAATTTTTAATATATTTAAGTTTATTAATATATTTTTATTTTATTTTTTATGAATGTAGGTTTTTCACCGAACATGAACTTCTTTGTTCAATGCATTGGGAAAAATAACAAACTAATTCAAAAAAATTATGAAAAATATCTATGCCCTAGGTATTGATGTCTTCTTTCTAACAAAAAAAATAAAACTTAATTTTGATATATATAGAGCAAGTTATGTGTTCAAACGTACACCTATATCTAAATTATAATTAGTCGGACTTCAAAACTTAATAAAATAAAAAATATTCAACATATCACTATCAAACCAACTGCATGCCCTGGGTATTGATGTTACAAACCAAAATTTAAAAGAGATAAGTTTTTATCATTTATAAAAAAAAATTTATATGTTTCGGGATGCACATCACTCTTAAAAAATGTTGTTTCCTGTAAAAAACTACTTTTGAGGGAGATGGAAAAATCAATAAAATTTTATTCAAAAAAATTTGAAAAAAATATATTTAGAATCTACAAAAAGGATGTTACAAATCACTAGTTTACATCATCTTCAAATTCTTAACGATTTAAAAGTTATAGGTGTCGGAAAGTGAAGGTTTTTTGCAAAATGTTCATCTAAGTGTCAAAGTTGGTCAAAAAGTGGGAACCAGTATTGTGAGTTCACCCCAGAGGACGAATGATTTTTCTTTACTATTTTTCAATTTGTTTCACCTTTTTTTCTTTTTTTTTGATTTTTTTTTTGTATTTTTTTTGAGCTTTTTTTATTTTTTTGTATTTTTTCAAGATCATATTAAAGAACTGCTAACAAAAGAACTATGCCCAGTACTTATGAAGGTGCATGCTATTTACAGGATCTGACAAAGGTTCACCGTCTGGGGTTACAAGTTGATATGCCCCCGAACCATAGGTTGTAGTAACTATGAAAGGTCCAACCCAATTAGGCTCAAATTTTCCTTTGATGATGTCATTAGATTGTGTATTCTTGGGGTTTGCCTTTAAAACCAGATCTCCCACTTCAAAGTGTCGCCCATTGACCTTCTTATTATAAGAGCGACGGAGATGGTTTTGATATGCTTGCAAATGCGTCAGGGTTGTCTGACGTTTCTTATCTAACATCACAAGTTGATGCAACCTAGAGACTCTGTGCATCTCATCATCAATCAAATATTGCAGGGAAACACGCAAAGAAGGAATTTCCACCTCCAAAGGTAAAATGGCTTCCGCACCATACACCAAGGAATACGGTGTTGCGCCAGTAGGTGTGCGGATGGAAGTACAATAAGCCCATAGTGTTGGATTCAACTATACATGCCAATCCCGACTAGTGTCATTGACCACCTTTTTCAGGATCTTAATAATGGTTTTATTTGATGCTTCGGCTTGACCATTACCCTGTGGATAGTAAGGACTAGAGAAACGGTGTTGGATGCAAAACTTTTCACAAAATTCCTTGACATCTTTATTCTTTAATGGACGGCCATTATCTGTGACTATTGCAAGAGAAACCCCATATCTGCATATGATATAATTCAGCAGGAATTTTGAAATTTGCACACCAGTGATATAGGTCATAGGGATAGCCTCGATCCATTTTGTAAAGTACTCTATGGCTGTAATGATGAACTTGTGTCAATTTGTAGATATCGGGTGAATCTTGCCAATGAGATCCAATCCCCATTGAGAAAAGGGCCATAGAGATATGATAGAATGAAGTTCTTGGGCCGGCACATGAATGTAATTTTTGTGTATTTGACATTTATAGCATTTCTTGACAAAATCATGAGCATCCTTTTCCATGGTGGGCCAATAATACCCAGCATGAACCAACTTTTTAACTTGACTCAGACCATTGAAATGGCCCCCACATATACCATCATGAACCTCATGTAAAGCCATTTGTGCTTCGTCAGAATCCAAACACCTGAGGAGGGTGTGGTCAAAGGAACAATGGTAAAGAGTGTCAGCGATGATGACATATTTGACAGTTTGGCATATGAAGGCTCGGCATTGATTAGAGGATAGGTTAGGTGGTAAAGTTTGGGATTTTAAATACCGATAGATGTCATTGTACCATAGGGAATTAGGACCGACAAGAACACACATCACATCTGCTGTCAAAATTTCAAAAGAAGGGACAAACAACTGTTTGACCAAAAATTCACATCTGTCCATATTGTGGGGCATATTTAACATGGAAGCAATAGTTGCCATAGCATCTGCTGACTTGTTTTGTATTCTTGGAACTTGACTGAAATGGATATCAGTAAATTTTGTCTTGAAGAAATCTACCATATGCTTGTAGGGAAGAAGCTTTTCATCCTTCGTTTCATAGTCATCATTCACTTGACGGATGACTAACTAGGAATCTCCATAGACTTGCAAATGTGTAATGTTCCATTGGATCGCTACTCGGAGTCCTGTGACCAAAGCTTCGTATTCTGCAATATTATTGGTGCAATGGAAATTGATCCTATATGACTTTGGGATAGCATCACCTTGAGGGGTGACAAACAATATACCTGCTCCTGAGCCATACTTTGTGTGAGATCCATCAAAGTATAATTGCCATTCCTTAGAAAAAGTAAGACCTAATACTGATTCGTCAGGAAAATCTGTCAACATTGGATGATCATCATGAATAGGTGCCTCTGCAAGTTGATCTGCTATGATTTGTCCTTTTATTGCCTTTCGCTCAACATACTCAATATCAAACTCACTCAGGATCATAACCCACTTTGCCAGGCGACCTATCAAAGCTGCCCGACTAAGCAAGTATTTTAAGGGATCAATTTTTGCAACTAGCAATGTTTGATTATTTAACATATAGTGTCGAAGCTTCTATGTTGCAAAGACCACTGCTAAGTAGGCTCGTTCAATAGTTGAATAATTCAGTTCATAGCCCACTAGTGTCTGACTGATATAATAAATAGCTCGTTCTTTGCCTTTCTCATCTTGTTGGGCTAAAAGAACTCCCAGTGCCATTTCAGTTGCCGAGATATACAATATGAATGGCTTCCCTACTATAGGAGGCATTAGAATAGGTGGCGACATTAGATAATCCTTGAGATTTTGAAATGTTGATTGACATTGCTCAGTCTAGTTAAAAGTGACACCTTTATGCAATAAATGTTGGAAGAGATGACATTTGTCTGCCAAGTGAGCTATGAACTGGCGGATTGACTGTAACTTCCCTCGTAGACTTCTAAGTTGACGGAGATTGGAAGGAGGAGGCATATCCATTATTGCTTTAACTTTTTCGGGGTCTACTTCGATGCCTCTGTGAGAAACAATGTACCCTAATAATTTGCCGGCTGTGACACCAAAGACACATTTTTTTGGGTTGAGTCTGAGCTTGTAGGTTTCCATTCGATCAAAGATTGGGCCAAGGATGGCTAGATGACTATCTCTTGTGACAGATTTGCATAATAGGTCATCAACATAGTCTTCCATCAAAGTATGCATAAAATCATGGAAAATTGTTGTCATAGCTCTTTGATATGTTGCTCTAGCATTTTTAAGGCTAAAGGGCATCACATTCCAATAGTAGGTACCCCAAGCACATGTGAATGCAATCTTATGTTGATCTTTAGGAGCAATCCAAATTTGATTATATCCGGAAAAACCATCCATCAATGATAGCATCTCATATCTGATAGTCATGTCAACTATGATGTCTATATTTGGCAGTGGAAAATCATCTTTAGGGCATGCTTTATTAAGATCCCTAAAATTCGTACAAATTCTAATGCCCCCACTTACTTTGCTAACTGGTACTAAATTTGAAATCCAGTCTGCATAATCAATGGGTCTGGTAAAGCCCACATCTAATAATTTTTTTAGCTCTACCTTGACCAAGAGAGCCACCTGGGGATGCATCTTTCTGAGTTTTTGTTTGATGGGCTTGGCATCTGATTTTAATGGCAAGTGATGAAGGGCTAATTTTGGATCAAGGCCGAGCATATCTACATAGGACCATGCAAAACTGATCTTCTTCTCAAGAAATAAATTGGCAAAATCTATCTTTTCCTGTTTTGATAGAGAAGCAGCGAAATGAATGACCTTAGGGTTGTCAGGTGTAACCAGATTTATCTCTTCGATCATTTCCACAAGCAATGTTGATTTATCCTGACTTGATAGGGGTATGTCCAATCTTCCACCTTTGGGTGCCTCAGAGAGGTTTTCACCCGTAGGTACATCTTTTATTTTTACTTTTTCATGGTCAAAGAGTGCCTTATAGTTTTCACTCAAAGACCCATTCTTTTGATTTTTTACTTTTTCTTTTTCTTTTTCATTTTTATGACTAGAAGATGGAGTTGACTCCCCAAAATATGCTATGGAATCTAGATCAATAGTAAATCCTACTTTATGATCACCTCATGGTATGTCTTTCCATAGTCCAAGGAATTCAGCAATTGCTTCATCATTTTGAAAACAATCTAATGTGAGTGGTTCTTGTTGGTCATGTTGGATAAGCTGAGGATAGATGAGGGGCATGTCATCATCGGTTTTAAGGAGAGAGAGGGTCGAGATGGTAAAGATGTAAATGTTCGTGTAATCACTGTCTGAACTGCTCGTATTTGATTCGGAGCTTGGGTCCCAGAATGACTCTATCCAAGCATTAAGACACATTTTGGGAGCGGAAGTTATTTCATGTTTGTCTTCCATGGGCAAATCATCAGGGTCAAGGAAAACATTTTCAAGGGCATAGGAGCTAGGAAAAAAAAACTCCACTCCCATTCATTGGAATCAGTTTTAGGTTGGGTACCCTCAGGTGTCGTTTCATCATCAGAGTCATGCCCCTTTCTACACGTGGTCACTTTGGTAGACAAGGGTCCAATTCGCAATGGTACAAAACCTAATCCTAAAGTTGGATGTCGCATCTTGGGTATAATAGGTTCTAGTCTTCCTTTCTTGTCAGGGCCCAAACCACTGCAACCATCATATCCCTTTTTTTGCAGCATAGTAAACCCTTTGCCATACCACTCCACTAGCAACCTGATAGGTGGTGTCTTAGTTGGATCCTTATAAAGCCAATCTATGACATCATCATCCAAAGTTTCCTTGTCAAGTTCACCCCATCTTGTAAATGTAGTGGGGCGCTGATATTGAATGAATATCTTAGGTTCTTTTTGCAACAAATGTGGTTTGCCCTGTGATTTTGGAGATATTGGTAAATTCCCTATGAGGAATGTTTGAGCCATTGAGTACTCTCTACATCCTTGGTCCTGTATCTTCAATTTTCCTTTGACAGCATCTAACAACTCATTAGGATCCACATAATTATGTGAGTGAGCCTCTCTATTGACTGGGACTTGTTGCTGCGGGGAATCCTTTAGATTAGCACAAAATTGAAATGGATTACGATCTCCTAGAATTGTTATCTCAGTCCCATTATAAGGATATTTTAAACACTAATGATAAGTAGATGGAACTGCTTTCATTGCGTGGATCCATAGACGACCAAGATTCATATTGTAAGGGAGATCGAGGTCTAGGACCTACAGGAAAGTGTTTTCTGTCATTGTACCAACTCTAATAGGCAATGAAATTATCCCTTTAGATGGGCGCTCAGCATCATCATATGCTTTGATTGTAATTCTTTTGGAAGAATTAATGTCATTTTCTGTATAACCAAGACCAATGACTACCCTCAAGGTACAAATGTTAAGACCTGCTCCACCATCTATCAAGACTCATTTGATTTTGCAATTATGGACAAAAACTTTGAGATTTAAAGGATCATTATGAGGGAGCTTATCAGGTGAAATATCATTATCAAAAAAGGCAACATGTTGGGAAATGACAAGATGTCCAATTCGGGCTTGAAACTAGTCAACATCAATGTCTGTCGGTACAGTGGAATCAGTTAAAGCTTTATCGAGGACTGCGCGATGCATAGGGGACATTTTCAACAACTCAAGAATTGATATTTGTGCAAGTGTCTTTCCCAGATGATCTAGGAGATTATACTGACTCATAGGAGTTGATTTGGGAGGGATTGTAGGAACTCCTTTCAGGACTATTTTGGATCGAAAGATCTTGTCCCTTTAATCTTATGGTGGAAACACACTCATTTGACACTTGAAAACAATTGATGACATTTCTATAACCATTATTTACATAATTAAGATTCGTTGTTTGGGTAGAGTTTGAAGAAGATGCTTTACCCTTGTCATGATCAAGTAAAGGAGTTTTGAAAATTGTATGATCAGTGTTAGAGGTCGTGTTGGGGGGGTCTACCTCAATTACTCCTTGATCTAACAAGTCTTGAATCATATGTTTCAATTGAAAACATGATGCGGTTTTATGTCCTTTTGACCGATGGTATTCACAATATGCATTATCATTCCACCAATGCAGATTTACCAATGGTTCTTCCTTGATATCTGGTAACTTGATAAACTTTGCTTGTATTAATTGTTTCATTACTGACTCAATAGGCTCTCCCAATGGTGTAAACTGTCGAGGAGGCCCATCCCTTGATCGGAATGGTTTTTGTTGCTGGTTTTGTTGCTGACCTTGTTGTTGATTATATCGTTGAGTATATTGTTGGTATTGCGGCTGTTGAGTACCATTGCTTGCTGGTGTTTGATTTTGTTCCATACCTGACATATTAGGAGCACTCAATTTCTTTATTATGAACATGGGTTGATTTGCATTCACTGCTCTTGCATCGACAACTCCATCATTAGTGACATTCTTGTTTTTGTACCAAAATCTATTTCTGTCCCCTAAATTATTTGTGTTGTCACTGTCTTTGTTGAGCTTAATGAGTCCCTTAGCTACAAGAGCATTTTCAATGTTCATCCCTTTCTTAATGAGCTTCTCAATGGTACTAGGACTTTTCAGTTTAAGCTCATACATCATTTCTGGGACCAAATTTTGAATAAATAAGTTCACTTGTTGTTCTTCATGTATATCTAGGGAAGAATGACTATACAGGCTTCGCCATCTTTGTAAGAAAGTCACTAATGGTTCACCTTGCATTTTCTTTGTGTTGCATAAATCTGACATGGTCACTTCGGTGTCAATGTTGAATGCAAAGTGGGATATAAACTTTTGAGCCAATTCCGGCCATGTCTTTATGTTCCCTGGCAAATGTGAATACCAATCCATGGCTTGTCCTGTGAGACTTCACGCAAATAAGTGCATCAAATATGTTTCCTCATAGCTTACTTCAGTACATGCTGCGAAAAATGCTCGTATATGGTCTTTTGGGTTGCCTATCCCTTTATATTTCTCAAAATGAGGTGCCTCAAAATGCTTAGGAAAGGGAGGCATGTACAAGCTCTTGTCAAATGCATTAGGACATAAATCTTGATCGGTGTATAATTTCTTTGCCTCTTTGGTTTGCAATGCTTCGATTTGTCATTGCAACTTCTCAAGCTATTGCGCCATTGTGTCAAATATCAAAGATTTTGGAAGTTCATCATTCATTCTTGGGTATACTCTTTGTCGAGACATCATGTTCTCCATTGGCTATTGATGCTCTGAAATTGATGTCTTTGGTGTCTCTAGCATATAATGTTCTTGGTACAGCTCTTGTCATGGTGGTTGTGCCATGCCTTGATATTGTCCCTTTTGTTGTGCTTCTTGTGATGGAATTATCATTTGTAGCCTTGGTTGATATTGCAGTTGAGGGTGTTGTTGATATTGCATGGACATCAATTGTGGTTGTGATGTATGATAATTTGTTCTTCCTGGCCCATATTGAGGCACATGTTGTTGTTGATGCATCGGAATTTGCTGACTTTGTGCCAATTGTTGTTGTCCTGATGTAAATCCCATCATTTGCAAAAAACTTTGTTTGTGAGGTTTCTTTTGTTTCTCTTTTAGATGGGGTATGGCACTTCCATTGACTTGTTGTGTTGTTTGTCCAATCCACTGTGGTGGTTGCAAGTTTGAATTAACTTGTAATGGGGCAGAAGACACCGCAACGTGTTGTTTAATGTGATATTGTTGTTGTTGTGCATTGCTTGTTTGCACATTTGATTGTGCCTTTTGTGTATTAATCAATTGTTGCAACATTTGTTGTTGGTGCAAACCACTATTTGTGGCTCTTTGTGTTGCCATTATCAAAGGATCTGTCACAATATTTTGCATAACAGGTACTTGAGTATTTGGCAAATATATTGAACTTAATGGGACATAGGAACTTTGTTGCATTGTAGGATTGTTTTGAACATTAGTAAGATCAAGCATTCCAGTTGTAAAGGTTTCTTGCATTGTAAAAGTGGATCCACTTTTAGGTATTCGAGGAATCATTTCTTGTTGAGGGGCAGTTGTCAATATTTGTGTGGCCATCTTTTGATCTTGTGTTAAAGGTGTTGTATTAAATAATGGATTGTTTATTGTTTTGAATGGTGACTTTTGAGGAATAGTCACTGTCAACATTTTTGAAGCACGTTTACTCATCAATGTGTGTTGGGTTTCTTGTTGCACATTTTCTTCATTTGGATGTGGAGAGAAACTTAACAGCTCATCGCCTTGTTGTTTTTGCACCTTAAGTTGCTCACTTGAGGAGGTCACATTACTCATCATGTCAAGATATTTTTGTGGGAACATCTTAAAGACCTTGTTCAAGAATTTATCCATCTTTTTTGTCAACTTCGGATCTTTAAGGAACATATCAACATCATCGGAAGCATCAGAATCTGATGAAGAATCTGGTAAAACATTTGGATTTATTTCTTGTTGAATACCTTGATTTGAACCAAGTCCTTGTGAAAGAGTTTGTTCCTCATGTAATGTTTGAGTTTGAATGTCATGCTGTAGGTTCAGTTGATTCCAATCAAAAGGTGCATTTCCTCTTGGTGTTGGTGGAACACTCCCATATCCCGGTTTCATGGGTACAAACACTAGTTCATATAATGGAGGTGGTCCAAGTTGAACCATTCCATATGGTGGTAATGATATGTTTGAGGAACCTTCAATTTGTACTGTTTGATTAGTTTGAAACTGTGAGTTTGATATGTTGTCAATGGGTTGATATGTTGGTTCACCCATCTTCTTAGATTTTGACCTTGTTTCAACAGGCATGTCACTATGCAAATGCAATATTTTTGGAATTTTTCAAGGATGATGTATGATATGCAACTAAATGCAAACTAAATAGATGAAAATGCAATCTATGGCAAGAATGCAACCTATGTTTTTGTTGTTTTCCAAGATTTGGACAAACTTTTGGAATGCAAATCTAAAGACTCAACCTTGGAAAGTTGAAATGAAGCCAAGACCTTAAAGGACAAAAGACCAAATGACAATAGGACAAATTGACAATGTCTCACCTATATGCTTGGATACTAAGCTAGGTTTGACAAAAATGATATTAATGAAAAGACAAAATTTAGACAAGGTCAAGACTTCCTAACAACAACTTAGGGTATCATCCAAAGTGTTTGATTTTTTAAGTTTGACAAACCAAATTTTTGAGACAAAAAGCAAGAAGGCAATGGTTATGACAATGACTTAGGATATGACAATGAAATGCAAACTTAAGGAAATGGTTTTAAACCTAAGTACAAAATGAACACGCTTGCGATGAAAAAGGACTAAAATGAAGGGAGATGACAATATGTCCTAGGACCTAAGTTGGACTATGCAAAACCTAGCCTAAAGTGACATGAATTTTGAAACAAAGACATTCAATGTTTTGACAAGCCATGTTCAAATGTTGGATGAATACTTGGACAAATTTGGACTTTTTCTTTTGATTTTGTTTTGAACTGAAGGTTGTTGTTTTATGAGCACTTTTAAAAGTTTGATTTTAACTTTTGACAATCACAAAAGACATAATGTTTGTTTGACTTTGACTCAAGACAATCAAGCACATTTACAATAAACCCTATGGCTAGCAAGGGAAATATCTATTGAATCCTCTATCCATAAAATACAACACTTAGCTAGATAGCTAGATGCTTGGTAGCACTGGCTCCCCCTTACAGTGCACTCACTTCTCGGGTATACCAAGCTTTGAGTTCAAGGGGCATTACTTCCCAAGAACTTGCTATCTCTAACTAAGGAGTTCATGAGAGGTGTCTTCAGCATGTGCGTATCACAATGCCTGAGCCAACAGATAGAAGGATTTTGGCCTCTAAAAGCAAGAGATTCTAGTAAGGGCATCCATTCGAGTGGGTATTGATCCGGCAAATAAATCGTCACAATACCATTCCAGCACCCATTGTCTACAACTTTCGTTGCATCCATAGTTATTTAGAGTGGTTCGGAAGAGCTTGGCTTTAGCCCGTCACCACTTTGGGTCATTCCCTCTCACTAATGCCTGTGCAAAGTGCCAGGCAAATCGGGAGGCATGCCCAACTCTAAGGCTTAAAACATACAATCAAATTGAAAACAAACAAAGCATGCATGGTGTTCATTATCCTTTAAGAAACGAAATGTGCAACTACTTTAAAAATTTGCAAGCAAGATGTTTTAATGTGAGTCTTTGACCGCATCCTACATAAGAGTCATTAGTAGTTGCATTTTTGTCTTCATCATACGTAATGCCAAGATGCTGCACGGAGAATTAGTACCAAGGAAAAACCCTAATGCAAGAAACAAATTGCAAACAAAAAAACTTGCAAGAAAAACAACTAATTTTTACCCCTGTTTCTGGCCTTACACAGGTGTAGCTCTTATCAAGACAAGCGTAGATCTCCTTAACACAGGCACAAATCCCTCCTACATAGCCGCAGATCCCTTCTAAACAGGCACAGAAGTGTCCAGAAAGCTCTGAGTTGCCCTATTTCTTGAGTTTTCACCCGCAAACAGCTCAAAAAGCACTCAAAACATGGTTAAATAGTTAGTTCACGTCAGGTTCACCAAAATGTAGACTAGGAAATTGAGGATGCATCAAAGCAAATAACAATTAGGACAATCACAAAACCTAAAATTGCAATGAAAATAATCCTAATCTAATCAATGAAAACATGAAGACGAGATATTCAAAATGAAATAGAAGCAAACCAAATGCAAATATTTCCTTCATGTGGCTCCATTGTTCTTCTTTCACCTTCCAATTTGATGTTGTTCTCACCTACAAAGTGCATTTGCAAGTGGAAAGCAAGTTGTTGATGAAATTTGTAGCATAAGGTTACTCGAAAATGTGATTGATCGATTGACAAAGGAACTCATCCAATTTATAGACAAATTGGAGAGAGGACAAGATTAGCATGACATTGATATTAGAGGAAATTGATTTCAAAAATGGCAAAATTGAGTTGAAGGAAGAAGGTTATGACACCTTCTATGTCATGAATTATGACAAATTGCCAATGCAAAGGTTAGAGGACTAAAAGCCTATGACATCTTGCTATGCCAATGGTATGACGTATGAGAAATTCATGCTTCCACCAAAGCACAAAAATAGGGAGAGACTAGAGAGAAATTGATTAGGTGTAAATTGAATTTAGCAAATTAGAAAATGAGGTGGAAATTAGGAATTAGGAAAATTAGAAATGATGAAATAGAAATTAGGAATTAGGAAAATTAGAAATGATGAAATAGAAATAGGAAAATTAGAAATGATGAAATATAAATTAGGTGAATTAATTAATAGGTTTTCATCCATTAATTAATTCATGAAAGAGACCTAGGACTAAATAAATAAATTTATTTAACCCAAAAAGAAGAAGAAAATGATTAAATGAACAAATCATAAAACCCTAGAAATAAGAGGACAAGGAATTAGGTCAAGACAACAAGAAATTAATGTAGGTTCGATCATGATTCTAATTGACAAAGGACCAATGTTGATAAATGATTGAGATTGGTTGACAAAAATCAATGACAAATTGACCAAGATTGACAAGGAGATCAAATTGATAGGCGCCAATTGACGAGGAACAATGACTAATCGATCCAAATTGACATGATTGAAAAGGACAAGGATCGATGATGAATCAATCTCAAAATGATGAGATTGACAAGGACAAGTATCGATGACGAATCGATCATAAAATGATGAGATTGACAAGGACAAGGATCGATGACGAATCAATTGCGAAATGACAAGATTGACAAGGACAAGGATCGATGATGAATCGATCACAAAATGACAAGATTGACAAGTTGATAATCGCAAATGATTACTAAAAGATGATTGAAAGATTGACAAGAGGACAAAACCCTAATTCTATTATCGATTAGGATTGACGATGTCCAAAATGATGATAGATAAGCACGCACCATGATGCGACAGGATAAGATTGACCAAAATCATGACCGAAGATTGTTATTGACAAGACCTAATTTGAAAGTGAGAAAAATGAGGAAAGCAGAAGAAGGACTCGATGCTCGCAAATGATAAAGACCAAGTGCACAACATAGAAGAAATGTTAATGTAACGCAAGAACCCTAAAATAAGGCAATGCGCAAATGTTAAAGTATGACTCCACAAGTGTTGACCACTTTTAGACATCTACAGTTCTTTTAGCTTCTTCTTTCAATCTTGCATGTCTATCCGGACACCTAGAAGCCATATGACCAATTTTATTGTAGTTAAAACATTTAAATGGTGCTTTACCTTCATACTTACTTCCAACTGGACCTTTAGGCATTTTCCTTGCAAATAGTGCTTCAAGTTCTTACAATTCTTCATTCTCCTTTCTAATTTCTTCAAGTTCACTTGCATAAAAGGTTTTCAAATCAGATTTCTCAGATGATGATGATGATGATGCAGATGGTGATGATGCCTTGAAAGCTAAATCTATCTTAATAGTAGCAACAAGACCAAATTTCTCAAGTTCAAAAGCTGAAAGTTTTCCAACCAAAGTGTCTCTAGATACTGATGTATTAGGCATTGTTCTCAATTCATTAATAGTAGTAAATTTCATTTTATATGCCGGTGGCAATGCTCTTAAAACTTTAGAAATAATTTCATCTTCACTTAAGGTTCCTCCACAACGTTGTATACCCAAAACAATTTCATTTACTCTTTCCATAAAAGCAGAAATCCTTTCATCTTCTTCCATTTTTCAGATTTTCATACCTAACCCGGAAGCATTCCAGTTTTGCAATTTTGACTATGGTATCACCTTCATTAAATGTTTCCAACATGTCACAAATAGATTTAGTAGTAGATCTATCTAATAATCCCATGATTTACTGATCTGATAGTGTGCTCAAAAGTGCTTCTCTTGCTTTCCAATCATTTTCCTCATCTTTATCCAAGGTTGGTGGAATACGTTGACCTTGAGTAGGAACAACATAGCCATTCTTTGTAACATCCCAAATGTCATTTCCAATGCAATTCAAATGTGTTTCCATTCTGATCTTCCATATGTCATAGTTAGTTTCATCAAGCTTCAGACTGTCCTTCCTGAAATAGTTAGTAGACATTGAATCTCCTCAAGCTGTTAGAATTCTACAAAAAGAGGACTAGGGTCTGATACCAATTGTTAGGTCCCAGAGGCAACTGAGATGCGGGGGGGGGGGTGAATCAGTTGTCTAATAAATACAAACCAAAACTAACTTAACTAAACTTAATTCTTAATATCGGTAAACCAAACTTTAATGTCGGTGGATAGTTTAACAGTTAATTGTAGTATTGGTAAAGTTTAATGCATGAACCAGAAAGACAATAACATCCACAACACATAACACATATATTTGTATGTGGAAACCTTGTAACGGGAAAAACCATGGTGGGAAACCTTACCCACAATCAGATGATACTACTGCAGATAGTATGTGTGTACAATATGGAGTCTGCACATGAAGAAAGGCCAACTGCCTAGAGCTCACTACTCAATTACAAAATGGGAGTCACACTGACTACAATGGGATGGTTAAATCCAATGATAATGTACTGCTCAAAATAGCATCTTCATATGCTGGATTTAGTACTAGTTAAGCTTTGATTTTCCTTCTTCAAGCCTTCCTTCAATCTTGAATGATGTCTGTGTGTATAGCTCTGCTTATATTCACATATACCTTATTACAACCCCTTTTTGCTTCTACCACATAATCTCATAAATGAGATCTTACATATATACCAAAACCTAAGACCAAATGAGTAGGTCGGCTCACTCAAAGATATTACAATAAAATCAATTACAAATGAATCAATATGTGATGCATGATGTCGGCTCAATGCATTTACAATAATAATAAATCATCTTCATGATGTGTCGTGATGATCTGGAATAGATATGCTTGTCGTTCCATAACCTAGACCTATTTGCCAGTAACAACAAATATGCAAACCTGATTAGACCAATGAATAAATTGCCAAAACGAAGTGTCCAAACAATTTCTTCGACATAACCAAGTAATCTCCAGATGATAACAGATCATCCTCAGTGTCGGTGAACAATATAACCTACCGGTGAACCAGATACTAGTGACTGTGCATAAGTCACTAAACATGTCGGTGAACATAACCAAAGATCTTCAAGTGCTGATAAGTGTTGACAAGTGTTGACATCAATGACAAAACCATATCAACATATCCAAAATACCAATAGGTTATGTTACCAAAGGAGTTTTTCTAGTTATATTTTATAACCCCAGACTCTGTCCAATTGAGTTAGATATTATATGTATACCAAATCTAGTCTAGTTAATTATAAAAAAAACATCATACACTATGTTAGGACAGTAATCAAATCTCTTTATATTAGTATCTCAATATGTATAATATATTTTGTATATCTCTTTTATACTTTATATCTTCTAATTCTATAGTTTTGTGTTCTATCATTATTTTCGTTCAATGAGTTACTAGATATCCTATCTATACTTATATCTCTTATTAGGGACACAACCCTTATATGGTATCTTTATAAACTAATCTATCTCCTAGGTTATCCATTGGGGAACTTTGTTACGGGATTACACACTGTATACAATAAAAAATTGGCTATGAATAATTCAATAAATATTATTATTTATTTAATATTAATTTCTCTATTAAATAATTAATTTGACAATTTTAATTATTTAATTTATTTTAATGCTTATTCTTCTAATTCAATCTGATTAAATATTTAATATTTAATCATGCACTATGTATTCTTCTAAAGTCTCCATTAATTAAATAATTCCAAAATTATTTAACCTCCTTTTCTATCTCACCTCGTCTCCACATCACTCAATCTTGCCAACTCACAATTTTGTGGCTAAACAAGTTATTAATTTTTAATTATTAATAGCCATATTTATCTTCAACTTCCATCACCTAAATGTAATAATGTGTACGTACACCCATTTTCAATTCTTCTATATTCTCTCTAACATCCCTACATCTTTGGAGGAAGTTGAGTCCACTTGTCTCAACATCCCTAAATCTTCTCTAGCCATCCTATATTCTCTCAAGTCTTCAACTCCAATCAAGGTGAGCCTTTTGAGATTTTATTTCTCCTTCCACCTTTTCCTCCATCCTGCATGTATAAGAGGAACATCTTCCCCCTTTTTCTCTCACATTACAACTAGTCTCTTCATAGCCATCAATCTTGCAAGATTTAATCTCAACTATTGATCTTTGCCACATGGGATTTTTGCTCATGAAAATCTATAAAAAGGGAATTTCCTAATAATTTTAGAGCTAATAGTCATCTAGGAGTGATGTAGCCATAACCAGTAAAACCCTTAAAAGAGAATTAACTAGCTTATGCAGCAAGACTAACACAAAAAAAGCAACAAGAAAACATAGAAAGATCACAGAAATAGATCATTTTATTGTCTTAGAACCTCTGGTAACCAACTTTTTATCAACATATAATCATCATAGAACATCTGGTAGTTAACTGATTACATGTAGGCTACAAGCCAGATACAATCCAACTGGGACTCTCAGAATCAATTGGATCACTAAAATCAAATATCAATCCTTATTCTCATTTCTACTTCCTCTGCCCTACAAATGATTACATAATACCCTATATATACCCTTCAGAACATATCTGGGTTGGCCACAAAATATTACATTTACTAATGTAGGAAAATGAAACATGTAACTAGGTTGGCCCTAAGAATGAAAGAAATCCTCTTAGAAAATAACAACTAAGAAGTGCAGATCAGTAGGAAGATCGGCTACATGCCAAAGAACATCAGACAAGACCCAAAATAGATCCACATGCCAAGAACCACTCTGGTAATGAAGGAAGACTAACCGATAAGCACAAGAACTATCTTGGAACCCAGAAACAACCAAATCGGGAGTGATAACTAGTCGGAAAAGAATCCAAATGGACTGAAAATATGGAACTAAGCACATGAACCAACCTAGAAACTGAAAATAGGATCTATAATGAAAAAAAAGAAACTACTGGTACCTACCGGTAGGAACACAAACAACTGCACACTGCACTGAAGAAGAAATAAACTAAAAGGAAATATTTTTGGTTGATGCAAGATTGCTCATAGACTGGGGATGCTCCCGCATCAGACACCCCATGTAGAAAGAGGTGTTCCATGAGAGGCAACTCATGAACATTGAAAAGGATTCGGGATAAAGAATCCATGCTCATTTCTAATCCAAAAAACTTCCTTATCGACAAACCTCTTCTTTAGCTCCTTTGGGATCTCAATTGGCTTCCCTAACCCCTAACTCTCTTTGTTTCTCTTCCTTTGCTTCAACTCTACACATTGTGTCTACTTACTACTCTCTTCCTTCTACAACTCTTATTTTTTTATGCCACAAGATCTCATCCGGTTTGTCACCATAAGTTTTATGTCATCTGGTTCTATCTGTCCATCAGGCTTATCTATCAAACCCTTCTGCAAACTCATGCCATATTCTAATATAACCTCTGCAACTAGTTCCTCAGTACTGCAACTTTTCTCAAGACTCATATTATTCACCTCCTTCTCTTTCTTCTTCAAATAAGTCAATGTGAACTTCTTCCCATCTTTCCCAATAATGATTAGGTTTCTTCTACAGTCATAAATAGCTCATCTATCAAATTGCCAAGGTCTTCCCAACAAGACATGACAAGAACTCATAGATACAATATCACACAAAAACTCATCCCTAAAAGGCCCAATATTAAAATTTACCGAACACTGTTCCTTTACTTCTATCTTTTTATCATCTTGTAACAAACTTACCTTGTAAGGACAAGGATGCTCAAGCCTCTTCAACTCAAGCTTCACTACCATCTCTTCAAATACCAAATTATTAGTACTTCCACTATCCACAATAACCTTGCAACACTTACCACCTGATTTGCACACAGTCTGAAAAAGATTCTTTCTTTGAGTAGATCTGGTGTCCTCACTGTTCTGCTCCATCATGACTCTTCTAAAAATAAGGGATTCTCCTTGCTTCGATGTACAGTCAGTTTTAGTAACTTCACCTTCCGGTTCCTCATTCACCACACAACTTCTTGCCATTCCCTGCTTACATTTATAAAATATGTTTGGTTTCTCCACACTTGAAATATTTGCTGGTAAATTCTCTATCAGTACTGCCACTTCCTTTCCTCTATGTTTTCTGTTCTGGTTCTTTACTCCACTTAGGTTTTAATTCTTCTTCAACATTCTGCTTCTCTATACTCATCTTCCCCTTGATTCTCTCCTTCCCTCTAGGTTTATTCAGTTGTATTATTCTCATCTTCTCCTCAGCCTTCAAAGCATATTGGTAAGCTTCTTCAATTGTGGAAACCATCAACATACTCATCTCATCTTGAATGTTAAATGAAAGTCCATTTATGTACCTTGCCACCTTTTCTCTATCCATCTCTCTATGTCTAGATCTAATCATCACCTTGTAGAATTCCTTAGTGTACTCTTTCAAAGTCATGTTTCTTTGTTTCAGGTTCTGCAACTTCTTGAACAATTCCAACCCATAGTCTCCTGGTATGAACTTGGCCTTCAATCTTGCAACCATTTGTCTCCACCGGGTGATCTTCATTTCACCATTCTCTAATCTGTCTTTCTTCAATTCTTTCCACCATAAGGCAACATGCCCTTTCAACTTAGTCTGTGCCAACCAGACTCTCTACGGGTCCTCGACGTCCTCAAACTCAAAGTAATCCTCCAACTCTCTGATCCAATCAATCAGATCCTCTGAGTTCAATGTTCCAAAAAAGTTTGAAACTTCTACTTTATGAACTTTACTCGCTTGCGCCACTTCTCTCAAGAATCTTTCCTCTCTTCCATCTTCTGGTCCTTCAGCCTCTTCCGCTTGAAGCCTTTCATTGGCTTCTTCATACTCATCCTTAGATTCACAGTTCCTCCACAAACTAGCCAATGCATTATGAATTTCGTTCCTCACTTCATTCTTGAAGTCCTCCATCATCTGCTCTACTCTCTAGGGGTTTGTCCTTCTAGGTTGCGTCTCCTCTTTCACTCTTGTAAACTACCTCAACTTGGTGATCTGACTACCGGTTTCAATTGCCTCTCCTCAATGATCTATTGAACTTACATGCAACCTACCTCCAATCATCGATCTGTCCACCCAAAGGAATGCCTCAAGGTTCACAAACAACTCTTTCACCAACCAGTTCATAACTAGCTATGATACCAATTGATGCAGCCATAATCGACAAAACCATCAAAAGAGAATTAATTGGCTTATGCAGCAAGAGTAACACAACGAAAGCAACAAGAAAACATAGCAAGATCACAAAAACAGATCATTTTATTGTCTTAGAACCTTTGGTAACCAACCAGTTACCAACATACAATCATCATAGAGCATTTGGTAGTTAACCGGTTACATGCAGGCTACAAGCTAGATACAATCCACCTGAGACTCTTAGAATAAGCCAGATCACTAAAACCAAATCTCAATCCTTATTCTCATTTCTACTTTCTCTGCCCTACAAATGATTACATAATATGCTATATATACCCTCCAGAACATATCTAGGTCGACCACAAAAGATTATATTTACCAATATAGGAAAATGAAACGTGTAACTAGGTTGGCCCTAACAATGAAAGAAATCCTCCTAGAAAATAACAACTAAGAAGTGTAGATCAGCAAGAAGGTTAGCCACACGCCAAAGAACATTGGACAAGAGCCAAAATAGATCCACACGCCAAGAACTATTGCAGTAATGAAGAAAGACTAACCAGTAAGTACAACAACTATCCTAGATCCTAGATATAGCCAAACCGAGAGCGATAATTAGCCAAAAAAGAATCCAAATGGACTGAATATATGGAACTAAGCATGTGAACCAGCCTAGAAACAGAAAATAGGATTTGTAATGAAAAACAAGCAACAACCAGTACCTACCGGTAGGAACATGGAAAACTGCACACTGAACTAAACAAGAACTAAACTGAAAAGAAATAATTTTGGTTGATGCAAGATTGCTCATAGACTAGGGATGCTCTTGCATCAAGGAGTTATCTTGCATTCACGTGAGTTTTAGCAATCAAGCATTTTAGCAATTTACAGTGTGTCTTTGGCATTTAGTTTAATCATTTTTCACAATCATTTAGCTTACATATCAAACATCTAGTTATCAGTCTATTCATCATTTGTAATCTTGGAAGCTACAACCAGTGCAATCTAAGAGCAACATCTTCAAATCAAGACCAAAGATGATAGGACACAATGAGACAATCAGTTGAGGTTTGCGATTTGAAGTATACCTCTTTTAAATGTTTCATTGGTAATTTTGGAATTTCTTGTAGGTTTATATTTTTGTGAAACTAACAAAATCTTGCAAGTATTTTCTTGAAATATTTCTAGGTTACACATTTTGGTGCCCATCGTGGGGCTCAAGCCTCACTTTATATCTTTTGTCTTTCATTCTCGAAGGTTTAGCAGAGTCACGCATTTACAAATTTTTTTAATGCATTTGTAATCTTTTTTAGCACATTTATGGCTTTATATAGTACATTTGTTCTATTTAGCACCACATTTGTCATGTAGGGTAGCGCATTTGTCAGGTTTTAGTGCATTTGCATAACAAGGTAGTGCATTTGTTCATTTAGGTGGTGCATTTGCGTGTAGTTTCAGTGTATACATAGTTTTAGCACATTTGTTTTGTCAATCTACAAATTTTTTTAAAACAGATTGTTATCTAACACTTGCAACTTTTCGACTATTGAAGACAAAATCTTTCAAATAGCTAACTAGTGCTTTTGCAGACGCTTTTCATGCATTTTCACATCTAGTTTAACTAGGGTCTTAGTAATTGATCATTTTTGCTTCACATAGCTTAATTAGGGGGTTAATTAATAGCATGCAACTTGAATTTGTTTTTTCTTTAAATAGTTGCACTTAGACTAATTTAGAGGGTTAATTAATCGAGTGTTCACTATGCTTGGAAAGTGGTAGGTTAGTATGCACTCACTTTAACCAAGTGATCAGTTTACCAAACCCATTTTTAATGTGTAACCTTTAGAGGGCCTACCTCCTAAGTTGCCAATAGGGATAGTGAGAGGGAATGACCCAAGTGGAAATGGGCTAAAGCCAAGCTCTTCTGATTCACTATAAATAAATTGTGTTTGTAATGAAAGTTACATGCAACAAGTGTTGATTAGTCCATACTGATGTTATGACTCCCCATAAACCCTATAAAGTGCAACCTCAATAGGCTAGGATGTTAGACCCAATATGGAAAGCTAATGTACTGAGAGGGGAGGGGTGAATCAGTACTTCAAATCCTTTTAACAACAATAACTTCACTGTTATGCATAAACCAAAAACTACTGCAACATAACATAAAGCTAAAACAAATAAATAACAATCATACATGATTCACTCCATAACTCATATATTTTGGTTACGCAGAAACTCTTAGTTAGAGAGAAACAATGTGGTGGGGATGGCACCCACAACTTCACTACTGCAATAATAAAGAGTGCTTGATTAGAGCTACATGTTCAGCTATTTCTGATAGCTTACCCTGTTAGGAGTATTAAGATCTTTAGATCTACCTTGCTAAAGGATTTTACAACACTTATTCTAAATGTTACACCTGGTTAAAGGCTTTACAATTTATAGACTTTGTTAGAGTCTTTTACCCTGTTAAAGGTTTCTCTTACAACTTCAAAATATTACAATAAATCATTACAAATATTTGCAACTTTACATCTGAAATGTTATAGTAGATTCTATGTGCTCAAAATGAGATTACCTTGCTTATAGCATACCTCGGTAACCCATAGAATAACTCGGTAAACCCTTCTATTTACTTTGTTCTTTGACTGTTCTCTGAGTTCCTTCTCGATGACCTTTGTGTCTCTGTAACAGTCATAACGCTCAGTGCTTTCTTATGTATAACACATGTCTTGCTTCATACACCTCTATATCTCTCTCTGTCACTATATTCTCTATATCTAATCTCAATCCATGATGTATAAATAGATCTCTTATGTCAGTGATCTGATTCATTGCTTTGATCCTATAAACATGATTTATTGAATGAATAACCATACAAAATATTTCATTGGTTAAATGACCTCAAAATCATACACAATCCTTAAGTGTGATTTCCAATGTGATAACGGTTCTATGTTCCTCGATCTTGTAACATGTTTCCAGATGTGTGTCTAGGTTCAATGAATCTGGTAAAACATTTCACTCAATGTATATCAACTCGGTGTATCACTATTGTTGCTCGATAGACATGGAATTATACTCAGTAGACAGCTCAGTGTATACTGGGCTCTGTGAATACTTTCTTCTTTAACCGACTGTTCTGTGCATACCGACTGAATGTTTCGGTATAGTTAACCAGCTAGAGTATATAGAATGACTTTGGATATAAAACTAATGGCAACTTAATAAGTAGTAACAATCTCTCCTTTTGACATTAGTTGAGATGTTTGAAAAAACTACTTTCAAAGTCATAGCTCAAAAAATCTATATACTTGAAAAATTTGACTAAACAGACAGTATATAGATTAGTCAATGAAATAGTATATTTCAATATACTCCCCTTATCACTATACTATACAAAATTCTTATTTTGCATGCTCGATGATCAATGTTCTGTGATGACTACTCTATTCACTATTTTGTTCTCTGTTCCCTATCAAAATTGACTATGCATTTGAATACTCTGTTCAGCTCGGTATATACTCCCCCTGTATACTACATTCCCTTGTATACTTTGATATGATACTCACTCCCCCTTTTTGACAAACATCTAAACTTAGTTACCATTCGGTGGTGGCAACTGGTCAAAAATGGATTTGTACTTTGTCTTGGCATCAGTAAGAGCGACAGAAAGGGCATCCTTAACACTATCCATAAGTGAATTCTGAGCTGTAATGTCAGCTAACAGTGAGATGAGTCCATCTAAGGTGCTTCCCTCTTGCTGAGTGGATAGGGAGGTGGCTTTGTTGATTTTCTCTTGGACGGATGAAATATGAGGAAGGAATAATGTTTGAAGGGTCATTATGTCCATCCTTATCTTGTGTTCTTCATTCCTTAGTTCCAATTGTTGAGCCATGAGCTGTTGTAGCTTGGTGTAAAAATTCTGAATGGAATGTGGCTCAGTGGTCAACTTATTAGAGAGATCGATTATCTCTTTCTCAATTGCTTCTATTTTATTTTTTATGTCCTTAAGGAATAGAGAGAATGTACAGAGTTTCTGAAGTAAATAAAGAATGTGCTTGAGTTGAGGGGACAACTCAGCAATAAATTTGACAAGTTTAACTTTGCCAATGGCAATAGCTTTCTGTACCTCTTCAATCATTTTTGCAGTGAGCTCCTTGTCTTTTAACTTGCTCAAATATTTAGATGCATCTACTCCAGATGTCTCTATCTTGGTTAGGAGTTCATCTAGTTGAATGTGGATGGCTGCATCTTTGGTTACGGTAGCTTCAGGTAGCATATCGGTTAGGACTGCTTTCACCTTCTGAAGTACTTTATTTTTCTTTTGAATATCCATTTGCTTCTCCTATTTGGCTTTGGCTTTGCATAGTTCACTGAATTCAATGAGTGCTTGCCCTTTTAATTTGGATATATCAACATTGGGCAACACTATTGGTTTTGACAAATCTAATTTGAAACTATGCTTTTTCATCTTCTTTTCTTTACCTTTCATCGGTTGAACTAAAACAATGGCTTGTGAGGCTTGATGACCCTCGGTAGGTTGCTTGGTAGAGGCAACACTTTGGTCGGTTTCTTTAGCCTCTGATGTAGCCTTTATTGTGTCCTTCAGTGCTTCAGTGCTTGGGGTCTTAGATGTAACATTTTCAGTGCTAGAAGGAGCTTGTGAAGACTGTTCCCTGGTGGCCTGAGAAGCAGTTTCTCCTTCTATAGATTTGTGACCTTCTATCCCTTGTTCAGTATCTTGAGGGGCCTCAATTGAAGTAGTCTAAGTGATTGGAGGATAGGGCTGAACTTGCTCCAAAACTGACTCACTAGATACCAGTTTGGCATATGCATTTCCTTCGATCATTTCCTATTCAGGTGCCTCGGTTTCCATGATATCCTCGTCTACTTGTATAGTGTCAGCAGGGTCCTACTCGGTGATATCAGGAACTTGCTCGATGACATCAACTATTTCAACTTTAGCTTGTTCACCAGCATTCTTAATGCGAAAGATTTCCTACCATTTTTCCTTGGTCTCATTCTCTACATCCAAGTAAAGGCCATTCATCAATTTCAAGGCTCTTTGCTTGACTAGGAATTTTGTGTGGCAGTTTTTCAGATGTTCGGTGATCTCAACTACTGACATGTCTAGGAAAAGATGTACCAGACTTCTTTCTCTCATTTGTTTCTCTAATTCCATGGAATACTTCCACCTGTTGTCAATATGCAAATATAATTCATTTGGAAGTGACTTAGATAATTCCAATGGAGCCAATCGGAATTTCAATAGTGTGCAGATGACAGCTTCTTCTATTTGTCTCTTTTCATCATCAGATTTGGATTCATACTTAACATATCGGAATGCTCCAAATCCACCATATTGCTTCATATTAGCACAAAAGTTTTCAACACTATGTGCATTTACCTTTTTACTCTTGACAATCTAAAATTTGCTGGCATCTTCAGATTCAGTGTCACTAGACTCTTTGGTCAAAATGAGTCTCCGAGTAGATTTCTTGTAAGTTTTTGTTACCTTAGGTGCGGAAACACTCTTTGTTTTCTTACTTGGTGAAGTTGCAGATGCTCTTGTGTTAGGTCGCTTTGTTGGAGGAGTCGGTGATACTTTTGATGTATCCTGTTTCTTTCTTTTCAATACTTTTCCCTTAGGCAATTCGGTGCTCAGTGTTATAGCTACCTCTTGAGCTTCAGATTCCTCTTCGGTGAGTACTATAGTGCCCTTGATAGGTGTGGAGGAAGAACCTTCTCCAAATTTCTCTGTTAATGTCTTGGTCATTTTTGTTGCCTTCCTTGTAGCCTTGGGTACTACAATGCTCATTTTTACTTTTTCCTTCATTTCTTCATATGTTCCATACCTTAGTTCAGTAGCATGCCTTGGTAATGTCAGAAAAGAATCTATCTAATGTTGTGTGATGTCAAAATCAATCTCATAACCCATAGGTGGCAAAGATTGAGTTCTTGGTTCCACAACATTAACTTAGCAATAATCAGTGTCCACTTCAAAACATATGTCATCATTATATTTCTCCACTAGCTGGGGTGGAATTTGGTACCTGTTATGCATCTTCTCTTGAAACTTGCTGAAATAATCATCCATAATATCATTAAAATTATCACCTAGCTTCTTGATGAATTCATTGATTTGATGGGTGATTGGTCGGTGTAGCTCCCAAACAACTTTACCGACTGATGGAAAGGATTTCTCAAAATAGAAAAACATGCATATTAACAATGATCCAAACTTTAGTGTATTAGTCGAATTGTTCTTCTTTGGCTTCCTTATGGTATTGAGATTCTCAAATAGGTTTTTCAATAATACCTCACATAAATCAATTTTCATGCCTTTCTTCATAATTTTATAAGCTAAGTCTACTGCTACACAGGGTACACTGTTTTCCCTTGTTGATTGGAAGAAACAATAACCTATTACTCTAATGGAAAACTTTAGCTCTGCATCTGTGACATTGTTTAGTTTCAGTCCTCTGCAATCTGATTCTACTCCGGTTAAGATGATCAATTCCTTCTGTGATATCATTTTCTGAGCTCGGGCATGATCATAAATAGGGTAACTGGTGATCAAATGAATGATTTCCTTGGTGATCTTAAATGGTTGCTCTTCTAGCCACATGAAGTCATAATGAACTCTTCTTAGAACAAACTTAACCCATTGGGGTTTGAATACATGGGGATAGGTTAGGGCTTTGGTCAATCCCTTGATTTTGATGTGTTCATATTTTCTATCCATTTTACCATCCGTACACAGTTCATCATATGTGTCTTTGATTTCAACATGACCTAGTTCTTCAACTCAACACTTAGTGAAGAATCTTACATCCTCGACTAATAAAACTCTATCCAGAATGAGTGAAAATGCAGTTTTGTCATCCAGTTCAGATGCAATTTTGGGAGTTAAAGAGTATTTCAGTGAGGGCTTTTCGATGTTCTCAACAACAATGGGATTTTGGATCTTAGGTGCCATTGCAGATTTCAAATAAACACTAACAAAAGATCCTAAGGGTTTGAAGACTTTCAAATGGCAGATGTTTCACACTTAGCAGATAATAACAACTTGATATGATCGGTAAACCATCTTAACAATGCGTTGAGATTGATGTAAATACCTTTGAAATTTGCTCGGGAGGTGGTTTGATCGCCTTTGATTCGCTTTGCTTTACTTTCTTGAAAACTTGGTGAGTGAAAAATGACTGTGCAATAGCTTTAAGTATTCAATATACCTTATCGGGCTTCATGCAGTTAGGTCAAAAGACATTAAATGCACTCGGTACCACTTCCTTTCTATGCTTTTACCGAGTAGCCAGTCTTCCTGTATTCACCGACTAGACAAGCTTCCAAAAGACTTGATAAAATTTCAAATTTTCTAACGCATCTTTAACTGTGCAGATTTTGAATTAAGTGCATGATGAAATAGGAACTGTTAAGATTTGACCTTTGAAAGAATGCAGTCCCTTCATACCTTTACTGATTAATTTGGAATAGGTGCACCTAACTTGGTAGGTAAGGTGCTTTCTTCATTTGACACAATTTCCTTCTTTTTTCAAATCATCTCTAATTTGCCTTTTATTTCTTCAATATCTCCTCTAGGTTGATCTCTGCAATCTCTAGCCAAGTGTCCAACTTTGTGACAATGAAAGCATGCCATACCAGGATTTCTCCATGATCTTCAGTTGTTCATTCCAAACCTTATAAAGTAGTTGGCACTTATATGTCCATATCTTCCACAACATTCACACCATATCCTTGTATTGTAATCTCATGGTACTGCAGAATACTGTCGGTAAGGATCTATGTGAGTTCGGTAACTTCTAGCATTTGCTCGGTGTGCAGACCACATATAGTTCTTTTGCTTAAGCCAACACTTCTCAGTACTATGTCCATATCTATTGCACTTTTTACAAAACCCTTTGAATTTTGCCTGCTAATAGTTGTTAACAGTATTTGTCCTACATTGATTAGATGTGTGACCATATTTATTGAAATTGTAACAATAACCATTAGACTTAGTGACATTCGATTGCTTACCTTTTCTGATTTGGCACAAGTTAGCAGTATGACCTTGATTTCCACAGTAGTTGCAAATAGGCTTCTTTCCTTTGATATTATTCTTATTTCCAGCTTTCCTTGATCATTCTCCTCTCTCGGTTGTATGAATTCCCTTCTCGGTAGAGTATTTTCCTTTGTAACCGAGTCCTGCATCTTTGTTGGGTCTTCTTGTATTTAGTTGCTCGTCCAACATCTTTGATGCTTCATAACTCCTTTTTAGTGTTTCCTTGGATTTATTTTATGTTTCAAGTTCATCGGTCAACCTTGATACTTCAAGTTTCAATGCTTGATTCTCATCATCCTTCAGATTTGCTTCATGATGTGCATAACCCAATTGATCTGACAGATTTTGTTGAATCCCATTCAACCTTGTGATTTCAGCATTCTTTTCAGATACTAATGCTTCAAGCTGTTGTTTTTCTCTTTCTAGATCTCTTACTTTATCTTCAGTTGTCCTCAATGCATCAAGATTTTTAGTCATCTATGTGCTAAAATGTTCATGTCCTCTTTTCATTGCTTTTAGCTGATCAGTCAGTTCTTTGTTCTTTTCTTTCAGTTGTCCAATCATCTCTTCAGTTTCTTCAGATATGCTATTCTCAAATGATGTTTCAATTTGTTCCACTAACTCTTGAGTGTCCTGTAAATCATTAGATAATCTTCTTCTCACTTTCAATGATTTTTGCATTTGTCTTTGCATGTCTGCAATCACTTGATTAGCATGATCCAACTCTTCTTATAGATACACTATTCTCTGAGATTGTTTGTAGCCTTCCATTGATAAGATCTTTCTCTTTAGGCTATTAAACCCTTTTCCAAGATTCAAGCTCTAATACCAATTGTTAGGCCCAATATGGAAAGCTAATGTACTGAGAGGGGAGGGGTGAATCAGTACTTCAAATCCTTTTAACAATAATAACTTCACTATTATGCATAAACCAAAAACTGCTGCAACATAACATAAAGCTAAAACAAATAAATAACAACCATACATGATTCACTCCATAACTCATATATTTTGGTTATGCAGAAACTCTTGGTTAGAGAGAAAAACTACAGTGGGGATGGCACCCACAACTTCACTATTGCAATAATAAAGAGTTCTCGGTTAGAGCTACATGTTCAACTATTTCTGATAGCTTACCCTATTAGGAGTATTAAGATCTTTAGATCTACCTTGCTAAAGGATTTTACAACACTTATTCTAAATGTTGCACTTGGTTAAAGGCTTTACAATTTATAGACTTTGTTAGAGTCTTTTACCCTGTTAAAGGTTTCTCTTACAACTTCAAAATATTACAATAAATCATTACAAATATTTGCAACTTTACATCTGAAATGTTATAGTAGATTCTATGTGCTCAAAATGAGATTACCTTGCTTATAGCATACCTCGGTAACCCATAGAATAACTCAGTAAACCCTTCTGTTTACTCTATTCTTTGACTATTCTCTAAGCTCCTTCTCAGTGACCTCTGTGTCTGTGTAACAGTCATAAAACTCAGTGCTTTCTTATGTATAACACATGTCTTGCTTCATACACCTCTTTATCTCTCTCTGTCACTATATTCTCTATATCTGATCTCAATCCATGCTGTATAATTAGATCTCTTATGTCGGTGATCTGATTCATTGCTTCGATCTTACAAACATGATTTATCAAATGAATAACCATACAAAATATTTCATTGGTTAAATGACCTCAAAATCATACACAATCCTTAAGTGTGATTTCCAATGTGATAATGGTTCTATGTTCCTCGATCTTGTAACACATTTCCAAATGTGTGTCTAGGTTCAATGAATCTAGTAAAACGTTTCACTCGGTGTATATCAACTTGGTGTATCATTACTTTTTCTTGGTAGACATGGAATTATACTCAATAGACAGCTCGATGTATACTGGGCTCTGTGAATACTTTCTTCTTTAACCAACTGTTCTATGCATACTGACTGAATGTTTCGGTAGAGTTTACCGACTAGAGTATATAGAATGACTTTGGATATAAAACTAATGGCAACTTAATAAGTAGTAACATGGGAGGCCTTCCTTAATGGAGCGTAATAGACCATATGTATGGCCACTCAACCAGATGGCCTTACTAAAAACTCTCTTGTATAAAAGCCAAAATCATTCTAGTTGTTGGTACAGGAGGTTGGAACTATGATAAGAATCACACACATACGGTTCTTAGTAGAGATATGAAGTTTTTCGTGAGGATTTTTCATGGGAACTGATGCTTGGCTGCCCCAGAGAAGTGAGTGTCATAGAGTGGAGCCAGTGGGGTCAAGTATCTAAATATCCTCTTTGAATAGCGTAGCCTCGACGAAAGCCATGTGAGATTCAACAACTACTATCCTAGCCTGTCATAGGAATTGTGCTTGTCTTTTCTGTTCTATTTTCCAAACATTATGTCTGTTGTGTTTTTAGTACATTCTCAAATCAAAACAAAAAAATCATCCCTTTTGAAAAACAACAGAAAATTAAAAATTTTGCATATAAAACAAAGAATCACAAATTTGAAATGTAGAAAAACGCATTTGAATAACTCTGTAGTGCATTTAAACAACTGTGTAGCACATAAACAACACTTTTTGGCACATTTGTGCAGTCTTGTAGCACATTTGCAAAACATTAGCGCATTTACAACACATATTTGCACATGTGTGAGAAACAATAGTGCTTTTGAAATGCAGTATAGTGCATTTAAGATGTCCTATAGCACATTTGTTAAAACATTCAGTGCATCTGCTCTAGCGCATTTACAACAGAGAGCACTTCCCCTTCTCATCAGAAAAATTTGAAAACAGATTTGGATACCCATTTTTTAGAAGATCTCATTTCAAATGTCATAGGCTTCATAACTAGTCAAACAAATAGGGTTCTTAAGCATTTTGAGCATAAAAGCTAGATCACACTTAAGGTTTATACAAGTATTTATCTCAACAAGTTTTAAATCCAACATTTCAAAGTGCATAATCTCTTATCTTTGATAAATTGAGCTTACAAGCATAGTTTCTCATCAGGATATATCATCCTTTATCATGAAACTACAAAGCTTGATCAAAATAACCTTGTTCTTTGCATTGGATATATCGTTCCTCTTTGAACTTAGTTATATCAAAATTTCACAAAATTTGCACTCTCATTAAGATCAAAAACTTACAAATTATCACAATACCTATATGACAATTTCATGTTCACTCTCAAAAAAGAGAAGGTTTATATACATAAACTGCAAAATTCTATTGAAGCATCACATATTCCTACACCATTTTCATAACTATCTACGTGGTCATGGAATGGAGTTTGACGAAGAAACCTTACAAGCACGAGCCTTTCAAGAAAGAGATGCTTTATCTCAACGTACCAATAGAGATGGTAGAATCAACTTAGTATATTTTCCTGAACAATTGATCACCTATTGAGACACATCTTGAAAACATCCAATGCTAGTTTGGACTAGATCTCAACACAAGCAATTGAAACGATAACAAGAAATGGAGGAGGAAAATACTACTTACCATCAATTTGGGTACATAGATAAAGAAGAGGAATAAATTAATGTGACCATTAGAGAACTTCAAGAAGATCCTAAGCTTGAAAAAATGATGGAAAGAATGTTAGAAACCCAGAAACAAAAATACTTCTTGATGTTGGCAAGATCAAGGGCTAAATTGCCTCAAAATTTTGATCTAGAAATCTTGAGACAAAATGCCGATGACCAAGATGACGATAACATAAATCAGGTGAATAGTGATGCTAGAGGAGACCATGATGATACAACTAGAAACCATGAGGATATCACAAGGAACCAAGATGAAATAAGAAGGGATCATGGGGACAGAAGAACTCATGAGGATACAAGGAGAACCCGTGTTGACAATCCTCTTCTAAATCTCACTCAACAAATGCAAAATTTACAACAACAGATACAAGATATGCAAAATGGAAAATGTTCTAAGAGATACTCCTTGGAGGATATCTGTCCATATCTTTTTGATAAGAGTTTGAATATGGTGCCATTCCCACAACATTGTGAGATCCCAAATTATGAAAAATATGATGAGAAAACAGACCCTCAAGATCACATTAGGGAATTTTATACCATGAGTATGGAATTTTTGTACAATGAAACTTATCTCATGCATTTATTTCCAAAAAGTTTGAGTGGTCAATCAATGGAATGGCTCTCTAAATTACCACCTAGGATTAGATCATTTGAGGAGCTCATAAACAAATTCATCTCACAATACTCATATAACATACATCATGAGATAACAATTTTGGATTTGTGTAACATCAAGAAAAAGAATGGGGAGCCTTTCATGGTCTTTCTACAACGATGGAGGTGATTGTTTAATAGGTACCCTAGACCAGTGAAGATCAAGAGAAAATGGACATCTTCATTGACAATCTTACTAGTGAGATGAGTTATAGACTCAAGTTACAATGTCCTCCTAGTTTTGAAAAGATGATTAAAAATAGAGGATGCTATGGTCAAGAAAGGAGAATTGAAACTCTACAAGGAAGGAGTTAATTCCTCTAACTATAGCAACAACAATAACAACAATCACAACAACAATGATAAACCAAAGTTTTGGACAAAGAATAAAAATGTTTCTAATGAGGGAGTACTTGATAACAATGGTGGTAAAACACAACCACCTATTTTCAATCTTTCAAGTCGAACACTAGTTAATAACCAAGATAACAATAAACCAAAGCCTTTCTATTCCAATGCTCACAGAAAGTTTACCAACATTGGGGAACCATTGGAATCAGCTTTAATAACGCTTCTTGCAAACAAGTTAATCACATTACTAGAAGCAAGAGATTTTGAGCCCAAGATTAAGCCTAGTTGGTGGAATGACAACCATTTTTGTGATTTTCATAAAAACAAGGGACATCAAACTAAAGATTATCAAAAGCTCAAACATCTTATCCAATATTTAATTGATAATGAAGTTATCACAGTGGATGGTCACAAACCTAATGAATCACATTTAGCCTTCAAAAATCCACTCCCTAATTAGGAAAAGGGTGGAACCTCAAATACACAAGATGACAAAGGAAAAGAAAAGGTAAATTATGTGCACACCTACGATAATGTAGTAAACATCATCATTATTGAGGATAAGATACCCTCAGAAACAATGCATGCCATTAATAGGAGTAAGGCTAAGGTAACATTCTTGGGTGTAATGAATGAGACAACCTTTACCTCGAGGCAGTATAACTTAGTAGATCAATTGAAGAAACACCTGCATAGATATCAATCCTAGAGCTCCTTAAAATCTCACCAATGCATAAGGAAATATTGGAAAAAGGTATAGTGGAAACAATAGTATCTAAGGACTTGGATGTTAATCAATTTCAAACCATGGTGGCACATCTCATAGCCCCTCATTGCTTATCATTCATAGAACATGATGACATGTCATTGCAATATCCCCATAATGCTCTACTCCACATTGAAGTGCTTATTCATAAAACATGGGTCAAATGTGTTCTCATAAATGGAGGAGGGGGCTTGAATATTATTTATGCATTGAGTTTGGTAAAATCTTTTGTTTTTTCATAAAATATAGTGGATCCTAGAAAGATAATAATAATCAAGTCCTATGATGAAGAAGAACATTCTTCTAAAGGAACAATGGTTTTACCAATCAGAATAGGACTGGTTCAAAAAGATATAGTTTTTCAAGTCTCGGACTTGAATTTATCTTATAACATTCTTCTGGGAAGACCATGGATTCATGATACGCAAGAAATTCCATCAACTTATCATAAATGTGTAGAATCCCCCTATGATGGACAAGAGATAATAATTTTAGTAGACTCAACTCAATATTGTAGCAATTTGAAACCAACTTAGGATGCAACAATGCCTTTTAACAAAGATGCAATCTCTCCTATTGTGTCATCTCAAGGGACATCATTCATATCAACCTTATAGATTTTTGATAAAAAATGAAACTAAATGATGAAGGAATGGGAAAGTGTTCTCTGCAAACTTTACCACTTTCTCCAAAATCTCGTAAAAAACAAACAAGTTCATAATCACAAAGCCCACAAAAATCTCTTCAAAAATTTGATGGAGCATTTGTCAAAGATGGGACATTATCAAAAGAAGTTGAAGACAAATATAAGAATCAAGAAGGGATTAGAGAAGCAATGTTAGAGGTAACTATCCCCACATAATAGTATGGTAATGGATTTGGAATCATGAAAATAATGGGATACAAAGGAAAAGGCCCTATTGGCAAGCATCAAGAAGGCATCACATATCCCATCCAACTTCACACACAACAAGCTTATGAAAAATCTAGACTTGGGTATGGCCAACATACTCAACCTACACATAGTCAAGATCACCAACATCATCAACAGAAAAAGAAAACAACACAAAGGGAACAATTATCACAAGAATGGACACAACAACAAGCAACTGAAGAAGCAATCTAAAAACAAATGGAAGAAGAATATGAACAACAACAAGAAGAAATCACCATTCAAAGGGAGGGGTCTTATTATAAACAAATCCAAAGAGTGCAAGAAAGTATGAAACCTGAATCAGAACAGGCAACAAAACTTGTAGCAATTATCAACAAACTTTTCTCACCATATAACATCCCTGTCAGATATAGTGGCGTAATCCTAAAAGTGATTATGAAATAGATTGAAATGAGTATTGAGTGGAATACAATCTCACCATCTAATAAAGATACAACAAGCTTAGGGAACAAGCAAGTTACTATAGAATAGGAAACAACTTCCACCAAACAAAAAGATGAACATGCTAGAAAACAAGAAGTAAGAAAAGTAGTCAATAATAAAAAAAAATGATACAAAATCTAAATCAATCCCCAGTCAACAAGTACTAAAAATGGGAATAAGTCAAGAGGAACTGATAGAAAGTCAAACAAAAGAAATAATCAGTCCAGAGGAAGCAAAGTATGAAAGAAGGAAAAATATGGAAAGAAAAGTAGAATAAGCTACTCAAATATGTAGATTACAGGCTACCAATGAAATTGACTCAAATGCTAAGACATCTTCTGAAAAAGTGTGTTATCCAAAAGATATATAGGTTGATATGATCCATTATTTTGAGGGGCAAACGTCAGCAAATAGACCACTTGAGGGTGAATAAAAAATTACTTATTCTAACTTTGCTAGAGCTAATTGGAGAGAGATCGGGAGAGTATATCCTAAAGAGAGTGAAATACTTAACTCGATTGAGACACCCAAAAACTTTGACAACTACATAATGACCATTGAGACCTTTGAGACTAATAAAGTAGATGATTTACCCTTAGTCCATCTAGAACTTATTGACTGGGACAATACTGAACTTATTGAAGTTGATACCTTCCCAAACGACCATGCCATATCCATATACCTTACAACTATTGAACCCATAACACCAAAGAGATCTTCCACCAGTGAATCAAATAATGCTTCTTGTAGTTAAGAGGGTGCCAAATCTTCCAATCGCAAAAGTGAAATAATAAAACAAAGAAGAAGGTCTAATGCCAAAAACCATTTTATTGCAACATTAGATCAATCAAAAGATAAAATAAAGGACCTATCTGATGGTGAAAACCTCCTTGAGGCGCCAGAAGATAGAAGGTTTGACACTCTCCCATAATATTTTCAAGAGAGATCTGCTATTTTGATAGAACCTACAGAGGGAGTTAATATTGGTAATCCAAAGAGTCCTAATATTCTTCATCCTACAACATCTTTATCAAAACAACAAAGAAAGGACTTTACCAAGTTCTTCAAGAAAAGGAAAATCAGCTTTGCCTAGTCATATAGTGATATGCTAAGACTTGATCCAGATCTCATTATGCATAATCCCAATGTCGCTATGGGAGCTAAACTAGTTAAACAAAAACTCAGAAAGATGCATCCTCATATTTCTCTTCTTGTCAAAATAGAATTGAAGAAACTACTGGATATAGGGTTCATACGACCAATCACATATCTAGAATGGGTGTCAACCATTATGCCTGTATCAAAACCATATAAAATTATCAGAGTATGCACAAATTTTAGGGACCTAAAAAATGTATGTCAAAAGGATGACTTTCCATTACCAAGCATTGATATTATTGTAGATCTCACAATAGGACATCTAATTTTCTATTTAATGGATGGTTTCTCGGGGTATAACCAGATCATGATAGCCCTTGAGGATCAAAAAAAAAAACCTTCACATGCCCTCAAGGTACTTTCTATTAGAATGTCATGCCATTTGGGCTCAAGAATGTAGAAGCTACATATCAAAGAGCTATGATGACCATTTTTCATGATATGATGCAAACTTTCATGGAAGATTATGTGGATGATATACTGGAAAAGTCACACAACAAAGAAGAGAATTTGAAGATCTTAGACAAATTTTTTGACAGACTGGAACAATATAAGTTGAGATTGAACTCAAAGAAGTGTTCTTTTGGAGTTACATCAGGTAAACTCCAAGGGTATATCATATATGCTCGTAGCATAGAAGTTGATCCTGGAATACCCTAAAAATGGTCATCTAAACCATGGGCCCCTAATATTGATTACATCACCAAGGTCCTAACCAAAGACAACTAAATCAATCTTGATCATCTAATCAATTAATTCGTCGGTCATCAATGTCACATGGCAAATAAATCGTTCTAAATTAATTAAATGTTTATTTAATTAATTAATCATTCCAAGTAAATCATTTTAATCAATTATTCTATTTATTTAATTCAATATCCTATCATATTTAATTAATAAATAAATTTGTCATTAAATCATCAAAAATGAATTAATTTAAAAAAAGGAATCAATTTGCAAAAAAGAATTAATTTGAAAAAAAAAAGAATTAATCATCAAAAAAAGGAATTAAATTGAGAAAAGAAATCAACTTGAGATATTTCTTTTTCTAAATTTGAGATAACTTGAGAAATCTCAGAAAAGCAATTAAATTGAATAAATCATTTCTTCTAAATTTAAACTCAAAGTAATCTTGAGGAAAAGGATTCAGTAGCATTAAAATGGCTTTTCCTAATAAAACAAATATTGAGCAAATAAAAGAAATATGCATGAAATTAACTAATTTATCTCAAGTGCATGAATTCAGTTGAATTTATCTCCAATGCAAACTCAGACTTATAATTCATATGCATTAAATCATGCTTTAATTGAATTTATCTCAAATTCAACTCAATCTTAATCTCCTCTAAAACTTAATTAAAGCACCTAATCATTTCAATTCACCTGGATTGTGCTTTCTCTTGAGGAATCTCAACAACTCATCATTAATCAATCTTGATCGTTTCTCTCTTTGAATTCCCTATAAATTCATCCTTTCATCTCTCAATCAAGAAACCCTAGAGATTTATTGTTATTATGCAGTTTTTGCTCTAGAGTCATTGAGAATATTGTGCTTTGAGATTATTGCATCTTAGCTTTTTGCATATTAGTTTAATCATGATTTCTTGCATCCATCTAGCTTATGTTGGTAATATGATGGAATTAATTATGTGTTGCATTGATGTTTTATCATTGATCTCAACACTTGTTATTTTGGTTGTTTACCAGCTTCTAGTAGATGGATTGGATTGGGAAGAAAATCAGTTGATTGCCACTGATATGATCTGGTTGATGGCATATGCTTGTATGGATGGTTCATATTCTTCTAAAGTATGTTGAATTCAGTTGGTATTGACTTGATGATCGAATGCTATCTTGTGTTCTAGTAAACTTGCCTTATTGGTCTGGTAAGGGTTTCACTAGTAGAGCTTTATTGAAGATCATTGATGTAATACATAAATGGTGTTGGTGCAACTTCTAGAAGGGATTAAGGATGCTGATGGTGATTGTGTTCATTCCTCAACTGATTGGTGTCATTGCTTTGGCATGTTTGGATCTAATTTAGGTATGGTGCTATCTAGGTTATGGAATGGTTTTCATGAAATGTGTTGGTGGATCCTCAAATGCGCTTTAGGGATGTTTTATTGATTGGATGATATTTGTTTGTCCTTAGGCTGACATTTGTTATGATTTTATTTCAGGATTATGTAATGGATCTATTGCATTATCATTTGTGTGGTTGACCTAATTGGTTAGGTCCCAGGTTGGTATAAATGTACGTAAGATCTCATTGTAGATCATGTGTGGATATATGGATATGGGAAAGGAGTGA
The DNA here is from genome assembly GCF_030272615.1 of Cryptomeria japonica. Taxonomy (NCBI): domain Eukaryota; kingdom Viridiplantae; phylum Streptophyta; class Pinopsida; order Cupressales; family Cupressaceae; genus Cryptomeria; species Cryptomeria japonica. Next base: position 858,810,497 of record NC_081414.1, on the reverse strand, counting down.
ATAATGTAATAATAATTTGTGCATAGGATTTGGTCAATCATAGGTGATCGATTTGAGTTTATTTAAGAGGTTTTAGACTAGTATTGAGCTTAATCGGAACTGTAATCTAGCGTGTTTGATGCTATTACTGGCAGTTCTTCTCTCTGGATTTTAGTCCAAACATCTTGAGGTGGTTGACATCTCTATAGTCAGTAAGACTCCATTGTGATGAGTAGTGCGCTCTAAGCAGTGTCCCTTCTTGCATGTGCAGGCCCCTATTGTAATCATATACTTGTTGCAAAAGTATTATCTGACTATGGGTAGGGTTTCCCACCATGGTTTTTCCTTATTGATTTTTTCCACGTACAAATCATGGTGTTATGTGTTATGGTTGCATGGTATTGATTCTCTAGTTTTCATTTATGCTTTAATGCTTAAACAGTTATACCAGTATAAGGTTTTAAGTTCTTTAATTCACATAATCTGTTAACAACTGATTCACACCCCCTCTCAATTATTCATCGATTATCCTAACAATTGGTATTAGAGCTTGGTCCTCTTTTGTAGAAGGTTAACCACTTGTGGAAGATCCTATGGCAACTAATAGTTCAACTCATGTTTTCTGGAAGGACGTGCCTAGGCTTGATGGAACAAACTATGGAGTATGGAAGATTCAAATGGAGACTCATTTAAGATGCATTGAAAAGGAAATTTGGCAAATAACATAGAATGGTTAGACTCCTCATAATCTGGCATCTGACATTCCTACATCGACAGACTTGGATAAGAACATCGAGAATGATTGCAGAGCTAGAGAAGCACTCTTAAGTGCCTTATCAAATCAGTAAATCATGGGACTATCAAACAAATCATTGAAAAAAGATATGTGGACAAGTTGGAGACTCTGAATGAAGGTGATCTTACTGTTAAAACTGCAAAACTTGAATGTTACCAGGTAAGATATGATAGATTGAATATGGAAGAATATGAAAGAATTTTTGCATTCATGGAAAGAGTTAATGAAATCGTATTGGGAATTCAGTGTTGTGGTGGATCTCTGAGTGAGGAAGAGATTGTTTCAAAAGTATTAAGGGTTTTCCCATCGGCATATAAGATGAAGGTAACTACAATTAATGAGCTAAGAACCATGCCTAATTCTTCTACCAATAGAGATACTCTTGTTGGGAAGATATATTCTTTTGAGATTTAATTGTTTGGTCCTCCTGGAGCTACAAAGGTTGATACTACATTTAAGGCATCTACATCATCAATTGGCAACCAAGATTGGAAAGTTTTGTATGCAAAGGAATTGGAAGAGATCAGGAAAGAAGATGAATAACTTGAGAAACTTGAAGCCCTATTTGCTAGAAGGATACATAGAGGTCCATCAACCCTACAATAATTTGATAGTGGTCAAGTCATATTTGGTAATAATAAGGCATGCATGATTAAAGGAAGATGAACCATTTCATTAGATGGTAAGCATAACATTGATAATGTCTATTATGTTGAAGGTCTGAAGCATAATATTTTAAGTGTAGGACAATTGGTAGAAAGAGGATTTCAATTACAATTCAAGGATGGAAAGTGCAAAATCATTAGCAAATCAAGTTTGGAGATTACAATCAGTACACAAACAAAAGGTAACCTCTTTCATTTAAACTCCAATGAAAATACATGTTTGATTGCACATATTGATGAAAGTTGGCTATGGCATAAGAGGTTGTGTCATGTAAATATTGATTACATTGTAAAGATCAGTTCAAATAGAGCAGTTAGAGACTTACCTAAGATTGTGAAGCCTCATAATCTGGTATGTAAAGAATGTCAAATGGATAAGAAAATTATAACTTCTTTTAAGAGCATACCTAATAAATCTAATGATGCTCTTGATTTGATTTGTACTGGCCTATGTGGTCCTGCTAATACAAGAAGCTTTCAAGGTGATATATATTTCATGTTAATCATTGATGACTATTCTAGAATGATGTGGGTTGCTTTTCTAAGGGAAAAATTTGAAGCCTTTGAGAAATTCAAGATCTTTAAAGCTATGGTTGAGACAGAGATAGGAATGAAAATCAAGTGTCTGAGATTAGATCAAGGTGGTGAATTCACATCTGGTAAGTTGAACAGCTATTGTGAGAAAAATGGCATTAGGAGGTAGTTATCTGCACCCTAGACACCTCAGCAAAATGGCATTGTGGAAAGAAAGAACATAACCATTTTCAATGCATCCAGAAGCATGATGATGGAAGCTAATTTTCCTCATATCTACTGGAGAGAAATAGTAAGTACATCATTTTATAATTTCAATAGAGTTCATATCAAAGGAGATCCCGATAAGACACCTTATGAATTATGGTTTGGTCATTCTCCTACTCTTAAATATTTCAGAATCTTTGGAAGTAAGTGTTGTATCAAAAGAGATGATTCTATTGGAAAGTTTGACCCTATATGTGATGAAGGAATATTTATTTGTTATTCAACTAAAAACAAAGCATATAGATGTTATAACAAAAGATTGCAGAGAATTGTGGAGAGCACTAATGTGAAAGTGGATGAGAAGTACAAAGACCAAGCTAAATCTTATGGAAGTGAACCGATAGTGGAAATGATCATAACTGAGCTAGTAGTTCCTATACCAAACTAGTTACCCTGGCACCATCAGAAAACTCAACAGTAACTGAAGAGCAACATAGAGAACCTGAAAATCAGAAAACACCAAGGTATGTAAGACTAAATCATTCTGAAAATCAGATCATTGGAGACAAAACCATGGGAGTTATGACAAGGACAAGATTGGAAAATTAAGAGGTATGTTTCATTTCTTAGATTGAACTAGCATCAGTAGTTGAAGCTTGTAAAGATGAATGTTGGATGAAAGCTATGGAAGATGAATTAGATTAGATAGAAAAGAACAATACTTGGACTTTAGTTCCTCGACCTAAAAATAAGAATGTTATTGGAACTAAATGGGTTTTTAGGAACAAACCGAATGAGGATGGAAAAGTTGTAAGAACACAAGGGTAGACTGGTTTGCAAATGATATTCTCAAAAGGAAGGAATTGGTTATGGTGAAACTTTTGCACTGGTAGCTAGAATTGAAGCAGTTAGACTATTTCTTGCTTATGCAACCTATAAGAACTATAAGGTTTATTAGATGGATGTTAAGTGTGCATTTATAAATGGAGAACTTGAAGAAGAAGTTTTTATCGAGCAACCAAATAGATTTTTACTGACAAATGACAAAAATATGGTTTACAGATTAAGGAAAGCCCTATATGGACTAAACAGACTCCTAGAGCTTGGTATGCAAGGTTGGATATGTACCTTTTGAAGCTTGATTTTATAAAAGGTAATGTTGATAGTAACCTATATTATAATATGACTAATGATGATATTCTGATTATTGAAGTATTTGTTGATGATATCATTTTGGAGGTGACAAGAAATTGTGCATAGAATTTTCTGATAATATGCAGAGTGAATTTGAATTGTCTATGACTAGAGAAATAAGATTTTTTTCTAGGTTTACAAATTATTCAGACTGACAAAGGTATCTTTATCTGTCAAACTAAGTATCTAAGGGAATTGTTGAAGAAATTTGGTATGGAAAATTCTAAACCGGTTAGTACTCCTATGGTTACAAGTGAAAAATTGTTAGTTAAGGATGTATCTCTTTTTGTAAATTCTACAAGATATAAATCCATGATTGGTGGTTCTCTATATTTAACTTAGACTAGACTAGACATAATGAATGCAGTAAATATTGTATCAAGATTTCAAAGTAATCCAAGAGAAAATCATGAAAGTGCAATAAAAAGGATATTCCAGTATTTGCAAGGAACAACTGAATATGGTTTATGGTACCTTAAAGATGGTGACTTTACTTTATGTGCATATACAGATGCAAATTGGGCAAGTGATATTGATGACCGGAAGAGAACATCCAATGGAGAATTCTTCCTTGGGAAGAAGTTGGTTTCATGTATCAACAAGAAGCAGTCATGCATTTCTTTATCTACTGTTGAAGCTGAATATGTTGCAGCCACAACCAATTGTACTCAAGTTCTATGGATGAAGCAGATGTTGAAGGATATACAAATGAGATGTAATGATTTGGTAGTTATCCATTGTGATAACTCTCTAGCTATTGACATATCAAAGAATCTAGTATTTCACTCCAAGACTAAGTGCATATCAATCAAGTATAACTTTTTGAAGGAGAAGGTGGAAGAAAAAGAAGTCAGATTGGTTTATGTGAACACTAAAGAGCAGATAACAAACATCTTCACTAAACCTTTGTCCCAGGAATCATTTGAGTATTTGAGAGACAAATTGGGGGTTTCTACTCCTCCGGTAGAGACTTAATTGATGCAATTGTGCATCAGTTTGGTATGCATTATCAAAGCTACCTTTTTCTCTGGATTGATGCATCAGTGCTACTACTCAGGGGGAGTAGTGAGCCTTGAGTTATATAGTTATTTATTATATTTGATTATTTGGAATTATTGTCAAAGGGGGAGGAATATATGTGAAAAACCATTGATTGCACTCCTTAAGGGGAGTTTGGCAGTATTTGGTCCTTTTATTTCAGTTTTGGTTCAAAACTTCATTGCTATATCATTTCATGGGAGATTGTTGATGGTCTTCCATTGGGGGAGACTTGTTTGGCATTTTATTGGCACTTGGATGTTTTTCAAATCTAGTGTTACCATCAATGCCAAAGGGGGTTTCTACCCCTCCGGTAGAGACTTAATTGATGCAGTTGTGCATCAGTTCGATATGCATTATCAAAGCTACCTTTTGCTCTAGATTGATGAATCAGTGCTACTACTCAGGGGGATTAGTCAACCTTGAGTTTTAGATTTATTTATTATGTTTGATTCTTTGGCATTGTTATCAAAGGGGGAGGAATATATGTGAAAAAACATTGATTGCACTCCTTAAGGGGGTTTGGGGGTATTTGGTCCTTTTGTTTCAGTTTTGGTTGATAACTTCATTGCTATATCATTTCATGGGAGATTGTTGGCGATCTTCCATTGGGGGAGACTTGTTTGTCATTTTCTTGGCACTTGGATGTTTTTCACATCTAGTGTTGCCATCAATGCCAAAGGGGGAGATTGTTGGCCATATCATGGAATTGATTCTGTGTTACATTTGTTGGCAATTGACACTCAATTGGTTGGTTTCACTATGTTGTCATTGATGGAAACATGGTATTTTGTTATGGATTCATGTTTTGGTTCAGTTATGTACCGGTAGGCACTTCACAGACACTACACTGGCACCGGCACCGACAAGACAGGGGGATTTCTTTGGTTACTGGTAATGCAGGCCAACATGGTATAGAATATGGTTATCAGTATTGGAGGCCGACATCTCTTGGATCCGACATAGGCAATTATTTTTTATATTCATGCATTTATGTTATCTAGCCAACATGTAATTTGATATTGTAATTATCTTTGTAAGCTGACATAAGGCATGATAAGTTGTATAGGATATATAGGCTAGTTGGGTTAGATCATTTTGATGTAGATATGGTGATGGATATGTGAATGTGGTATAATACAAAATATATTGAAGAGAGATTATGTATGTGAGGATATTTATGTAAGGGTTATTCTGGTAAAGGGTTTAGGGTTTCAGATCAGAACAAATAGAGCTTAATTGGGAACTGTATTCTGGCATAGAAGATGTTATATTAACAGTTCAACACTTCTCTAGATTGTAGTCTAGATTTATATGTAGTCAGTGAGGCTCCATTTGTGATTGAGCAGTGTCCTCTAAGTTGTAAGCCTTCCTAGAAGTGTAGACCCCTTATATTTTGTAATATCTCTTCATATGGCCAGTGGATTGATATTGTTGGTCACAAATCCCACCATGGTTTTTCCCCTTTGAGGTTTTCCATGTATAATTTTGTGTATTATAATTCTCATTTATGTGATTGCATTATTGGTTGCTTTACTTCTTTCAATTTTGTATGTACTGGTATATCGGTTGGTGTATGCATGCTTTAATAAGGCTAAAATTAATTCATCCGATATAACACTGATTCACCCCCCCTCTCAGTTTTATTGGATTCCAATAATTGGTATCAGAGCCTTGTGCCTTGAAGGAAGTTTAGTAGCTTGAGGAAGATCCTGAATTTGGAATCCATGGACATGGGTTTGGAGAAAAAACTTGAGATGGCACTTGAAGATTATGATGCTGAAATGATGAAGAACTTAAAGCTACAAGATTAATTGAATTCTACTAAGGAATTCATTCTTGTCCTACAAGAGAGGCTATCATCTGTTCAAGCTAGGAGGAAGGAACTTTTGCAAAGTCAAGATGATGAAGAGAAATATGCACTTAAGGAACAATGTCATAAATTGAGTGAGGAGAACATGGTTATGAGAAATGAAATGCAAGCTATAAATATGAGAATGTCTAAGGAGATTGAGGACCAAAAAAAAAAGGAAGAAAATCTTGTTGTATCCCTGAAGAACAAATTTGAAGAATGTGGTAGGTTGGTTCATGAGAATGATATGTTGAGAAATGATTTAGTACAATCCCAAAGTAATGAACAAGAGCTTGAGAGACAAATAATAATTCAGAGAGAAGATCTAACTACTGCAAGTGAGTATAAAGAAAAATTCAAGATTAGCTTAGCACAACTAGATGAGTTGTTGAAGAGACAAAGGCAGATTGGAGATTCCAATGGACTTAGATTTGAGTAAGGACAGAGTTCCGGTACTACTAATGAAGATCAAAACCATAAGGCACCAGTAAGGAAATTTAATTCTTATAAATTTAATGGTAGATGTTTTGTTTGCAATAAATTTGGTAACATGGCTAGACAATGTAGAAACAGAGAAAATCAGAACCCTGATTCTACTCCCAATAAATGTTCTAAATGCAATAAGTATGGTCATAAGACAAAAGATTGCAACATGAATGTTAAATGCTATGCATGTGGAAAGTTTGGACATATGGCTAATCAGTGCAGGTCAAGCGATTTCACTGGTTTTAGAAATGCAATTCAAAGGAACAATGTTACATGCTATGCATGTAATGAGGTTGGACATATTTCTAAATTTTGTAGAAGCATAAATCCACTGGTTGGTAATGGAGGATCAAATGAGAAAGGAAAAGAGAAGGTTAGTGAAATTCGGTAAGATCATACTCAGAGATGGGTTAGGAAGACTGAAGAACAATCATCGGATGGAAATGCACTAGTTACTTATCTGGCAGAGGAGGTTGCTCCTGCACCAATAGGTAGCTCATCCGGTAACTGAGGCAGATTCCTTAGGTGTAGGGAAAATTCATGAAGATGTTGCATATGCCTCGAGAAGAGGTTCTGGAAGATGTTCTTGATATTGGAGATCCTTATCCAACATGGATATGTTCTGTTCGAGTTTTGATATCTTTCACCAGTAGTCATTAATGTCAATGGAAGATTAGGGTTTCTCTCAGAGGTTAAAAGGTCGAATTCACTTCATTATTGATCACCTTGCATTTAGAGAAATTTCAAAGTAATTAAGAGCAACTAAGAGCGATCAAAAAGATTTCAGAGCAATCAAGTTTATTCTTGAGCAGATTTCACGTCTGATGACTAGAATAATTTGTTAAGGGTTTTCACCGAAAGTGATTGACATGTATTTATCTTTAAACATGGAAGCAGAATCATCATCTATTCCTATCTTTGTTGCAAATCTGATTGTAGTAGAGGTCAAGGACCGCCCCAGGCCAATTTTTGAGTGATATCTACATGTGGATACCCTGGAAGATTCGGTTGGAGCATTTTCTCATGTTTCAGAGGGAGTTATCTATGTTGAAGATGTTAGGGCATACATACATTGTCACATTGATGACTTGGCAACATCTAAAATAAAGGGCATGTACATGAGCGAGCTGATGGGAGAATCTAGAAAGATCAAACCAACATATGCAACATTAAAGACTTAGGGTTTACCGACATTCTGGACATCCTAGAATTTAAAGATGGGATAATTAGGTATGTTTTGAGAAAAGTACATGGGGATTTTATCTAGTTGGATAGACCTTACAAGATCACCAATGAAGTCATCAGGGCAATCATTGGTTTGCCACAGGTTGGGCAGCGTCCAGACAACAAGGTTTCTAATGATTACGTGAATAAAATCACTGGTTCGACATCTGACAGGAGATCTATGAGAATAAGAACTATTACCAATACATACATCAGATTCAGTAGCATGATCACTGGATATAAGGTAACTCAGTCAAACCAACTGAACTCTGTTTCTAGTTCCTGTATTTTTACAGCATATAAATTGATGAGAGAAAATGAGAAATTGGATCTATGCGGTTGGATGTTAGATGAACTGTTAATAAAACTAAGAAAGATTAAGGGAGAAAAGAAAGGAACCTTTCAATATGGCAACTTAATTGTCTACTTAATGTTATTTTTCATGAATGACACACCTGGTTTTGGGAAGAGGCTATGGCCATTTGATATCTTGGTAGGGAGACAATTGAAACATTCAATTGCTACTTTAGGCAGTCAGAGAGATGATAAAGTATGGGGATATTTTAAGGGGTTCTAGAAATCTATGAAGTCTAGGGAAAGGCTTCCTAAGCATATTTGGAAGCAATTAAGACCCAAAAGATTTGGATTGAGGAAATGGGCTATGAAGTGGATGCCCAGATCCTTGAGGCTTATGCAAAAATGTTGATTGATGCACCTATTGATGACGCAGAGAAGCCCTGTGGTACTACAAAACAAAAATCACAAGAGGCTGAAATAGAGCTCAACTGGAAGACGAGAGAGAAGCGGGAAGGAAAGGATAGAAAATTTGTTGAGAAGGTCTCATAGGACATTAAAGCATTAATTGATGTTGTCCCAGAGAAAGGTGGGAAGAGGAAGAATCTAGAAGTACACATTGAGCCTGTTACAGAAGAGTCTGAATCTGAGGATGACACACCCTTGGAATTCAAGAGAGTTGTAAGGAATAAATCAGAGGAAACGAAGGTAGAGGCTAAAAAGAAACCGGTTAGGAAGGTTACATTCAAAATACCGGCATAGAAGAAAGCACCAAAAGTAACCACTTCAGTTCCATTTGGTACTGCAAGAAGGAAGTAGAAGAATGACATCAATCTGGCAATTTAATTTGGTAATGTGACTATTATTCCACCAAAAACTTGTGTTGAGTTAGTGTTGGCATTATGTGAACCAGCATGAAGACATAATGATATTGTATATTGTCATTCATGTCAATATGAGACATAGTGTGAACCGGCACATGTGATAAGTGAAGAAAGAGGTACCGACATATGTGTGAACCGGTATATGCCAAAGTGAAGCGGCACATTTGTTCAAGATGAACTGGCATGCAGTTATGGGAACTGGCACATGGAAGCACTGTATGACTATCGGTTGGTAAGGCAACTTCCACTTCGGGGTTTCTTGTTGGAGTATCTCAAGTCTGTGTGACTCAATCAGTGATCTTTGTGTGATGAGTTAGCAGTATGATGGAGGACAGACTGTGTTGCCACGTAAGCTCTATGTGCGTGAAGGATCTTGCATGAAGAAGACTATTCCTATCCACCTTGAGAAAGTGCGAAGTCTGTCAAATGGTGATAATGCGTGATTGGTTATCAGCCGCCATGAAAATGGTGGATAATGGATGATGGAGAATGTCTTGAGATCAATTCAAGATTGTTGAATTTAATGCAGTATGATTCAATGGTCAGGATCAAACTGTTTCAATTGCTTAACCTAATAGGTTTAGGGTTTAGGGTTTTTGCTACCGACCTGTATGTTTCCTATAAGGTCAATATTGGGTTTCTATCTGAGGTTGTTGGCAAAAGTTGTGAGTGTGTATCCAAGGGAAGTGATACATGATTCTTGCCAGACCAAAGGAGAGAAGAGATATGTGCAAAGTGAATGTGTAGAAGGTGAAAAGGAGCCAAAACGGATCTGCATTAGCATTGAGTGCTGTCAATAGATCATTACAATACCTGTTGATCTCTAACCACTTCAACAGTTGTAAAATCCCCTAACAGGGTAGCCTTAGCTGGCTTGATTCAAAATCCCTTAAATTGGGTGGTCTTAACCGGCTTGTTTCAAATCCCTTAACCGGGTAACTCGAAGCTAATGAGTTTTGAGAAGATGGAGAAGCTTAGGAGATCCTTTCAGCTATTGAGTTCTTAAAATCCTCTAACAAGGTGACCCTACCAGGTTTAACCCTTAACCAGGTATCACTTAATCGGGTGATCCCTAACAGGATCGGTTCCTACCAGAACCTATTGTAATGTTCTTAACTAGACAAGGCTCCTAATAGAGTGGACTTCTAAAGAGTTCAAAAAGTAGCTTGTGGGTATTCATCCCCACCGTGGTTTTTCCTAGTTGGGTTTCCACGTGAAAAAACATGTGTGTCATGTGAAATGCTTTTGTCTTGTGATGCTTTGTTTTATCTGTTATGCACATGAAGGTTCTATGTTTTAATGCCTGTCTATAAAACATATTGAACTCACTGTTGTGAAGATTTGATGGTTAAGTCTACTAGTTCATGCATATGAATATTATGATAATGTGGTATTGAGCTAAGAGAAAAGCTTATTAAGCGACTGGTTCATGACTAATTGAGCTATACTAGATGTTACCGGTTGCACTCTGTTTTACCTGTATCTCTGTTTATCAGTCATTCAGAGTGTCTGCTGTCAAATCGGTTTTGGACTGTATTTGTGTTTGTATTGATTCACCCCCCCCCCCCCTCTCAGTACCGGCTTGGTAGTAGTGGTTCATCATTAAGTTATCAATTGGTATCAGAGCACTCCAAGTCCTCTGTGTTGTAAGCTTAACCGCTTGAGGAAAAGATCCTAGCCAAATGATGAAGAGGGAAGGTCCAAAGTTCAACAAGGAAAACTTTGGTATATGGAAAGACATGATGAAGATATTCATCAAAAGCATGGGTGTTCAACACTGGAGTTATGTTGAAAATGTATATGTTGTTCCTACCGGTACTCTCACCAATGACCAAAAGAGAGAGATACAAGAAAATGGGCAAGTTATGGAAGCCCTCATAAGTAGTCTATCTGACATTGAATTTATTGATGTTCAGGACAAGGCAAATCCCAAAGAAGTATGGGATTCTCTTGAAAATATCTATGGTGGTGACGAGCATGTAAAATAGGCTAAGGAAGAGAGCCTGAGAGGAAAGTTATAAGACATGCGAATGGTTGAAGGAGAGACCATTCAGCGGTATGGAATAAGAATCAAAATAGTTGTTGGAGAAATAAAGAGTGCTGGTGGCAAAATAGAAGATTCCACTATGGTAAGTAAAGTCCTGAGATCCTTGTTGCTGGTCTATGCAATAAGGGTTGCTACTATTCAGGAGTTGAGATCAATAGACAAGTCTAAGGCATCCTTGGACTCCATCATAGCCAAGTTGATAGCCTATGAGCTAAATAGTTTTGATGGTAGTGCTCAAAAGTCAAAATCAGCTTTTAAAGCTTCTGCTATACCATCCAGAAAAGGAAAAGAGGCTAGCACTAGTGGGGAACCTAGTCAAAACAGAGAAATGAAGGATGAAGAGTTTCTGATGGAATTTGAAGCTCTTCTAGCCAGGAGATTCCCAAAAGGAACTAGTAAATACAAAGGTAAGCTACCTTTAAAATGTTTCTCCTGCAACTAGATAGGACATATTGCTATGAACTATCCTAATAATGACAACAAGGACAAACCGGAAAGGTTCAAGAAATTCAAAGGAGGAAACCAGAGAAATTGTTTTGTGGCAATTGATGAAGGTGTCACAGATGAGGAATCAGAAGATGAAGAAAATGAAGACATTGTGTTTGTTACTATAAAGGAAGATGTGGCAGACAAGAAGGCTCTTGTCTCCCAGTTTGAAAATTCAAATGAATGGATCATTGACAGTGGTTGTTCTCACCATATGACTAGTGACCAGAGCAAGTTTCTATCCTTAGAAGAGTATGATGGTGGTGTGGTTCACTTTGGCAATGATGCACCTTGCATGGTCAAAGGCAGAGGGTCCATCTCTTTGAATGGAAAGAGTAGTGCTGACAATGTGTATTAGGTTGATGGTCTCAGACACAACCTTCTAAGTGTTGCCCAGTTAAATGATAGTGGTCTCACTCTGCAATTCAAGAATGGAGTTTGCAGAATCAAAGGTAAAGATGGTAAATTGGTAGCCACCGACATGCAGACTAAAGGTAACCTATTTCATCTAGATGCAAATATAAGTACATGTCTTATGGCTAAGCTTGATGATAGTTGGATATGGCATAGGAGATTCTGCCATGTGAAGTTTGACAACATTGTGAAGGCCAGTAAGATCAAGGTAGTTAGAGGGTTGCCGGTGCTGAGCAAACCAGATAATACCTTGTGTAGAGAATGTCAATTGGGGAAAATGTCTTCCTCAACCTTTAAAGGTAAATATTTCACTGCTAACAACTTGCTTGATCTTGTGCATACTGATTTATGTGGTCCTATGAAAACTAGAAGTGTGCAGGGTGATAGGTACTTCATGATTCTCACTGATGACTGCTCAAGAATGATGTGGGTCACATTCTTGAAAGACAAGTCTGAAGCTTTTGGGAAATTCAAAGCATTCAGAGCATTAGTGGAGAAGCAAAGCGGTAAAAGGATCAAATGTCTCAGAACTGATCAAGGAGGGGAATTCACTTCTAGTGAATTTAACAAGTATTGTGAAGAATTTGACATCAAGAGACAGCTGTCTACCCCCTGGACTCCACAGCAGAATGGCCTAGAAGAGAGGAAGATCCGGACTATGGTTGAAGAAGCTAGAACTATGTTGATCCAAGGAAAGGTTGCTCACGCCTTTTGGAGAGAAGCGGTGAGCACTGCAGTTTACACTATGAACTAGGTACTCATCAAAAAGGGTAAGGACAAAAATCCTTATAAGTATTGGACCGGTAAGAGCCCTGTGGTAAATTACTTTAAGGTATTTGGTAGCAAATGTTACATCAAGAGGAGTGAAAATCAGGGCAAATTTGAAGCCAAATGTGATAAGGAATATTTCTAGGATATTCCACCAAGAGTAAAGTTTTCAAGTGCTACAACAATAGGACTAAGAGAATTATGGAAAGCATGAATGTAAGAGTTGATGAATCCTCTAAGAAGACTGAGAGAACTAGTAGTGAGAAAGTTGTAAATGAACTAGTTGCCACCTTCTGGGAACCGATTGTCAGTCAACCGAGTACCAGTAACAGTGTTCTTGAACCGGTGAATGCTGATACTGATGAAGATGAGAACGAAGAAGAAAAGCAAGAAGAACCAATTAAGACCATTCCTTGGTATGTCAAGTTGAATCATGATCCCAAATAGATCATAGGTGATAAGGATGTAGGAATCCTTACCAGAAGAAAGATCAGAGAAAACTTATGTATGATCTCTGAATTTGAGCCTAAATCATTCAAAGAGGCTCATAATGATGAAGACTGGATCAAGGCAATGGAAGAAGAACTTGACCAGATAGAGAAAAATGGTACATGGTTCTTGGTACCCAGACCAGAGCATAAAAATGTCATTGGCACCAAATGGGTGTTCAGAAATAAGTTGAATGAGGATGGCACAGTGATTAGGAATAAAGCCAGACTGGTATGCAAAGGATATGCTCAAGAAGAAGGTGAAGACTATGGGGAAACCTTTGCTCCTGTAGCCAGATTGGAAGGAGTTCGTATGCTTCTTGCATATACAGCTTTTAAGAGATTCAAGGTATATCAAATGGATGTAAAATCTGCATTCCTAAATGGTGTACTTGAAGAGGAGGTATATATTGAGCAACCAGATTGGGTTTACCCTATCTGAAGACAGTGACATGGTATGTAGGCTACATAAAGCATTATATGGTCTAAAGCAAGCACCTAGGGCATGGTATGAGCACCTACATTCCCATCTTGCGAACATAGCAATATCTACTTGAAGTCTAAAGGAGATCAGATCCTGATCTGTGAAGTTTTTGTTGATGACATCATCTTTTTTGGAGATGACAAGATGAGTCATGAGTTTGCTGATGAAATGAAGAAAGAGTTTGAAATGTCACTCATAGGGGAGATTAAGTTCTTCATTGGACTGTAGATCTAGCAGATGAAAGATGGAATCTTCATCACTCAGTCCAAATATGTCAAAGAGGTGTTGAAGGATTTTGGCATGGAAGATAAACCGGTTGGTACACCGATGGTGACCGGTTGCAAATTGACAAAGGAGGATGATTTCGCACTGGTTGATGAGAAGGAATACCGATCAATGATTGATAAGTTGCATTATGTAGTGCATAGCAGACTAGATATTGCACATGCAGTTGGCATCACTGCAAGGTTCTAGAAGATTCCAAGAGAATCTCACTTAAGTTTCAGTCAAGCGGATTCTTAGGTATCTGAAGGGAATAGTTGACTATGGACTGTGGTACCCATACAACAATAATTTCAATCTGAAAGTATTCACAATTGCTGATTGGGCTGGTAATGTAGATGACCGGAAGAGCACAACTGGTGGTGCATTCTTTCTCGGTGGTAGACTAGTCTCATGGATGAGTAAAAAGTAGAGTTGCATCTCTCAGTCTATAGCAAAAGCGGAGTATGTTGCAGCTTTCATGAACTGCACTCAGACAATCTAGATGAAGCATGTACTGGAAGGCTTCAAGGTCCCTATATCTAAACCGGTAAGTATATTCTGTGATAACACAAGTGCTATCAATATATCAAAGAATCGGGTTTTACATTCTAGAACCAAGCATCTTGAGCTTAAGTATCATTTCTTAAGGGAAAAGGTTCAGAACAAAGAGATTGCACTAGAGCATGTATCCAGTAAGGAGCAGTTAGCAGAAATATTCACCAAGCCTCTCCCAAAGGCAACATTTATGCATTTGAGAGGTGAATTAGGGGTACTGCCCCTTCAGGAGGTAAACTAAAAGTGATTGTTCCACATTAGTTAGGTACTAAAAAGACAAATCTTTTGTTGATTGGTGTGTTTATGGATGCTACTCCTCAGGGGGAGCAGCATGATGAAACAGTGATGATTGTACCTCCACTTTGGCATTGTTGTCAAAGGGGGAGAAGGAGTGAAGCAAAAAGATATCTACAGCAAATGGGGAGAAGATGTAAAGCAGAGAAGATATCTTTTGTATATTGCCATCAATGCCAAAGGAGGAGATTGTTGGCATTATGTGAACCGGCATGAGCCTTATGTGAATGTGAACCAGCATGAAGACATAATGATATTGTATATTATCTTTGATGTCAATATGACACATAGTGTGAACTGGCACATGTGATAGGTGAAGAAAGAGGTACCGGCTTATGTGTGAACTGGTATATGCCAAAGTGAAGTGACACATTTGTTCAAGATGAACCGACATGCAGTTATGGGAACCGACACATGGAAGCATTGTATGACTACCAGTTGGTAAGGCAGCTTCCACTTCGGGGTTTCCCGTTGGAGTATCTCAAGTCTGTGTGACTCAATCGATGATCTTTGTGTGATGAGTTAGCAGTATGATGGAGGATAGATCATGTTGTCATGTAAGCTCTATGCGCGTGAAGGATCTTACATGAAGAAGACTATTCCTATCCACCTCGGGAAAGTGTGAAGTCTATCAAATGGTGATAATGCATGATGGGTTATCAGTCGGAGATTGATTCAAGATTGTTGCATTTAATGCAATATGATTCAACGGTCAGGATCGAACTGTTTGAATTGCTTAACCTAACAGGTTTAGGGTTTAGGGTTTTTTCTACTGACCTATATGTTTCCTATAAGGTCAATGTTGGGTTTCTATATGAGGTTGTTTGCAAAATTTGTGAGTGTGTATCCAAGGGAAGTGATACATGATTCTTGCCAGACCAAAGGAGAGAAGAGATATCTACAAAGTGAATGTGCAGAAGGTGAAAAGGAGCCAAAACAGATCTGCATTTGAGTGCTATCAATAGATCATTGCAATACCTGTTGATCTCTAACCACTTCAACAATTGTAAAATCCCCTAACAGGGTAGCCTTAACTGGCTTGATTCAAAATCCCTTAAATCGGGTGGTCTTAACTGGCTTGTTTCAAATCCCTTAACCGGGTAACTCGAAGCTAATGAGTTCTGAGAAGCTAGAGAAGCTTAGGAGATCCTTTTAGCTATTGAGTTCTTAAAATCCTCTAACAAGGTGACCCTACCGGGTTTAACCCTTAACTGGGTATCCCTTAACCGGGTGATCCCTAATAGGATTGGTTCCTACCAGAACCTATTGTAATGTTCTTAATCGGACAAGGCTCCTAATAGAGCGGACTTCTAAAGAGTTCAAAAAGCAGCTTGTGGGTATTCATCCCCACCGTGGTTTTTCCTAGTTGGGTTTCCACATGAAAAAATATGTGTGTCATGTGAAATGCTTTTGTCTTGTGATGCTTTGTTTTATCTGTTATGCTTATGAAGGTTCTATGTTTTATGTCTGTCTATAAAACATAATGAACTCACTGTTGTGAAGATTTGATGGTTAAGTCTACTAGTTCATGCATGTGAATATTATGATAATGTGGTATTGAGCTAAGAGAAAAGCTTATTAAGTGACCAGTTCATGACTGATTGAGCTATACTAGATGTTACTAGTTGCACTCTGTTTTATCGGTATCTTTGTTTATCAGTCATTCAGAGTGTTTGATGTCAAACCGGTTTTGGACTGTATTTGTGTTTGTACTGATTCACTCCCCCCCCCCCTCTCAATACTGGTTTGGTACTAGAGGTTCATCATTGAGTTATCAGTTAGTAGATGAAATCACAAAACATGGCATGTTAAAGAATGTACAGCTTTATTATGAACACTTAGACGATGATGAACAAAGAGAGGTAGAAGAAACAATATTATTATATTTGGATATTTATAAGAAAGCCTTAATAGAAATTGAAAACCAAATACTGATAGAATTATATAATATGTTAGATGCTAGAAGACTGTTAGCAATGTTGGCATATGGACACTCCAATGGGACATTGTATGTGATTGAAGGTTTTGTCATTGATGGCAACCTTGCAATCCTATGGCACCGGCAAGACATCATACCGGTAAGTATTACACAAGCAAGATAGTGCACCGACATCAACAAGGACATCGGCACTGACACAGAAGAAAAGATGTATACTGGCACAGAGGCCGATAGGATTTTTGTTATGTAATATTTTGTTTATTATTGTAAGCCGACTTGGCAAATTGTAAAATGACTCTTGTATATAAAGGAGATCATTGTAGACATTTAAAAAAAGGGAATGTAAGAAAAAAAAGGAATTATTAGGCAGACCTAATGTGCAAATTATAGGTCAAGGGTATATGTAAAGAATAGAGCAAGAACCGGTACTGAATCTGGCATTGAAGATGCTATTATAAAGTAGTACAAGTCATTGGATTAATATAATCCTTATTGTAAGTCAGTGTGACTTCCCATTGAGCAGTGAGCTCTAGGCAGTTGGCCTTCCTGCATGTGCAGGCCCCCTATTGTAAGTAATATTCTCTTATTGGCTAGTGAGTGAATATTGTGGGTCACAAATCCCACCAAGGTTTTTCCCACACTGGGTTTCCTTGTTAAACATCTTGTGTTATGGTATAATTTTCATGTGGATATTCTTGATTCTGTTTATTGCATTATTTCTTGCATACCGATACACTGTTATATTATGTACTGCATGTTTCAAATTAAGAAATTCTTATTACCGGTTAGATACTGATTCACCCCCCCCTCTCAGTATCTTTGGGAACCCTAACAAGCAATGCAAGAAGACAGGCATATTAAAATTCAAGAGTTATTATCTATTTGTGTTACTATTGCTCCAAAGGAAATGGAAAGGGCACTTGAGGTGGCAAATAGAAAAGTCTTTAATAGCAAATATAGAATAACCAGTCTGATGCTAGGAAGGGTAAATGAGATAATAAAGGAGACTCAAGAGGCATGGGTTAAGTTCTTTGGAGACAACTGAGGTTTCTTTACTTCACCAGAATCAAAGACAGACACTGTAGACACCCCGATTGAAAGAAAAGGAAAGGGGATTATGGGTACTTCACCCTCAGTTTTGAAAAACATTAAGATAGTGGAAATCAAGCCCTCGGTAGATACAAATATATTGATAGATGTTGAGATACTGGCTAATATAGAGAGTGAAAAGGTTGATGATGTACATGATATTGATATCAAGGATAGCAGTCCTCTAGATACAAATGTACAGGTTGAGGTTATAGTTCCTACAGAGGAACTGGTAGCTAGTTACAAAGACTGCACCAAGTGGTGAAGCCATTAGTGCAAGTGAGGAAGCTATAAAGGACAAATCATTAGAGGAGAAGAAAGGGGAAACTAACAGCGAACCAATAGTTGGTCCATCATTTTTGTCAATTGACACCTCATAGGTTGTAAAAAAAAACATAACCGAGATGAGTTCTATTGAACTCATGATGATGATAGCACAAAAATTAATGAAGGAGGGATCTACAGATAAAAGGATTATTGATTAGTCAATCACTTTTTTACACAAACTAGTCCTAGAGTGCAAGATTGACAATGAGGTGAGCCCATCCGGAAAGCTTAAGACAATTATTGAGCACATTTCATAGGATTTTCAATACTTACAACAAGTTTTAAACTGGCAAGCACTGGAGAGGTTCACTCAGGCTAAAAGAGTTGCATTTGATTAGGTGATTGAATCTAAGAAGAATAAGATTGATAAAAAGTTGAAACTGATAGACAATTCTTTGAAGTAGTGTACAAATATTTATAGGGTATGTTGTAACACAGATATACTTACAGATAATGTGGATAAGAAGATAAAAGAATTTCAGGAGAAAATTGCAAATATAGCTAATTCTTTTGATGGATTGACTTCATTGACTACATCCATTGATGGTAAAATTTTGATTTTGGAAGCCCAAATTTATGTTCTTGAGAAGTAAAGAGACAAAATCATAAGAAGAGCCAGAAGTCTAATAGGCTTGGTGAGTCCTTGGTTGGATTCACTCAGTGTACATAAGAAAGAATGTATGGATATGGTTGGAAAGCCCACATCGATAGAGGTAAGTGAGAAAGAGTCATTTCCGCATATATTAAATGGACTTGTGTCTATTTATGGCACTTTCAAAACTGGTTGGGATACTTATCTTGATCTATTAGAGAAGGTTTATCTGTAAATTTTGAAATTTGCTAAGCTTAGGTAAGATATTTTTGGAATATTCATTGTACAATTTTTTTTGGATCTTTGAAATTCTTTTTAGAATTTTTTATGGCATTGATGTCAAAGGGGGAGTGATATAGAAGTGAAAAATAATATAAGGAGTTGTATACATTAGGGGGAGATATGGAGATATGGGACTATGGAGTATTTTGCATTAATGAATATTCAACTCAAGGGGAGTATGCAGGATGGAACTGACAGATGAAACCTTGAGCATTTTTCACATGAGTGTTGTCATCAATGCCAAAGGGTGAGATTATTGGAAATTGACACTCAATTGGTTTGTTTCACTATGTTGTCATTGATGGTAGCATGGTATTTTGTTCTGACTTCATGTTTTGGTTTAGTTGTGTACCGGTAGGCACTTCACAGACACTACATCAACACCGGCACTGACAGGACATAAGGATTTCTTTGGTTACCGACAATGCAAGCCAACATGATTTAGAATATGGTTATCGGTATTGGAGTCCGAAATCTCTTGGATACAGAATCGACAATTATTTTTGATATTTATGCATTTATGTTATCTAGCCAACATGTAATTTTATATTTTAATTATCTTTGTAAGCCGACATAAGGCATGATAAGCTGTATAGGATATATAGGTCAGTTGGATTAGATAATTTTGATATAGATATGGTGATGGATATGTGAATGTAGTATAATGCAAAATATATCAGAGAGATTATGTATGTGAGGATATTTATGTAAGGGTTATTTTGGTAAAGGGTTTAGGGTTTCAAACCGAAATATACATAGCTCAAACCGGAAGTGTATTCTAGCATAGAAGATGCTATCTTAGCATTTCAACACTTCTTTGGATTGTAGTCTAGATTTATATGTATTGAATGAGGCTCCATTTGTAATTGAGCAGTGTGCTCTAGGCTGTAAGTCTTCCTGCAAGTGCAGGCCCCTTATATTTTGTAATATCTCTTCATATAGTCAGTGGATTGATATCGTGGGTCACAAATCCCACCGTGGTTTTTTGTCATTGAGGTTTTCCACATATAATTTTGTGTTATGATTCTCATTTATGTGATTGGATTATTGGTTTCTTTCATTCTTTCAATTCTGTATGTACCAGTATACCGGTTGGTGTATGCATGTTTTAATAAGGCTAAAATTAATTCATCCAGTATAACACTAATTCAGCCCCCCCCCTCTCAGTGTTATTGGATTCCAACAGCATTGATGTTTTTCCATTGATGTCAACACTTGTTATTTTGGTTGTTTACCAACTTCTGGTAGATGGATTGGATTGGGAAGATAATCAATCGATTGTCACCAGTATGATCTAGTTGATGGAATATGTTTGTATGGATGGTTCATATGCTTTTGAAGTATGATTCAGTCAGTTGGTATTGATGTGATGATTGATGCTATCTTATGTTCTAGTAAGACTTCCTTATTGGACTGGTAAGGGTTTCACCGACAGAGCTTGATTGAAGATCATTGATGTAATGCATAAGTGGTGTTGGTACAGCTTCTAGAAGGGATTTAGGATGCTAATGGTGATTGTGTTCGTGCCTCGACTTATTGGTGTCATTTCTTTGGTGTGTGTGGATCTAATTTAGGTCCAGTGCTATCTAGGTTATGGACTGGTTTTCATGAAACGTGTTGTTGGATCCTCGGATGTGCTTCCGGGATGTTTTATTGATTGGATGATATTTGTTTGGCCTTAGGCCAACATGTGTTATGATTTTATTTCAATATTATGTAATGGATCTATTGTATTATCATTTGTGTGGCAGACCTAATTGGTTAGGTCCTAGGTTGGTATAAATGTATGTAAGATCTCATTGTAGATCATGTGTGGATATATGGATATGGGCAAGGAGAGAATAATGTAATAATCATTTGTGTAAAGGATTTGGTCAATAATAGGTGATTGAGTTGGGTTTATGAAGAGGTTTTAGAACTCTGGTATTGAGCTTAATCGAAACTGTAATCTGGCATGTTTGATGCTATCTTCGATAGTTCTTCTCTCTGGATTGTAGTCTAAACATCTTGAGGTGGTTGGCATCTCTATAGTCAATGAGACTCCATTGTGATGATCAGTGCGCTCTAGGCAGTGTGCCTTTCAGCATGTGTAGGCCCCTATTGTAATCATATACTTACTACAGAACTATCATCTGACTATGGGTAGGGTTTCCCATCATGGTTTTTCCTCATTTAGGTTTTCCACGTACAAATCATGGTGTTATGTATTATGGTTGCATGTTATTGATTCTCTGGTTTTCATTTATGCTTTAATGCTTAATCAGTTATACCGGTATAAGGTTTTAAGTGCTTGAATTAACATAATCTATTAACAACTGATTCAAACCCCCTCTCAGTTGCTCACTGGTTATCCTAATAGCTTAATCTTGCATCTATCTAGCTTAATCTTGCATCCATTTAGCTTATTTTTGTGCTCATATAGATTAAATCCTTCATCTTGGTATAGTCTAGTCACTGGTATTGCTTAGATAAATTTAAGAGCAAGTCTATACTCACATCTTTTAGGAGGCAATAGGTTGAATTGTTATGGTTTTTACATTCATTGATTATATCCATCTAACCATGCATGCAATTATTTATTGAAGTCTTTGTGCCTTACAACTTATAGATTACCACTTTTCACACACACATTTTTGGCACCCACCATGGCGCAGAAGATTACAATTTTTTGGCCTTGCAGATCATTCCATTTTATTTTATTTTCGGATTTTGTCCGTACAATTCCTACAAAAGATTGTATGAATTTATGCAAGGAATTGGATGAGAATTTAAGGTTTGTCGTATGGTATGTTGTTAATTATCATATGATACAGAGGTAAAACTTGTATGGCTCTATAAGGAATATCGTATGTTCTGTGAAGAATAATTATATTGCTATGTGAGAATACTCGTACGATACCATGTTTTCTCATATAAAAATAAACTCCATTTTAGGGTTTTTCTGATTGAAATTTGGTAATGCTAATGCTAACCCTGATCTATTTTCTATTTGCTTGAGAGATTTTTCACAGCCTAATAGGTTTTTTGCAGAATGCTTGTCAAAGAATCTATCAATCAAACTTACACCTGTCAGAGAATCTACTGCTCAAAAACAATATGACTACTGATTCGTTGTTTTTGTAGGTTACCCGAGGAGATTCAAGTAAACTTTGTGTATTCTTAATTGATTTCTAGGCACTTAAATTATGATATGGTAAATGAACAAATCTATTTTTTGTGTTTGAGAAGAGTCTAAAGGTAGGAGGGTATTCTCTTGCCTATATAGACAATCAGAAATCTAGACCCTTGAAGCTTTTCTAGTTTTGAGATTTGTGTTCCTTTAGTGAGCTTGTCATAGTGGGAAAAAGTAATCACCCTATGAGAATGACCCAAGTGAGTACATCTAGACTTAAGAATTCTAACTCACTATAATAAATAATCCTCTTGGGATTAAAGTCTCAGAGGATGGAGTTATTTGATTTTTATCTTTGATATCTCTCATATCAGGCATTTTTTAGGGCCTCACAGTCTCAATCACACTTGCATGACTACATCTTGTTTCGATACCTTGTTAGGATATAGGCCTCGATCGTTCTTGTGCGACTTCAAGGGGTTCACCTTCGAAAGGGGGATAATCTTTATGCAAGAGAGATAGTAACTCTCCTAAGATACTTGTCATATCATGCCCCCATTAGCATTTGGAGTCGGCTAATACGACGTTGAGAATCCATTGCATGAGACTCAGCAACCGTATTCTGATTAGCTATTGGGTGTATACCTAATTTTGCAAGCAAAGGTTTTCTCTCTCAACCAACTTCCTTAAGATTAATGTGATGTGCTTGAAGTCACTTTACATCTTGCGAATTTGTTGTGTTTTTGTCCTTGAAACCGAAACTGGAAAATAATCAAAACATCAAAAACTTAGTGGTCAAAACTTTATCCTTGTCAAAAACTTGTCCCTGTTCACTCCTGTGTCATATGATTTTGTTGTTTTTTCATACTCTCTTTGATAATTTTCATATTTTAACTGGTAAACTATCATACAAGTCTTAACACATAGGGTATACCATTTTTAGTTTGTCATCCTAGCTTCTAAAAATTGACGTTCGGGTCTCTACAAATCGTTGTCTGACCATACATACACTGTCATATGAGTCATCATCATATTTTATAGTTTGTCATCTGATAGGCCTTATATTGTTGTTCGATTACAGACAACAACTCATATGAATATCTATCTGTGTCGTCTGGAAGTCCTTAAACTATCATCTGAGTCATAGTATTCTATCATACAAGCCAGTGTATTCAGCAGTCTACAAACTTGTGTTTTCACGTGCTTTTTCAGATCTGTCATACTTGCCTAATCAATCCATAATAAGCATATATCTGGTCTTTTTCCTACTAAACATAGAAATATTGATAGTGCAGCCCTATCGTTGTGTTACATGACTTTGTTTATTATATCTTAGCTAGTTCGATCAATAATCCATCAATCTGTTCAACCTAATCTACTTAGATCATGTCTTATACATGATAGATCATTCCTGAAACCAGACTTGGTCTCAATCACTTTACCCAATCATCACCTTAAATGAACAACTAGCTTTGATTTGATCTTAACATTTGTATCAGCTCTAGCTCTCGGTCACATCAATTGTAAATGCCTGTTCTAACCAAAAGTTCTCATAAGAAAGATGACAAAAGTAAGGGACAGTCTTACTCATTCCAAACTAATCCATTCTTGCAAATCAAAACTATCATAAATCTCCATGGCTACCTTGGCCCAACAAATTAAAGATCTCAATAAAGAAATATATGACATTCAAGCCCAACAAAAAGATTCAATGACCCCTCTTGAGATAAAATTTGATGATATCAAGAACACCAAACTTCAAGAAATGCTAATATAAGGTGGAATAGAAAGTAATTGTAAATCAAAATCCAAATCTTATACAAGATCACAAGACACCTTCACTAAGACAAAAAGACATTTCCTCCAAGTATCTCCTAGATAGACAATTTACACGTTTGGGGAAATCTATTGAGTCATCTTTGGAAGAGCTTCTTGAGCACAATCTTATCATATTGCCTAACAAGACCACATGGGGATGTGAATTTTTGAGTAATTATTGTGCATATCATAGGCATAACAAACATAAGACTTCAATGTGAATGCAATTAAAACATAAAATTCAAGACCTCCTTGATGATGCTATTATTGAAATTGAAGATCCTAATAATTCACCTAGGGAGAAACCATATGTCATTACCAAGCATGATCAAAATTATGAACTTGTGTCTAGAAATGGCCCACATGTAGGGCTCTCCATCTCTTCCATGATGCCTCCATCTCCTAAGGCTTCTTAGCAACAATCCATACCATATCCCTCAAATAATGATGAACCTAATGATGAAACTTCTCATGTTGGCCCTCAAGGGCTATCCACAATACAAATCCAAGCTAATCTTTTTTTTATACAAATCCTTTATATGATTCAGATATCTTAGATCTTATACCATCGTGCACTCCAATTCCAATCATACCCACTCCAGAAGGCCCCATTCAAAATACTTCTCCATCATGCAAAAACATGAACACCTTCCAAGAATTCCCCATGCGTATCAACAATACTACCCCTTCCATAGAAGTGACTCCATGTCAAGAGGATAATCTGAAAAATGAAGAAACAAGTCCTATCATACAAAAGGATCAAGACACCAAAACTCTTCAGTCCCATCCAATGGTTGAAAAAGATCATACCTCCCTAGAATCCCATGATGATCCCATTATACCTTTCCATTTCTTCCAAGATTATCCCCTTCCATCTCAAGAGAAAAGTGTCCTTCTAAATCCCATTCCTAATCCACTTCCTAAGAAAGATCATGATGCCTCTTCCATCTTTTCAAACAATCCTATTCAAAATGAAGAGTCAAACACCCTTCCTGCTCTATCCAATGGTCCTCTTCCATGTCTAGATCAAAGTATCTCTTCATCTCCTTGTCAAAATCCTCCATGTTTACTTCAAGGATCCATCATGCCTACAAATCCCTCTCATTATCCTATCATTCCCTACATTCCACCTCAACCTCATAGTGGACTCGTGTTTTCTTCCCAAAGTAAATTGTGTCCTACAAGTCAAAATATTTATAAAGGCAAAGGGGTAGACCTTCACAAGAAAGAACCCCTCCATATTAAAGAAAATATTAAGGTCATGGCCTCAGTGACATTCCTTAAGATGTTGGTATCCCTACTAAACCAAAATCCAAATACATGCCTTCCCCTTCATCTCTTCGTTCCATTTTAGGCCCCTATATTGCTCCATCCCTTATGCAGGATCAACAAAGGCATACATCTTTGAGCACCTTCCATCCATCCAAAATAACTCCATATCATTCCTATCCATCTACACATTCTTTTCCTTCTCCAAGCAATTTCAATGCAAAGCATAAAAGTCATAAGTAAAGTAATCCACATGTATTCAAGGATCAACATGTCCCATCTAATCGACATGTCAAAACAAAGAAAAATATGATCCAAAAGGAAGAAGAAAAAATGTCCCACTCAGCAAAAGAAAGAACAATCAAAAGTTATATGGGTTCCTAAGGCACTTGTAGAAGATATGTTCCAAGGAACTACAAAAGCATTAAAAATCAAAAACCATGTGGATCCCTAAGAGGCTTCTTGAAGCACAAAAATGTAAAGAAAAATCCAAATCAACATCTAAAATTGTTGTTCCTCCATCCAAAATTTCCAAATCTATTCCCCTATCACCTCCTTAATCCATTTTGGATCCTTATGTCCCAAAATACCTAGTTGTTCCTCCATCCAAAATTTCCAAATCTATTCCTCCATCACCTCCTTCATCCATTTTGGATCCTTATGTCCCCAAATCCCTAGTTGTTCCTCCATCCAAATCTCAAAATATGAGATCCACTTTTCCTCCATCACTTCACCCTTCAAGATGTGTGCTAATGTTGATCCCGCTAATATTTCCATTCAGTCATGCACCAACCTTTCAATATCTGGTCTATTATCCCACACCTCTTTTTCACTCTTCCATCCCTCTTATCCAATCCTTTGCATAAGAATTTACCCTAGTTTCATTTCATCATCCTACCAACATCTTTGAGCATACCTTCATATCCCTGATCTATTGCAAAACATATTCTAAGGGTACAATCCAAAGAAGTGAGACACTAGAGTCCTTCTTTTATCTCCTATCATGCATCCATTATCTTCCAAAAAAAAATCAAAAAAGAGAAAAGAGATAGATTGGGGGCAAGAGAATATACCATTGTTGGATTGCTTTGAAAATGATAAGGTTATAGCTGAATTCATGGGTTTCAAAGTTGAAATTCCCTCTGATGATCCACAAAATCCAAAAACTAAGGAAATCAACATTGGAGATGTTGAACATGTACACTTAGTTGAGTTCTTATATCCTATTGGAAAAGACATCTTTATCTGACTCTTCAAGCAAAGACCAATGAACTACCTACACAAAACCTTCCTGACCCTATGGATAACATGTACCTTAAACGATACTATATCTAAGTGCTAGGTTAGTTTAGGTTTCCCTTTTTGCATTGCATATCATTTTATTCAAATATCTGCATCACATATAGTTTCTTGTTTAAATGCATCGCATTCAAAAAATTTATGCATTTTCATATAGCAACATTAATAAACAAAGGCAACTATCCAATTTATCATTTGTTTGCATTCAAGACAAACAAGGGTTGTCTCCTTTCTTATATATTCGGACATGAAGTTTTTGAGGACTTAAGGTCATTCATTTTCAACATCACCCCATGACAACGCTTTACTTATGGTTGGGTAGTGATTTCACTATTTGAGACTTGTTAACCCAAAATATATTAATTGCTATATCTCAAACATATTAACAAAATCTCTAATTCATTCTAGACACCTAGTTGATCACATGAATAGTGAAAAATCTAAAATTCTACTTCAGCACCGCTATAATTGTCACACCCAAGTACATTTCATTACTTACAAGTCAAGGCAAGAAAAATAAAAAAAGAAAAAGTGTTATGCCAAATATTCATCTCAAGGAAAAAGAGAAATGATATATAGCTCAAATATCACACATGCGGATGTGACAAAAAAAACTTGACTATGGGAACATGCGAGTAACTCCTTCAGAGCTATGAATGCCTTTTGGCAATGGAGCAATATTTGAGAAATTACAGTCTATAACCTCGTTGGAGCTCTAAAAGCTTGATGGTAGCGAGGCTCTATTCGGGATGCTTTTGAAGTTAGAATAATCCACGTAGCTATTCATATAGGATGCTAAGGATCTTTAGTGAACACAAGAGTAGGAATGAACTCATTTGCACCACATGGGCAAAAAAAGATCAAAGTTTCAAGAACCAATGGGGAAGTTTTTTGTGTCTCTATTTGTAAATCCTATTCACTAAGTGTGTTAATTTGGATGTTCCAAGGGAACTTAAGGATCAATTGACCGCTTATCTTTGAAATTGGTGTATTATGAAATGCTAAACAAACACAGTCATCCTTGTTTGAATAGGAAATGCATCTTCATCATGCATAGTGCATTAACATAGGTCATATAAAAAATTTATTGTCTCCACATGCATTCTGCAGATCGTCATGTCATATAGGTCTACATACTAGGAGCATAGCTAAACAAATCCAAGAAAAAAATCATAAAATGTCCTAAAAAAATCCTAAAATCCTAAAATGTCTTGAAAAATCATAAAAATCATAAAAAGTCCAAAAAAAAAAGAAAAAATCAAAATCAAAATCAAAAGCCTTGGTGAAAACCTGGTAAATAGACACCTTGGTAGTAAAAAAAATAGAATGTCTACCAAGAAGGTGAAAAGCTAGTAAACATGCGCCTCTTGTACAGAAGTGCTCCATCTATCAACACAAATTTGGCATTTCCCATTTTATTTCCTGCGTTCCTACATCTTTACTTTATCTTGTACATATTTTTTAGTCACTTTTGTGACACCCTGGTTCTTTAATAACCCTCAGGGCTTGAAACTGATCAACATCCTAGTCTTAGGGTAATCAACTAATCAATCTAAATGTCCTAAGTAGTTTAATCAAGTCATCTTGATGTCGATAGTACTGAGTCATCCAATCCAAGTCAGTTATCTATCTCCTAAACACTATAGGGTGTTACCACTGAGTAAATAAGCAAAACAAGAACAATGAAAACAATCACTAAAACTGTTTGAGATATGATTGAAATTTTCTTTGTGTGTTGTCTTTTAAATTGATTTTCATTTATTATTCCCTTTGAGTAACTCAAGGAAGTCTATCCTGACTAAGAGGAGCAAAGACTAGGGGCATAATAATTTTATTTGTTTTCTACTTGTAGGAATGATTCTGATGATCTTAAAACATCTCATAAGCTAGGTGTCTGTGATAAGTGCCTTCACATCAAGGTGAAATCGCCACACATACCTTGACTTTGTTTATTTGTATGTTACAGGGAGGTTGAAATCATTTCCTTGTTTGTTTTGAGTAAATTTATTTATTATGCAATCTGGATGCATGCTTAATTTGTCCTAGGATATGAATGATAAAAGGGTCATTGCGGACAAGATAATCAGTATTGCATATGAAAAGGAAGGAACTCTTCTTTTTCTGGTGTGTTTGCATGCAAGTAACATTCAGGTCATCTTGGCTCTTTCTTCCTTGGTGCTTATGTTCGCTTGCTAAGTCAAAAGTACATGACATTCAGGTCATCCAGGCTTTTCATGCCTTGGTGCTTATGTCTATCTCTAACATTGTAAAATGATCAGCGATGATAAATAACAAAAAAAATCCAATGACTAAGTTTTAGGTTGCATTAATACTATGTTTTGTGTATTTCAAGTGATCTTAGCATGATAACATTATTCTCTTTATCCTTTGAATGAGAGCTTGAATTTGAAACAATCATCATCGACACGACTGAGTACCTATGTATGGACATCACAATTCCTACGAGAGATGTTAGATGCATACATGACAACATCATATAGATCCAAAAATGCATTGAATGTCCATTTACATCCATATTATTACATCAAAAAATGAAAAAAATAAAAATAAAAATAAAAATATCATTTGCATTTGCATTCACATTTACATTTGCATCATCATGTTCATCCATTCAATCATTCATTTGCATGATAAAAATAAAAACATCCATGATCATAAGCAATATAGACATACATATAAATAATATCATATCAATAA
The DNA here is from genome assembly GCF_030272615.1 of Cryptomeria japonica. Lineage (NCBI taxonomy): Eukaryota > Viridiplantae > Streptophyta > Pinopsida > Cupressales > Cupressaceae > Cryptomeria > Cryptomeria japonica. The sequence continues at coordinate 858,781,099 of NC_081414.1, read as the reverse complement.
ACACAAGTACAATGAGGTTGATTTATTTGTCATATATATGTCTCATAAAAAATCTCAATGTTAGTAGATACAAATGATCTCAAAATGTCATATACAATGTATATCGGAGCAAGAAATATATCAACGACAAAAATGGGGTACAAATTTTGGGAGATATCTAAAAATATAACTATTTGCCTCTCCCTCATCGCTTGGAGGAGGAGGTGGTGGATACTGTATAGGGGCATCATCCTATCTCGGCCATGCCCTAGCTCCCTCAGATCGAGCCATATACTGAGAATAAGACACTACCTACCTATTTGTTGGTACAACTACACTATAAGTTGCCACATAATACACCGCCCTTCTCATTTGATGTACAACCTCATGTTGGAGGCTAACACACTCTACCCTCATGCTCTACTCTCATACTTTGTAGTTGTTGATCTCTCTCTATGATCCACCAATCTCTCTCCGCTATTTGTTCCCGCATCATTTCCATTTGTGTTGGCAAGCCCCTGAGTCTCCCTCTCAGTGCACAAATAATGTCTACAGGTGTCTAACTTCCTTCTCCTCTCTCCTCACCTCCACCAGCCTGCACCTCCCTCCTCTACCATACCTGTCTAGGAGCTTCATCACCACTAGGTCCCACTGCCTCACCCATCTCAACATCTATTGCAGCCTCTTCTCCTCTATCACCACCTACATCCCCTCCAACTGCTCCTAATGACCCTCCCTCTCCACGCCTATGCTGTCGTCTTGTGATGGGTACTCTACTACTGCTCACACTCAAATCTGCTCCTCCCCTCCTAGGTGTCGCCTCTCTCTGATCTCATGTTGGCCCATCGTCATCCTCATCTATCTAGGGTGCATGCTCTCTCAGGTTTGTGAATTGTGGGAATGGATGTCTCTGAAACCAATCTCTAAATTGGGGAATTACCCCCGCATCTACAACATCTTCCAAGTACTCCCACCTATGTGGTTGTATTCCTACTAACTCCTACATAGCAAGGGCATATGATAGTTTGGGCCCCCATCCTCATTTCTCCACATCAACGAATCATGCATATGTAGTGAACTTCTGAGAGATACTCTATGATCTCCCATACTGCCTCAATACTCAGCTAACCACAAACTTCTCAATAATCACTGTGGATCTCCCAATAAGAGGCTGGGTCATGAACATATCCTTCTGCTTCCTCCTCAATTCATCCCACTACTCTAGACCCCTTGTACGGTCTCCAGACTACTACTATCATGTCATCTAATTTTTGCCTCCAGTAGTCAGTCTTCCCTAGGTGGGGCTATGTGATATATCATGCATATCTATATACAATCAGCTGACCCTCCTGCCGCACATCATCCACAATAGGCCTACAAATTGGGATGTGCTCCCAGGACCAAATCTGCAAAACTAATACACTAGAGGCCATACTCTTTGCCCCTCTATAGGTGATCTCATGCATCTCATGGTACATATGAGCTAGTAAACATGATCCCCAACCTAATCTCACAGGATGAGACAATAATCTCTCTAACATCCTGCCCCATCCACACAAAAATCCCCGTTGTCCCCTATCTAGCATCACAAAGAAGCCTATAATACTAACCAAAACACAAGCAAGGGGGAACTATGCTCCATATCTGATCATCAGGTCATCCCAAGTGATTGAATGATCCAAGATAGTGTCATCATGAAATATACGTCTAAGTGCATCAATACCCTGTCATCAAGAAACATCATAATCCACCTTATCCCCAACAAAAGGGGTCATCAAAATCCTATATCTATCCTCAGGAATGATATTCATCTCCCCAATTAGCAGGTGGAATGTGTTGTGCTCACTATGGAATCGCTCAACTAAAGCAATCAACAAACTGTGATTAACGTGGATATCAGGAATCTAAAAAAAGTATCCAAATCCACACAATCCAATGTGGACTCTATGTGTTTGACAAGTCCCACACTAATCTCATAGTAGGTGGATAAGTACATCTAAACTAAATATTTGGCAACTAAACCTGCAAAATTGAACAAAACAATCATCAATACGTGACCAACTTTGACCTAAGAATGTGTCAAAAATGCTAAAGAATTCAAATTTACAACATTGAAAAAAAATTGATGATTGGACTCTCAAACATAGCCACTGTTTCTCATACGATGAAACACAGAATGGTAGAAAATTGTACAAGTAAACATTACGAGTTGTATGAGTAAACTATCCCATATGATACAATATGCTATGCCAGATGATTAAATAGTTTATGATGAACAAACTCGTACGATACAAGGCTAGATGCAATACGACAAATCTAACATTACCATACGAGAAAATAAATGAGTAAACTATCCCATATGATACAATATGCTATGCCAAATGATTAAATAGTTTATCATGAACAAACTCATACTATATAAGGGTAGATGCAATACGACAAATCTAACATTACCATACGAGAAAATAAATTTTACCAAATACTCGTATGACAAATCCTAGCTAACCATACAATGAAATGACTAGGTATGAACTAAAATGAAGTAAACAATGCAAAATTCAACAAAAATTTACAAAATCTATAATTCAAGAATCTTAAGATCGATCACTTATTGTTGGAGGATAGTTTCAAGGTCAGTTGTGGCATCTCTAGTGCTCAAATCGGTGATCTGGAACTGGAATTGGCATTTTTCTTCAAAGAAGGTTTTTGAAATGTTGAACTTTGAGAGGTGAAAATGAATTGAAAGTGACCCCTTCAACCTCTTATATAGGCAAAACCCTAATTTTCAAACTTGCTCCGATTGGCACAAAATTTGTACTCTTAGCTAAATTGACTGTCTTGAGTCCATTTTCAAGATCAAAATCAAAATCTGACATTAATTTTCTAGTCAAATTCTCAGAACATTGACCACTTGGCACTTTCATCTTCAGGTCAAATTTCACATCATTTTCCGCTCAATTTTTTCGCATCAACTCTGAATTTCTTCAACTTATCTCAAATCAATTCTTACATCAATCTTCGTGCTCATATTATCATTGTGAAATTATTTTATTAGAATTGCCTAAAATCACTGCGCTCTCACTATTTTTTGATTTCACTCTCAAGGGGGCATACTCATTACATCATCATTATCAGTTATTACATCATCAAAAGTAAAAAAAAAATTCAAATCTTCATTTAAAGTCAAGCAAAAAATCTTTTCAATCAGAGATTAATCAAATATCAATCAAATCAAATCAACTAAAACCTTGTTGCTAGGGGCATCTTAACTAAATCACATCATATCAAGTTGAGATTCTTCGATGTCAAATAAAAGAATCTCTAGGGGCATACCACTTTTTTGTCCTTATCTGAATCAAACCTTAAAACGGTGTTCAGTTTCATTGCATCAAATCAAGTTGGACATTCTATTCTGCTAATCGGTTCTTGTTCAATCAAGTTCAGAATCGGTATTAACTCTTCACTCAATCGATTTTAGTTCAATCAAGTTCTACATTAGTACCCATTTCTTGATCCATCAAGTTCAAGCTCGGCAACTCGCTCTACATCGGTCCTAGTTCAATCAAGTTAAGGATTGATATTGCTTTGATCAATCTGTTCAATTTCATCGCTTTAAATCAAGTTGAACATCTTGATCTTCATCGGTTTGTGATCCATCAAGTTCAAAACTGATATCTATTTGACATCAACTATTCTTTGAATCAATGCACTTCTTGCACATCAATTCAAAGAGGGGCAAATATAATACCCTAAAAATGGTCATCTAAACCATGGGCCCCTAATCTCAACTACATCACCAAGGTCCTAACCAAAGACAACTAAATCAATCTTGAGCATCTAATTAATTCTTTCCTCAGTCATCAATGTCACATGGCAAATAAATCATTCTAAATTAATTAAATATTTATTTAATTAATTAATCATTCCAAGTAAATCATTTTAATCAATTATTATTTTTATTTAATTAAATATCCTAGTATATTTAATTAATAAATAAATTTTCCATTAAATCATCAAAAAGGAATTAATTTTTAAAAATGAATTAATTTGCAAAAATGAATTAATTTGCAAAAATGAATTAATTTAAAAAAAAAAAATTAATCATCAAGAAAAGGAATTAAATTGAGAAAAGAAATCAACTTGAGATATTTCTTTTTCTAAATTTGAGATAACTTGAGAAATCTCAGAAAAACAAGAAACGCAATTAAATTGAATAAATCATTTTTTCTAAATTTAAACTCAAAGCAATCTTGAGGAAAAGGTTTCAATTGCATTAAAATGGCCTTTCCTAATAAAACAAATCTTGAGCAAATAAAATAAATATGCATGAAATTAACTAATTTTATCTCAAGTGCATGACTTCAATTGATTTTATCTCCAATGCAAACTCAGACTTGATTCAAATGCATTAAATTAGGCTTTAATTGATTTTATCTCAAAATCATCTCAATCTTAATCTCCTCTGAAACTGAATTAAAGCACTCAATCACTTCAATTCACCTGGATTGTGCTTTCACTTGAGGAATCTCAACCTCTCATCATTAATCAATCTTGACCGTTGGTCTGTCTTTGGATTCCCTATAAATTCAGCCTTTCATCTCTCAATCAAGAGACCCTAGAGATTTATTGTTATTATGCAGTTTTTGCTCTAGAGTCATTGAGAATATTGTGTTTTGATATTATTGCATCTTAGGCTTTTGCATATTAGTTTAATCATGATTGTTTCCATCCATCTAGCTTAATCTTGCATCCATTTAGCTTAATTTTGTGTTCATATCGATTAAATCCTTCATCTTGGTGTAGTCTAGTCATTGGTATTGCTTAGATAAATCTGAGGGCAAGTCTATACTCGCATCTTTTAGGAGGCAATAGGTTGATTTCTTATGGTTTTTACATTCATTGATTATATTTGTCCAACCATGCATGCAATGATTTATTGAAGTGTTTGTGCCTTACAACTTACAGATTACCACTTTTCAGACACACAAATCCAACAAAAATACAAGCTATAATGGAAATAGAATCTCCAAAGAATATTAGTCAATTGTGTTCTCTGCAAGGGAGATTGCAATCAATCAAAAGGTTCATATCTCAGTTAGTTGATTGTTGTCATCCATTTATTCACTTGTTACACAAGAATGTTCCATTCAAATGGGATGCCAAATGTGAGGAAGCTTTCACACAAATCAAGGAATACTTGGTAAATCCACTAGTGCTAGCATCTATTGGCATATGCACACTCCAATGAGACATTGTATGTGATTGAAGGTTTTGTCATTGATGGCAACCTTGCAATCCTATGACACCGGCAAGACATTATACCAGCAAAGCATTACACCAACAAGATAGTACACCGGCATCAACAGATCACTCTACACCGACACCAGCACAGAAGAAAACAAGTATACCAGCACAGAGGCTGATAGGATTTTTGTTATATAATATTTTGTTTATTATTGTAAGCCAACTTGGAAAATTGTAAAATGACTCTTATATATAAAGGAGATCATTGTAGACATTTGTAGGAGTGATGTAGAAGCATTAAGGAAAATATTAGGCAGACCTAATGTGCGAAATATAGGTCAAGGGTATATGTAAAGAACAGAGCAGGAACCGGTACTGAATCTCACATTGAAGATGCTATTGTAAAGTAGTATAAGTCATTGGATTAGTATAATCCTTATTGTAAGTCATTCTGACTTCCCATTAAGTAGTGAGCTCTAGACAGTTGGCCTTCCTGCATGTGCAGGCCCCTATTGTAAGTAATATTCTCTTATTGGCCAGTGAATGAATATTGTGGGTCACAAATCCCACCGAGGTTTCCTTGTTAAACATCTTGTGTTATGGTGTACTTTTCATGTGGATGTTCTTGATTCTATTTATTGCATTATTTCTTACATACCGGTACATTGTTATATTATGTTCTGCATGTTTTAACTTAAGAAATTCTTATCACCAGTTAGATACTGATTCACCCCCCCCCCTCTCAGTATCTATGGGACCCCTAACAATTGGTATCAGAGCTTGGTCCTCTATTTTCAGAAGCCTAATAGCTTGAGGAAGATCTTGACACCGGTAAAGATGGAAAATCTGATGAAGCAACTTGAAGGAGCTCTTACAGACTATGATGCAATGAAATTGAAAAATATCAAATTAGAAGATGATTTAAGGACAGCTTTGTCAACTCACCGGATTCACTATCAGTTTTTGAAGAAAAGATAGCAAATTTTGAGGAAGAACTACTCAAATTAGAAAGGGAAAAAGAAAGAATAATAAACAAGGCAAAACATTTGAGATCTAAATTGAGTCCAAGATTGGACTATTTAGCATCTCTGCGGAAGGAAATTTCTAAGGCACTAACACAGGGAAGCAAAACACCGGCAGAGCATTTGCAGCATCTCACTGATACAGTAAAGAGAACTGAGACAACAATAAAGGATAGTAAGAAGTTTATGGATAGTCTAAACTTAATTTTGGGAGATCTTTTTTAGATAATAACTACCCAGCTACAAGGTTGAGTCTATGGATAGCTGAACCTACAAACTCTACTAACATCTTGACAACCTTTGTCATTGATGCCAAAGGGGGAGTAGTAGGATGAGAAAATTCAAAACATAGGAATCATATGCTTAGGGGGAGCTCTCACATTTTTGGTAAACATTTTTGGTAACATTTTTTTTTGGACTACACATTTTTGGATTCTTTTTGAAATTTCTCATGAGTGTTGCCATCAATGCCAAAGGGGGAGATTGTTGGCATATGCACACTCCAATGAGACATTGTATGTGATTGAAGGTTTTGTCATTGATGGCAACCTTGCAATCCTATTGCACCGGCAAGAAATTATACCAGCAAAGCATTACACTGACAAGATAGTGCACCAGCATAAGCAGATCACTCTACATCAGTACCGGCACAGAAGAAAACAAGTATACCGGCATAGAGGCCAACAGGATTTTTGTTTATTATTGTAAGCCGACTTGGAAAATTGTAAAATGACTCTTATATATAAAGAAGATCATTGTAGACATTTGTAGGAGTGATGTAGAAGCATTAAGGAAAATATTAGGTAGACCTAATGTGCAAAATATAGGTCAAGGGTATATGTAAAGAACAGAGTAGGAACTGGTACTAAATCTGGCATTGAAGATGCTATTTTAAAGCAGTACAAGTCATTGGATTAGTATAATCCTTATTGTAAGTCAGTGTCACTTCCCATTGAGCAGTGAGCTCTAGGTAGTTGGCCTTCCTGCATGTGCAGGCCCCTATTGTAAGTAATATTCTCTTATTGGCCAGTGAGTGAATATTGTGGGTCACAAATCCCATTGAGGTTTTTCCCACACTAGGTTTCCTCGTTAAACATCTTGTGTTATGGTGTACTTTTCATGTGGGTGTTCTTAATTCTGTTTATTGCATTATTTCTTGCATACCGATACATTGTTATATTATGTTCTGCATGTTTTAACTTAAGAAATTCTTATCACTGGTTAGATACTGATTCACCCCCCCCTCTCAGTATCTTTGGGACCCCTAACAGCATCACCAATTAAAGGAAAACCATTATTTCTCTACATCCCGGCTATCATTAGGAGCTCTCCTGGCACAACATGACATTGAAGGGAAAGAAAGAGAAATATACTATATCATCATAAACTTGGTTGGCTATGAGTTAAACTATACAATAGTGGAGAAAAAATGCCTTGTAGTGGTATTCACAACTCAAAATTTGCAACATCATATTCTCACACATTCTGTTAAGCTAATTGCAAAAAATGACCCTCTAAAATATCTGCTTAGCAAGGTAATGCTGACAAAACAACTAGCTAGATGGGGCATGGTGTTGAGTGAGTTTGACATTGAGTATGTTGATCGAAAAGCCATAAAAGGAGAAGTGATTGCAAATCAACTAGCTGAAGCACCCCTGCACAATGATGCACCCTTACTTATTTTGTTTCTAGATGCAGATGTTCTCACTATCAGCACAAAGGCTTGAGAGTTATTCTTTTATGGCTCCTACACACAGCATGGATCAGGTGCAAGAATTTTATTCATAACACCTCAAGGTCACACTATTCCTAAATCAAATAGGTTGTGCTTTCCATGTACAAACACTATTGCAGAATATGAGGCATTAATCATTGGGATCAAGATGGCTATTGAATGGAATATAAAAGAATTACATGTCTATGGAGATTCACAACTAATTATCAACCAAATAAATGATGAGTATCAAATGAAGTATGATAAACTGAGGCCCTACAAGACACTGGTTGAAGATTTCAAGAAATACTTTACTGAAATCACATTTGTTCAGATTCCAAGGAATGAGAATAAATCAACGGATGCCATGGTGACAATAGCATCTCTGATACAAACTCAAGAGAATGAAGAGCGTTATGAATTCTTGGTGGAAGAAATATTTTATCCCGCCCTTGATTCCCATAATGTCCAAATCATCTACAATATATCCAGAACTGATACCTCACAATATAGCCAAACCTATATGTACTTAAAAAATAATATCCTTCTCCCGGACCTATCCTGAAATCAAAAGAGAAACTTTATCCATCAATTAAGCCCATTATACCATTATTGCCAATACCCTTTATAGACGAGGTCTGGATAACACTCTCCTAAGATTTCTCAAACGTGAAGAATCTGAAAAATATCTAAAAGAAGTCCATGAAGGTATTTGTGGCATGCATTGAAGTGGTCTTACACTGTTGATGCAGGAGCACTAGTGTAGTTCTTACCGGTTGAGTAGTTAGTTGTGGAATTGCTTGGAGATCATGGCATTTCTTCATGTTTGAGATTTTAGCATTGTGGATTTGGATTTACTCCCTTGATTTCATTGTCTTTATCATATTCAAGTTTCATGGCATTTGGATCTAATTCTGGTGAGATATCAATTCCACTATTCGCTCGATTGATATGCTCTTACCGGTTAGTCTGGCAGTGTGTTGAGCGAAGATGATATCGGGTTGTGGTTGATTTTTGTTACTTGTGGATTATTAAGTTATGTTTCTTGTACCTTGTTCGATGTTCTCAAAAAACCACGTGTTGGTTTATGCTTTCCGTGATGTTCTTAGTGATTTGAGCCGACATGTTACCATTAGCATGTTTCATTATGAATCGGTTAGTCTTTGGGCTGACTTGATCAAGTTATTATTATTTACGGATGGTATAAATAGAAGTTTTGTGAATCATTTGAGAGGACAAAAGATAGAAGATAGAAGACAGAAGTTCAAGATTGAGCGTAGATGTAGAACCGATGAGATTCTGGTTCGGTAGAACTGAAGTCGAAAGGGATGAGGTCCGAATTAGGGTTGAACTGGTAGATTGTTTTCGGAGGCCAATGTCATGTGTAGATGATTTGAGGATCCTATATTTGTGTTGTAAGCATTTTTTGTATCCTAGACTGTGATCCAGCATGTAGCATATGTAATTCTTCAAATTGTTATAAGATTTGTTCATATTGTTTACCAGTTATGTAGTATGTGGTGTTACCGGTTGTTCTTTCTACTTTATCTGCTGTTATGTTACTTTTTAGTGGTATATCTTGCATGTTGTTTGTGTTAGGCTACAATTCTGGGATGTACTTCATTGAATCTCCCTACCTTGACTACATCAAATGGTATCAGAGTTGGTTTGTGAGCCTATTGTTGGAGGAAAACCTAGTTATGAACCAATTGGTTGGAGAGGAAGTTGAGGAAACTTGTGCACTTGTTTAGATCACCGAATGTGAGGCAGAGCAAGGTTTGTAGGTAGATTTCTGATCCTAGAGCTTGAGCTTGAGATAGTTAGTGGGTGGAGACTTGAACAGATCGCCGATTGAGGTAGGCTGAAGATTGGACCGGTAGATCACTGAGGAGAGGCAACTGGAAGATATAGTCAAGTCACTGAACCCCTAAGGCAGTTGCAAGTACCTACTAATAGATCACCAAACCGAATCAAGCGATGAGGCTCACTTTTCAATTAACCTCGAGAGTCTGATGTAGGAGCATTGGTATAGTTCTTACTGGTTGAGAAGTTAGTTGTGGAATTGCTTGGGGATCATGGAATTTCTTCATGTTTGAGAGTTTAGTTTTGTGGATTTGGATTTATTCCCTTGATTTTGTTGTCTTTATCGTGTTTGAGTTTCATGGCATTTGGATTTGATTCTGATGAGATATCGATTTTGGTATTGGCCTAGTTGATATGCTCTTATTGATTAGTCTGGCAGTGTGTTAAGCTAAGATGATATCGCGTTGCGGTTGATTTTTGTGACTTGTTAATCACCGAGTTATGTTTCTTGTGCCTTGTCTGATGTTCTTGGAGAACCGCTTGTTTTTATATGCTTTCTATGATGATCTTAGTGATTTGAGCCAACATGTTACCGTTAGCACATCTCATTATGAACCAGTTGGTCTTTGGGCCAACTTGATCAAGTTATTTTTATTTGCGAATGGTACAAATAAAAGTTTTGTGAATCATTTGAGAGGACAAAAGATAGAACATAGGAGACAAAAGTTTGAGATCGAGCAAAGATGTAGAACCGGTGATATTTTGGTCCGGTAGGACTAAAGCCAGAAGGGTTGACGTCCGGATTAGGGTTGAACCGACATATTGTTTCCAGAGGCCGATGTGATGTGTAGATGATCTGCAGATCTTATAGCTGTGTTGTAAGATTTTTTTGTATCCTAGGCTACGATCCAACATGTGGCATATGTAATTCTTCAAATTTTTATAAGATTTGTTCATACTGTTTACCAGTTATGTATTATGTGGTGTTATCAGTTGTTCTTTCTTCTTTATCTAGTGTTACATTACCGGTTACCAATATATCTTGCATGTTGTTTGTGTTAGGCTGCAAGGATGGGATTTCCTTCAATGGATCTCCCTACCTTGACTGCATCAACTATCTAAAAAACTCATTCGATTGGGGTAGTATTGGCCCACTATGGAGAGAGACTCCTTCACATACACTAAAAAGTGAAAACAATTTCAGATTCATGGTAATATTATTCATGCACCGGCATAATAATTGCATCCTTTGGCAAGATCATGGTCATTTTCTCAATGGTGACTGGACCTGGTGAAAAAGATTAATCCTTCATCTCCAAATGGACAGAAGTTCATTTTGACTGCAACTGAGTACTTCACTAAATGGATTGAAGCGGTTCCTTTAACAACAGTGACATGAAAATAAATTGCATCCTTCATCCTTAATTATATCATCTATCACTATGGCATTCCCATCTCTATTATCACTGATAATGGAAGATCATTTAAAAATCAAGATGTGCAAGAACTATGTGAAAGATTCCAAATCCAACATCAGTTCTCAACACCATACTATTCTCAAGGGAATGGACAAGCCGAGGAGTCCAATAAGACAAACCTCCAAATCTTGAAGAAAATAATTAATGAGGTTGGCAGGGACTGGCATGTTCAGTTGAATCTTTCTCTATGGGCTTATCACACTGGCATTCATACACCAATTGGAGAAACTCCATATTGTCTTGTATATGGATCAAAATCAATTCTACCAATTGAAGTAGAGATACCTTCTCTACGTTTGTCACTAAAGGGACTCATCCTAGATGAGGAACGAAGAGTATCAAGGTTGCAAGAACTTGAATTGCTACAAGAACGTCGCCAAAATGCTTCTGATCGTTTAAAAGAATATCAACAAAGAATGGTGAGGATCTATAATCACAAGGTTAAACCCAGAGTATTTTAGTTGGGAGATCTTTTTCTCAGGGAAAATCCACGCAACCAACAAGATAGAGAGAAAAAGGGAAAGCTTGAACCAAACTAGTTGGGTCCTTATATCATATTAGCTACATACGAATCTAGAGCTTATAGGTTATCTATAATGGAGGGTGAATGGTATGAAGAGCCAATCAATACCATGCACCTGAAAAATTTATATGTTAGCAAAAAATAAAAATAAAAAGTGAAAAGCAGAAAAGAGAAAAATACAAAAGTAGTGAAAACAACGAAAATAGTGAAAAAATCAAATATAAGAAAAAATGCAATAAAAATAGATGGTGAAAACCTAGCAATAGGCGCTATCTATCTGCTACTTCTTCTATATATGAGTTCACATTTCTCTCCGCATCCATCCATCACATCTATGTATATTCATATTAAGGCCTTTTGTACATAATTAGGCATAGCCATCTCGCCATGTTTTTATCATTGTTGTATATCCATAATCAAGTTTGTTTCTAGCTAGGGGAAAAATCTTGAGCTTAGCTAGCGGAAACATTGAAAACTTGGAAAAATATAAAAAAAATCAAAAAACTTAGAAAAACCAAAAAACGATTTGGAGTTTGAAAACAAGCAACAAGCAGTAAGACAACAAAGCAAAACAAAAGCAGGACGTAGACAAAAACTGAATCATGAAACTCAAACTTTGGAAGGATCAACAAGCAAGTAGTAAAACATATCAACAATCATTAATTGAGATGATTATATTTGTTATGACTAAGAGAACGTACATGTGACATGCATGATTCAATGTTTGTATCTTGATTTTTGTTAATCATGTTCCCTATGTAACTCGATGATATCTGAGACTAGAGGAGCTATGATGGGGCATGATTATTTTATTTGTTTTATGTTTGTGGTTTATCTATTAGTAATATATGTACTTGTCTAAGGACATGATCAGCAAAAGACCACCGAGGACGTATCGAGTCATATATGGAAGGGGATAATCCTTGTCTGTTATGCAAGAAATACTCAAGTCATCTTAGTTCCTTATACCTAGATTCTTGTATTAACTTGCTAAATCAAAATCCATGTAAGAAATACTCAGGTCATCTTGGTGTAATTGTACCCCAGTGCTTGTATTTTCTTACAACATTTTAAAATCTCAATGATGAAATAAAGCATTGTTCCAAAATGCAGAAAAGATGACAATATCATTTAGGTAGGTCTTTGTATTTGCATTTTCATTTTAGGTGTTCATTATCATTTGCATTATAAGAATTTATATCATTCATGATCAATCGTTGAAAAATAATGATTGAGTAATATAAGAATTTATATCATTCATTATCATTTGCGTTATAAGAATTTATATCTAAACCACTCCCTCGACCCATATCTCTCTCGCCACCTCTGCCTAGACCAAGTAATAATGGTCCTCCTCGCCCTCCACCCCTTCCTACATCCTTGCCTTCGATAGGTGGTGAAAGACCTCACCCTCTAAGCACAAAAGGTCCACCTCAAACACATGGTTTGTTGCCTCTCCTACCACCTCTCCTCCCACCTTTGCCATCATCCCCCTCCTCTCCATCCCCTCCTCGACCACCCTGTTGTCATGTTGGTAAATAGATTTGTCCCTTTCAAGAAATTTATTTATTCTCTCGGAACAAAAATGTAACTCTTGTAAGCCCCATTATGAAAGTAAAGAAATTACCAACAATTGGATGAATTAATTAAAATTCAACCTCTGCATTAGAGGGAAGCTCCTTGTATGATTCCTAATGAATTTAATACACAAATGAAATGTTGACACTTTTTACCAGAAAGCGTGGAAAGGCTTTAGTATTCATCCATCAACACAAAAGAATGCTTTCAAACTGAAACAAATAAAATATTCTGAACATTCAACTAAGCTCACAGACTCTGATTCACACACATGTTCACTTAATAAATTCAGAGCATAGAAAATGCACAACAGTATTGATGTCTAATCCATTCTCTCTCATGCCTCACAAGACAAGGGGGATTAGCACAACTCAATCCACAATGAATCTGCTAACAAGTAATGGTAACCATGAATTGAGAAAAAACATAGAAATAACTGATCATAAAATTATATCATGTCCATAGTAGATTTCTCAAGAAAAATTGCTAATCTTCAAACACACAAATTCAAAGACTGCACATCATAACACTTTATTGATAATCAACCATTCTAGTTTTAAAGCAATTCATAGAAAAACCAAAATGAATATTATCTGCTGCTCAAAAAATGACATTTTTTTTGGACCTTAATAAAAACAAGCTTCCCATCTTAAGTAGCATCCAAGCTTGTAGTTTTACATGACAAATTTAAACCTTACTTTAACCAAAGATTAAAGAAACTGTTTGCTAAAATAGGAAAGAAAAACTAAAACAACAACCACTGCGAGGCTGACAACTCATTATTGGATTAATTATGCTTCTGCTATGGCAGAGGAAGTTACTGATCTATCCTACTTTGCCACAGAACCACACCATTCTAGGTGTTCCACCAAGAAGCTCAAGATGACCTAAAAATAAGGAAGACCAATGTGTTAAATATTTTGATTCCACACCTCCTTATCCATGTTCACTTATGCCACTCTTGTCTTTTGTACCTTCAAATGATCAAAATAGACTGTGAGCATCGATTCGAACCTAGCCACCTTTGAGAAGTCATTCATGGTCAAAGATTTCATCATCTGAATGAATTCTATTCTAATCTGAAAGATCTCGGTCATACCTGTGGCTGCCTCAATTGTCTAAGCATCATCTTTCATGAGTTGGATGTCAATGCACTTGAGATCCTTTTGCATTGTATCAATCAAGTCTGTCAATCCTCTGAGCAGTTTGGTGGACTCTCTGTAAACTTGTTTAATGATCTAGTTACACCACTCCACATTCTTCTTTGATACATACAATACATTATCATCCAGATTTTCTACTAGTTTTTCGGCTAACAACTTCATCACTTCATATTTTTGTATATCATTCATTTGCACAAGGACCGCCACCCATTTGATCCTTTCTTTCTCCCAAGCCACTGTCTCCAGCTCTAATTCCTTGCTCACATTCTTGGCATCTTTATAAACCTTCACCAGATTGACGATGCAGTCTAATCTCTATTGCATTATAAGATCCAACCATTTATTGATCATCTCTGTAACTAATTTGTTCCTTTGAACTTGGTCCAACATCTTCTGATTGGCTGGAGATTTGGGATCAAATGATACTGGTATCTATAACAAAGGCTGGGGGGTTTGGATTATAGATGGAATTCATATACTCAGCCATCTGAGTAATGGCTTGCTTCAATTCCCTTTTATCTTTTTCATCCTTCCATGTTCTTGAAATTATTCTTTTTGTGGATGACTCCAAATGCTTAACATCTATGGCATGTGAAGCAACTCCAAATTCTATCTTTTCAACTGTAAATTCCTCCTCAGTAGCTTTGTCTGCATCTCTCCCTAGAATTGGCTTAGCTATCTCAGTCATCCAGTGACCTGTTGCTTCATCCACTTCAAGCATTGTCTGTGTCTTGATTTTTTTCCGCTTTGAGGCCTTTCCCAAACATTTGCTGACCATGTCTTCCATAGGGATTGTAATCAACACTACACTCTATTTCTTTCCAACCATCATGGTGTGTTCGCAGGCTCTTTGGGTGGAGGGGCTATCTATATATTGGGTGAAGTGACAATGACTAGGGTGTTCATGGGGTCTTGTTTACTTTCCTCTTCTTTACCCATGACCATTTCCTGCATCGTAGGTTCATCCAAATCCTATTGATCCATTATTACTTCTACCTCTTCACTAGGGTCTAGGTCTACAACAACCTATTTTAAAATGGCATCCCTACTCTTCATCTTACTTCTGGACTGAGTTACTCGAGTGGCTATGGAACTTGATGGTGACCTCTTTGATCTCCTAGGTTGGATTTTATCAACAATAGGCCTTGAAACACCTACAACATTAACAATTTCATTAGAGAAAGAAATGGGAGATTGAGTCACAATGTGTGAATAAACTCTTAGTTCATGTGAGATCCCTCCTTAAAATTTTGATTTCTCAGCCATCTCTCTATTCGTCTTATAACATTAAAAGTTCTGGCTTGAACATTGTCATCCTCTTTTCTATCCCAATCACTCTCTGGAATTGGCTTTCCTTGAACCTCTGTGTCGAACTCAAGGTCTAAGATATCTTCCCCTGTATCTTCTTGTACTCTAGATATATTGATTGGAAGCTTCATGGTAATTATTTGTTGCAAAGTGAACCTTGACCACTGTCTTTTCCTTACCTCAAATTCATCATTGTAATTCTCCCAGTAATCCTCCAATTGCGGTTCATGACAAAAATGGTTTTCCACATTTATATTTTCAATGACATAACCTCTACTATCAAACTTACGTCTTGCCACATATGGCTGTAGGTTCATCCTTTTGAATTCCAATTCTAAGTTCAGAGCGTCAGATATGGATTTGCAGCTATAGTATCCAAGTTCAATAGGGAATACAACTCCAGACTCGTCCTTTGTTCCCAATCTCTTATCAATGTAAGCTAGCTACCTACTCACCTCTATAAGTACATAGCTATCGGAGGCATACCTAGGAAGCTTGAATGGTTGACCCTCAAAACCACCTACCCGTAGGTAAGTGAACCTGGTAAATTGAATAAAGAAGCTACCATATATGCTTATGAACTCCATTTCTTCAACAAACATTCTCCTGTTTGCATCCCCTTGGAGCTCAAAAGGAAGTTTTCGCACGAAGACACCATTCCATCTATCAATTTTCTCAACATGTCTTTGCTGTTGTAATAGGGGATAATAATTATACACCCTCATCCCATCTACCCAATATTCGTTAAGAAAATCAAGGCAATCCCTTGTACAAGCTAGTATGTAGAAAAGATAAGAAGACATAAAAAAACCTGACATTCTCACAAAATTACTCAACCCTTCATGAAGTCTTTCCATAATTACTTGAGATCAATCAAGATACATGTCACCAGATAACAACACTTGGATGAAAAAGTACATCCAATCTTCCTAGTAGAAAGAATGTGAGTTTCCCTTCACCCTGTTCAGAAGTATCACAATATCCCACACTTCTATGATGAAATGATCTCTAGTCAGGGGCTTTGGTAGTCGTGACCCACCTTTTTGAACTTTCAAGAGCCAATTCCTAGCAATCACACTCATGTACTTAATTTTCTTTTCCGAGAAATAGGCATACGAGTTCTCAATGGTCCAATCCTCATATTCATCCTTGTGTGGAATTCCCAATGCCACCATTATTGTTTCTCTGTTGATATTGACTAGCATCTCACCATTACTAGGTTTGATGCATCTGTTCTCCGTATCATACCTATTCATGAAAGCAATCACCAAATCCGGACATGGTGCGACAAGTGGGAATGCAACAGGTTCAACAAGACCGATTTTCACTATTTTCGGCATCACTGAACCAGTTTGAGGGTTCTTGGCTCTCTCTAAGAAATCTCCTCAATCAACATGAACTAAGGAAGTATCTTCTAGCTCTGGTAATATTCTCACTAGACATGAGGTCCGACCAAGCTTCTCCAATATTGGTCTCATACTTGCCTATCTATACTTCTAACCAAGAAATTCTTAAAGCAAGGCAAAATTTTACTCGAGCAATTTAGAGATTTTCTTCCTATACTGATAAATCTTCAAAACTAAAAGAAACATAGCTTAGGAGGAGTCGTCTGAACTTACTCGTTACCACCATGAAAACTAGAAACTTTCTCAGGAAATCAGAGCTGGTTTTACCTTCGGCACCTCCAATTTGCTCAAGTATAGTAGTTGCAACCCTTACAAACTATGGAAATAAATTCATACATTCCTTTTGAACAGACGGTAAAATATCTATAAAGCCATACACGCTTCATAATATTTCACTCAAGCATGCAAAGTAATAGTGAAATGACTAAAATCTAACACCTTCTTAATTATCCATCACTTCCGCACAAGTAGTTGATGCATTCATGATTACTTTCCATATTTAGAATTTTAAACTACTGAATGGTGGGAATATTCCTTCTTGCCGCGCCACTTTCATTATCATCAAGAGCCTTAGAATTAGTTTTCAAGTGGACTTATGAACCTTGAACCATTTCACAAAGTGTTCAATAGTTCAAATTCATTTAGGAAGTACAACAATGAACAAACCGCATACAACAATACTGGGAATGAGAAACAACAAAGATTATTAAGCATAATCCTTGAACCATTTGAACCGCTTGAACCCTTTGAACTGCTCCAAAATTGGTTCAAAGTTCAAGTTTAGAAACTAACTTAAAACATATAGACATCCGCTCGTTATACAACAATACATTGTCGTGACTTACAAAAGACATTTTGAACCTTGAACCAATTTGGTTCACGCGTTCAAAGTTCAAAATGTATGACAATAATGTGCTTGCTTTTGTGAAGACAAAGACCACTAATGACTTCTATTTTTTTTTCTTTTTTAAAAATGTACTTTCAACCTTGAACCTATTGAACTTTTTAGAAAGAGTTCAACGATTCAAGTACGAAGGAGAAAAAAGGACCCGACAAAAATAAAGGCACAATAAGGTAACCCACAAGTATGAATATTCAAAATGGAAAGTTTCAAGGGAGGACAACATCAGCTCTGAATGGGGACTAGGACTGAGAAGGAACTAGAAATGAACTCCAAAATCTTTGGTTTCGCAAGCAGACTTTATTTAAAGACCCAAACAGAAGCAAAAATAGAAAAGACACACAACTACTAATCAAACCAAAATACTATATACAAAACCATGAGCGACTCTCATTTACAATTGGTATAATTTCAAATCCTG
The DNA here is from genome assembly GCF_030272615.1 of Cryptomeria japonica. Taxonomy (NCBI): domain Eukaryota; kingdom Viridiplantae; phylum Streptophyta; class Pinopsida; order Cupressales; family Cupressaceae; genus Cryptomeria; species Cryptomeria japonica. Next base: position 858,762,559 of record NC_081414.1, on the reverse strand, counting down.
ACCATTATAGGTTAGGGGAAGAGTGGTACCATCCTGATATGCAATTTTGAAAGAGTTAGGACCTTTTACCTCATGAATCACAAACGGTCCCTTCAACAATGATTCGAATTTCATATGTGCCCCTTTTGGCTCCCTTCTTCTATCCCAAAGAAGTACTTGATCACCTAGCATGATTTTTTGTGGCTTGGACAGCTTGTCAAATATCTTCTTCACCCTCATCTGATGCTCTATTATCTGATCTACTAATTTATCTCTCTCTTCATCAATCCTCATCAGATGCATAATTCATTTTTCAAGAGAATCCTGAAAATAAACGTCCTCAATGACAGTCTGTAACTTGGTTGCTGCAAGTTCTAGAGGAAGCGCTACTTGAGCCCCTACACCATATACTAGTTCAAAAGGTGACATCCCAATAGCCCTCTTTGGTGATGTATGATCAACCCAAAGAGATTCATACAACTTTTTATGCCAATCTTTGAAGTTTTCGCTCACTAATTTCTTCATGATATTTATAAGGTTTTTATTGCTGGATTCAACTTGACCATTTCCCTGAAGATAATAATCAGAAGATTGGGCAAGGGATATCCCATGATCATAGAAGAATAATGAAATCTCAGTAGAAGAAAAATTAGTGGCATTATCAGCCACAAGTTTTAGCAGAACTCCAAATCGAACCAAGATATTCTCCTTGATAAAGTTGCAAACAACCTCAGAAGATGTCTTTCGTACTGAGATGGCTTCCACCCATTTAGTAAAATAGTATGTAGCTGTCAGTATATGTGTATGCCCCACACTTGAAGTTGGCATCAAAGGACCTATAAAATCCAAACCCCATTGTTTAAAGGGTTCATCCACAATCACGGGTCGAAGCGGTAATGCTGCAAGCTGCAACTTTCCTGTGAACAACTTACACTTCTCACACCTAGCTACCCATGCATACGCATCTTTGAACATCCCTGGCCAATAATAAAAAATTCCTCAAAATCTTGTAAGCAGTTAGTGTGGATGAAAAATGGCCACCACAAGCTTCATCATGAAACATTTTCAACAGACTCTTGAAGCGATTTATCTACATAGCACAAGAAGGTTCCATCTAATCCCCTTTTATATAACACATCATTAAAAATGACGTATTTGGCAGCTTTTAATCTCAAGTTCCTCTTCTCTCTTGAAGAAAGATGTACTAGGAAATCTCCATATGTCAGATAACAAGCAAAATCTACAAACCAGGAATCTTGGAGGCCAATAAACAAGACTAAGGGCAATTCCTCTATCATCTCTTCCTTACTCTCAACAATTAATTTGCACAAACCTTGTCCTCTTACCAATTTTGTGGGCTTAATGTCTAAATTGAACTCTTGAATTTTTGACACCCAGGAGGCTCTCTTATTCATTCTTATATCTTGTTGTGTCAATATGCTCTTGACTACGAAATGAGGCACATAAACAATGGCATGGGAATAGAGAATATAGTACCTGAACTGCTTTATGGCCTTCACAACCACATATGCTTTTTTTCCATTAGTGAATATTTCAATTCATGCTTTTTCAATGGTACACTCATGAATGATATTGGGACTTCTTCGTTACCCTCTATTTTTTGTAGCAAAATTCCTAACATAGTATGCTCTGAGGCATAACAATAAATTAGAAAGTCTTTCTTAAAATATGAATTAACCAGAACAGGCACATGACCAATTGTATTTTTTATTGATTCGAACGCTTTCTTCCCTTCATCATTCCATTTAAAAGCTTTTTTTTCACTCATCAAATTCACAATATACCTAGTAGTCTCTGCAAAATCTCGGATGAACCTCCTTAGAAAATTTACCTATCCAAAGAAGGATCTAACAACATTTCTATTTGATGGTAGACTTAGCTATTGAATTGCTTTTACCCTTTCAGGGTCTATTCTCACTCCCTCCTTAGAAATAATATGACCTAGCAACTTACCCTTTGTCACCCCAAATACTGACTTCTTTGGGTTTAAGGACACTCCATGCTCACGACATCTCTGAAACACTTGTCTCAGATCCCTTAGGTGATGTTTCCTTCTTTTTGAGAAAACTGTTAAATCATCTAGATAAACAACAATTATCTTATCCTTCAAATGTCCAAAAGACAAATCCATAGCACGTTGAAATGTCGCTCCTGCATTGATCAAACCAAATAGCATTTGGTTATAAGTAAACATACCGCAGGGAGTAATAAAGGCAGTCTTATGTTGATCAGCTTCCTGAACAGTGATATGATTGTAACCTGAAAACCCATCAAGCATGGACATCATCTCTGAACCTGAAACTATTTGTAAAATATGGTCCATGGCTGGTAATGGATAATTATCTTTTAGGCTAGCTTGATTCAAATTTCTAAAATCTACACAGATCCTTATTTCTCCATTTTTCTTCCTAACAGGAACAATATTAGCTATCCATGTAGAATGATGAATGGGGTATATAATTATATCCTTTAACACTTTATCTACTTCCTGAAATATGGCCTCAGCTACTTTGGGATTGAAACTCTTAAGCTTTTGTCGAAAAGGACTTACTCCAAGTTTCAGAGGAATTTGATGCTGGAATTTTTCCTCTCTAAAGTTCTTTATATCATCATAGCACCAAGCGAACACATCTTTTAACTCCAACAAGAGATTAATGAACCTCTCTTTTTTTGCAGGCATACAACATTTTCCTAGATTGATATATTTAGGTTCATCCTCAGTATCGATGTTAATCCTTTCATAACCTCCAACATCCTAAACCTTAGGGGATCTGTCACCTTTGTTTTTCTTGTAGGCATCATGATGATCGAATATACATTCTAATGAAACCAACCTTTTAGGGATCTTGTTACCCTTTAATTGCATAACTCCTTCAATCAACTCCTTGGCTCGTTTTGGTGAAAATTCTTTACACTCTGCATCAGAACCTTCAAAATATGTAGCAGAAAATGTTTCTACACTTTGCATAAAATTATTAATTTGTTTGTCATTTTCAAATACCTGCCAGTATGCAGAGTTATCTAGGACACTAGGCTGATACACTAACTCTACTCTGTAAATATCATTGACAAACTCAGGATGTGGAACCAGTAAAGAGGCTGACACGGCTAATGAATTTGCTTTTGAATTCAATTCTTTGGGTATGGCCTCAATGGAAAATGCATCAAAATCTTTGATTTCATCCTAGACTCTATTCTGATAGTGTTTGAACCTTTCATTTTTTACATTAAACAACCCTTTGACCTGTTTTACAATCAGTTCGGCATCTCCTTTGACTCGTAGGAGTTTTACTCCCAATCTCTTAGCTTCAGCTAAACCTAACAACAAAGCCTCATACTCAGTCATATTGTTGGTGTTTTTGAATTCCAACTTAAAAGAAAAAGGAATATGATTGTCGGAAGGTGGAATCAACACTACCCTTGCACCTGAGCCTGACGTCGTACAACTACCATCAAACTTCATTAACCATAGGTTTTCTTCTCCCTTGGGCTGTGATGGATCTCCCACTACCTCATTATCAAAGAAAATCATGTAGTTTCCAAATTGAAATTCATGATACAAAATTTGAGCTCTTGGCTCATTAGAAGGGAAAATAGTGAATTTAGACTTTGGTTCAGGCTGCAGAATGGCTCGCTGTTTTCCAACCGGAATTGTTGCTTGAGACCAATCCATTTTAATTTCACCTCCTAAATCCCTACAAAATGTATGACTTAGCAACATACCATAGCTAGCTAGGATGTTAGCTGTCAGAATAGTCAAATTAATTGTTTTGTTCGGGTGGGCGGGAAGAACTACTTGAGCATCCTTAACTTGTCCTAACAGAGGAATTTGCTTTGAATCCATAGAATAACATCTACCAAATGTTTTTGTCAAGGACAATCCTAATGCTTTAGCTACTACATAAAGAATTATATTATCAGATGCACCTGAATCTATAATACAATTATCTAACTTATGAACATTTATGAACAATGATATGTAAAAGGGTTCAGGTTTTAACTCTAGAGAAGACAAAGAATCATCTGTTTGGAGAGCAGTTATTTCAGGCACCTTTTCATGAACAACGGGGTGAAATGACTCATCACTGCATGAGGCAACGTGGCATTTACTGACTGTTATGTTCCATTAGCTTGTAGTACATTACTTCCTTTTACGAACCGAACAAGCTTATCTAGCTCTTTGGGGTTTAGCTTGAGGTACTCGGGAGGTGTAATTTGGATTTGAGATGATTTTGCAAAACTCTACAATATAAAATGAACTTTCTTTTTCAACAGACCTTAAAAATGGAGACTCTTACAGTTTTTAATCATTTTTATGAAATTTTGAAACAATCTCCTTACCTTTGAAATTCATAGCAGAAGATGAAGAAGCACCCTGAGGTTTTACATTTTGTTGATTTCTTGTGAGTACAACACATGAAGGGTCTTCTAAAGTAACCAAAATATCACCCCCTCTTTCTGAATCTGACTCGTACTCTAGGAAGTGGATTTCAGAGCTGCCAGGTTGCTTTAAAGATTCTTATTCACTCCACTCATTTGGGGTATCTTTAGAATTCATCAATTGTGCATAACACAACATTTTAGGACAGGAACTACGCTCATGTTCATCAGTTAGATGAAAAACACACATACTCCCTTTAAGTGCTGGTGCCTCAATTTCTAATATCTACTGAGCAGGGGGTAATTGCAAAACCTTATTCCCAAAGCCCAAATACTGATTTCTATTTCTCCTAGGTATATCTTGATAGGGAGATGGGTATGAGGTACTGGCTTTAGGTAATTGTCTTTTAAGGGTGTAATCACATCATTCATCAATCTTTGGATCATAGGATCAGAAGAAGTTGAAGGTTGGGAAGGGGAAGTTTGTAATTCTCTTTTTCATTTACCTGTCATGATTAGATCATCTTCCAACTCAATGGAAAGGGTTTTGGCAACACTTAAATCTGCAACTCTTTTCCTGCAGATCAAGAAACCTATTTCTGAAGGTATAGAATTTATAAAGAAACACTTCAAATTATCATCTAAGGGTTTTTGATTGACCAAAATTTTATGCACAATTTTATCAAATTTTGCTAAAAAGTCCCTCATAGACTCCAGAATCTCTTTCTTTAGTTAGGCCAGTTGAGCCAAGAGACAGTGTTCATCTTCAGCTACTTTGAATCTTGCCTCAAACCTTGTTTTCAAATCCTGCCAATTTGTTATCACACTGTTCGGTAAGTGATAGAACCAATCTGTTGCTACTCCGGTTAGTGTTTGAACAAACAATCTTACAACAACATCCTCATGTTGAGAAACTATTATCCCACAAGATACATTGAATGCATTCAGGTGCTCATCAACAGTGATTTTCCCATCCCCACTGAACTTTGGCAAGTGATCTCTAGCACCTTTGGGTAAGGGGTTCAAATTTAATCCTAAATTCAATGGACCTACAGCAGACCCCCAAGGATTATTTACTAACATTAGAAATATGATATTGAGCAGAGTTGGGTTGATTATATTTGGTAAAGTAATATCATGCAGGTTCAAAGCTTGACACACTGATGACACAGGAGATGATGGAGACGGGGAAGGAGGCCTACTTCTTGCTCATCTTTGAGATAAAAAAGTGGGTTGAAAATTGAGGTTCTGTAACTCCTATAAGATAGAATCAACTATCCCCTCCCTTCTTTGGGACCTAGTATATCTCTTTGACTCCAGTCTTGCAACTAGGTAACCAGTCTTATAATTCAACTCCCCAATAGAGTTGGCAAAAGTCTATTGGTAAACAGATTTGTCCCTTTCAAGAAATTTATTTATTCTCTCTGAATAGAAATGTAACTCTTGTAAGCCCCATTATGAATGTAAAAAAATTACCAACAGCTGGATGAATTAATTAAAATTCAACCTCTGCATTAAAGGGCAACTCCTCGTATGATTTGCAATGAATTTTATACACAAATGAAATGTTGATGCTTTTTACCAGAAATCTTGGAAAGGCTTTAGCATTCATCCATCAACACAAAAGAATGCTTTCAAACTGAAACAAAGAAAATATTCTGAAGATTCAATTGATTTCACAGACTTTGATTCACACACATGTTCACTTAATAAATTCAGAGTATAGAAAATGCACAACAGTATTGATGTCTAATAGATTCTCTCTCATGCCTCATAGGACAAGGGGGATTAGCACAACTCAATGCACAATGAATCTGCTAACAAGTAATGTTAACCATGAATTCAGAAAAAAAACATAGAAATAACTGATCATAAAATGATATCATGTCCATAGCAGATTTCTCAAGAAAAAATACTAATCTTCAAACACATAGATTCAAAGACTACACATCATAACACTTTATTGATAGTCAGCCATTCCAGTTTTAAAGCAATTCATAGAAAAACCAAAATGAATATTATCTGCTGCTAAAAAAATCACAGTTTTTTGGACCTTAATAAAAAACAAGCTTTCCAACTTAAGTAGCCTCCAGGCTCATAGTTTTACATGACAAAGTTAAACCTTACTTTAACCAAAGGTTAAAGAGACTGTTTGCTAAAACAGGAAAGAAAAACAAAAACAACAGCCATTGCGAGGCTGACAACTCATTTTTGGATTAATTATGCTTCCACTATGGCGAAGGAAGTTACTGATATGTCCTACTTTTCCATAGAACCGCACCATTTCAGGTGTTGCGCCGAGAAGCTCAAGATGACCTGGAAATAAGGAAGACCAATGTGTTGAATCCTTTGCTTCCACACATCCTTATCCATGTTCACTTGTGCCACTCTTGCCTTGTGTACCTCCAAATGATTAGAACAGACTGTGAGCATTGATTCGATCCTAGCCACCTTTGAGAAGTCATCTGTGGTCAAATATTTCATCATCTGAATGAATTGTATTCTTTCCTGAAAGATCTTGGTCATATCTGTGGCTGCCTCAATTGTCTTAGCATCATCTTTCATGATTTGGATGCCAATGCACTTGAGATCCTTCTACATTGTATCAATCAAGTCTGTCAATCCTCTGAGCAATTTGGTGGAATCTTCGTGAGCTTGTTTAATGATCAAGTTACGTCACTCCACATTATTCTTTGATACATATAATACATTATCATTCAGATTTTCTACTGGTTTTTCGGCTAAGAACTTCATCACTCCTTAATTCTATATATCATTCATTTACAGGAGGACCACCACCCATTTGATCCTTTCTTTCTCCCAAGCTACTATCTCCATCTCTAATTCCTTGCTCACAGTCTCAACATCTTTATAAAACTTCACCAAATTGATAATGTAGTCTGATCCCTGTTGCATTATAAGATTTAACCATTTATTAAAAATCTCTGTAAATATTCTATTCCTTTGAACTTGGTCCAACATCTTCTGATTGGCCGAAGATTTGGGATCAAATGATACTGGTATCTATGACAAAGGCTAGGAGTTTGGATTATGGATGGCATTGATATACTCATCCATCTGAGTAACAGCTTGCTTCAATTCCATTTTATCTCTTTCATCCTTCCATGTTCTTGAAATTATCCTTTTTGTGGATGACTCCAAATGCTTAACATCTACGGCACGCGAAGCAACTCTTAAGTCTATATTTTCAACTGTAAAGTCCTCCTTAGTAGCTTTGTCTGCATCTCTCCCTAGAATTGGTTTGGCTATCTCGGTCGTCCAGTGACCTCTTGCTTCATCCACTTCAAGCATTGTTTTCCTCTTGAGTTTTTTCTGCTTTGATGCCTTTCCCAAACATTTGCTGACCATGTCTTCCATAGGGATTGTAATCGGCACTAGACTCCATTTCTTTCCAAGAATAGCTTCCAACCATCATGGTGTGTTCGCAAGCTCTTTGGGTGGAGGATTTTTCTATATATTAGGTGAAGTGACAATTACCAGGGTGTTCATGGGGTCTTGTTTACTTTCACTTTCTTTACCCATGACCATTTCTTACATCGTAGGTTCATCCAAATCCTATTGATCCATTGTTACTTCTAACTCTTCACTAGGGTCTAGGTCTACAATAACCTATTTTAAAATGGGTTCCATACTCTTCTTCTTACTTTTGGACCAAGTTACTCGAGCGACTGTGGAACCTAATGGTGACCTCTTTGATCTCCTAGGTTGGATTTTCTCAACAATAGACCTTGAAACACCTGCAGCATTAACAATTTCATTAGTGGAAGAAAGGGGAGAGTGAGTCACAATGTGTGAATCAACTCTTAGTTCATGTGAGGACATGTGAGATTCCTCTTTAAACTTTTGATTTCTCATCCATCTCTCTATTCATCTTATAACATTAAAAGTTTTGGCTTGAACACTATCATTCGCTTTTCTTTCCCAATCAATCTCTGGAATTGGCTTTCCTTGAACCTCTGTGTCGAACTCGGGGTCTAAGATATCTTTCCCTGTATCTTCTTGTACTCTAGATATATTGATTGGAAGCCTCATGGTAATTATTTGCTGCAAAGTGAACCTTGACCACTGTCTTTTCCTTACCTCAAATTCGTCACTGCAATTCTCCAAGTAATCCTCCAACTGCGATTCATGACAAAAATGGTTGTCCACATTCAGATTTTCAATGGCATAACCTCTACTATCAAACTTACATCTTTCCACATATGGTTGCAGGTTCATCCTTTTGAGTTCCAATTCCAAGTGCAGAGTGCCAGATATAGATTTGTAGCGATAGTATCCAAGTTCAATAGGGAATACAACTCCGGACTCACCCTTTGTTCCCAATCTCTTATCAATGTAAGCTAATTGCCTGGTCACCTATATAAGTACATAGCTATTGAAGGCATACCTAGGCAGCTTGAATGGTTGACCCTCAAAACCACCTACCCGTAGGTAAGTGAACCTATGAAATTGAATAAAGAAGATACCATATATGCTTATGAACTCCATTGCTTCAACATACATTCTCTTGTTCACATCCCCCTGGAGCTCAAAATATTTTTTTCCTACGAAGCTACCATTCCATCTATCAATTTTTTTAACATGTCTTTGCTGTGTAACAGGGGATAATAATTATACACCCTCATCCCATCTACCCAAGGTTCATTAAGCAAACCAGGCCAATCCCTTGTACAAGCTAGTATGTAAAAAAGATAAGAAGACATATAAAAACCTGACATTCCCATAGAACTCTTCATGAAGTCTTTCCACAATTACCTGAGACCAATCAAGATACCTCTCACCAGATAACAATACCTAGATGATAAAGTACATCCAATATTCCTTGTAGAAATAATGTGAGTTTCCCTTCACCCTGTTCAGAGGTATCACAAAATCCCACACTTCTGTGATGAAATGCTCTCTAGTCAAGGGCTTTGGCATTCGTAACCCTCCTTTCTAAAATTTCAAGAGCCAATTCCTAGCAATCACACTCTTGTACTTACTTTTCTTTTCTGAGAAATAGGCATATGAGTTCCCAATGGTCCAATCCTCATATTCATCCTTGTGCGGAATTCCCATTGTTGTCTTTATTGTTTCTCTATTGATACTGACTAGCAGCTCACCATTACTAGTTCTGATGTATCTATTCTTTGTCTCATACCTATTCATGCAAGAAATCACCAAATCCGGACATGGTGCGACAAGCGGGAACACAATAGCTTCAACAAGACCACTTTTCACTATTTTCTCCATCGTTGAACCAGTTTGAGGTTTCTTGGCTCTCTCTAAGAAATCTCCTAAATCAACATGAACCAAGGAATTATCTTCTATCTCTGGTAATATGCTCACTAGACATGAGGTCCAACAAAGCTTCGATAATATTGGTCTCATACTTGCCTATCTATACTTCTAACCAAGAAATTCTTAAAGCAAGGCAAAATTTTACTTCAGCAATTTAGAGTTTTTCTTCCTATACTGATAAATATTCAAAACTAAAAGAAACATAGCTTAGGAGGAGTCATCTGAACTTACCTGTTACTACCATAAAAACTGGAAACTTTCTTAGGAAATCAAAGCTAGTTTTACCTTTGGCGCCTCCAATTTGCTCAAGTATAGCAGTTGCATCCCTTACAAACTATGGAAATAAATTCATACATTCCTTTTGAACAGACAAGAAAATATCTATAAGGCCACACACACTTCATAATAATGATGAATACTAAGAGGGGGGGGTGAATTAGTATGCCAAAAATCTTTGCACTAAAACACTTACACAGTGTAGAGATAAATCGGTAAAGCAATTTGACAATCAAACCGGTTATCACACATACAAACCAAAATGCGAATAAACCATTCACCCACAAAAGCAATGCAACCATAACACAAGATATTTGATGTGGAAACCCAACTGGGAAAAACCATGGTGAGATGGAACTCACAAGTCACTATCTGCAGAATAGAAACCAGACCGGTTAAGGTTAGACCGGTTAAGGTCTTACAATGTTCTTCACCAGAACAAATCCTGTTAAGAATCTCAACCTCTGTTAGGAGATAAGTCTGATTAAAGACTACCTTGTTAGAGGATTTTAGATTCACATGTGTGAACCACCTTGTTAGAGGATTTTACAAAGGCTTTGAGGCCCACCCGGTTAAGGGCTACAAACTTGTCAAAGATGTGAGTAATCAACAAGTGTTTGATCTATCTACTAGCACAAATTGCTTGGTTAGATCCAGTATTGCTCACAGCTAATGCATTCTAGCATTACTTCAGTCTTCTCTATCTCTCTCAGTTACAACTTGATCTTCTCAGATAAGATCGCTCTTCACTTCTACTTTAAACCCTAGCTCAGCATAAACCCTATTCGCAACTTCTTCAACAACACAAAAACCCTAGACATGATGTCCTTTTAAAGGAATCTGATTTCATGTCGGTCCAATAGGATTACATTACATTTTCCTAGGTTCAGTGAATCTAGACATACTTAGTAGCACGACACAAGAATCACCGTCAATGTGTCGGCACCGTCAAACAATCGGTGGATTGGTAACTCATCACAAAATGCCAGTTGGTAACTCATCACAGAGTGTTACCGGTTCATACAAAATGCTAGTTGCCAGTTTGACAAAAATGAAGACTAGTAAGAATGTGTTGTGCCACTTTTCTTCCTCGCACCGCTTGTGATCTGCGAACCGCTTGGGGTCGACATGCCGCTTCAGACCGGGAAAACACATTCTGCAAAATCACTACTAGTATAAAGACTAGAGTACAACATACCGGTTGGAACAAATATCGGTTGAGCATGAGCTCATACATATAAAGGGGATCTCAATACAAGTGTGTGTCCATCAATGACAATCACAACATAAACATCAAAAATGCCAACAATCTCCCCCTTTGGCATTGATGGCAACACTTAGGAAAATAAAATTTTGACAGCTAAGTGTTTTACAACAAAGACTTGCCATTACCAAAATTGCTCCCCCTAAGCATATACACTATCCCTTAATCAACAGAGTGTATAGCAATTTTGAATTCAGAGCATAATCATTAGAGCATATAGCATATATCACATCATATATCAAAATTTCAAAATAGATACTTCTCCCTCTGATATACTTCTCCCCCTGATATATCAAAATTTCAAAAATTTAAGACCATCAAAATTTTAAAACCATATACTTCTCCCCCTTTGCCAACAATGACAAAGTACCACTGCAAAAACCTATTTCCATATATATATAAAGGAGTTTATGACAATAATGAATAATACTTGTCAAAAACCGCTTTGTAGTCCTGCAAAAATTGTTTCATGGAGAGAGACCAGGACTCAAGTAGGGAGCTCGCCACTTCCTTCTCTGTCTGCATTTGTGATACCTGTTCCTCCATGGCATCTATGGTGCTCAGTTCTTGGGTGACTATCAGTGCTTCCAGGTTCAGATAGCATTTCTGAAGAATTTGCAGTCGTGGAAGTAATACTAGTTGGAGTTCCTGCAAATCCCTAGACCTTGTGCTGATCTCTTACTCTATCTTGGCTGACTAGATCTGGAACCGGTGAACGGTTTGCCCATATGCCACAAAGGAGTCGTAAGGAGTCTTGAATGTGCTTAAGTAGGACTATAAGTCCATTTGAAGCTATTGCTTCTTAGCTAGCACATCATCACAAAACAGATGAGGTTGACAAATTTTGCTGAGTAGCAAGTTTCCCTCATCCAAAGCACTCCTTATGTCCTTTTGATCCTTTGATAGTTCAGTCCTAAGCTCATTCAGTTTCTTCACTAGAGCAACATTAAGAGCCTTTTGGTGCTCTTTCTTTACATTGGCCTCAGCTACTTCTTCTAGGCTCTGCACCTGATCATCCACTACAGTACACAGAAGTTTGAGTTGTGCTAGTGATGAATCAGTGTCAGGAAGATTGGTACCAGGGATTAAACTGGTAAGAGTGTCTATAGCTGCCTAAATAATGTCTTGTTCCTTTTTCCTATGAATGATCTCAAGGCACTCTTGAGCAACCTTGATGCTCTGCATAAGCTTCGATTCGCTTGTAGATTGGAGATCAATAGGACTAGAAAGATCAACCGGTGAGGATTGACTTCCAGTTGCCTTCGGAGTCTCCAACTGAGAGCCTTTTGCTGCTTCGCGTTCCTTGGCTGCTTCAGCTTTCTTCTTTTCTGCTTCTCTTCTCTTCTCTTCTTCCTTCTCTTCTTCTTCCTTTTTCTTCTCCTCTGCTCTCCTCTTCTACTCTTCCTTTTCTTCTTCTTCCCTTTTCTTCTTCTCTTCCTCTTCCTTTTTCTTCTTTTCTTCCTCTTCCTTCTTCCTCTTTTCTTCTTCTTCCTTCTTCTTCTTTTCTTCCATGTCCTCTTCTTCTTTCTTTTTCCTTTCTTCTTATTTCTTCTTCTTCTCTTCATCTTTTCTTTTCTCCTCTTCCTCTTTCTTTTTCTCTTCCTCCTTTTTCTTTTTCTCATCTTCATCCTTCTTCTTTTTGTCTTCTTCCTTGTCTTTTGCCGCTTGCTGTGTGTCCACAGCTTGTGCACCACCCTGATCGGCCTATTGCCCCTATTTAGTTCCCTCAGATGGTATATCCTGAGTGACATCTTCTGTATCCAGGGCATTGACATCTATGGTGTCGATTAGTTCCTCCACCAGGTTTCCTTCCTCATCAAAGACTTCATCCAGTTTGGAAATAACCGGTTCCTTTTCCGCTTGGAGGTTGGCCATTCGAGCTTTGTGTGAACTAATAGCATGGGCCATGTGTTGATGTGTATCCTTTTCTACATCATCAACTCTCTCTTCCAACAACCAGAGTCTTCTTCTCCTTGTGAAGAAGAGACCTTTATTTTGATCTACTACATCAAATAATTCTGAATTTGAGAGTTCGGGGAAGTAATGTGCCAAAACTTTCTCCCTAATCTCTTGTTCCTTTTCAATAGCAATGCATCATTTGTTATCCAATGCTTTATACAATGAATCTGGTGTCTGAGATTTAATCTCTGATGGTGACCGGTCATTTCTACATAAATAAAGAATAATTTCCTGCAGTACTTCATCTTTTTCCTCACTATTGAAATCATCATAATAATCAATTAAATCATGAAGTAACTTTCTCCTAATATTCTTTACTATTCTTTGACAATGTGTCAAAGGTTTGTAAGAAGAGATATCTATATTTACCGGTGCAGATGTTGCCGGTTCATTCTTCTTCACCTTCTTGGTCTATCTAGCCTTCTTTGGTTGTTCATCAGACTCAGTTTCTTCGAAGTCCGGTTCATTTGCCTTGGTCTTCCTCTTTCTTTCAAAGACTTTTGCTAGTGTTACCTCTAGTTTCTTCTTTGCCGGTGACCGCTTGGTCACTCTTGGAGTCTCAGTGGTAGCTAGTGCTAATGCTGCAGGCACTGCCTTAGCTTTCTTGGCTGCCGGTTCTTTTCCCTTTTTCACCGATGGTTCTTCAACCAGTGCGATCCTCTCCAAGTAGGTTCTGGTTCACTTCACCTTAGGATCAAGAGGTGAGGCAATAAGGGTTGAAGCATACCCTTCCAGCATGTCAAACATGACCTCATAGCCCATAGGCTCTACTTCCTCCATTCTAGGCTCAATAGCCTCCATTAGACATTTGTCCACCTGAATAGTGAAACAGATGTCATCTTCATACTTCCTCACTATGTCACTTGAGATTCGCATCCTCTAACTCATTTTTCTTCTGAACTCATCAAAGTATTTATTCAGGATCTCAAGGTAGCCGGTTCCAATGGCTTGCACACTTTCCTTTATCTACTTGGTTACCGGTTGGTCAGGGGACCACTGGACATCTCCTACACCCGGAAAGTAGCCTTGGAAATAGAAAAACAATCCTACCAGTAGTTGTCCAAATTTAAATCTCAGTGAATTGTCCTTTTTGATTGCCTTGAGATTTAACAGGAGTTGCCTCTGCATACCGGTGCATATGTCAAATGATTTGTCCTCTATAATCATCTGGTAAGCGGCATTTACCATTGCAACAAATACAGAATTAATTCTACTGGCTGAGAATGTTTTGTAGCCTATCACCATGCAGGCGCATTTTACCAGTTCATCCTTGATAGGATTAACTATCATACCTCGTGAATCACTTGTCGAACCGGTGAGCTTGGTCATTTTCATTTTGCTTACCATTCTCAAGGCTGGTACTTCCCCTGTGTTGCAGAAATCAGTGACTGCATGAATTGCCTCAGGTGTGATATCATGCATTCTCTCCAGGTACATCTTGTCACCATGGACTCTACTCAGGATGATTCTGATGTGATCCTCTATGAAATCTTCCAGAAAATACACCGCATTATGGAGTTTCTTCTTCTCTAAGATACTGAACTCCGGTTTGATCCTTTTATCCTTTCCGCAAAATAGACCTAATTGAGTATGAATGGCTAAGGACCCTAGGTCTTCTATCTTGCAATCAATATAGTCAGAAGTTCCTTCTTCGACTATGACTCTAGTTGGGACTTGTGACAAAGCATTATACTTGGACTTCCTCTAAATGAAATTTTCTAACTCAATGGATGTGCTTGAACTAGTATGAGATGTGGAAGCCATTGAAGAGTATTTCAAGAACACGAAAAATACCTTTCACATGCGAATTTAGGGCTTCTTGATTCTTCTTTTCTTCACTCTCCGTCGGATGCCAAATCACCGCTTTGAGTTATCCACTGCCGATTGCAAACTATATTTGAATCTCTTTCAAATCTCTCCAATTCCTCGAAATCTAAGCTCAAATCGCCTTCTCTATGCTCTACACTTGAAAACATTTCTTCGCTTGAAAAATAGATAGTAAGAAATGATTTGAAAATTGCATTAATACATGTCTCTCACCTACCATCATTAATGCTCCTATATTAGGGCGTAAACCCTAATTTGCCTTTTTACCATTTCTGGTCTTCTGCCAAGCGACAGGTGTAGCATACCGGTTAAGGTCTTTTACCGGTGTTTAACTGGGGGTTCAAAAGCAGTTTGCCATTTGCTCCCCCTAAGCCTTTAAGGCTTAGTTTGTCGGTTCAGATATTTCCACATTGGGTGCAGAAACCGGTTCCTCCTCCAATAATACTGGTTTCTTCTTCCATATTTTCTTCATGTCTTCTTGAACCTTTTCAACCTCTATTTCTCCTTCCTGAGTGACGGGTATATCATCAGGTATACTTTTTCTGCTTCTGCAGAATCTTGCAATGTGACCCGGTTTGTTGCAGTGATAGCAAACAAGTCCAAGTGCTTTCCAAGGTCCATTGTACATGTTTCCATTCTTCCTTCTACATGTTGTAGCAGTGTGACCATGATCATGATAGATCATACAACTTTCTCTCCATCCGGTTGCCGCTTGATGACCACCGCTTCTTGACTGATGATTGAAGACATTAAACCGGTTGTGGTTCCAGTTTATAAAAGATTCAAGACCAGTTCCTTTGGTCCTCTAAGGATATCTTCCAGTGTTATCCATTACAGACCTGCATTCAAAAGATCTATGCCCAAACTTGTTGCATGCACAACAATGACCATTGAACTTATTGGATCTAGGTACATTGTTGATAAAATAAGGAAAATTATTGTAGGCTTTGCTCCTACATACATTGGCAGTGTGTCCTTCTTTAAGATGGTTAAAGCAAACAGGTTTGAATTTTTGCTTACCTTTTCCTTTGAGTGTCAGTTGCTTCTTTGATGCTTCAACATTTGTTCTTGAGGATTTTCCTTCCTCATGTCCAAAAAAACCAAGAC
The DNA here is from genome assembly GCF_030272615.1 of Cryptomeria japonica. Taxonomy (NCBI): domain Eukaryota; kingdom Viridiplantae; phylum Streptophyta; class Pinopsida; order Cupressales; family Cupressaceae; genus Cryptomeria; species Cryptomeria japonica. The sequence continues at coordinate 858,746,445 of NC_081414.1, read as the reverse complement.
CATTGGTATTCTTTGCCGGTCTAGATGACTCAAGCTTTTTCTCTAGCCTAACTATACTTTTGCCAAACTTAGCTAGTATTTCCTTTGATTCAAAGAGTTGTTTGGAAATAGTAGTGTTTGTCTCCATAAGACTTGCATTTTCAAAGATGGCAATGTTCAGTTCTCCTTGCATGTCTTCTTTCTCCATTCTGCTCTCATGAAAGTGAGTAGTTAGTGCACTTATCTCTTGTTTCAACTTGGAGATCTCATGATCTCTGTCTTTTACCAGATCTTTAGCCTTTCTCCGGTTCTCAAGCTCTTGGCTAAACTGATTTGTCAGTCCTTCCAACTCCTTTCTCAGATTGGAGTTTGAATCATTCAGCTTATTCACTTCAGCTATCATAGCTTCCATGTTAGCTTCATCTTCAGAACTACTTTCAGATAGTTCCATCAGCCTCTCTGCATGTTCTCTTCTTTTTGCTTGAGATGCCTTGTATTTGACCATAAGATCATCGTAGGCTTGCTCAGACTTAGTGAGCCATTGAGTAAGTTCCCTCAATGTGTATTGTCCCATATCTCTTTCCAAGTGGTTAAACTTATAGAAAGGTTGGCTCTAATACCAGTTGATGAATACTAAGAGGGGGGGTGAATTAGTATGCCAAAAATATTTGCACTAAAACACTTACACAATGTAGAGATAAACCGGTAAATCAGTTTGACAATCAAACCGGTTATCACACATACAAACCAAAATGCGAATAAACCATTCACCCACAAAAGCAATGCAACCATAACATAAGATATTTGACATGGAAACCCAACTAGGAAAAACCACGGTGAGATGGAACTCATAAGTCACTATCTATAGAATAGAAACCAGACCGGTTAAGGTCTTACAATGTTCTTCACCAGAACAGATCCTATTAAGAATCTCAATCTCTGTTAGGAGATAAGTCCGATTAAAGACTACCTTGTTAGAGGATTTTAGATTCACATGTGTGAACCACCTTGTTAGAGGATTTTACAAAGGCTTTGAGGCCTACCCGGTTAAGGGCTACAAACTTGTCAAAGATCTGAGTAATCAACAAGTGTTTGATCTATCTACTAGCACAAACTGCTTGGTTAGATCTAGTATTGCTCACAGCTTATGCATTCTAGCATTACTTCAGTCTTCTCTATCTCTCTCAGTTACAACTCGATCTTCTCAGATAAGATCGCTCTTCACTTCTACTTTAAACCCTAGCTCAACATAAACCCTATTCGCAACTTCTTCAACAACACAAAAACCCTAGACATGATGTCCTTTTAAAGGAATCTGATTTCATGTCGGTCCAATAGGATTACATTACATTTTCCTAGGTTTAGTGAATCTAGACATACTCAGTAGCACGACACAAGAATCACCATCAATGTATCGGCACCATCAAACAATCGGTGGATTGGTAACTCATCACAGAGTGTTACCAGTTCATACAAAATGCCGATTGCTGGTTTGACAAAAATGAAGACTGGTAAGAATGTGTTGTGCCGCTTTGCTTCCTCATACTGCTTGTGATCTGTGAACCGCTTGGGGTCAACATGCCGCTTCAGACCGGGAAAACACATTCTGCAAAATCACTACTAGTCTAAAGACTAGAGTACAACATACTGGTTGGAAAAAATACCGGTTGAGCATGAGCTCATACATATAAAGGGGATCTCAATACAAGTGTGTGTCCATCAATGACAATCACAGCATAAACATCAAAAATGCCAACAAATAATTCACTCAAGCATATAAAGTAACAGTGAAATGACTAAAATTTGACACCTTCTTACTTATCCATCACTTCCGCACAAGTAGTTGATGCACTCATGATTACTTTCCATATTTAGAATTTTAAACTACTGAATACTGGGAATATTCCTTCTTGCCGCACCACTTTCATTATCATCAAGAGCCTTATAATTAGTTTTGAAGTGAACTTATGAACCTTGAACCATTTCACAAAGAGTTCAACAATTCAAATTCATTTAGGAAGTACAACAATGAACAAGCGACACACAACAATACTGGTAATGAGCAACAACAAAGATTATTAAGTAGAATCCTTGAACCATTTGAACTGCTTGAACCCTTCGAACCGCTTGAACCCTTTGAACTGCTTGAAAATTGGTTCAAAGTTCAAGTTCAAAAACTAACTTAAAACATATAGACATCTACTCGTTATACAACAATACATTGTCGTGACTTACAAAAGACATTTTGAACCTTGAACCAATTTGGTTCATGGGTTAAAAGTTCAAAACGTATAACAATAATGCACTTTCTTTCGTGAAGACAAAGACCGCTAAAGATTTCTTTTTTTTCTTTTTTTTTAAATGTTCTTTGAACCTTGAACCTATTGAACTTTTTAGAAAGAGTTCAACAGTTCAAGTATGAAGGAGAACAAAGGACCCAACAGAAATAAAGGCAGAATAAGGTAACCCGCAAGTATGAATATTCAAAATGAAAAGTTGCAGGGGAGGCTAACACGTCGTCACCTCCTCCTCCACCGAGGGCCATCCTCATCCCCTAAGCTAGGTGGTGGATCTGCCAGATCTGTAATCCATGGGAATAGATGAGCTTCCAAGTATCTAGCATACTCCTCACTAGTGCCAGCATCTAATATATGTTGTCTCAGCTCATAAGGAATTAGTGTTAAAGATATAAACTATGCATATGTTGCATCAAAAGAGAGTGAAGGACCCCAATCTCACCTGTCCTTGTATGTCCTTGAATACATGGTGACACCCTCTAGCATACCCTTTGGCCTTCCAAACTATCTAAGAACTCTCTGAATAAGTTGCCTCTCAATAACAAATGGAGTATGACCAATCAAGTATCTGGTCTGCATAACAAAGGGCAGTGATCTCGCATCATCCATCCATGGCTCACACTCTACATATAGTATCCAAACAACTGAGTCCATGGAATCAAGAACCCATCTCCAGTACTCAAGCTTACCCAACTTGTGCTTGGTAATTATGCCATGGTATAAATAAATGTATGGTTGTCCATCACCATGCACTCGATCATGCACTGGTCAGGTAATCGCAATATGCTCCCAACACCACAACTATAGGAGAGTAACACCTATGGAAAGACTAGCTACGCCATCATATCTGGCCCGATGAAGATCATGATATAAATGTGCCCACACACAGACACCCCATGTATATCTAGTCTTATACTGCATCATACTCAACAAAATCTAGCCCCATCCAACTGATAAGCCTCGTGATCTCCTATAGAGAAAGATAAATCCTCCAACTAGTCTGGCCAAAATGGAAGGAAGAGCGTCATAATACATCAGCATATCCTCCCATCTGATCTCAAGACCAGCAATAGACTCATCACCAAAAATTGTCCTCAACGTTGTTGTCCCGCCCATCTCATGGTGATCATACTGTACAAGCTCACCAACAATTTGAATGCGCAATATCCTATATACATCCTCCAAGGTCATGCTAATCTCACCAGTAGGGAGGTGCATGGAGTTGTGGTCACTATGCAACCTCTCTGCAAGAGCTATCAATAATCCCATGTTTATCCTGATATCAAGCATATATAGGAGATGTCTCAAACCACATGCATCAATATGTCTCAATGCAGCTGCATCTAACTCAGGCACTAAATGTCGCATCACTAGAAATTGCTCACGACACTAGAGTACATCATAAACCTCCTGTTTACACAAGCAGTTTTGTCTAATTCAATTACCAAACAATCTATCCTATCAATCAAAAATTGGTACTCAGTTGCCTAACCTATTTCGCTCTTTATCAAAGACTAGATTGGTCTCTTTGAGCTATCTATCACATCTAAAAACCATCATCTATCTATCTATCTTCGGCAATCGACAAATCATGAATTCATCAATCAAAATTGACTTATGACATTATTGAACAAGGCAAAGATGCAAAAGAACTAAACTAAATAATAAATGCGTGAAAACTTTATGCTTTTGTGCTATTTTTAACAAAAGCACTATCAAAAATCATATATGCGCGACAACACTATGCATATGTGCACATCAAACATATGCGCTACCAAATCAAACATATGCATGAAAACCATATGCATAAGCACTAAAACTATAAAAGCGCTACAACAAATAGCAAAAACGTGAAAACTAATGGAAAATGCACTAAAACCCTAAAAGACAAATCAAACGAATGCGCTAAAAAACTAAGCAAAAGCGCTAAAAAGTGCAAAAATATCAAAAAAAAAATTGCATAACCTATTCTTCATGCGGAAATTTTAAAAAATCAACGTAACAACCAAAACAAAGGCAGGATTTAGGGTACATACTGAGGGTCCATACTCGGGTGGTCTCTAGTATCTGCACACCTGCTCAAATCGGTGGTTAGCATGTGGGACAACCATGGTGACAACTCAGCAAGCTCACAAATCTCCAAAAGGCTCTCCAACTATCACTCTCCAAAAAGCCAACAATGCAAATGATGTGGACATGGGCCCATATAGGTTTTATATAATTACCTTTTTTGATCTAATGAAGGGTGATTAATTATTTTTCCAAGGAGGGGCATTATTATTTTTCAAAATAAATTTGTCTTGCTAGGGCCTTTTTCATCAAATTTTTCATCATGTTATCGTGAGATTCATCACTCAATCAAAAAATTTCAAATTTTCAAGATCAATCTCCCGAGGGGGCACACTATTGGCATTTTATCACCGACAGGGCCAAAAATATTGAAACTTTATTTACTTTGAAACAATGTTGTTCCAACAATATTTCAAAGAGGGGCAAAATGTATACAATCAAAATTGGCTATGAATAATTAAATAAATATTTATTATTTATTTAATATTAATTTCTCTATTAAATAATTAAATTGACAAGTTTAATTATTGAATTCATTTTAATGCTTATTCTTCTATTAAATAATTAAATTGAAAATTTTAATTAATTTAATTCATTTAGTCATTCTTCTAATTCAATCTTTTTAAATATTTAATATTTAATCATGCACTATGCATTCTTTTAAAGTCTCCATTAATTAAATAACCATATTAATAGCCATATTTATCTTCGACAAAACTTTGACTTGTCCTTAAGTCAACTATTTTGTCTAGTATCCTAATGATAATGTTTGAGTTTAGCTCAATTTCCATAGCATTTTTTAGAATTTCCCTTCTAGTGTCTCTAACCAAATTTCTCTGGATTTCATAATATCGTTGATATGGTAAGGACCAAGCCAAATTGAATTTTAAGTTTACCATGTTTCTTTAATTTTCTATCATAGAGATGGGTTGTGTCTCTGAGTTTGAATTATTTTGTTCTCAGATTTTGATCATGCCAAGCTTTTTGCCTTCTTCTTTCTGTTAGGAGGTTCTCTTCTACAATATGTCTATCTTCCTCCAATTTTTCTAGTTTCTTAAGCCTTTCTTTGGCAAATTCATCTTTTGTAACTTGAAGAGTGAGTGATGTGCAAAGTGTTCAACACACCATAGGATTGAGAGGAGGGTGGAATCAGTTCGGACCTAAAAAAAAAAACTGATCTTCAAACTTTTAAACCTCAACCATATAATCAAAGCAGTAATAAATCATGAAATCACAAAGCACAACAAACACATTAACACCATATTTACATGGAAAACCCAAGTAGGGAAAATCCACGGTGCGAATTACACTCACAATATAAATATAATTTTGCCTCTAGAACCCACTGCTCCTAAGAGGACTTGTAGAACTAAGTTGCACAACCTTGGGGAAAGATACAAATGACTTGCAGAACTGAAACACACTATCTCAGGGCAAGATACAAAAAGCTACCAAGAGACTCACTATCTTCTAACAAAGAAGGATTAGTTGAAATGAAAAGAACAAGATCTCATGATCATGAAATTGTCCTTGAATGATTGTGTCAAAGTGGCCAATATCATGGAAAACACATCTAACTTCAAATACTATCTCAAAAAATTGTTATACTAAAGATATTATCATAAAAGCTCTTCATAACTAACTTTCTCACATCTCCAACATCAAATTTACTTTCAAATCATTCACATCCATTTCTTGTAAATTCACATATCTCCCATATGTTCACTCACACATCCACACTCCTTTATATACAACATTAATCATTAAAACCCTTGACAAGGTCAACCATAGATAAAATAAATAATATTACATAAATTCAGCCACCCAAACCTAAAATATTCATTCTAGTCCACTCCAGGAGATACAGAGGACCCAAAAATTGTTGGTATTTTGGTATGGTTTTGTCATTGATGTCAACACCTACTAAAACACTAGCACTTTGGAGATCTAGCAGCACTCACCGGCAAGCAAGTAACTATTGCACAGTTACTGGTATATGGTTCACCGACTGGATATAATGATCACCGGCACTTGGAATGATATGGAAGACACTTGGTAATGTCAAAGACATCATGTGGACACTTTGTTTTGAAGAAATAATCATTGGTATATTCATATTTGCATATTTGCTTTTACCGACAAATAGGTCCAGGGTTACCTAGGGTTACACCGGTAGGTTTATCTTTTCCAGATCAACATGGCACTCTATGGAGATGATTTATTATTATTGTAAATGCATTAAGCCGACATGTTTAATTGGTTATTGCATCAGATATTATATTGTTTGTAAAAAAATTTTATTGTAATATCTTGTAGAGCTGACCTACTAAAATTGGTCTTAGGTTATGGTATAAATGTAAGATCTTATTTGTAAGATCGAATGTGGAATGCAAAAAAGAATTGTGAGAAGGTATATGTGAGATTAAGAAGATCTATACACAAAGACATCATTTGAAGGTGAAGCTAGGTTTTTGTGAAAGCATATCAGCATTACACCGGTACTAAATCCGGCATATGAAGATGCTATTTTGTGCAGTACATTCTTATTGGATTTAACCATCCAACTATAGTTAGTGTGACTCCTATTTTATGATTGAGATTTTGGCCTTTTTGCATGTGCAGACCCTATTTATGTACACTTACTATCTACAGTAGTATCATCTAATTGTGGGTAAGGTTTCCCACCGTGGTTTTTCTCCTTACAGGGTTTACACGTACAAATATTGGTGTTATGTGTTGTGGATGACTGTGTTTATGTTTCATGCATTAATCTTTATCAATATAGCAATTAACTATTGACACTGTCCAGTGGCATACTTAACTGGTTTACCGGTATTAAGCATTAATTTGGTTGAGTTGTTTTTGGTTTGAATTTATTTGACAACTGATTCACCCCCCCCCCCCCCCCCCCCCCTCAGTTGTCTCTGGGACCTAACAATTGGTATCAGAGCTTAGTCCTCTTTTTGCAGAAGTTTAACAACTTGAGGAGATCCAATGACTACAAATTATTTCAGGAAGGACAGTCCTAAACTTGATGGAAACAACTATGGGATATGGAAGATCAGGATGGAGACACATCTGAATTGCATTGGTAAAGACATCTAGGAAGTTACAAAGAATGGTTATACTGTTGTTGTAGCTGGTCAGACCACTCCAACTACCTTAGCTAAAGGTGAGGAGAATGATTGCAAAGCAAGAGAAGCACTTTTGAGTGCTTTATTAGATCAACAAATCATGGGATTATCAGATAGGTCTACTGCTAAAGCTATTTGGGATCATTTGGAAAAACTGAATGAAGGAGATTCCACAGTCAATATTGCAAAACTTGAAAGATTCTGAGTCAGGTATGAACATCTGAAAATGGAAGAAGATGAAAGGATTTCTACTTTTATGGAAAGAGTAAATGAAATTGTTTTGGGTATTAAATGTTGTGGAGGAACCTTGAGTGAGGATGAAATTGTTTTAAAAATCTTAAGAGGATTGCCACCGGCATATAAAATGAAGGTTACTGCTATAAATGAGTTGAGAACAATGCCTAATACATCAGTAACTAGGGATACATTGATTGGAAAACTTTCAGCTTTTGAAATTGAGGAATTTGGTCCTGTTGCTACTATAAAGACAGATTTGGCCTTTAAAGCATCAACATCATTTGCTTCATCATTTGACAAATCAGATTGGAAAGCCTTTTATGCAAGAGAGCTTGAAGAAACTAGGAAGGAGAATGAAGAACTTGAAGCACTATTTGCAAGGAAAATGCCTAAAGGTCTAGTTGGAAGTAAGTATGAAGGTAAAGCAGCCTTTAAATGTTTTAACTGCAATAAGATTGGTCATATGGCTTCGAGATGCCCTGATAGACATGCTAGACTAAGAGAAGAAGCTAGAAGAACATACAAGCCTAATCCTAAATATCAGAGATACAAATTTAAGAAGAACAAAGACAAATCTTGTTACATTGCTTATGAAGGTGTGACTGATGATTCTAATGAGGATTCGACAGACAATGGATGGGTTTTTGTTGCTATAACAGAAGATCAACTGGCACCTACTGCTCAACCTGTAGAACAAGCCCTAGCAGCTAAAGTTGAAGTAAAGGATGAATGGATCATTGACTCAGGATGCTCACATCATATGATAGGAGACAAAGGTAAATTCTTGAACTTTCAAGAATACAAAGGAGGTTTAGTAAGATTTGGAGATGACAAAGCCTGTTCAATCAAAGGTAAGGGTACAATATCTCTTGATGGTAAGCATAACACTGACAATGTCTACTATGTTGAAGGATTAAAGCATAATCTCTTAAGTGTTGGTCAATTGGCTGAGAAAGGATTTCAATTACAATTTAAAAATGGAAAATGCAAAATAATGAATAGAACTGGTTTAGAAATTGCAACCGGTAATCAGACTAGAGGTAATATCTTTCATTTGAATAATAGTGAAAAGGCATGCTTGATTGCACATATAGATGAAAGTTAGTTATGGCATAAGAGACTCTGTCATGTAAACTTTGATTGCATGGTAAAGATCAGTACTTCTAAGGTAGTTAGAGATCTACCTAAAATTGTGAAACCTCATAATACAATATGTAAGGAATGTCAATTTGGAAAACAAGTTAGAACTAGTTTCAAAAGTATTCCAGAAAAATCCAATAATGCTCTTGATTTGATTCACACTGATTTATGTGGTCTAGCTAGAACTAAAAGCTTACAAGGTGATAGATATTTCATGCTAATTATTGATGATTATTCTAGAATGTGCTGGGTTACTTTTCTCAGAGAAAAATCAGAAGCACTTGGAAAGTTCAAACTATTCAAAGCAATGGTTGAAAATGAAACCGGTAAGAAAATCAAATGTTTAAGATCAGATCAAGGAGGAGAATTCACATGTAAGGACTTTAATACTTTCTGTGAAGTGAATGGAATCATAAGACATCTATCAGCACCTCGGACACCACAGCAGAATGGAGTTGTTGAAAGGAAAAACATAACTATCTTGGATGCAGCAAGAAGTATGTTATCTAAAGCAAATTTACCACATGTATATTGGAGAGAAGTAGTCAGCACAGTGGTCTATACATTCAAAAAAGTTCACATCAAAGGTGAAACCGGTAAGACCCCTCATGAACTATGGTTTGGTAATACTCCTACTCTTAAGTATTTCAGAATTTTTGGAAGTAAATGTTATATTAGAAGAGATGAGTATATTGGCAAATTTGATCCTAGAAGTGATGAAGGAATATTTCTTGGTTATTCATCTAAGAGCAAGGCATATAGATGTTTTAATAAGAGATTGCAGAAAATTGTTGAGAGTACAAATGTAAAGATTGATGAACAATTCAGAGGAACTTCAAGGTATATAGACTCTGAACCGGCAACAGAAATTGTGACAAATGAACCTACACTAAATCCACCGGTACAGAATGAAGATCCAGTTAGCCCAGTACCATCAGAGGATTCCATAGTAATTGAAGAACAACATTGAATTATTCTGAAGATCAGATAATTGGAAACAAATTTAAAGGAGTTATGACAAGAGGAAGATTGACAAATGAAGAGGTATGTCTTATTTCTCAAATTGAACCATCATCTGTTAATGAGGCATGTGAAGATAAATTTTGGATTAAAGCTATGGAAGAGGAATTAGAACAAATTGAGAAAAATAATACTTGGACATTAGTTCCCCGACCTAAAGATAAAAATGTAATTGGAACCAAATGGGTATTCAGAAACAAACTTAATGAAGATGGTAAGGTTGTCAGAAATAAAGCAAGAATAGTGCGTAAGGGATATTCTCAGAAAAAAGGAGTTGATTACAACGAAACCTTTGCACCGGTAGCTAGAATTGAGGTAGTCAGATTATTCTTGGCTTTTGCAACTAACAAGAACTACAAAGTTTATCAAATGGATATTAAATGTGCATTTTTGAATGGAGATCTTGAAGAGGAAGTATACATTGAACAACCTGATGGATTTTCTTTGACAGATGACAATGATATGGTTTGCAGGTTAAGAAAAGCTTTGTATGGACTGAAACAAGCCCCAAGAGCTTGGTATGCAAGGTTGGATAAGTATCTTTTAAAGATTAGTTTTACTAAAGGAAATGCAGACAACAATTTATATTACAAAATAACTAATGATGATATCTTGATTATAGAAGTATTCATTGATGATATAATCTTTGGAGGAGAAGATGGATTATGTAAAGAACTTTCTATTAAAATGCAACAAGAATTTGAAATGTCTATGATTGGAGAAATAAAATTCTTTTTAGGATTGCAGATTTCACAGACTCACAAAGGTATAGTTTTTAGTCAATCCAAGTACTTGAAAGAGTTACTAAAGAAATTTGGAATGGAGAACTCTAAACCAGTAAGCACACCTATGACTACAAATGACAAATTATCTCAAAGGGATGAATCTACACTTGTTAATCCAACTAGATACAAATCTATGCTAGGAGGTTTACTGTATTTGACACAAACCAGATCTGATATTATGAATGCAGTATGTATTGTTTCTAGATTTCAAAGTAATCCTAGAGAAAATCATGAATCAACAGTAAAAAGGATTTTCCAGTACTTACAAAGTACTGCAAATCTTGGATTATGGTATCCTAGAGATGAAAATTTTGATCTATCTGCATACACAGATGCAAATTGGGCAGGAGATGTGGATGATAGAAAAAGCACCACCGGTAGAGCATTCTTTCTTGGAAAGAGACTAGTTTCTTGGTTGAGTAAGAAATAGAGTTGTACATCTTTATCAACAGCAGAATCAGAATATGTTGCAGCAGCAACTAACTGTACACAGGTACTATGGCTTAAGCAAATGTTGAAAGACATAAAGGTAAAATGCAAGGAACCTATTACTATATATTGTGATAACACTGCAGCAATTGATATATCTAAGAATCCGATATTACATTCTAAAACAAAACATGTTTCTTTTAAATTGAATTTTCTAAGGGAAAAAATTGAAGAAAAGGAGATAAAACTGGTTTATGTGTATACTAAAGAACAGCTTGCAGATATTTTCATAAAACCTTTGCCTAAGGAGACTTTTGAATATCTCAGAGATCAGCTTGGAGTCATACCACCGCCGGTAGAGACTTAGATAGTTGATGATTGTCATCAACCGGCAGAATTTACAGAGAAATCTTTTACTCTGGTCCTTGATGAGGAAGCTACTTCTCAAGGGGAGCAGTTGGTATATTGAATTGACTGGTATTTTGTATATGTACTTGGTATTATTATAACTTTGGCATTTGATGTCAAAGGGGGAGATATATCTATGGAAAAACACATTATCATTTTAAGGAGAGATTGGTATTGAAAAACTTTGGATAACACATGTTGCTCCTAGGGGGAGAGATTGTTGTTTAGGAGAGATTGTTGGTTTTTGGTTTTTGGCATTTCTGTTTTGGCACTTTGATGGTTTTTCCATCTTGTGTTGCCATCAATGCCAAAGGGGGAGATTGTTGGTATTTTTGTATGGTTTTGTCATTGATGTCAACACCTACTAAAACACTAGCAGTTTGAAGATCCAGTAGCACTCACCGACAAGCAAGTAACTATTGCACAGTTACTGGTATATGGTTCACCCGCAGGATATAATGATCACCGACACTTGGAATGATATGGAAGACACTTGGTAATGTCGAAGACATCGTGTGGACACTTTGTTTTGAAGAATTAATCATTGGTATATTCATATTTGCATATTTGCTTTTACTGGCAAATAGGTCCAGGGTTACCTAGGGTTACACCAGCAGGTTTATCTTTTCCAGATCAACATGGCACGCTATGGAGATGATTTATTATTGTTGTAAATGCATTAAGCCGACATGTTTAATCGGTTATTGCATCAGATATTATATTGATTGTAAAATGTTTTTATTGTAATATCTTGTAGAGCCGACCTACTAAAATTGGTCTTAGGTTATGGTATAAATGTAAGATCTTATTTGTAAGATCGAATGTGGAATGCGAAAAAGAATTGTAAGAAGGTATATGCGAGATTAAACAGAGCTATACACGAAGACATCATTTGAAGGTGAAGCTAGGTTTTTGTGAAAGCATATCAGCATTACACCGGTACTGAATCCAGCATATGAAGATGCTATTTTGTGTAGTACATTCTTATTGGATTTAACCATCCAACTGTAGTCAGTGTGACTCCCATTTTGTGATTGAGCAGTGAGCTCTAGGTTGTTGGCCTTTCTGCATGTGCAGACCCCATTTATGTACACTTACTATCTACAGTAGTATCATCTGATTGTGGGTAAGGTTTCCCATCGTGGTTTTTCCCCTTACAGGGTTTCCACGTACAAATATTTGTGTTATGTGTTGTAGATGACTTTGTGTTTATGTTTCATGCATTAATCTTTACCGGTATAGCAATTAACTGTTGACACTGTCTACCGACATACTTAATTGGTTTACCGGTATTAAGCATTAAGTTGGTTGAGTTGTTTTTGGCTTGAATTTATTTGACAACTGATTAACCCCCCCCCGCCCCCTCCCTCTCAATTGTCTTCGGGACCTAACAAAAATATCACAACACATGCTTTCCAAATGATTCCAATGAACTGCACATGCGAACACATCCTCGAAGGTCAACATCAAATAAAATGTGTAGATAAATATTAAAGCGCGTTAACCAGTTGACCAAAAACTAATCTCCAATGCAAATTGTACACAATGTGGATCTACACACATCATGGTGAGATCCAAAACACTAATGAAACTTGTTCTTCCAAAATAAAGCCATATCAAAGGAATATGATTCAAGTAGGATACTTCACCATAGTCAATCAAAAACCAGATCTGTTGAAAACACAAAACTCGGAACATCATAACTCCAATCACCAATCAAATCATCACTTGAAAACTAAACTAGAACACTCCACAATCCATATAAACATGTCATCCAAACTATAGCACTTGAATCTGCATATCCGAAAGCAATCAAGAATTCTCCAGACCTGTTCTGATAGATAGCCTTATTGTTAGAAACAACAACAACCAACTATTCCATCTGAACAACAAAGAACTTACAAATCTGATAGTGCAAACTACACAAAACATAAACATTGTATCTAGAATCATAACACATATTCCTCACATACTAAAGGAATGCAACGCATTCTTCTACAAGGACATTAAAAACTCTTTCTTGCATAAATAATATTTCCTACATATTGAAGCTTCCACTATACCATCCTTTTAGAAACACCTCAACATCTTCACCATACCACTCAACAATACTATAATACTCAGTTTTTGACCATCTACAAAATATAGTGACATCAATGACAACACAGCACAACAACTCAAATTTCCAACATTCTCGCCCTTTATCATTGATGGGAGCACTCTAATACAGATAAGGTAGAACATATTTTACAGCTAAAAATAATATATACTCTAATGCAGCTCCCAAAGTATACTCCAGCCAGGATATGCCTACAATAACAGGAGCATATGTAAAGCATTCAAACCAGGTTTACATTAACCTCTGCCGATATAGCAAGTTTTTTCTCTGTGGTTGGAAGGCATCTGTTTCTGCAGAATTGTGCAAATCTATGTGCATATCCATTCAATACATAGCTCCTAATGCAGACAATCTAACTCCAACAAATCTCCTTAACTCCGTTTGTTGAAATTCTGCTGAAGAAAAAAAGACAGAGCTATGAGTACAATTTAAACATAAAAACTTAAAGTCCTTAGTTAATTAATGGATTGATGGAAAAATTTATGAGATTTTGATTGTGGAGTATTTGTTTATCATTAATGTTTTGGATTATATTCTATGATCTACCATTCATCATCGGAATGCATTAGAATCATAGAAAAGAATAGCCTCATCATTAAGATAAGTTAGAGCCAGAGAACAATAATCTTTACTCTCTTTACTCTTTATTCTGATAATAGATCATGAAATATGATAAAAAAATATAGATGATACTCATATCCGAAAATTAGTCTACCTTGGTAATAGAAACATGATACTCATATACGAAAATAAATACAAAACACAGCAACCCAAGTACAACAATGAATTCGAGAGCTTTGTTTGCCCGTTGAATATCTTTCTCCAGACACAGCCATGCTGGTTCATCTTGTACAACTATTGGTCCGCTAGAGTGGTAACTAAGAAACAAATTTCACATACAAAACAAGACTTTGTGAAAACGTCAGAAAACAGATTTCAGTACTGTCAGAAACAATAATTGAATTCCTACGTTAAAACATTACATGCTTGAACAAAAATAAGCAAGACAATGATTTCTAACCTGATTTCGATCTTGAGCTCGTTAATTTTTGTGCTTTTCTTGAATATGATAAAAATCAACAAAGCTGTTTCAAGAGAGACGCAGACAAGGCAGGGAATCATAAGAAATAAAGCTATCTCATGTTGCCTTTTTTGCTGCTGTGGGATGTGCGAACCAGCCAGTGAAAACAAGCCAATTGATACTGAAAGCGCTACAGATGCAACTATTGTGGAATAATTTCTGCTCTGCCTAATTTTATCAATTTCAGTTTTTTGTCAGTATGAATTTGTTGGGGTGCATCCATCATGATGAAAAGAAATGGAGCTTCTCCAGCATCACAACTAGGGTTTGCTGGCTTCCTCAGCTCCTCACTGTAATTTTTTGTCATCTCACACAACTCTTACAACTGACAAAGCTCTCAAATGTCAGTAAAATGTCAAGAGGAGGAGCTTGAACTTAGAAAGTTTGAAGCAGGGTTTTATAGTTTCAGAAAAATGTGACCTCATAAATTAATGAGTACACGTGTTTGTAAGAAATCTTTTAGTTTTATGTCAAATCTCTTTTACAGATGATTTTCAACAAACCCAAATACCAGGTCTTGAAAGCTTATTTGGTCAAGAGGTGGTTCACTTATCCAAAATTTTATTTCTTTGTATTCTTATCATTATAAATAAGTTAAAAATCTTAAAAGATTTATCTAGTGAATATTATTATCATGAATCTCACTTGGGGATAATATGTCGCTGTTAGCTGAATTATTTCACTTTTTGTTGGATGGAAGACTAAAGACTATTTGACCATTTAAAAATAGTGTATAAATAAAATAGCATTCAAATATATAAATTATGATCTTCCTTTAGAATTAAATGCACTTTTTATTGAGACCAACTGTTAACTCTAAGCCTGTATTGTACCTTGATTGCTACTTATACACCATTATTACGTTCTTGATTTTAATTGTGTAACAACCAGAATTGAAGGGCTAATAAAATTACCAAAAATAGGAATCATCTTTAAATTCTAATTAATCAACTTCACTAGTCATCTGTAATTATGAAGCAGAAAACCTCATTCTGCCATGGAGAGAGGACAAAAACTTGGATGGCAGCGGCAAACAGAAGGGTGAAGCCCATTTCTGTCGTAACAGGCTGCTGGCATTAACAGATGATAATTTGATAGCATTAAGTTGGACCGCTTGCATGCATGTGTCCACACTTGGTGTTTTGATGGTGATGGTGTTCTTTTGTCATAGTCACACTATAAAGTATGGCCTTGTCGTTTCGCTGCAAACAGTTTACTTTTATAAGGTAGACTGTTTTGTTGGGTAACCACAGGTGACTGAATGGCTTGAGCTAAAAGTAGCTCAGAGTGAGTGTTCCATATATTATTACCAGTCACGTATTCATATGGTATCGTAGTTTTCTTTTATAAATTAAAGAATGAATATTCCAAAGGAAAGGTTGCAGGTAAGAGTTGCAAGAAAATGCTGTATATGATAATTTACCAAGGATTACAAGATAAAGTTGGAATAATATAAAACAAAATAATATACAATCAAACAATAAAACAGTAAATAGTATCTTTGTACATAACTTTCTTTGAATTAATTTTCTTTCCCAAAAGTATATATATTTATTATTTAAATGTCTTTCAATGAAGAGTAAAAGAAAATCTTGTCGTTTTATAAAACAATTGATGATAAAAATCATAAAATATGCCGGCGATTGGGAGAATTCTGCGTGCATTGTCGTTAAAAGTCTCCTTTGATCCGCTTGTTGAACAGTTGAAGCCCAACCGACTGTCCTTTGGTCTTTCAATATTTTTCCCTCCATTGGTTGCCCCTTTACATTCTTTGGAGACTTCAAATACTGATGCATATTGTATTTTCTTAGTAATTAGTTGATAAAAACAGAGCTGTTGTATGTGTAACAAATACAGAGATTTAATAAAAGTTTTTTCTTGTTCCAAAGTGGATGTAGTCTTTTATGGTGAATTATTATAAATTAAGTGTTTCTGATTATTCGTGTTTTCGTTCTTTATAGTTTGACTATTATTTTATTGATGCTCTTAAATTATTAACTATTGGTATTAGAGCTCAGTAAAGAAGCTAATTCGAACTCAGTGAAAATTTTCTAGAAAAATGAAGGAAGTAGATAAATGGAGAATAGAGAAATTTTCAAGGCAAAACTTTGGATTATGGAAGGTGCAGATGGAATCACTGCTGATCAAACAAGATCTCTTACTCATGTTGGAAAGAAAAGCCAAGAAGCCGATTTCTAAAACTGATGAGGAGTGGGAGAAATTTGATAAGAAAGCAAGAGCAAAAATCTTCCTTTCTTTATCCAATAATGTTCTCTACAATGTTTCAGCTGAAAAGACATTGAATGAATAATGGGACAAACTCTTCGCTATTTATGAGATAGCTTTAGCTTTGAATAAAGTTTTTTTATGAAAAAGTTATACAATTTAAAAATGGAGGAATCATGTCGAATCACCTCAACGAATTTAATACTTTGTTTAGCCAATTGATTTCGGTGAGCATAAATTTGGGTGGTGAAATTAGAGGTATCTTGTTATTGTGTTCTTTACCAAATAGTTGGGAAGGTGTAGTGATGCCAATCAGCACTTCGATATCCAGAATAGGAAAATAAAATTTTGATTATATGGTTGGCATTCTTCTCAATGAAGATATGAGGAGAAAAAATCAAGGATACTCATTTGGTGATGCCACAACACTTCGATATCCAGAATAGGAAAATTCAATTTTAATTATATGGTCGGCACTCTTCTTAATGAAGATATGAGGAGAAAAAATCAAGGATACTCATCTGGTGATGCCTTGATTTTTGGCAATAGGGGGAGGCCTCAAGATAGAGGCAGAAATAATGATAGGAGAAGATCAAAATCTGCAAGAAGATCGAAGTCAAGGGGCAGAAATGGAGATTGTTGGTTTTGTAGTAAAGTAGGTCATACTAAAAATAATTGTTGGTCATATAGAAAGGCACAAGAAAAAATAAAGAACAATCAAACCAACACTGCACTATAGCAAATTTTTGGGTGTTGGATTTCGATGCCTCTTTTTGTGCAACTCCATGCCCAAAATCCTTAAAAAACTATCAAGGCGGCAAGTTTGGGAGAGTCTACCTTGGTAACAATGAACCATGTGAAATAATATGCAAAGGTGACATGATGTTGCAATAAAAAATTGGAAATAAATAGCTTGTGAGGGATTTAAGACATGTTCTCAAGTTGAAAAGGAATCTGATACTTGTGGGACAACTTGATGCTCAAGGGTGTAACATCAGTTTTTCTTGAAAAACATGAAAGGTGACGAAAGGAACCTTGGTGATTGCAAAATAAATAAAATTAGGCAGAGTATATGTGCTAGAGAGCCATGCTGAAGTGGGAGTTGCAATGGGGGTTGTGGATAGCAGGACGAAGCTTTGGCAGAAGAGGCTCGTACATATGAGCAAAAGGGGAGTTGAAGTTATGCTCAAAATGGATCAACTTCTAGGTTTGAAATCCATTGATTCTGCAATTGTGTGAGCATTATCTCTATGGCAAACAATAAGATGGACTAGTTTCTCGAAGACCAGTCGTGACAAGAAAAATACACCCTTGAGTCTATGCACTCGGACGTGTTTGGGCCCATGGAGGTAACCTCTTTTGGAGGAGCTAATTATTTTGTCAATTTTATGAAAGCTTGAGGGTATTTATTTTTTTGTTCAATTAGACGTTTCGGATCGCATTCTATGATCCTTCATCAAGAAAATAAAAATGATTAGGATAATAGATCTATGGTCTTATAAAGAAAGAAATAAAGAAAAGATAAATAAAAGACACAAAGAAAAAACCAAAAAAAAATATTTAAAAAAAAAAGAACAATAAAATAAAAAAATAGAGAAACAAATGACAAAAGGACAGAAAACTTGAAGATAAAGAAGATCAAGATAAGAATAAAAAATTTACAAATGATAATGAATAAAATAACTAAATTAGAAATGGTTGGGCAAATGAATTCCCTACTCTAATTTACAGGTCTTTGGTTGTGAAATATTTGCTCACATCTTAAGGAAAAGCGAACGAAGTTGGATTCTAAGCGAAGACGATGCATATTTGTTGGCTATGGTGAAGAGCATTATGATTTCAGACTTTGGGTCCAGTTGCCAAGCAACTTGTTCATAGTAAGGATGTTGTATTTAATGATAAAATGTTTCCAAGTCTGCCAGCACAGGAAAGACAAACAAAAGAATATATACCTTTATCAGAGAAAAAAACAAAAAAAAACAAGTTAGAAGCCACAAGCACCTGCGAGAAATTCGCAGTCATCTGCTCAAGGACATTCTATGCATATTCCAATGTGATCAGAATTGAAGGAGACATTCATCCCTCACAGAAATTGCATGAGGGATCCTCACCAATAACAATAACCTCTCCCACACACTCTGTTTCTTTACCAGATACGCTGAGATACATTACCAGTTTGAATAATCCTCCCCAAGTTACAGATTCTGCATTGAATCCCACTACGCAGCTGGTGACTTTGTTATGCCTTATGAGAAAAGAATGCAACCCTCTGTTTCACACCTTGACCAGTCAAGAAATGACACACAGTGTGTGATTTGAGGCATTAGTATAAAAAAGACTTTGGGATTTCATCATATTGATTCCAAGAACCCTTCCATACATGGATTTGACTTGCAGCAACTCCAACCTTCTCACCATGTTCATTCAGCAGTCAATTACACTTCTGAGCCATCGAACCTTAGTCATTATACTCCAGTGCCAGCTCATCCTTTTGTTAATGCTAATTCACAGCAAGTGAGAGATGGAGGTAATTCGCACACTGTTAATGTAGTGCCTGGCCCATTTGGTCAATATGAGAACGATTCTAGTAATACGCACGGAGTTCTAAATGGTCTGGAATGACATCATCTTCCACTAACAATAACACTCAGGAGCCATCCAGTTTGGAAACGCCTAACAAAGGCGTGAGAAATAATGACAATTCGCAGTCAACTGGGGTTGTATAGAGGAGTGGTAATGTGCAGAATAATAATATTGGGAATAATATACAGAGATATAATTTGGCACTGATGATATTGGAGGGCCAAATTTGCAGCCAATTCAAACACAAACAGATAATCAAGTGCCTCAATTGAGGAGGTCGACTTGGGAGTGTCGAGCAACACCAAAATTTGATGATTACTCAGTTAATAATTTCTGATCAAGTAGAGCCTGCAACATTCAAGGATGCCTATAAAGACATACATAGTGAGAAATGGATGGAGTCCACATGAAGGAGGAAATGGATTCCCTTATGGCTAATCAAACGTGGGATTTTGTGACGTTTCTGCCTGATTGGAGAGCTTTGAATAATCGATGGGTGTATCGATTGAAAGAAGAAGATGGAGGTCGGAAACACTATCGGACCAAATTGGTTGTGAAAGGATGTGATCAATAGAAGGGAGTAGAATTTAATGAGATTTTTTCATAATGAAGATGACCACCATTTGAGCACTTTTTGGATTGGCAATTATCTATGACCTTGAGTTGGAGCAATTTGATGCGAAGACTGCATTTCTTCATGGTGACATTCAGAGGAGTTGTATATGCATCAGTCTAAAGGTTTTTATAAAATAGGGTTAGGAGCATTTGTACTACAGGTTGATGAGAAATTTGTATGGGCTCAAGTAAGCCCCATGACAGTGGTATTTCAGGTTTGGTTCATTCATGATGGATTAACATTTCACATGCTACAAATTTGATCCATGTGTTTACTACAAGAAGCTAAATAATAGTGAGTTTTTCTTATTATTTGCTCTATGTTGATGATATGTGTACTGATGACATGTTAGTACACGGCACTAGTATGAGGGTTGTTTGGGATTTGGAGAAACACTAAGCTCATGAGTTTTCCATGAAGGATTAGGGGCAGCAAAGAGGATCCTTGGCATGACTATAATTAGGGATAGATGAAAAAGAGAGATCAGATTATCACAAATGAAATACATTGACAAGGTTTTGGATAGATTCAGTACGATAGGTACTAAGGTTGTAAGCACTCCACTCGCTGATCGCTTTTGTTTATCATTTGAAATTTGTCCTAAGACACAAGAAGATCAAGACTTTATGAAAGATATTCCATGTTCATCAACATTTGGCAATCTCATGTATGGCACAGTTTGTAGTCATCTAGATATTGTTGTATTCCATAATTGCACTAAGCATGTTCAACTGTGATATTATCTCGTTCGAAGTATGCTTAAAGAGAGCAAATTGCAGGTTAAAAATATTGACACTAAGTTAAATCCGGATGATGTGCCGACAAAGTTAGTACCAAGGGAGAAGTTTGAGTTTTATAGGATTTCTCTTAGCCTTGTAAACATGTGACATTAGGCCTGAAGTAGGGGAGCATCTCTAAGAATCCTCGTTACAGTCTTGGCTGGCCTTAAAGCGAGAGATTGTTGAATAGTTGAAGCCCAACCGACTATATACTTTGGAATTTCAATATTTTTCCTCCATTCGTTGTCCCTTTACATTCTTTGGAGACTTCGAATACTAATTATTACATATTATATATTTGCTATGTAATTAGTTGATAAAAACAAAATTGGCATATGTGTAACAAATAAAAAGATTTAATAAAGCTTCTCCCCTACTTCAAAGTGGATGTAGAATTTTATGGTGAACCATTATAAATTTGATGTTTCTAATTGTTGTTGTTTTTGTTCTTCATGGTTTAATTATTATTAAATTTATTTTCTTTTAAATTATCAACACCCCCTTCTCCTTAGCAAGGGTGAAAGCTATGGCATATCCAGCTTGCAAGGCATAAGCATAGTCAATATGACAATGTATCTCACTCTTGAGATCGTTATTTCTCTCAGCATCTAACTCCAAGGGGCACTACTTGCAATGGACAGGACTAGGTGCCTTCTACTTTAGCTCATGGGTAGAGAATAATCTCAGTTGACTTTATTTAGGCATTCCTTGTCAAGAGTTAACCTTGTGTTTGTTTGTGAACTCCAATCCTACAAACTCTTCAGTTCCTATGTATTTTTTGACTCTTCATTTTCTCTAAATAGTGTAATATATAAAATTGGGGATCGAAACATTTTATCATGCATGAAAAATCATGTGTATTTACTAGTGTGAATAATAAAAAGAAACTCATGCAACATAATTCATTGTGTTGTGTATTATTTTTGTGTGTTTGGTTTATTGAAATATTTGTGTTTTATGCTTTCAATTTAAACTTTATGCATAACAATTGGTATTAATGAACTAATAACAATTTGAAAAATCCATTGCCAAACAAGTAAAGATGGAGGAGGAAGATTAGTGAAAAATTCAATAGTTCTTAGGACAAAACTTTAGGATGTGGAAGGTACAATTAGAAGCTTTATTAGTATAGAAAGATCTTTCAATTATTTTAGAAGGAAAGGCAAAAAGGCATGTTGCAATGTCCAATGAAGATTAGGACAAATTGCATAAGAAACCAAGGGCAACCATTATGATCTCCCTATCAAGCAATATTTTATTTAATGTATTAATATAAAAGACAACAAAAAGACTTTAGGGTCATTTATCAGACATATATGAGATGGCTTCTACATAAAACAAGGTACTCCTTATGAAGAAATTGTATAATTAAAAAATAAAGGTGGTTAGTTAATTTTTATGAATATCAATTTGGATAATGAGGTCAAGACTATTTTTTGTTGTGTTATATACTTGATAGCTAGGAAGGAGTTTTTATGGATATTTGCAACTCAATAATCAATAAGAAAGGAAGTGTGCTAAAATTTAGTGATGATTGGGATTCTTATCAATAAGAACATAAGGAAAAAACAAGGCACCTCATTTGGAGATTCTTTAGTAACCACGAGTAGAGAGAGATCACAAGAACAAGGTAAAAATAATCATAGAAGAAGATTTGAGTCAAGAAAAAGATCAAAATCTAGGGGTAAAAGTATTATTTTTTGGTATTGTGAAAAATAAGACAACATTAAACTAGGTTGTTGGCCTTTCAAAAATGTTGAAAATTGGCAAAAAGAAAATAAGGCAAATGTAGAAAATCAAGAAGATGCAAGTGCTTTTGCCCTGTCGATAGAAGAAGTCATCAACGACATTTGGGTGCTTGACATGGGACCATTTTTTCATGCTACATCATATAGGGAGTATTTCAAAATTAAAAAACCAGCAATTTTAGAAAAGTTTACCTTGATGATAACGATGAGCCTTTTGATATCACTGGCGAGGGACAAGTTTTATTAAAACTACACAATGGTGAAATTTGGTTGCTAAGGGATGTTTTTAATTAAGATAAAATGTGTTTTACAAGGACCTGAAACCCAAATCCAAAATCAAAAAATTAAACAATAGCGAAACAGTCTAAAAACTAACGGTCTAACAAAGACAAAAATAGGGGAAACACCCTATAGAGCCCAAATCAGAAATAACAGTAAAACCTGGGCAATCCTACCAAAAGACTAGACAAGAGCTTTCATAAGCTCAAAATTTTTCTCAGTGATTTTTTTGTTGATTTCTTCGAGCTCCTCCAAGATGCTCCTTGTGTCACTTTTCTCTTGGTTCCTACTCTTAGTTCTGGAAGACGGTCCTGTAGATACCTACATTTTTGATCCATGCAGATTCTTATCCAAATTTTTCTTTTTAGATTTAACTGTTGATGGCAGAATGCTAATGAGCAGGTGGACTTTATGAATTGCGGTTTTTCATTTACTTTTTTGAGACCATCGACATTGTTATTCATGGCTTATTTACTGATATCCACCAAAGCCTTAAGATTACCTTTTAACTCGTCCATACCCTTCTCCAACTTGACAAATCTGGCTTCGTGTTCATTTTTCATAACCTTCACATCTTTAGTCAGATTGTGAGTTGTTTTCAAAAGCTTATCAGTTTTGTCTGGCATGGCGTTCTCAGTGAAGGTGTTAATGATCTCTTTTATGCCCTATTTGATGAGAAGGACTTCACTAATTACCCAACATAAACATTTCGCTAGGCTAGATGTGGAATTAGCCAAAAGAGTATCAATATCCACTTCAATATTTTTACTATTTTCAAGGTCCATCTGGTCCACATTGAGGGGTATATCTAGCTTTATCTCTTCTTCCCCTTTGTCCTTTGTATCCACCTCTTTCCCTACTTTTTGTTTTTTAGATTTGTTATGTCCCATCCCTAGGAGTTTGGAAGGTGGGGTTTTGTACTTTTTAGCTACAAATCTAAGGTGGGGTTTACTTTTTCTACTACTGTTAGTGCCTGACATATATTTCTAGGGGGTCCCTCTTCTTGAGAGGGTGAATACTCTAGGTCATCATTAGCCACATGAAGATCATGCCAATCCATGGCCATCTCACCAGACCCCTTCTCGTCTTCATATTCAGTGTCTGACACCACATGTACATCAGGGCTAGAGGAGGGTTTAGGGTTGGACTCAATTTTGTGGGCTGGGGAAGGTTTAACCCCATTCATTTTAGCATATTCCATGATAAGTAGAATAAGCCCCTCGTGTAACACAGGGTAATTATCATTTTTAGCATGTTTAGCAAGACCATTCTCTAGAGAAAAAAGAAGATAAAACAACAGAGAAATCTTCCTATCATGTCTAAATTGATTTAAAATAGTAAAATGATAGGAGAAAATACTTGCATACTACCGATATAAGGTAGTGTACCTCATGATGACCTCTTCCATATCAGCCCACAGGTTCAACAAATATTTTCTTTTATATCCTCCATTAGCCATCTTTATCACCATGTCTCGTTCACTCTACTTATCAAAGAATACAGATAGAGATTCCTTCGATACCTTGTGCTCTCTGTAAAATTTCTTCCCATCCATCGACAGTCCAGTGATTTTCGCAATAAAAATCTCATCAATTTTTAATTCAACTCCATAAGCCTTGAGGACACCTTTATTCCAAGCTTCCACAAAACCTTATGTCACTTTGGGTTCTTGACCATGTAGTTTTTTCATGTAGGGAGAAAGGCCACCATCCGAGATTTTAGTCCACAATTCCTTATTTTGATCCCAATTCTGGCACGAAGTTGGCTCCATTCTATTTTTATCTCCTCCCATACTCAGATTACCTTTCTAGATTATGTTAACGATTTAAAACCCTGTCCCAAACCATAGAACATAAAACCAGGGGGCTAGGAACAATCTTGAAGCCCTCACGTTGTGTCGATTCCACTTATTACAAGAAGTGGCTTTGCTCATGTGAAAGGATGGCATCATTAATATTCGTCCATATAGAGAAAACAAGATCAACAACATCCCTTTGTGTCAGCTCACACAAATATATTGGGAAGGTTTCCCCTTCCATCCACCACTTAATTTTATCATACGCCACCCCCAAATTTGATGCAGGAGCATCCCCAGTTCATAGCAATCTTGCATCAACCAAAAACATTTTCCTTTATGTTTTGTTTTATGTTTACAGTTTTAGTTATCCTTTTCCATGTGTCTCGGTTTTGGCTCACCGGATCCTGTGGAGTTGGATTCTACTTCAAGACTTGATCATCTTTCTTTCTTCCAGACTGCATCGCATTTGGATCATTTTCCAGCAATATATCGATACCAGTTTCCATGACAGTTCCCTATTACCAGTTGATAGTCCTTTATTACCAGTTGCCTAGAACTATTTTGGTGATCTACTGGAACCCATTATGAAGCTTGTGGAGCCTTGGGCATTGATTCCGATGTTCCTTGGCATATGGCTAACATTTTCCCACAAATTTGGTTTCATCCTTTAGATTTTTCGAAGGAATCTCTTGGCGGAGGCTGACCTTGTTATTTTACATGTTAGGTCTTGCTCTTCGAGATTTGATCCCTTTTGGGCCAACTGGATCCTTTGGATCGATATATATATATATATATATATTTGTAATTACACAGTAGAATGAATCAAGGAAAATCAATCAGAGAATCAAGTAGCTGGATTGTGTGTAGAAGATAGATCATAAGATTCAAGGTGTTGGTTGTGACCTATTCTACCAGGCCTGTGAGTCGGTATATATATATATATATATTTGTAATTACACAGTAGAATGAATCAAGGAAAATCAATCAGAGAATCAAGTAGCTAGATTGTGTGTAGAAGATAGATCATAAGATTCAAGGTGTTGGTTGTGACCTATTCTACCAGGCCTGTGAGTCGGTATGTTGTAACCTGGTTGTTATCGGTTGGATGTAATCAAATTTTATGCAATAACACAATTTGTTCTGCATTTCCTTCATCATATCTTTGTGTTTCTATTGTGTTTACTCTTACTGACCAGCTCGGACTGATCTCTTTGAGGTCCCTCTTCACTGGTGACTACTTCAAAAGACATGAGAATAGACAAAGAGGTAGAGGTGGAAGGTTTACCGAAGGAAGATTTCAAGGAGGAAGAGGAAGCAATATAGGTCAGAGCAAGGACAAGGAAGTGAGAAAAGAAGGTAATTCATACCGAAATGATGATAAAAAATTCTATTGGAGGAGAGAACCGGATGGTTCCTAGAATGAGAATTTTGGAAGACAAGACAAGAGGACATTCAAAGGAACCTGCTTTAAGTATGGAGGAGAAGGACATCGTGCATTCAAATGTAAGAAGACAAAAACTACCAGAAGAGAAGTAGTGGTGGAAGAAAACCCCACCAGATCAGATAATAAACTGGAAGATGGAGAACTATTGATGATGAGGAGAGCTTTGTGTCATACCAGAGGAGATGAAGAGCCCTTGCAAAGG
The DNA here is from genome assembly GCF_030272615.1 of Cryptomeria japonica. Lineage (NCBI taxonomy): Eukaryota > Viridiplantae > Streptophyta > Pinopsida > Cupressales > Cupressaceae > Cryptomeria > Cryptomeria japonica. The sequence goes on along the minus strand of NC_081414.1, from coordinate 858,720,071 downwards.
AAGAATCTGTTCAAGACCAGATGTAAGGTATCTGGTAAGTGTTGTAAAGTTGTTATTGATAGTGGTAGTTCAGATAATCTTGTTTCTTAAGAGATGGTGAATAAGTTGAAATTAGAGAGATTGAAACACCCTAAGCCTTATTAGATAACATGGATTCAAGATGAACATAAGTTGTTAGTAAGTGAACAATATTTGGTGAAATTAAAAATTGGGAATTATCATGGTGAAGTTTTGTGTGATATTATGCCTATGGATATTTGTCATCTTTTGTTGGGTAGACCTTGGCAGTTTGATAGACAGGTAGTACATGATGGAAGGAAGAATACATACACTATTGTGGCCAATGGGATGAAGCAAACCTTGTTACCTTTGGAGGAACCTTTGGAGAATGAAGTTTGTATGAATCCTAGAATCTATTTGGTAGATGTAGGGAAATTCATGGATGGACTGAGACATGAGAATGTGTTCTCTGCCTTAATTCCTAAGAAGATTGAGAGACCAAAACTGGCAAAAGAACACCCGAAAGAGATAAGAGATTTTTTAATAGAATATGAGGATATCATTTTAGATAATGTACATGATGGATTTCCACCTATGAGAAGTATTATTCATTGCATGGACTTGGTTCCCAAAGCTAGTTTACCTAACAAAGCTGCACACCAGTTGACATCGGTAGAGAATGAAGAACTAAATAGATAAGTGCAGGAGCTATTGAAGAAAGGTTTGATCAGGGAGAGTCTGATCCCTTGTGCAGTACCAATAGTATTAGCACCTAAGAAGAACGAGGAGTGGAGAATATGTACGGATTCTAGAGCAATAAACAAGATCATAGTGAAATACCAGTTTCCTTTGCCTAGAATGGATGACATAATGGACTATTTGAGTGGACCCAGATACTTTACAAAGATAGATTTGAAGAGCGGATATCATCAGATTAGGATCAGAGAAGGTGATGAGTGGAACACAACATTTAAGACAAATGAAGGAATATATGAATGGTTGGTGATGACTTTTGGATTGACTAATACACTGAGTACTTTCATGAGCATGATGAATGAGGTGTTGAAGAAAGTCTTGGGTAATTTTGTTATTGTGTATTTGGATGACATTTTGATTTTCAGTAAGACAAAAGAGAAGCATTTGTTGCAGTTAAGACAAGTTTTGCAAAGATTGAGAGAAGAGAAGTTGTTGATCAATATCAAGAAGTGTACTTTCATGAAGGATGAGTTAGTCTATTTGGGATTTGTGATATCTAAGGATGTTTTGAAGATGGACCCTGAGAAAGTGAAAGCAATAGTTGAATGTTCGACACTAGAAAACATTGGAGAAGTAAGATCATTTCATAGATTGGCTAGTTTTTACTGAAAGTTTATCAGAAACTTTCATTCAGTTTGTAACCATATGACTGAGACCATGAGAGGAGATCGGAAGGAGTTCAAGTGGACCACTAGAGAAAACAAAATTGTTGAATTGTTGAATTAGAAAGTGACTGAACAATCCGTGTTCACTTTACCAAATTTAAATAAAGTATTTCAAGTGGATTGTGATGCAATTGGAACAACAATAATAGTCTTGGGTTAAGAAGGAAGAGTAGTAGCTTACTTCAGTGAGAAATTGAATGATGCTTGGAGGAGATATTCAGTATATGGTTAGGAGTTTTATGCCATAGTTCAAGCCCTTAAGAAGTGGATACATTACTTGTTGCCTAAGGAGTTTGTGTTGTATAAAAATAACCAAGCTTTGCAGTATTTGAACAGTCATAGTATGTTGAATTAGAGACATAGGAGATGGGTAGAATTCTTGTAGAGTTACACCTTTGTGTTGAAACATAGAAGTGGGAAATCTAACAAAGTTGTTGATGCATTGAGTAGGAGAAGGAATTTTCTGAGAGAGATGAGAGTGATAGTATTAGGATTTGAATATTTGAAGAACTTGTATGTTGAAGACCCAGATTTATTAGAACCTTGGAAAGCATGTAGAGAATCCGTTATGGTAGATAGAAGAAAATGGTTGGATTATTTCATTTAGGATGGGATGTTATTCAGAGGAGTTCAGTTGTGCATACCTAAGAGTTCTATGAGGGAGAATCCGATAAACGAGAAACATAGTGGAGGACTAGCTGGACATTTTGGCATTGACAAAATAGTAGCATTAGTGAGTGAGCAGTACTTTTGGCCCAAGATTCATAAGGATGTTAAGATATATGTGTAGATTTTGTTAGGTTGCAAAAGGTAGTAGTCAGAATGTGGGATTGTATAAACCTTTGACAGTACCAGTAAGACCTTGGGAGGATATAAGCATGGATTTTATATTTGGATTTCCTAAGACACCAAGAGGGAATGATTCTATATTTGTGGTAGTGGATGGATTCTCAAAGATGGCTCATTTCATACCTTGTAAGAAAACATCAGATGCATTGCATGAAGCATACTTATTTTTCAAGGAAGTGGCAAGATTGCATGGATTACCTAAGATCATAGTTTCAGACAAAGACACTAAGTTTGTTGGCTATTTTTGGAGAACACTTTGAAAGAAGATGAAGATAGATTTAAAGTTCAGTTTTACTTTTCATCCACAGACTGTGTTGAACACAGAGTACCACAGAGTGGGGGGGTGGATCAGTGGTTCCTAGGTCTATTTTTTTTCTGATCTAACTTGAGAATATCAATTATGTACTTAATCACATAAAAAGTCAAACCGGCAATATAAGAAAGAAAGCCAAAGTGACCATGCACACACAACCAACTCACAACACCAAATTTACGAAGAAAACCCAATATGGGAAAAAAATCGGTGAGAAAAGCTGCTGAAGTCTACTGCTCCAATCTAGCCTCAGAGTAAAACATCGTTACAAAGTTTAGGGCACCAACCCAAGGAGCACAAACCCCTGCACTTTTAGGGCTCCAACCCAAGGGGAACTAACCCCTGCACCAAGCTCCAACTTAGAAATGTATATTGAAATACTATTTGAGTACAATTAAGGCTTCTTACTGCAAATGAATTATGTATCTCTTGAATCAATTAACTTTTTGCTATCTTTCTCTCCTTCTCACACACAGTCTCTCAGTACACTATGTCAGACTGGGATGCTGCCTGCTCTGCCAAACCTTACCGATTAGGCTCAACTGCTCGACTATGAAGCTACCTGTAGAGTCCTCTTGCCAGTCTTCCTTCTTACTCACCCCTTCTCAAGTTTTCTTCTTCCAACTCCTCTCCACACTACTTTCTTCATTGCAGCATCATCACTTTCTGTTCATTGCTCCATTTTCTTATAAGATGATTTCCCGCCAAAAGCAATTCAAAATCCAGGTGGTTAGGGTTTCTTCACCATCCTCGAGGCAAATCAAATCCATTCAGATCTTGCAAGATCTGATCTCATTGAAGTCCATCGGTTCATCTCTGTCATTTTCATGCCTTTTAAGACATGTTTTACAGACAAGGGAAACACAATCCTTTATATAGATTTACATTTTTTAAATTGCTATTAATTCCTCTGATGTTTCTTTCTCGAGGTAATCTTTCAATACAAACTTCTTGCTTTGATCCAGGTGCCAACTACTCCCCTGGTCTTCCTCTGTCATTCCTTCTTCCTCGAGCCGCAATCAATCTGATGCAATCCCTTGGTTTTCAGTTCCTTCATTAATGGTGAATATCTGTTTCATCGACCCTGTGGATGAAGCTTCACCAACCACACCCTACTTGCCACCTTAGCTTCACACTAATCAAGACATGACCTTCCAATGTTCAGTCAGTCCGACAAACACATACTGATAAAACCCTTTGCCAGTAGAGTGTTCTTCACCTATTGACCAATATAGCATCATGTACCGGTTGTACATCTTAACATTTTGCCTCTTCATTATTAACCAAGCAACCATCTACTATCCTCAATCTCCACCGGTTGACATCAATGACAACTAAGTGTCAAAATGCCAGCAATCTCCCCCTTTGGCATTGATGTCAACTTCTCATAGTCCACTCCATACTGGTACATTTCTCCCCCTTGACATAAATGACAAAGAGTACTTGCACACTCCCCCTTTGATCCACACAATGCTCCCCCTGAACCACACAAACCTTCTTAGGCAAATGATACAACCCCCAACTTGTGTCGGAGGTTCTCAAACATGCTTGCCAGTAGTGGTTTGGTTAAAATATCTACTACTTGTTCACCAGTAGGAACATAGTCCATTCTTACCTCTTGTCCTTCAACCTTCTCTCTGAGAAAGTGGTATTTGATTGCAATGTGCTTTGTTCTGGAATGCATGACCAGATTCTTTGCTATGTTAATTGCACTCAAATTGTCACACCGGATGAGAATGGGATCAGTGATGTCCACTTGGATATCTTTGAGAGTCTACTTCATCCGAAGCACCTGAGAGCAACATGTAGCAACAACGATGTATTTAGCATTAGTAGATAGGGAGACTGAGTCCTGCTTCTTGCTATGCCATGAGACCAACTAGTCACCCAGAAAGAATGCACCACTGTTTGTGCTCTTTCTATCATCAATACACCTTGCCCAATTGGCATTAGTGTATGCTTCCAAAGTAAAATTTTTGTATTTAGGATACCACAAACCATAGCTAAGCATTCCTTGTAGATACCTAAAAATTCTTCTAACAACATTAATGTGTGACTGCTTTGGTGCAGCTTGAAATCTGGCCACCATGCATACTTCCTGAACAATATCCAGTCTTGAAGCAGTTAGATATAGTAGACTGCCTATCATGAATCTGTACAAAGTCTTATCCACTATCGGTGATTCATCATTCTTACTTAATTTGCTACCAGTCACCATGGGAGTACTTACTAGTTTACAATCTTCCAGTTGGAATTTCTTCAGCATCTCCTTTGCATACTTGACCTATGAGATAAAGATTCCTTCATCTTTTTGTAGTATCTGCAAGCCAAGGAAGTAAGTCAATTCTCCAAGCATTGACATCTCAAATTCTAATCATCAAACTCTTTGCAGAGAGTATCCTTGTTGCCACCAAAGATGATGTCATCTACATACACAACCACAATAATCATGTGATTCCCATCTTTTTTTATGTACAAATTGCTATTAGCACTTCCCTTTTTGAATCCCCGCTCCTTTAGATACATATCTAATCTTGAGTACCATGCTCTGGGAGCTTGCTTTAGACCATATAGAGCTTTCTTTAATCAACATACAAATGTGTCATCATCATGCAACAAAAATCCTTCTGATTGCTCCATGTATACTTCTTCCAAATTTCCATTTAGAAAAGCAGATTTTACATCCATTTGGTACACTTTGTAGCCCTTATAGGCAGAGTAAGCAAGAAACATCCTAATTGCTTCTAATCTAGCCACTAGTGCAAATGTTTCTTCAAATTCAATCCCTTCTACCCGAGAGTATCCTTTGCACACTAGTCTAGCTTTGTGCCTCACAACCTTACCTTCTTCATTCATTTTGTTCTGGTAGACCCACTTTGTGCCGATGATGTTCTTATCTTCTAGTCTAGGGACTAATTCCCAAGTCTTGTTCTTCTCAATTTGGTGCATTTCTTCTTCCATGGCATCCATCGATTCTTGTCTCTTGCTAGCTTCAATGAAAGTTTTGGGTTCAACTTTAGTCATGAGACATAGGTTGACTTGTTCATCATTTTGGGCAAGTCTTCTTCTAGTCTACACATCATCACTCTTGTCCCAAAATTTTCTCTTCCGAATGATTCAACTATACGTACTGGCTGGGAGCCTTCTCAGGTGTTGCCTCTAGTTCAGTGTTGGACTGAACATCAATATTTTCATCATCAAAGTCATCATACCAGTTAATGTGTGGTTGACATCCTTTGTGCATACCCTCCCTCTTACATGCACGCTTTCAACAATTCTTCTTACTCTTTTATTGTAGCATTTGTAGGTCTTCATATTTGACAAGTAACCAAGGAAGACCCCTTCATCACTTCTAGAGTCAAAGATTCCCAAACCATCCATATATTTCTTAATGAAGCATTTTCTTCCAAAAAAATTGAAATATTTGACTGATGGCTTCCAGTCATACCATAATTCATAAGGTATCATCTTGTTGTTTGTTCTTAACTGAACCCGATTCAAGGTGTATGCAGCAGTATGCACTGCTTCTTTCCAATAAGTATCTGGTAGACTAGCCTCATTCAACATAGTTCTGGCCATCTCCTTGATTGTCCCATTCTTCCTTTCTACCACACCATTTTGTTGTGGTGTTCTAGGAGCAGAAAATTGTCTTCTAATTCCATGTTTTTCATAGTAATCTTCAAATTCATTTGATGTGAACTCTCCACCCCTGTCTGATCTAAGACATTTTAATTTGTACCCACTTTCATTTTCCACCATCTTCCTAAAGATCTTGAATATTTCAAATGCTTGCGATTTATCTTGCAGAAAGGTGACCCATGTCATCCTTGAGTAGTCATCAATGAAAAGCATGAAGTATCTTTCACCGGCAAGTGCTCTTGTTCTAGTTGGACCACACAGATCTGTATGCACAATTTCAAGTGGCTTGGAGGTGTTGTGCTCCTTTATTCTGAAACTTACTCTAGTTTACTTGCCTTTTACACATTCATCACAAAATGTGTTTAATGGCTTGATGATGGGTGGAATATTCCTCACACACCCCTTTTTTCTTCCTACGACCAATTTTTCAAAATTTATGTGGCCTAATCTTCTGTGCCACAATCAAATTTCATCTACTTGTCTTAATATACACTGGGACTCATAGCATTCCTTCAAATTATAAACATTTCCATCAGTTCTATTTCCTTCTGCCACCACTTTACCGATACTATCTTTCTTTATCGGACAACTGGTTGAGTCAAAGGTGAATTTGTAACCTTTGTCACACATTTGACTCACACTTAGCAGATTATGTTTGAGACCTTCCACATAATATACATCATGTGCCTTCAATTTTCCATCAATGCTTAGTGTTCTTTTTCCCTTTATTTTGATGGAGGAATTGTCTCCAAACCTTACCGATCCACCATTCCAATCTTTAAGATTAATGAATTTTCTATTGTCACTAGTCATATGGTTTGAGCAACCACTATCTACTACCCATATATTTTTCCTCTCAGCATGCAAGGTGGTCTGTACTATGAGACTTGATTTTGCCTTTTCCTTTTCTTTCTCAACCCAAATCGGTTTGATTTCCTTCTTATTATCAGCTTCTGTATTATACTCAGGCTCAGATGCCGATCTTTGATCCAGATTTCCCTTCACTTGCTTGATCTTCCTGTTTCTGCATAATTTGGCTATGTGTCCAAATTCTTGACAGTTATAGCATTTTATGTTTTCAATAAAGGAAGCATCCTTAATGCTATTGTAGGATATTGGTTGGTTCTTCCTACAATCAAATCTCTTATGTCCATATCCATTGCACTGATAGCAAACAACATTCATATCTCGAAGTGCATTAAATGAATTTCTACTTTCATAATTCATAGAGGGTTTATTGTTTAATCTACATTCAGCTATTCTGTGCCCAAATTTATTACACCGGTAACAGTAACCATGAAAATTTGATACATATTGGTCGTGTTGTCTTGGTCCAGAGTGGAACTTCCTCATTGTGGGTCTTCCATTCATGTTGTAGAATCTGGTGAATCATTCTTGATCAATCTTGGCATTCCTCCTTGGATCTGCAAATTTGTGCATGAAATGTGACCTCCAGTTCATTTCTGTATGCCAGTTTGGATGTCGATTTCTGTTGGTGTAAATAATTATTCATCATGGATATTATTACACTTACTTAAGTTTACTTAGGATAATGCATTACATAGTAGTTTGGATATGAGACACTTGGGTGTTTGTGCCTCATTGGGATAATGTGTGTAGGAGAAATTCCACCTCTTATGGTGTTGATCTTGTTATTACACTATCATATCCACTTATTGTGGAGTGATAATTCCACCTTCGGTGGGTGATCCACCTCATGTGGAATATTATATTATTTCTCCTACCTACCCACACCTATTTCCTACCTACCCTTGTTTCTCATTGAGCCACTTGTCATATTTGTGTGCTCATACTCCATATGGCCTTGCCTATATAAGCAGGCCTCTATTCATTGTATTGGTTAATCCAGTTGATCATTTTTATATTGATGAGAATACAGTTTGTTCTTGTCATTCTATTGTCTCTTTTATGCTTTTCATTGTGCCCTTGATCTTGACAAAATCCAACATGGTATCAGAGCCATTGGGGCTTCGTTGATCAGTTTTTGGAGACATCGTGGAAGGCTTCTATTTTCGGATTTGGAGATCTTCATTTTTTGGAGGCATCTTACAGCGATTTGGACATCACCGTTGAATCCAGGAGGCCATTTCCATAAATTTTGACTATAAAGTCGACCTATTTTGGTGAGGAAAATTTTTTTCCCCAATTTTGCTATATCATACGGATTTTCGAATTCTATATATATTTTTTCAAAAAAAAAAATTTTCAGAAAATTGTTTTTGAAAAATCAAAAATCAAAAAAATTGAAAAAAATTCGAAAAAATCAAAAAAAAAAAATTGAAAAAGAAAGCAAAAAAAAGGGAAAAATTGGTTTGGGGGTCCGAAGACCCCCGTACCCCCGTGACTGCAGGTTGATCGCAAGGCATCGTACAACCCGCAGACTGTCGCACCGTACCCCCCGGCCGTCCTGTGTCCTCCGAAGACCGTCTCACCTTCCGCCGCCGTGTTCCGCTGTGTCACCGCCGGAGGCCCCCGCACGACACCTGCTCCGGCACGCTGCCCGAACACCGCCGGCAGCTCCCGGCGCCACCTGTTCCGCAGCCGTGTTCCGCCTCCGTCTCCAGCGCCGTCCCCTCCCCGCGAGCCAGTCCCTGGTCTGCAGCAGACAGCGGCCACCACAGCTCCCGGGCTCCGCCGGCGCCACCAGCGGCTCCTCCCGGCCGGCGCCGCTCCGAGCCCGCAGCGCTCCGCTCCTCCTCGGCCCACCTGCAGGGGCCCACAGCCAGCCACGCGGACAGAGACAGGTGGACCACGCCTGCCACGTGGCAAGCGGCCACTAGCCCGTGGATAAACACATCCGTACGACACGCAGATCACCGTACGCACAGTCAGCAGTACGGACAGCCACATCACCCCTGCACAGTCAGCATTCCGTACAGTACGGACTGCACAGTCAGCAGTCCGAGTCATCCGTCCGTACAGTACGGACGCCCAGTCAGCCAGGCAGCGAAGTTTTCGTGATGGTCATACGGCCGTCAAATTTAACACAGTGTTTTGCTGACGTTAGCGCCACATCAGCATTTTTTGAAATTTTTTAAACCCCTCTCCATTGGGCTTTTCAGTTTTGCAGTCCAACTTTGGAAGGCCATATCTTGCTCATTTTTGCTCCTTTTTTGGTGCAATTTTTTTTGAAATGGGCTAAAATTTCGTGATCTTCGCAGTGGTGTGGTTATTTTCTGATTTTGATGCACAAGTTTTTCGGAATTTTCGGATTCTCTCAGCTGTACCTGTCCAATCCTCAATTCTGCAACTTCAAAGGCCTCGTTTGAGCTCATACGACCTCCTTTTCAGGTGCCGTTTTTTTTGAAAGTGCTTATTTTTTCGTCTACTTTCAAAATCTATGATCAGATTTCAGAGATTTTGAGTGAAAATTGTACTTTCAGATATTGGTCTTATTTGGCCAATTAGGTACTTGTAAATTGCTTGGATCTTAGTTAGATCTCTTGCATTATCAGTTGAGTCTCTTTTGGCCTTCTTGAGGCAGTTGTAAAATTGTAAATTAGAAGTCCACTTTGCCATTTTTGCAAGTGGCCCATTGTATACGCACTACTTATAAAGTGCCAAAATCATCACATTTGGGGGGGTTCTTTGATTGAGTGAATTTGGGGGGGTGTCTTGTGTGATTGTGCCTCTTTTGTGCTCTTTCCATTCTTGTTGAAATGAGTCCTAATAAGTTTCCACCATTAACTCCACATAATTATGCATCATGGAAAATTAAAGTATGGAGTAAACTAATGGAAAAGGGTCTCACACACTACATAGATGGAACAATAACAGCACCACCTGATCCTAAGGCTGATCCAAATGCTCAATTAGAATGGCTCAGTAAGAATTGCATGGCTCTTGGAACCTTACGCAAGTATGTATCTGATGACCTCATTTTCCACATTGAAAAGTGTAAAACAATTAAAGAGGCTTGGGACATGTTTCAGAAATTGTATGGACAAGTTGATGAAATCAGAGGCTACCAGATTGATAATGAGCTCACCAACTTAGATCCCAAGAATTTTGATACAATCCAAGATTATGTAACCAAAGCAAATGAGCTAAGAGCAAAGCTAAAGGATTGTGGAATAGACAAAAAGGATGCTCAATTGATATTCAACTTGTTGGACAAGCTTGCACCAGAGTATGCAGCATTTGTATCTAGCTTCCAAACTCATCGTTTGACAGTGGGGAGTTCTTATGTTATGCCTTCTTTTGAAGTTTTCACAGAAATGTTGATATTGGAACAATCTAAGTTGTTGAACATGGGGCTTCTCAAGTCTTCAAAGTCCAAGGCTTTGGTAGCAAATCAAGGAAATCAAGGAAGTCAAGGCAAAAATTCCAACAAGAAGAAAAAGCAATCTAAGTCTCAACCACAACAGGAAAAGGGACAATCATCCTCTCCATCACAAGGCAATCAACAAATCCTCTTCCAAGAAGGGGACAACACCTAAGAAGGATAAACCAACTTGTGCATAATGCAAAAAGTATGGTCATGATGAGCATCGATGCCACGCAAAGCAAGTTGATGAGTTAACCAATCTTCTCAAGAAAAACAACATCAACTTGCCATCCGCCTACACAAAGAAGGATTCATCTTCTTCTTCTTCCTCACAGTCTAAGGGAAAAGGGCAAGCATTTGTGGCTACAACAGGTTCTTCACAGCAATGGATACTTGACTCGGGTGCCTCATATCACATGGGTTCTACAAAGGAGCAGTTTTCTTCATTAGAGCCATCTAAGGTACCTCACATTTACATAGGTGATGATACACAAGTAGAGGTTGAAGGGAAAGGTTCAGTTGACATGGATGATGGAACATTTGAGAATGTTCTCTATGTTCCTAACTTGTCTACCAACCTTCTCTCCATCTACCAAATCACTCACTATGGGAATGGGAAAAAGGTTGAGTTTACACTAGATTCAGTTGTGGTAAAGGAACTTGATGATGATGCCTTGGTAGCAGTGGGACAAGTCAATGACAACTCAAGGCTTTACTCATTTTCCCAATTTGTGCCACATTCACCTTCTAGGGCCTTGCTTACTCATTCAAATTCAGAAAGTAAGCTATGGCATGAGCGGTTTGGTCACCTCAACTACCGCTATCTTCAGCAGCTCAGCACTAAAGACATGGTCACAGGTCTTCCTCGAATCAGCTTTTCAGAGGGTGTATGTTCAGGTTGTTCCATGGGCAAGCATCCCGAAGAGAAATTTGATAAAGAGAAAACTTGGAGAGCTTTGGAAGTTCTTCAACTTGTTCACAGTGATGTAGCAGGTCCATTTCCAGCACCTTCATTTAGTAAGGCCCGCTATGTTCTTACCTTCATTGATGACTACTCCCGCTTCACTTGGGTCTACTTTCTCATTCATAAGAGTGAAGTATTTGACAGATTTCAGGACTTCAAGGCTCGTGTGGAAAAACAATCAGGGAAAGTGATCAAGATTCTTCGAACAGATAATGGCAGGGAATATGTGAACAAGAGACTTGAGGACTTTTGTACATTTGAGGGGATTGATCTTCAGCATTCTGTTGCATACACTCCACAGCAGAATGGGGTTGCCAGAACGCAAGAATCGAACTCTCAAAGAAATGGCTAGCTGTATGATTCATGCACGTTCTCTTGATCCCGCCTTTTGGGCAGAGGCTATCAGTTGTGCCACTCACATCCAGAATCGGGTTCCTCACAAAGCTTTACAAGGTATTACTCCTTTTGAAGCTTGGGTTGGTAGGAAACCAATTGTGAGACATTTCAGAGTCTTTGGGTGTCCAGCATGGGCTCGCATTCCTCCACAGAAACGCAAGGCATTGGAACCACAGAGTCGGCCTTGCATATTTGTTGGATATCCTGAGGGTGTTAAGGCATACAGATTGATGGATCCAGAGACACATGAGGTATTCATTGAGAGGAGTGTTCACTTTGAGGAAAGCTCTCCTAGCTTAGCCTCTCTACCTCCTCCACCTTCCTCCATTGTGGATAGTGATGTTAGTGATTTAGATGATGAGACTCCCTCAACTCCGACTCGCAGGGTAACACCTCCGCAGGGTCCATTTGTAGTTGAGGTGCCTCATTCTCCACCTCCACCTAGACCTCGTTGGGCTCGACAGACACTTGAGTCCGTGGGTTCTCTTGTTGGGGATCCTTTGGATACACGGAGAACTCGATCACAACATCAGGATCATCCACATGCATTTATTGCTACCGCTTTCGATCCACAGACATTCAGGGAAGCATCAGGGGTTCCTGAGTGGGACCAAGCTATGGAGGAAGAGTATAGTTCCTTGATGAGGAACAACACATGGGATCTAGTTCATCTCCCTAAGGGGAGAAAGATGGTTCGATGTAAGTGGATCTATTGGACCAAGTTTGCAGCGGATGGTAGTGTGGATAAGTATAAGGCTCGTCTTGTTGCCAAAGGTTTCTCGCAGGTTGCAGGTGTTGACTATACTGAGACCTTTGCACTCGTAGCTAAGATGAACTCCATTCGTTTGACACTTGCTATAGCTGCAGCTCATGGTTGGGCTGTACATCAGATGGATGTGAAGAGTGCCTTTCTTCATGGTGATCTTGATGAGGAGATTTATATGGAGCAGCCACAAGGTTTCATCCAGGATACTTCTTTGGTTTGCAGATTAAGGAAATCTATCTATGGCCTTAAGCAGGCCCCCAGGGCTTGGTATGCCAAGATGGATTCCTTTCTACTCTCCGCAGGTTTCACCAGGTGTCATTCCGATCCGAATGTCTACATTTTGCGACAGGATGACTCTCACTTGATACTTGTGCTCTATGTTGATGACTTGATCATTACAGGGAGTACTTCATCCATCATTAGCAGGGTCAAATCTGCTTTGCATGACAAATTTTCTATGACTGACTTGGGTCTTTTGCACTACTTTCTCGGGATAGAGATTTCACAGTCATCTTCCGGGATTACTCTATCGCAGCCCAAGTATGCTCTTGATCTACTTGCATGCTTTCATATGGCTGATTGTAAGCCTGCCCCGACTCCCTTTCTTTCAGGAGTCAAGCTTGAGGCTCAGTGTTCTTCTCCACTAGTTGATGCCACTTTGTATCGTCAGCTTGTGGGTAGTCTCATCTACTTGACTCATACACGCCCTGATATTTCATTTGCAGTTGGCATGGTTTCCCGCTTCATGCAGGAACCACATGAGCTTCATTGGAAAGCCGCCAAACGCATTCTACATTACATCCAGGGTACACATCACTATGGGATTCACTATGCAGCAGGCACAGGACTTCGCTTGGTTGGTTACACAGACTCCGATTGGGCTGGCGATCTAGTTGATCGTAAGTCTACTTTTGGTTACAGTTTTCACCTTGGTTCGGGCCCCATTTGTTGGCAGAGCAAGAAGCAACATGCTATTGCTCTCTCTTCGACTGAGGCTGAGTATCGAGGCGTTGTTAACGCAGTGACTGAGACCATTTGGCTCCAGCAGATTCTCACTGAGTTTGGATTCCCTACTCCACGGCCGACAGTCCTATATTGTGACAATCAGAGTGCCATTGCCATCTTGAAGAACTCGGTCCAGCACCAGCAGACCAAACACATCGAGATTCATATGCACTATATCCGAGAGCTCATCCAGGAGCAGGTCATTGATTTGCAGTATTGTTCTACAGCAGAGCAGGTTGCTGACATATTCACCAAACCTTTCACCGAGAGTAAGTTCCAGTAGTTGCGAGCTCTCCTGGGGGTGAGGGATGTGTCATTAGGGGGGGTCTCCTGACTTCTCCTTCCTCTCTTATGGGGGGGAATTTTTCCTCTTTGAGGTTTTGTCCTTCTTCCTTGAGCTTCTTTTGTACATTCATCTCTCTTTTGGGGGGGAGTTTTTTCCCACTGGGTTTTCTCCCTTTCTCCGTTTGTGAGAGATTGCATTGCATTGTTTTTCTTGCATTTGCATGTTGTACATGGGTACCTATCATGGCCTCGTAGCCGGGACCCATCTTGCATTGCTTAGTTGCATTGTAGACTTAAGTGCATTCCCCTAAGTTGCACTTAAGGGGGGGTGTTGGTGTAAATAATTATTCATCATGGATATTATTACACTTACTTAAGTTTACTTAGGATAATGCATTACATAGTAGTTTGGATATGAGACACTTGGGTGTTTGTGCCTCATTGGGATAATGTGTGTAGGAGAAATTCCACCTCTTATGGTGTTGATCTTGTTATTACACTATCATATCCACTTATTGTGGAGTGATAATTCCACCTTCGGTGGGTGATCCACCTCATGTGGAATATTATATTATTTCTCCTACCTACCCACACCTATTTCCTACCTACCCTTGTTTCTCATTGAGCCACTTGTCATATTTGTGTGCTCATACTCCATATGGCCTTGCCTAAATAAGCAGGCCTCTATTCATTGTATTGGTTAATCCAGTTGATCATTTTTATATTGATGAGAATATAGTTTGTTCTTGTCATTCTATTGTCTCTTTTATGCTTTTCATTGTGCCCTTGATCTTGGCAAAATCCAACAATTTCTAATAGTATCAGCATATGTCTTCTTACCTGTTTCCTTGCCTACAGTGCATGTCTTCTTTTCTTCTCCTTCAATTGAATAAGTGAACATTATCTCTTTGTTGGATTTTCCTTTGTGGGTTGATCCTTGACCAACTTCAAAGCCTAAGCCACTGGTGTCTTTGGATTGCTTTTGTTTTCTCAACATCTTATCCAAAGCATCAATGTTGCCTTCATACTTGCTTCTTATTTCCTCAGTCTCCTTTCTGAGCTTAATTATTTATGCTTCCAGCTCTTGATGCTCCTTTTCTTTCTTTGTCAAGTCAAGGGTTGTAGCTTCACTGATCCTCTTAGTTTCTTCCAGTTGCAGCTTTAAGTCAGATATGATTTGACCAAATTCTTCCAGAGACTGCTTCAAGAGATCTTGTTCATCTACTTCAACAAGCTTAACTCTCTTGAGTTCTCTTCTTATTTTACTTAGTTCTTCAAGTGCACTGATAAGTTCACTTTCCAAATCCACTTCAGCCTCAACATCCTCTTCTTCCTCATCTTTAGTAGAAAGTCTGTCAAACACCATGAAAAGATTTACTTTTTTGGCGTTCTCATGGTCATCATCTTCTAATGTATCCTCGTCATCTGTTGTGTCATCCTTAATGGTATATAAACTATTTTGGTTCTGGTAGTCTCTTCTTCCCTGACGATGGTCATTTATCTCTCTGTCTTTGTAGATAGATCTTCTGAACTCTCTTGACTCATCTCCATCAGTTTCTTTGTGAGGACAACTTGCAACGAAGTGTCCTACCTTCCCACAGTTGAAACACTTAAGTGGAAGCTTTCCTTTGTACCAGCTTGATCCTCTTCTGAGCTTCTTGACAAATTTTTCTACTTCAGCATCAGAGTCTTCACTGGATTCTTTATGAGTAATAGCTTCTTTCCCCTTTTTGGTGGTATTGAAAGCAACTTCTTTTCTTGAGGAAGTCTCACTGGTTGTTCTCATCGCATAGGCTATCAAGGAACCAAATAGTTCATCCATAGTAAAAGTCTTTAGATCCTTGGATTCTTCTATGGCTAACACTTTAGTATCATATTTGGGAGTGAGAGGTCTAAGTATCTGTTTGAAAATAATTTCATCTGCAATCTCTTCACCAAGTCCTCTAATAGTATTCACAGTTTCATCAAATTTGTGAAGGTATTCTACAATTTTTTCATCATCTTTCATTTTGATGCTTTCAAGTTGGCCCCTTAGAGTTTGCAGTTTGGCCTCCTTGACCTTTGCATCTCCCTCAAACAATCTCTGCAACTTGTCCCATGTTTCCTTTGCTAAAACACAATGCATGACCTTGACAAATTCATTATCGAACAGTCCACTCAATATGGCATGCTTAGCCTTTGCATTATTTTCGTACTCCTTCTTTACATCCAAATCAGTGGGAGGAGTATTAGGAATGACATACCCATTCTTTACTGACATCCATACATCAAATCCAAGAGATGAAATATATGTCTCCATTCTTCTTCTCCAGAAGGCATAGTTAGATCCATCAAACAAAGGGGCTTTTGAGGAAGCAAACTCACTTCTTGCCATTGTGATCAAATTCCAGAATCTACCCAAATATTAAAGATAACCAAGAAATTAGGCTCTGATACCAATTGTTGAACATAGAGTACCACTGAGAGGGGGGGTGAATCAGTGGTTCCTAGGTCTATTATTTTTCTGATCTAACTTGAGAATATTAATTATGTACTTAATCACATAAATAGTCAAACTAGTAATATAAGAAAGAAATTCAAAATGACCATGCACACACAACCAACTCACAACACCAGATTTACGAGGAAAACCCAATATGGGAAAAACCTCGGTGAGAAAAGTTGTTGAAGTCTACTACTCCAATCCAGCCTCATAGTAAAATGCAGTTACAAAGTTTAGGGCACCAACCCAAGGAGAACCAACCCCTACACTTTTAGGGCACCAACCCAAGGAGCACCAACCCTTGCACCAAGCTCCAACTTGGAAATGATTATTGAAATATTATTTGAGTATAATTAAGGCTTCTTATTGCAAATGAATTCTGCAACTCTTGAATCAATTAACTTTCTGCTGTCTTTCTCTCCTTCTCACACATAGTCTCTCAGTACACTGTGTCACACTAGGATGTTGCCTGCTCTACCATGCCTTACCAATTAGGCTCAACTGCTCGACTATGAAACTACCGGTAGAGTCCTCTTACTAGTTTGCCTGCTTACTCACCCCTTCTCAATTTTTCTTCTTCCAACTCCTCTCCACACTACTTTCTTCGCTGCAGCATCATCACTTTTTGTTCATTGCTCCATTTTCTTATAAGATGATTTCCCGCAAAAAAAATTTCAAAATCCAGGCGATTAGGGTTTCTTCACCATCCTCGAGGAAAATCAAATCCAGTCAGATCTTGCAAGATCTAATCTCCTTGAAGTCCATCAGTTCATCTCCATCATTTCCATGCCTTTTAAGACATGTTTTATAGATAGGGGAAACACAATCCTTTATATAGATTTACATCTGTCAAATTTCTATTAATGCCTCTATTGTTTCCTTCATGAGGTAATCTTTCAATCTGATCTTCTTGCTTCGATCCAGGCACCAACCACTCCCCTGATCTTCCTCTGTCATTCCTTATTCCTCAAGCTACAATCAGTCTGATGCAATCCCTTGATTTTTGGTTCCTTCATTAATGGCGAATATCTATTTCATCGACCCTGTGGATGAAGCTTCACCAACCACACCCTTAGCTTCACACTAATCAAGAGATGACCTTCTAATGTTCAGTCAGTCTGACAAACACATACTGGTAAAACCCTTTTCCAGTAGAATGTTCTTCACCTATTGACCGATATAGCATCATGTCCCAGTTGCACATCTTAACAGTATGTCGATTCATTATTAACTAAGCAACCATCTACTATGCTCAATCTCCACCGGTTGACATCAATTACAACTAAGTGCCAAAATGCCATTAGACTGATGGACATACAAAACTTGTTAACCAGAGTTTGGGAAATATTTTGAGATGTTTAGTGGGAGATAAAACTAGAATTGGGATTTAATCATTGCACAAGTAGAGTTTGCCTACAACAATTCAGTGAATAGAAGTACCAGAAGAGCACCTTTTGAGATTGTTATCAGAGTGCATCCTAGAGGTATATTGGAATTGAGAGACATTGGTAGTGAAGACTAGAGAAGTTCAGAAGAAAAAGACTCTACAGATCACATACAAGCATTGCATATTCAAGTTAAACAATATTTGGAAGACATGAGCAACAAGTATAAGGAGAAAGGAGATGAGAAGCGAAGACATAAGAAATTTGAAGTTGGCGATGAAGTGATGGTATATCTGAGAAAAGAGAGATTCCCAGTTGGAACTTATAATAAGTTGTAGATGAAGAAGTTTGGACCTTATACCATTTTGAGGAAGTTTAGTTCTACAAATGCATATGAAGTGGAGTTACTAGAGAGTCTAAGTATTTCAAATATATTCAACATTGTAGATCTTCATGAGTACCATGAACCAGAATTCAGTGAGGATAGTGTTACCAACTTGGAGAATAGTTGCCCCAGAAGGAACTGGATCATATTGAAGATATTTTCGACATCAGGTGTTGAACACTGAATACCACTAAGAGGGGGGTGAATCAGTGGTTCCTAACCTATTTTACTTTTCTAATCTAACCTCAGAATATCAATTATTCACTTAACTTTAAAAAATTCATACCGCTAATACAAGAAAGAAGACCAAAGAGATCATTCACACACAAGTAACTCACAATACTAGATTTACGAGGAAAACCCAATATGGGAAAAATCTCGGTGAGAAAAGCTGCTAGAGACTACTGCTCCAATCGAGCCTCACAGGTAAAACATTGACTTACAAAGATTTTGGGCACCAACCCAAGGAGCACCAACCCCTGCACCAAGCATTAACTTGATGTTGTATATTGAAATACTATTTGAATACAATTATGGCTTCTTGTTGCAAATGAATTCTGCAACTCTTGATCAAATAACTCTCTGCCAGTTGACAGTCTTTTCTTATCCATTGAATTTGACACTGCTGATTGCATGATTATTGTCTTTGATTCTCAGCCTCTGCTATCTTCCTCTCCCTCTCTCATGCAGTCTCTCAACACACTATGTCACTCTTGGATGCTTCTTACTCTGCCACACCTTACTGGTTAGGCTCAATTACAAGAATATAGTTATGCCGGTAGAATACTCTCACTATTATGCTTGCTACTCACTCACACTGCAACTTTCTTAGAGCTCTTTCTGAAGTTTCCTCCTTGCTCACACTCACTTCTCTTCTCTACTCAACCTTTACTGCATCATAGTTTCTCTGTCTTGAGCACATATATTTGTATCCATGATTTCCCACCAAGAATGCATTCAAACATTGAGTCATTAGGGTTTCCTTTACTCGACACAATCTTCATGAAATCTGATCTAGCTTGTCTTGGATCGATCGTCTGTACTCCAGGGATGCACCTGTACACGGTTTTCATTGTCCAACGCATACTTGCTAAAGATAGAAATCACATACGACACATAAGATGCTTCAGCTATTTCCTTTTTCAAGATCTTCTTGAACTGGATTTTCATTTCATGGATCCAGGAATGAACTACTCCTTGATCTTCCTTTGTCATTCTTTCTTCCTCAAGTCGCATCAGTTAGTTATAATCCCATGATTTGCGGTTGTTACATTAATGGTGATTATCTATTTCAACGACCCTGTCAATGGGACATCACCGACTACAACACACTTGTCACCTCTGCTCCACATGGCATCACAATGATCAAGAAGTGGCCCACTAGCACACAGTTGGTCCAATCTTGATCATTCAACAGACTCATACAGATACATGCCTTTACCGATAGGACCTTCTTCTTTAGCTACCTGGTACTGCACACTATACCATTGACCCACTTTCACCTCCAGTAGTTTGAGACATCTTTAACATTCTACTTCTTCATCATAACCAAGCTGCAATCCTTCAGACTAGTTTATGCCTTACTGGTAAGCCTTCATCCTTTCTGCTTATATCCATCATGCCTATTGACATCAATGACAACTTAATGCTAAAATGCCAACAATCTCCCCCTTTGGCATTGATGTCAACTTCTCGCATCACTCTATACTAGTACATTTCTCCCCCTTTGACACAATGACAAAGGATATTGTGTACTCCCCCTTTGACCGCTATCAGCTCCCCCTTAAGCACATAAAGACTTTCTAGACAGATGACACAACTCCCAACTTGTGTCGGAGGTACTCAAAAGTGCTTACCAATAATAGTTTGGTGAAAATGTCTACTACTTGTTGACCAGTAGGATCATAATCCATTTTTACCTCATGTCCTTCAACCTTCTCTCTGAGAAAGTGATACTTGATAGCAATGTGCATTGTTCTAGAATGCATGACTAGGTTCTTTGCTATGTTGATGGCACTCAAATTGTCAGACCGAATGTGTGAGGCCCTACCCCGATTCAGTTTGACATTTTCAGTTATTTGCACATTGAGACTATTATGGATGCTTTATTTTATGCTTTATGGACTTAGAACTTATATGATTCCATGATTTGGATCACGCTAACATTGTTGATGTTTTATTTCATGCATGATGATTATGAAACTTTAGATATGTTCTAGAATGGAATTTACATTATGATGGTGAATGTCATTATTGGAAATTTGCAGGATTTTATTTTGATGAAAGAAAATGATGCATATTTATGAATGGTTCATTTTTGGGAAATTATGTTGTTTGCTTATGAGAAATTGAATGTGAAAACAAATGAGGAATTGAATTATTGTTGCCTAATGTATGAGTGTTTGATTTGCAATAGAATCCATGTATTTGATTATGAATAATTGTGATTATTTGGAGTTACTAATGTGTTAATTGAGATGCGCAGGAAATTATCCATGTGACCATGGAATTTATGGAGAATCAAGCCTAGACCAATGTGCGTTTGTTAAGCCGGGAGTTGTCTATTTGGAGAGACAACACCCCTCCCCTTGTAATGTATTTTATTTGTGATGTGTATAATGCTTGAGTGTAAAAATTTAATTTATATGTAATTGTGTAATCCTTCAAGAGACCAATTTTCCATGTGTGATTTTTTATTGTATTTTTGTTGTGTCACTTGACACATGTGCTGATTAAGTGTCATTAAGTTGACTTGTCTCTTGGAGGGAGTTTTGTTTCTACCAAAGCCATTCAAAAACATGAGTGTGGTCCCAAAATTATCTTGGGTAGGGAGTCATGGGAGTGGTCAACTCAAGCTTGACCCGTAGGTAAACTTCAGTGGGGTTTCCAAAGGGTTTAATGGACTCCTAGGGTAAGTTTTTAGGCTTTTCCAAAGGTCCAAAGGGTATACCTATGGGTTAGGGGTGTTTTGCAACATGTGGCTTCTCCCATGTGACTATGAAGTCACTTCAAAAAGTGGTGTTTTCAAGATGCACGAAAATTGAACTTAGAAAGTTCTTCCTAGGATATTGAACCTTCCCCTTAGGAGTCAAACTCTCTTCCCCATTCTCTTCCACCTTTTTCCTTTCCAATTTTAGTAAAGTGCAAGAGTTTGGGAAGGGCAACCAATGGGAACTCACACCTCACCCAAGGAGTTGGGAAGTGTGTGAGAGGCCTTCTTAGGCAAGATTTTTCAAACTTAGTGAGTAATCACCCACTCTCCTTTCTTGGAGATTTTGCTTGTTTTGAAAAGTTAGTAGGAGTTGGCATTTTTAGTGGAATTTTGGGAGAAAAGATACTGGAAATTGGGCAGCTCATCCCCAACTAAAGTTAGCAAACCTTTTGGCAGAATTAGGTTGGTTACTCTCTTCTTTCTCTTATTATGTTGAAATGATAGTTTATGTTGTTTTGTAACAAGAAAGGAGTTGCTTGAAAGATTGTGTTTTAAGAAGTTTTTTGTGTTGAGGTAAAATGTATAGTTTTCCTTTCTATGTGTTTGTTGTGTTTTCTTGTTGTTTTTTTTTTTGGGAGTGTCCAAGATCTCCTATCCTTGGGAGGGTAGGAAGATCTTGGGGTGGAAGGAGTTTGACAGCCATGGGTGAGAGGCTCTCCTTATGGAGAGTGTTCTCAAGGGAGTCCTTGGTGACCCTTGATGCATAGCCTTGTGTATGCATTTGGGGGTCATAAGGGGAGCATATATGGCCTTGAGCCTTTTTGGGGGGGCATAAGGTTGTGAAAGTATTTGGGTTGCATTTGTGTTGCCATGAGGTGGCTAATGTAGTATTGTTTTTGGCATGCATTCTCCCCATAGGTACTTGGTCCACTTCCACCCATGGAAGAGTCACCATGAATGTGGTGAATGTGTAGCTTGGGAAGGGATATTGAATGTAAATGTGTTTTCTAAGTTTGTTGTGGGATATGTATGTTTGTAACCCATCTAGTGCTTGGTTCTCCAAGCTCGGGGGTGGCTTCTAGTAAGCCTAGGCTGGGAGGTGAGCTTCCCATGGTCCAAATGTGTTTTAATGCAGGTTGCATAGGAATGGGGAAAGATGGAATAAAGAGCTATATGGCTGATTTTGTTGCAGAAAAATGTTGAAAAATAGGGAAGAAATGGAAGCATTCAATGTTGTAGAATTCTCTTTCAAAAGAAAAGTTGTATTATTGTTTTTAAGTTAATATGTAGAAAAAAAAAAAAAAGAAGTATTGCTGGAATTTCATCCCATTTGTAATAATATTTATTTTGTATCCTTGTCTATTTGCATTTCATATATGTTAATGAATACTCATGTTTCCTTACTTGGGAGCTTTGCAAAAAGAAAATAAAATGATAGGATGCATCTTGGCCTTTAATGTCTTGCATAGAGAAAAGAGGGAAATGTTTGCATTTTTGGGAAACCTGAAGATTATTGTTAGCTATAAATTCATGTTCCCTTTAGTTGACATGCTGCTGTAAAATTTATTCAAAACAGACTTTTATATTTTTCTGTTTATTGCAGAAATAAAAAAAAAAAAAAAAATGTTAAAATAGTCTATTCTTTACAAAAAAAAAAGGGAACTTGTAGCTTTTAACATTTCATTTTGTTACAAAATAAAATATAGATTTGGAGATCCATTTTAAATGAATTTGATGCCTACAAAGATATTAATCTCAAAAGGAAAGTCTATGTGTTCTTTTTTTTTGCTACATTTAAATAAAAGGGGTCTATGGCAGCAAAATAGATTTATATTAATACATTTAGCTCCTTAAACGATGTTTGGACAATTATGATTTATTCAAAAAAAACAATAAAATAAAATAATGTTCACAGTCCTGGTAAAATTAACCCACGGAAAAAAAGATCTGTTAAGTAAACCTTTTAAACATATATCTACCCATTTATATATATAAATATATATATATATATATATATATATATATATATGTTTATATATATATATACATCCATACATATGTATGTGTGTGTGTATATATATATATATATATATATATATAAAGAATCTGCCTGTTACAAAACAGAACCCTTATGCAATTTATTTTACCCAAATTATAGATATATAAACATATATATATATAAATACACAAAAAAAAAAAAATGTTATTTAACAAAGGAAAAACCATATCATAATCGCCGAGGGTTTTAACCCTGTTGAAAATCCGACAAAAGAAAAACCTCGTTTAAAACCCAGCGAGGCTCTGTGTTAGTGTAGCGCGGAGGGCGGGGGCCGCGGCTCCCGGGCGGCGGCGGCCGCAGCCTGCGGCGCCCGCCGACTGCGGGCGGCGTCGTCCACAGCCTGCGGGGAGCCACAGACTGCGGCGGCGCCGACCGCAGCCAGCGGAGCCTCCGCGGGCTGGTCCGCCCCTTCCCCGCTTCCCCTACGCTCACTCCTCGCTGCGTCCGGAAACTTCCCCCCCCTTCGTCGCCAGCAGTTAGTGTATAGTATTACCGCCGAGGTTTCTACGCCTTGCAACACACAAAAATAAAATGAACGACGCCCGGGTGGATGGTAACATCGGTCGATCCTCACACTCATCGCCTTCCCTCCCGCGGCCGCCGTCTCCCCTGTTCACAACCCGCACACAAAAAAAAAGAAAGAAGAGCTTGGCACTAAAGTGTTTCGCCCTAACCCTAATTTTTGGGTTAGGGCAACACTCTCAAAACAAATAACATGTGAGATTTTTTTGGGGGTTATATGGGAAGTATAACTGAATATGTGCATGAAAATATAAAATCTACATATATGCATATATATATATATATATATATATATTTAGATATATATTTAGATATATATATTTAGATATATATATATATATATACATACATATATATAAGTAATCTAAAGGTAAAATTGTTTAAAAAGGGGGAAATTTAATTGTTGAATTTAAACCCCCACTTCTTTTGGGAATACATCTATGTAAAAAAAAGTATATATATATATACATGTAGGTAGAATTGTATTGACTACCTTTTAATAATAAAATAGTTAGGTAAAAAGTTAAGTTTGGAATACCCTTGTGTAATACCGGGCTTATGTAGAGAAATCTCATAAGAGGGGTTTTAATGATTAGGAGAAATAGAATTAAAAATAAAATAAAGGGGATAAACCATCACGTTCTTGGTAGGGCCAAGAGGGCTAAACCGGGTAAAAGATTATAAGGTGAATTTTAAATATAGATGTTTCAAAGTAAATAAAATGTTTTTTAAATTACCAGGATAATTAAATTAGGAATCCTAGTGGATTAGATGGATAAATAAGATAAATTTTAAAAAGCATATGGTCAAGAATAAATCGCCATTATGGGGATATTAATTATTTATTAATGAAGCTTAGTGAATTTCCGTTTTGGGAGAAATGTAGTTCATTGTTAACTTAGTTACTCTCCTCTCCCTAAATTGAATTTAATCACCTGAACGACTCAAACATAGTTATGACCTAACCCAAAATGCATTAATTAATTAAGTTATTCGCACTAAGATGCATTATTTTAATTTAGTTAGTCGGTAATTAGTTAAGTATTCTTAAAAAAAAATTTCCCGTTCGTGCCCAAGAGTGGGCATGACAGAATGAGAATAGGATCAGTGATGTCTACCTGTATATCTTTGAGAGTCTACTTCATCCAAAGCACCTGAGAGCAGCAAGTTGCAGCAGCAATATATTCAGCTTCAACAGTAGATAGAGAGATTGAGTCCTGCTTCTTGCTATGGCAAGAGATTAACCGGTCACCTAGAAATAATGCACCACCACTTGTGCTCTTTCTATCATCAATGCATCCTGCCCAATCAACATCAGTGTATGCTTCCAAGATAAACTCTCCTTGTTTAGGATACCATAAACCATAGTTGAGTGTTCCTTGTAGATGCCTAAAAATTCCGTTAACAACATTCATATGTGACTGCTTTGGTGTAGCTTGGAATATGGCCACCATGCATATTGCTTGAACTATATCCGGTTTTAAAGCAGTTAGATGCAGTAGACTGCTTATCATGAATCTGTATAGAGTCTAATCCACCACCAGTGATTCATCATTCTTGCTCAATTTGCTATCGGTTACCATGGGGGTACTTATTGGTTTACAATCTTCTAGTTGAAACTTCTTCAACATTTCCTTTGCATACTTGACTTGTGAGATAAAGATTCCTTTATCTTACTATAATATCTGCAAACCAAGGAAGTATGTCAAATTACCAAGCATTGACATCTCAAATTTTGACTACATTTGATCAACAAATTCTTTGCAGAGAGTGTCCTTGTTGCCTCCAAAGATAATATCATCTACATACACAACCACAATGATCATGTGGTTCTCATCTTTCTTTATGTGCATATTTCTATTTGCACTCCCATTTTTGAACCCCTGCTCCTTTAGGTACTGATCTAATCTTGAATACTATGCTCTAGGAGCTTGCTTTAGGCCATTCAAGGCCTTCTTCAACCTGCACACAAATGTCTCATCATCATGTAGCAAAAACCCTTCTGGTTGCTCCATGTACACTTCTTCTTCCAAATTTTCATTGAGAAAGGCAGATTTTACATCCATTTGGTATACTTTATAACCTTTGTAGGCAAAGAAGGCTAGAAACATTCTAATTGCTTCTAATCTAGCTACCGGTGCAAATGTTTCTTCAAAGTCAATTCCCTCTACTTGAGAGTATCCTTTGCATACTAGTCTAGCTTTATGCCTAACAATCTTACCTTCTTCATTCATCTTATTCCTGTATACCCACTTTGTGTCAATGATGTTCTTTTCTTCCGGTCTAGAAACTAATTCCCAAGTCTTATTTTTCTCAATCTATTTCAGTTCTTCTTCCATGGCATCCATCCATTCTTGTCTTTTACTAGTCTCATTGAATGTTTTAGGTTCAACTTCAGTCATGAGGCATAGGTTGACTTGTTCATCATTTCGGGCAAGTCTTCTAGTCTACACACCATCACTCATATTTCCCAAAATTTGCTCTTCCGGGTGATTCAGTTGTACATACCGGTTGGGGACCTTCTTGGATGCTACCTCGGGTTCAGAATCTGACTGAACTTCATCATGTTTATCACTGAAATCATCATACCGATTAATCTATGGTTGACATCCTTTATGTATATCTTCATCAACTTTTACATGCACACTCACAATGACTCTTCTTAGTCTTTTATTGTAGCATTTGTAGGATTTGTTGTTGGATGAGTAACCAAGGAAGATTCCTTCATCATTCCTGAGTCAAAACTTCCTAGACCATCCATATCTTTCTTGATAAAGCACTTTCTTCCAAATACTTTGAAGTATTTTATTGATGTCTTTCAGTCATATCATAACTCGTAAGGTGTCATTTTGTTGTTTTTTCTTAATTGTACCTGATTCAAAGTGTATGCAGTAGTATGAACAACTTCTTTCCAATATGTGTCTGGCAGACTAGCCTCATTTAACATGGTTCTGGCCATCTCCTTGACTATCATGTACTTCCTTTCTACCACACAATTTTGCTATGGTGTTCTAGGAGCAAAGTATTGCCTTCTAATTTCATGTTTTTCACAATAATCTTCAAATTCATTTGATGTGAACTCTCCACCTCTGTCTGATCTTAGGCATTTTAATCTATACCCACTTTCCTTTTCCACCATCTTCCAAAAGATCTTGAATCTTTCAAATGCTTGTGATTTATCTTGCAGAAAGGTGATCCATGTCATTCTTGAGTAGTCATCAATGAAGAGCATAAATTATCTTTCACCAGCAAGTGCTCTTGTTCGAGTTGGGCAAACATAGATCTGTATGCACGATTTCAAGTGGTCTTGAGGTGTTGTGCTCCTTTGTCCTAAAACTCACTTTAGTTTGCTTGCCTTTTACACATTCATCACAAAATGTGTTTACTGACTTGATGATGGATGGAATATTCCTTACACACCCCTTTTTGCTTACTGCAACTAAGTTATCAAAATTTTTGTGGCCCAATCTTCTGTGCCATAGCCAACTTTCATCTACTTGTCCTAACATACATTAGGACTCATAGCATTCTTTCATATTATAAAGATTTCCATCTATTCTCTTTCCTTCTACCACACCTTTACCAGTACTATCTTTCTTTATTTGGCAACTGATTGAGTCAAAGGTGAATTTGTAACCTTTGTCACACATCTGACTCACACTCAACAGATTATGCTTTAGTCCTTCCACATAATACACATCATGTGCCTTCAATTTTCCATCAATGCTTAAAGTTCCTTTTCCCTTTATTTTGATAGAGGAATTGTCTCCAAACCTTACTAATCCACCATTCTAGTCTTCAAGTTTGATGAATTTCTTTTTGTCACTAGTCATATGGTTTGAACAATTACTATCTACCACCCATAGATTTTTCCTTTCAGCATGCAAGGCAGTCTGTACTATGAGACTTAATTCTGCCTTTCCTTTTCTTTCTCAACCCAAATTGATTTGATTTCCTTCTTCTTGTCAGCTACTATATTGAGCTCAGGTTTAGTTACCAGCTCTTGATCTGAATTTGACTTCATCTTCTTGATATTCTTATTTTTGTATAACTTTGTTATGTGTCCAAATTCTTGACAGTTATAGAATTTTACAATTTTATTTAAGGGGACGTCCTTAAAATTATTGTAGGGTACTGGTTTATTCTTCCTACAATCAAAACTCTTATGACCATATCCATTGTACTGATAGCAGACAACATTCAGATCCCAGAGTGCTTTAAATGGATTTATACTTTCATAATTCATAGAAAGCTTATTGTTTAACCTACAGTTAGCTATTCCATGCCCAAATTTGTTACACTGGTAACAGTAACCATGAAAATTCAAAACATACCGATTGGGTTGTCTTGGTCCTAAATGGAGCTGCCTCATTGGGGTCTTCCCTTAATGTTGTTGAGTCTAGTGAATCCTTCACAGTCAATTCTTTCATTTCTCCTTGGGTCTGCATGTTGGTGCAAGAAGTGTGGCCTTCGATTCATTGTTGCATACCAATTTGAATGGGGATTTGCAATAGCATCTGCATGTCTTTTTGCCGGTATCCTTTCCTACAGTTAATGTCTTCTTTCCTTCACCTTTAATTGAAGAGGTGAACATTATTTCTTTGCCAGATTTATCTTTGTGGATTGAACTTTGACCTTCTTTAAAGCCTAAACTACCGATGTTTTTGGATTGCTTTTGTTTACTCAACATCTTATCTAAGGCCTCAACGTTGCCTTCATACTTTCTCCTTATTTTTATTTCTTCCTTACTTTCTTCAAGCTATTTTCTGAGGTTTACTATTTCTGCTTCCAACTTTTGATGCTCTTTTTCTTTCTTTGTCATATTAGAGACTGTACCTTCACAAATCCTCTTTGTTTCTTCTAGCTGTAGTTTTAAGTCAGATATGGCTTGACCGAACTCATCTAGAGATTGTTTCAAGAGATCTTGTTCATCAACTACAACAAGCTTAACCCTCTTGAGTTCTTTTCTTGTTTTACTCAATTCTTCAAGTGCACTGATGAGTTCACTCTCCAAATCCACTTTAGCTTCAATATCCTCTTCTTCATCAGTTGGTCTATCAAGTGCTATGAAGAGATTGACCTTTTTGTCGTTCTCATGGTCATCATCTTCTGATGTATTTTCATCATTGGTTGTGTCATCCTCAATGGTATATAGGTTGTTCCTAGTTCTGGTAGCCTCTCCTTCCCTTTCGGTAGTCATTCCTTTCTCTGTCTTTGCTTGTAGATCTTCTGAAATCTCTTGACTCATCTCCACCAGTTTCTTTGTAAGGACAATTTGCATAAAAGTGTCCTACCTTCCCACAATTGAATCATTTAAGTGGTAGCTTTCTTTTGTACTAGCCGGATCCTCTTTTGAGCTTCCTGACAAAGTTTGCTACTTCTACATTAGAGTCTTCACTAGATTCTTTATGAGTAACAACTTCTTTGCCCTTTTTAGTGATGTTGAATGCTACTTCTTTCCTTGAGGAAGTATCACCGGTTATTCTCATCTCATAGGTTGTTAGAGAGCCAAATAGCTCATCCATTGTTAAAGTCTTCAAATCCTTGGCTTCTTCTATGGCTGACACCTTAGTATCATATCTGGGAGTGAGAGATCTAAGTATATTCTTGATAAGAATATCATCTGCAATCTCTTCTCCAAGTCCTCTAATAGTATTCACAGTTTCATCAAATCTGTGAAGATAGTCTGCAATATTTTCATCGTCTTTCATTTTGATGCTTTCAAGTTGACCCCTTAGTGTTTGCAGCTTCGCTTCTTTGACTTTTGCATCTCCCTCAAACAACCTCTACAATTTGTCCCATGTCTCATTTGCTGAAACACAATGAATGGCTTTGACAAATTCATTATCAGATAGTCCACTCAAGATAGCATGTTTTTCCTTTGCATTATTCTCATACTCCTTTTTTGCATCCGGATCAGAGGGAGGAGTATTAGGAATGATATGCCCATTATTGATCAACATCCACACATCAAAACCAAGAAATTAAATATAGGTCTCCATTCTTCTACACCAAAAGGCATAGTTGGATCCATCAAACATGGGGGCTTTTGAGGAAGCGGACTCACTTCTTGCCATTATGTTTAAAGTCTAGAATCAACCCAAAGTTTAAATATAACTGGGAACCTTTCTCTGATACCAATTGTTGAACATTGAATACCAATGAGAGGGGGGTGAATCAATGGTTCCAAACCTATTTTACTTTTCTAATCTAACCTCAGAATATCAATTGCTCACTTAACTTTTTGTAAAGCGGAAAAATCGAACCCTAGTCGTTCTCCCCTCCCCAACTCCAAGGAGAGAGAAAGGGAGAGTCACTAGGGTTGATGGTTTTCACTTAGGAGGGACTTTACATTCAAAAGAGGGGTTGAAACCCACAAGATCCAATCCCACGCAATGCAAGATTGGATTCTAAATGAGTTTACAGGGTTGTGATAGCAAGGATACCCTCTTTTGTAAAGAAATGTAGATAGAAAGATTGAACTAGGAATGCATGTAAAGTGGGAAATATTTGCTTATAAACAGAGATAGGGATATGATATGAAGCTGCGGACCTGAAATTAGCAGTAAAATGTCAAGACGGTGCTGTTCTGCAAATTTGAGCGAAAGTTGACGGGATGATGGCGCCCGACGTGCACATGGTCCTCCAAAAAATCCGTGAAACGAAGGTGGATCTGTTCGTCTCTGTACAAGGATTCCAGATCTTCAATTACAGCCGCGTACCTGCAACCTACACATAGAAAAGTGAAGATGATTGGGGGGTTAGGGATGAGGGGCTTGCCTTTAGGTCAAACCTCGGTTTTGGAATTAACCAAGAAATGAGAAATGTTGTAAATGTAATGTAAAACAAGTACTAATACCTTGTTGTAAGGATGTTTGTATCCTTATATGCGAAGGTATAGATGTTGTTGTATGTTGTATGTTGTATGTTGTAGTATGTGATCTCCTCTTCAATGGTTGAATCCTTGTCTTGAATGCAACACTTAGCCTTGAATGGAGACTTAGAATGATCAATTGCTTGAAGGAATGCTTGAATGCTTGAATGTTTGAATATCATTTCCCCCTTTCTCACATATGTCCTCCTTCCTTAAAATGGGAGAGGAAATGTAGTTTATATACTTGTCAATTAGGGTTAAAAGACTGATTTTCCTGACCTTAGGCCAACCAGGAAATGCTATTTTCCAAATTGCAAACATAAAGACCCGAAGCCCCATAGGAGACCGGGCCCAAAATAGGGCCAGGGACCAGGGCGCTGGGCGCCATGGTCCCACCTCCAGGGACAGCGGGGTGCAAGGAGGATTAGGCCAGGGTGCTTGAAAAATGCAGTTTTTGGTGTCATGAACAAGTTTCGGAGTCTCCATTCAGGTTCCGTGTTGCATCGCCATCGTGAAGACCCAAATGCAGTCAAAATTGCAAGTGTCACAATTTTAGGACGCTACATTTAGCCCCCACTTTAGCGGGAGTATAAGTGTACGCCAATACTTCTGGTAAAGTACAAGGAAACAACATTGAAAAAATTTCACCACGTCAAGGAGGCAAGATACACCAAGCCCCCAGTGGACTAAGGATCTTACAACTTCGATTGACAAAGTAAAAGGGAAGATCACGAGGGAGAACCATGACTGTCAGTAGTAAGGTTCCCTCACTATGAGTCATGCAAGAAAGATATCAAAAATTTTCAAGGCAAAGCTAAATTTGTCAAGAAATTTTCAAGTATCTTGAAAAGATATGAACGGGATGTATGCCCCCCTACGTTAAAGCGATCGCACACGCCTCACCGGGGGTGATTGCTTTAAGGTAGTGATACATATAAGAAATGAGAAGGGAAAGGAGCACATTATCACAAGGATTTAGCCCCCAAGTGTGAGATAAACCCAAGGATAATAGACACAAAACACAAAGCATGAGGTGACTTCACTTTCCTTGGGGTCAGTATGCTGTATGATTATTCATGTATATCATATGTATGTATGCATAATTGTTCTTCATTCCCTAATCAAGGAAGGTCACCTAGAAGAAGGGAACACATGTGTCTTTCGAGTCAACATGAGAGAGACCAAAAGAGATCTCAATGCTTTGCATCATCCTCAAGTAGACAACACCAAGGACAACAAATAGAAGAATGAGAATAACACATAGAAGAAGTAACAAAAGAGAGGAGGAGAGAATCTGCTATGCTAATGAAACTAGTCTAGCACGTCATCTACCCCCCGATCTTGCTGATCAGTATTTCGAGAAGGTAGGAAACACGCTAGAGGAGGAACATCCAACATAGCAGATGGAGCTATCACAAGATCCAAACAAGGGCTATGTTCATATCCCAAGCCGTGGTGTTCTTGTCTAGGAGCTAGGATAAGTGCTTTAGAAAATGCGTTAGATAAATGGTTATCAACATCAACATATTCATATTCACTATCAGAATGAACAGGAGTAACATTTTCATCATGAATAACATTTTCATCTATATCATCATCAAGATTTATGAAAATAGGATCTTTAACTCACACAGGATCAAGACCATCATGCATCTTATGTTTAGGAGATTTTGGCTCAATTTTCGGCTGAGGAGAAAATGGAATAATACTAGCTGAAGGTGTTTTTGGGGATTGCAAAGTTTGAGAAGCAGCTGCCTGAGCTCTAAGACGACGCTTTCATCGGCGTTCACGTGCAGAATGATTTTGTCTAGTCTTAGTAGGAAGTTGAGAAGATTAAGGAGGAGGAATGTTCTCATCCTTATCACTTGGGTGTTTAGGTTGTGGTCTCTTAGGTTGAACAATAGGAGAAGAGAAAGGTCTCTTCTCTCCATAAAAGGAAGGAGGAGGAACTGCTCCATATAAGGGAGGAATATTTGGTTTAGGAAGGAAACCAAGTCCATAATGACGAGGAGGTATAGGTCTACTTTTAGAAAGTTTATTAGATATAGGCATAGTCACATCCATAGGGATGGGTTGGGAATCTTCTTGAGGAAAGACATTAGTTTTATCTTTCAAAGGAAGAACTTCCTTCTCAAGAATGATAGGAATATCAAGCTTGGGTGTTCTAGGTTCACTTAGAGATAGGATCATATCTTTTTTCCACTTTTGATAAGATTTGAAAAGATGATCACTTCGCGGAGGAAGAGATTGGAATTGTTTAGGCCAAAAGTAATCAATAGGAACACTAGAAGTTCTTTTAGCTGGTTTAAAGAGACTATGATTGACAGTAACAACTTCACCATTATGGGGAAATTTCAAACACTTGTGGATAGGAGAAGCAATAGCTTTCATGGAAGATAGCCAAGGATAGCCAAGTTTCACACGAACTTGTTCGGATGATGGAATAATAGCAAAGTCCACATCAAGGGATTTGTTATGGACCTCAATAGGTAATGTAATAGAACCGATTGCAGGAGAAGAAAATGCATCAAATAGTTTCACAACCACATTTTTTTCGTCATAGATAACTTGATCCAATTGCAAAGTAAAAAGAAACTCTTCAGTAATGACATTAACCATGCAAGAAGGATCAATAAGCACTCCACGACAAGGTGTATTTTTTACTTTTGCAACTATATATAAAGGACCATCAGGTGCCCTGATAGTTTCACTGGAATCAAAGGTGATGGAAGGTTCTTTAGGGATTTTCTGCTGCTCCACAAAGTTAATCACATTAGGAGTCATAGACACAAGATCATCAGGTGAGACAGAGGAATCAGTAGTATCAATCGCATTAGAGGTATGAAAAGGCAATGGATCAGTAAAAATCTGAAGATTTTGGTTAGGAGGAGCTACAGATGTATTGCCTTTATCATTCACACTAGAAACAGAGATAGTATTATTATCAATCAAATCTTGAATTTTACCCTTCAAAGAAAAACATTTTTCAGTATCATGCCCAGGATGACGATGAAATTGATAAAAAGATTTGTTATCAAAATAGGGTGAATTAATCTTTGCGGGATCTATTTGCCTTATAGGAGGAAGAGTAAGTACATTTTGTTCCAATAACTTATTCATAATACTATGCAATGATTCATTCAAAGGAGTAAACTTTCTTTCTTTCTTGAAAAACTTAGAAATAGGAGGCACACCTGATGCTGCATTCACATTGTTGTTGATGATGTTTTCATTGAATTTAATTGACTCTCTGTTCAGTTTAAACTTCCCAAATGGTTGTTGACTACTATCACCCTCATCACTCGGAGCCATAGGATTTGCTTGTTCCATTTGACTCACAGTCAGTTGATAATTGTGAAGAGTTGCACACAACTGTTGGAAAGAAGTAAACTCAGAAAACAGGAGTTTTTCTCTAATATCTTTTTGTAAATTAGAAATAAAGATTCTTTGAATATCATTGTCAGGCACTGGAAAGGAAATTTGAGCATACAAATGCTTATATCTACCAATGAAATCAGTCACTTTTTCTTTAACACCTTGTTTACAATGCATTAAATCAATCAAAGTAACTTTAGGACTTATATTGTTTTGAAATTGTTGAATAAAAGCATTTGCAAGTTGTTCGAAAGAAGTAATAGAATAAGAAGGGAACGAGCAATACCATTGTAGGGCTTTATCTCTTAATGTTCTAGTAAACAGTTTTGCAAGCAACCTTTGGTCATAAGCAAAATCAGTACATATTGTTTGAAAGGTCTTAACATGTGCTAGAGGATCACCCTTACCATTATAAAGCTCCAAATGCGGGATTTCAACATGTTTAGGGGGAATAGCTCGGACAATGTCAAGAGAAAGTGGGCTCGCAACATCAAATGTGGGCACACTAAACTTAGATTGATTCATAGAGGCAATTTGTTGTTGTAAAGAAGAGACAGTTTGTGCAAGATTGTTAATGGTCGCTTCAGTCGAAGAGTTCATATTGGATGTGTTAGATTGTGATGGAGGTGTTATGTTATTGAAAGAAGGTAGAGAGTAAGGTGGTGGGACACTATGATAGTTAGTCATAGGAGATGATTGGAAAGGAGGAACACTACAAGGAGGAATGGAATGATTAAATGAATTGCCCCCTTGTGTCGTGTTCATTTGTGGAGATGAAATAGGGACACTCATTGAAGGAATGAATGAAGAAGTCGGATTGAATGAAGGAAGAGGGTTGATTGAAGAAGAGGGATTGCCCCCATGACTAGTGATCATAGGGGGAATGTCTTGTGTTGAAGTAGTCATTATGTTTGATGTAAAAGTAGGTATACTAGCCATAGGAGTTGTCAAAGGAATAGAATGATTGACTTGAGTAGGAGGTTGTGTATAACCCAAATTTTTGGCACAACTCTTCATAGGCATCACATTCGAATCCACAATGTGTGCAATACCACGCAAAATATCAATTCCATTCTTATCACTTTGAACCATACGTTTTAGACCCTCAATTAAGGAAAGAGCTTCACTATCAGGGTATTCTTGAGACATCCATTGTCGTAAATCATCAAATTGGTTATCCAATTTTGAAAGTTGTTCTACAGAAACCTCATGGAGAGCTTCTTCATCATTAAGAGGATTGGAGGAATTACCCATGTCCTTGTTAAAAAGGGCATTCAAATTAGGTTCCATCTCCTCGGTAATTACACCTTGGAAAGACTTAATTCTAAGGCTTCGTCTAACGGGAATAGTGTAAGTAGAGCTTATTGTTGTAAAACTCATGCACTAAAGAAAGAGAGAAGATTTTGAATTTTAGAGGTAGCAAATTTCAATAAAATCAGCCAATCTCCTAGATTTAAGCTGTTAAATGCAATCAGGACAATCTCTCGAAACTTCAGAAAAAATGTCTGGGACCGTGGTGCTCAGAGTGCACACGGTCCTCACAACTTTTTTCAAAATTTTCAGGGATGAAAGTTATGATGATTTTAAAGCTAATCTGAAAAAATTGAGTGATTTTATGATCTGTAGATAGGCCAAATTAAAGGTGCAATCTCAAAATTGAACCCTACCAAGATTGTTGAAAAATGCAAAATTTGAATTTTGAAAAAGAGAGGGAAACTGAAATTTTGAATTTTATGATTTTAGAGGGAATGCTGAAAGCAATGCAAGTTTTGAAATTTAAAAGTTGACTCGATTTCATGCAAAATTCAAATTTTGAAAATGGAAATCAAGATTGTTGCAAAACACTTAATTTCAAAAGTCACAAATTGCAAGAATTTGAATAAAGCACTGAAATTTTGAATGAATGCCAACACACTTTTCAGATTTAGGACAGTAAGAAACACAATTTTGATATGAATTTTAATTTCAACAATTTTTGAATGATTAGAAGCCTCAATCCAAGCAATCGCTAGACCAACTTTGACTTTAATTTTGAAAGTGTTAAAATTGATAAAATCAGCCAAAATTCTGGATTTTAGCAGAAAAATATAGTAAGATCTAGCTCCCAAAATTTCGGAAAAAATGTCGGGGACGATGGCGCTTGGGGTGCACATGGTCCTCGCAACTTTTTTCCAAATTTTCAGGGATGAAAGATATTGTGATTTTATTGCGGAATCCAAAATTACAGCCGATTTGGAGATGTTTTGATCAGTGAAATTATCAGTCAAAGGTTGAATCAAGAAGATTCTAAAAATTAGGGTTTTGACACTTAACCACTTAATTTTCAGAATTAAAGCACAAATATGAATTGATAATTTGTAATAGAAGGGTAGATCTGAAACAAGCATTAACAATTAAACATTCCACAAGTTTAATTACTAAAAAGAAAATTTTAGGGTTTTTATGCAATTAGCCTCTAAAATTTGCAAAAGATCCAACATGGAAATGCAATTAAGGAAACAAAATTTTCAGATCTAACCATGAATAATCAGAAAGGATGTTCACGTCGGGTTCACCAAAATGTAAAGTGGAAAAATCGAACCCTTGTTGTTCTCCCCTCCCCAACTCCAAGGAGAGAGAAGGGAGAGTCACTAGGGTTGATGATTTTCACTTAGGAGGGACTTTACATTCAAAAGAGGGGTTGAAACCCACAAGATCCAATCCCACGCAATGCAAGATTGGATTCTAAATGAGTTTCAAGGGTTGTGATAGCAAGGATACCCTCTTTTGTAAACAAATGTAGATAGAAAGATTGAACTAGGAATGCAAGTAAAGTGGGAAATATTCACTTATAAACAGAGATAGGGATATGATATGAAGCTGCGGACCTGAAATTAGTAGTAAAATGTCGAGCCAGTGCTGTTCTGCAAATTTGAGCGAAAGTTGACGGGACGATGGTGCCCGGTGTGCACACGGTCGTCCGAAAAATCCGTGAAATGAAGGTGGATCTGTTCATCTCTGCACAAGGATTCCAGATCTTCAATTACAGCCGCGTACCTACAACCTACACACAGAAAAGCGAAGATGATTGGGGGGTTAGGGATGAGGGGTTTGCCTTTAGGTCAAACCCCGGTTTTGGAATTAACCAAGAAATGAGAAATGTTGTAAATGTAATGTAAAACAAGTACTAATACCTTGTTGTAAGGATGTTTGTATCCTTATATGCGAAGGTATAGATGTTGTTGTATGTTGTATGTTGTATGTTGTAGTATGTGATCTCCTCTTCAATGGTTGAATCCTTGTCTTGAATGCAACACTTAGCCTTGAATGGAGACTTAGAATGATCAATTGCTTGAAGGAATGCTTGAATGCTTGAATGCTTGAATGCTTGAATGTTTGAATATCGTTTTCCCCTTGCTCACATATGTCCTCCTTCCTTAAAATGGGAGAGGAAATGTAGTTTATATACTTGTCAATTAGGGTTAAAAGACTGATTTTCCCGACCTTAGGCCGACCAGGAAATGCTATTTTCCAAATTGCAAACATAAAGACCCGAAGCCCCATAGGAGACCGGGCCCAAAATAGGGCCAGGGACTAGGGCACTGGGCGCCATGGTCCCACCTCCAGGGACAGCAGGGTGCAAGGAGGATCAGGCTAGGGTGCTTGAAAAATGCAGTTTTTGGTGTCATGAACAAGTTTCGGGGTCTCCATTCAGGTTCCGTGTTGCATCGCCATCGTGAAGACCCAAATGCAGTCAAAATTGCAAGTGTCACAATTTTAGGATGCTACACTTTTAAACAGCCATATCAGTAATACAAGAAAGAAGACCAAAGAGATCATTCACACACAAGTAACTTACAATACCAGATTTATGAGGAAAACCCAATATGGGAAAAACCTCGATGAGAAAAGTTGTTGGAGACTACTGCTCCAATCCAACCTCACACATAAAACACTGACTTACAAAGATTTTGGGCACCAACCCAAGGAACACCAACCCCTACACTTTTAGGGCACAAACCCAAGCATCACCAGCCCCTGCACCAAGCTTTAACTTGGTGATGTATATTGAAATACTATTTGAATACAATTAAGGCTTCTTGTTGCAAATGAATTATGCAACTCTTGATCAAATAACTCTCTACCAATTGATAGTCTTTTCTTCTCCACTGAATTTCACATTGTTGGTTGTGTGATTACTGTCTCTGATTCTCAGCCTCTGCTATATTCCTCTCCCTCTCTCACGTAGTCTCTCAACATGCTATGTCACTCTTGGATGCTGCCTACTTTGCCACACCTTATCAGTTAGGCTCAACTGCAAGAATATAGTTATGCTGGTAGAATCCTCTCACCAGTATGCTTTCTCACTCACACTACAACTTTCTTAGAGCTCTTTCTAAAGTTTCCTCCTTGCACACACTCACTTCTCTTCTCTACTCAACCTTTACAGCATCATCTTTTCTCTATCATGAGCACATATATTTGTATCCATGATTTCCTGCCAAGAATGCATTCAAATATTGAGTCGTTAGGGTTTCCTTTGCTCGACACAATCTTCATGAAATCTGATCCAGCCTATCTTGGATCAATCACCTATACTCCAGGGATGCACCTGTACACAGTTTTCATTGTCCAATGCATACTTGCTGAAGATAGTAATCACATACAAGATTTATTGTCTTGAAATTCGTCGACACATAAGATGCTTCAGCTGTTTCCTTTTTCAAGATCTTCTTGAATCGGATTTCCTTTTCATGGATCCAAGCACCAAATACTTCCTGATCTTCCTCTTTCATTCTTTCTTCCTCGAGCCACATCGGTCAGTTACAATCTCATGATTTGTGGTTGTTTCATTAATGGCGATTATTTGTTTCAATGACCTTGTTGATGGGACGTCATCAACTACAAAATACTTGTCACCTCTACTCCACATGGCATCATAGTGATCAAGACGTGGCCCACCAACACATAGTTGGTCCAAACTTGATCATTCAGCAGACTCATACTGGTACATGCCTTTACTGGTAGGACCTTCTTCTTTAGCTAACAAGTAGTGTACACTATACTGATGACTCACTTTCACCTCTAGTGGTTTGAGACATCTTTAACATTCTGCCTCTTCATCATAACCAAGTTGCTATCCTTTAGACCAGTTTATGCCTTACCAGTAAGCCTTCATCAATTCTTCTTATATCCATCATGCTTGTTAACATCAATGACAACTTAATGCCGAAATGCCAACAGTAGGATTGGACATAGTACCCAAAGTAGTCAATATAAGGAATATCTTGTGAATTGGAAGGACAGACTAGTAGAAGATTCATCTTGGATTTCATAGGTAGAGGTAGACTGCCTTGGTTTCCCTATGACCTCGGCAAGTGAGAGGCTCACTTTTTCAATAACTTCAGATGTTTGATGCAAGAGCATCCCCGGTTCATAGCAATCTTGCATCAACCAAAACATTTTCCTATCAGTTTTGTTGTCTATTTGTAGTTTCTATTTTCCTTTTTGTACTTCCCAGTTTTGGCTCACCGGATCCTATCGAGTTGGATTCTACTTGAAGACTTGATCATATTTCTTGCTTCTAGACTGCATCGCATTTGCATCATTTTCCAACAAGATATCATTACCGATTTCCATGATAGTTCCCTCTTACTAGTTGACAGTCTTTTGTTACCAGTTGCCTAGACCTATTCTGGTGATCTACTAGAACCCATTCTAAAGCTTGCAGAGCCTTTGGCATTTATCCCAATGTTCCTTGGCATATGGCTGACCTTTTCCCTTGATTTATGTTTCATCCTTTGGATTTTCTAGAGGAATCTCTTGGTAGAGGAAAA
Source organism: Cryptomeria japonica (assembly GCF_030272615.1). NCBI lineage: Eukaryota > Viridiplantae > Streptophyta > Pinopsida > Cupressales > Cupressaceae > Cryptomeria > Cryptomeria japonica. Next base: position 858,680,315 of record NC_081414.1, on the reverse strand, counting down.
TCAATTAAAGAATCAAGTATTGTTGGACACAAGATGTCACTGAGAGGGGGGGTGAATTAGTGGTTTCAAAACTCTTAACAATTTATTCCAAAGAGTGAGTACTGGTTAGCAATGCAAACACTAAGTAAACCTACTAGTGAGATAAAGAAAGATATCATAATGCAACACCACAAAGGCACATCTCATGAAATAGGTATATACGAGGAAAAGCCAAGATGGGAAAAATCTCACTGAGAAAAGTTATTGGAGTCTACTGCTCCAATCCATCCTCACAATGAAAACACTGGTTACAATATTTAGGGAACCAATCCAAGGAGAACCACCCCTACTGATTTAGGGCACCAACCCAAGGAGCACCAACCCCTACACTTAGCTCCAACTCAATGAGACACAATAGATAAAATCAATACAACAATTATAATCTGGTTACAAATAAATTTTGTAACCTCACAGACATGTCTCTTCACCAGGCCACCTCTGTTCTACTCTCTGTCGATTCTCTTTTCACCTTCTCTGAGTCTTCCTCTACTTGGCCTCTATCTTGTATTCTATCTTCTTACTCTCTTCCTCTACTCACCACTTCTCATTACATCTCCCTTACCAGTTCAAGCTCTACCGGTTGTCTTCCTTTCCACTTGGTTACCAGTTACTTTCACAGTATCGGTTAAACCCTGCTCAATCCTTGCCTATTGTTGCTTCTTACCTACTACTACTTCTTTCCTGCCAATTCTAGAACTACTGGTTGTCTTTATTGATGCACTTCTTGTATCTTATCAAAATCTTATTTTATCGGTTAGTCCCTTGCTAAGCCTTCTTACTGGTTGCACCTCTAAATTCTTAGTTTCTTAAATCTCACAATTAGACAAACTCTTTCTTTCAACTGGCATCACACCTTCTGGCAACATCATCTTTTTGGTCTTCTGCTAGCATACTTATAGTTGAGATTTCCCACCAAAATGCAACTTCAAACTATTGGCGCACTAGGGTTTCTTCCACTGATCATGAGGAGTATTGGATCCAATCAGATCTCATTGTGCATGAAGATCGACAACCTACAAGAAATCAAGCATTTCCACCATATCTCCTTTCTTCCAAAGCACATTTTCTATACTTAGCAAACATGGATAGTCCATCGGCTTGGCACTTGGTCAATAACCATAACTGGTTCAGCAGGTTGCATCATCAACTTTGATATGCACCTAGACATTTTGCATTGATCAATGCATCCCATCAATCACCTCTGTTTGACCTTCCTCAAGTTGCACACCTTTGCAACACATCCCTCGATTTATGGGATCTGCATTTAATGTTGACCTCCTCTATAACAACCTCATCGTTGCACACTCAATCTACCGCTTCATGCATGTTTGCCACCTTGACTCCATGTGGCACCTTTATCGGCATCCACCTTAGCTCACTATATCAATTCGACTTGGTTACCGACCAATAACGCACAACCGGTAGATGCTTCATACTACCAGTTCATCATTTCCTACTGACTCTCTAACCCTATCAGTATATATTTCCTTGTAGGTTAACCTTCATACCTTCACCTTCCTTATGCTGGTGGATCATGTCAGTCCGGTCATCACACATACTGGTTCTCATCTTTATGTTGTCATTGTATCATATTGCTTGACCATTGTCCTTACAAATCAACATGCTCATCTTCATCTGACGAGAGCCTTTCACTTGTGCTCTTTCTTGCATATTGGTATCCCTATGTACTAGTGGATACTACATCTGCCTTCATGTTGGTAACATGCATGGTAACATCATGCAAGAAGTCTTCAACTTTCATTGCATCAATCTGCATCTGCATTCTAGTTGCACTCTCTGTCTATAGCCGAAACCTTTTCTTCTACTTCATCTGATAGGTTCTCCTCTTATATTTTTCAAAGTGCTAAAATCATCACTCTTTATTTGTTTTAGTAGCTCATCTACTTACTCTACTGATCAGGTGCACATCTTTGATCTCACATGCTGGAGGCTCACACATATCATCCGGTCTATGTATCTAGTCACCTATCTTTGCTTACTCGGACAATCTTATCCTGAAGAGTCATGATGTATGCCATGTATATTATGGGAAAAGAAAGGTATTTCCATTTACTGGTGAGAAGAATAGAAAATTGCACTTCTATTGCCAAACACCTATGGAGGAGGATCTATGTTACCTACCGATAATAATGTGACTTCATTAAGGAGAGGATACATTTTCAACTTGATATATGTCCTAGTAGCTTTTCTGCATGTCATCTTTTCTCACTAAAACAACACTCTCTGTCAACCTTATCTTCATTTTTTGGGATTCCTTCTATATGGAATCATACTAGCATACTGATTTCCATTCACTTTGCAGTCTTATCGGTCATCATCTTACTGGTTAGTACCAACATGTTCATCCACTTGTATATCATTGACTCTAGCTTTCATACAAGTTGGACTCAATTGTACATACATCTCCCATACTAGTTCCCATCCTATACCAGTTGACATCAATGACAACACAATACCAACAATTTCCCCCTTTGGCATTGATGTCAAAAAATATAGTATCCGACATACTACATATTCTCTCTTCCCCTTTGACAACAATGGCAAGGGGCATTGACATCCGATATACTACAGACATTATTTTCTCCCTCTTTCTACTGGATGCTTCTCCATTTTTTACTACTATGCTTTGCATCATCTCAAACAACAACACTTGAGATGAAGGGATCAGAGACCAACTGACTCCAATCATATATACCAGTCTGATACCAATTGTAGACACACCAAATTGTTGAAAGGTGTGTTAGTGAGTACTGCTTACCTGTCGGTCAGACTATATCTTATTCATCTGATACCAATTGTTGATGCAGGCACTGATCTACCAATGGTACATTCTTAATCTGTGGGGGGTACATTAACGCCAAACTATTGGTAGCACATAGGTACCAATCTGATATATTCTCCCCCTATGTAGGTAATTCTACCTGTAATCTAGACTGCACTTCCTATCACCTGGTGGCTCAATGACAAATGAGCACATCCTTTTCCTATTCTATTATACTTTTGGGTAACTTGATTGTGGCTCTCTCTTCCACAAAAAGAAGTAGCCAATTGTGTGATACCTCTAGGCTCTTTTGTATTCCACAAATGTGTGATTGAAAGTGAGATTAGGGCATGTTTGCTTAGTCTCGGTTTTTCTCCCACACATTTTGGTGAACCCGACGTGAACTCCAATCTTCTCTAAATTCTGTTTTATGTTTTCAAATTTGAGTGTTTATGCTATTTCAAATTCAAATTTGTATTTACAAGCTTTAATTTCTTGCAAGATTCAAAAAAATTAGCGGAAATTTTTGCTAAAACCCTAATTTTTCAATTCAAAGTTGAACTTGTGGATAGCTTAATTGGGATCAATAATTTCAAATCTGATTTAGGAACTCATTTGAATCATAAATTTTATCTACATTCTAAGTTCTTGCATTGGTTAAAATAAAACATTTCCTTCTATTTTGCATGTGTTATCATTTGAAAGAGGAAAATTGTTGTCATGATGCATTCATTCCATAGATGTGATAATGGGTTAGCTTCCCTTGTTTCAATTTTTCCTTCTTCTAAAGAACCTCCCCCCATCTATAACAACATTTTAGTGCCTAAAAGAGTTTCTACCAATCCCTTTGAGACTCTCCCATGCTCTAAGGATGAAGTCTTTAAGAGTGATCTTGATAATTCTCCTAAAATGTGCCCTTCCTATTTAGCTATCCTAGAGGAAGAGAATGATATCATAAACACCTTTCTTAATGTTACTTCACCTTCCCTCCATGATGCCTCTGTAAGTGAAAAGGTATTGATGGACATTGAATTATTTTCTCCTAAAGTTGGTCCTTCCAATGGGGGCATGTTAGTGCAACAAGAGGTTATGAACACTTCTTTCAAAGATCTCCTTCCTAAGCATGAATCTTTGGAGAAATATGTTCATGTTCCTCCTAAAAAACACTCCCTTCATGAGGATCCTTTTGTGCAAGAAGATGACATTATCCCTACATTTCCTAGTGATGGCATTTCCTTTTCCAACAAAATTCCCACTAGAGATGATGAATTAATGATAAATGCTTACCCTTCTCCTAAAGTTTGTCTTACCCATAAGCATCCCTTAGAGAAAGAAGATGAAATAATAAGCAATTTCGTTAATTCTCTCTCCCCTAAAGATCATATTGAACATATTTTGAGGAAAGAGGATGATTTTAACACATTTATTGATGCTCTCCCTTCTAAGGATGAGGAATTAATAAACAATGTTATCTCCTCTCCCGAAATTGACAATACTTCAAACATTCCTTTCAACAACTTCACTATTTGGGATGAACCATTAGAAGAAGGTGTAGATTATTCTCTCTCCCTTGATAATTTCTCACCTTCCTTGAATCTCAATTATTCTCCCTCTAAAAATAAAGCATCTCCCTCTCCTCAACTTGGTTCTACTCATAAGGAAACCCTAGTTCAAAGCAAGATGGTTAACATTTCTTTCAAAGATCTCCCTCTCAAAAGTGAGACTTTAGAGAGTAGTGTTGATCCTTCTCCTAGAGAGTTTATTCCCCATGTAGATCCTGTGATGATAAAGGATGATATGACCTTTCCTAGTATTACTCTTCCTACTAGAACACCAATGCCTATCCCTTGTCTCTCTCCTAAAATTGATTTGATCCATGATAAGATTTTAGTGCAAGAGAAGACTATCAATAATTCTTACAACACTTTTGTTCATTCCTCTAAACCATCCTCAATCAATTTGATACATGTGAATGAAACACCTAACAAACCTCTCTTCATTGTCCAAGGTGCTTGTTCTTCTCAAAATTCTCAACCTTTAAATAAGCCTATCTTAGTGGTTCAAGGTGGTTATGCTAATGATTCTTTTTGCACTCCTAAGAAACCTATTATTACTGTGCAAGGAGGTTATTCTACTAAGAGTCCTTATGAGTATGCTAAACAACTGACTAGAGAGAGTTATCATGCGGTTGCCCATACATATAACACAAGAAACAATAGGCAACCTAATCCTCCTCCAGTTATCCCAACTTCACTTCCTCCTTCCCAACCTGTTCTTCCTCAAGCTCCTCGGATTTCACAAGTTCTTGGTAAGGAATATGATCTCATAGAACAACTTAAAGCTACCCCTACTAAGATATCCCTCTGGGATTTGATTCAAACTTCTTCTGCTCATCATGGAATGTTACAAGATGCCTTGAAAGATTTCAATGTTCCTCCACCTAATACATCTAGTAATATAGTATCTTTGGTTAACTCTGTGATGAATCCTAAAGCTCAAATTGTGTTTACCCAAGATGAGTTGCCTACTAGTGAAATTCAACAACAATATGATCCCTTGATGATTGTGGTTATCATAAATGACACTGCTATAAGACGAACACTGGTAGATAATGGCTCTGGCCTTAATGTGTGTAGCATTAATCTATTGCATAAGATGAATGTGGATACATTCCTTATTGAGCCTGACTCTCATCCCATTCGAGGCTTTGATAATGTGGCTAAGACTTCATTAGGTATTATCACCTTACCCATCACAGTAGGACCTGTTACTTTGCCTACTCCTATCCATGTTATGTCGGGAAATCTATCATACAACTTGTTATTAGGGAGACCTTGGATTCACAGTATGCAAGCTATCCCCTCTACATTGCATAGACAAGTTAAATTCATTTATAACAATAAGACATATACCTTGATAGGTGATACTAAACTTCAGGCCTGTTTGCAAACATCTACTTCCAAAGGGAGTTCTTCTAAGCCTTCCTCTTCTAGTGATGACTCGTTAAACAAAATACCTATGGATGAATCATCACTCTCTAATGATCAAAATTCTTTGGATGAGCCTAAATCTCCTAAAGAAGATCCTTCTCGACTTGAGTCTACACATGAAAAGGCTTTTGATCCTGAGAAGGTTCTCACAGAAGATGATTGGGGATCTCTTGATTTTAATCCCACCTTTGTAGGTGAGTATAGGGTTCCTCCTAGAGTGCTTAAAGTTAAAGAGAAGGAAGAAACTAGAGATCAATCAGTCTTACCTGAACCTATGAGCAATAATTTTGTGGCCGCTTCTCAAACTTCTTCTCCTCACACCTTTAATTCTGAAGAATTTGATTCTTTGTCTTATGAAAAACCACCTTCTCTTCCTGAAATGGCTGATCATTATGGTCGTGGTTTTCACATTTTTGCTAAGCATGGGTATCATGGAAATGGTTGTGGTGCTCATGAACAAGGGATAAAAGTTCCTCTAGAGACTAATTTTCACAATTATGCCTTTGGACTCGGCTATAATCCCTGCAAACGTACCAAAGCATCTAAAAGACCATCTCTCAATGTGAATGCTATATTTAGTAGTGATGATGATCTCACTTCAGCTAAATCATCTTCTACTCATAAGGAAATCTTGGTGATGAAGAAAACTCTTTATGAATCCTCTCAAATTTCTAAATCTACTTATGAATCTTTATCTCCTATTCATCATAAAGTCCTTTTCCCCAAGGATAAGGCTCTAATAAATTACACTCATCCCTCTCCTAAGATTTCATGTGACTTTTCTTCCTCAATTTTTATCCTTTTATACATGTTTTTGATCTCACTTATAGTTGAGCATTTAGGATGTCATATTCAAATACCTCATTCAATCTATCATGTCTTTAAATAACATTAATGTCTATTATGTTGCTCATCATTATGTGACATTGGTAGCTCATTTACTAGGGGCTCATTGTCATTCATGATGGTACAATTTCAAGTGCAATCATATATTTTTTGAAGCAACATAATAGCCTAATTTTCTTGTTCCTATGGGGACAAGAATGATTTCATACATCTCTTCTTTTGCTTATGTCCAAATCTCTCCCTAGAAGATTGTGTAAGTCCTTCTCATTATCCTTATCCTTGGGAGGCAATGATCTTTCCTTATTTTTATCTAAGGATCCACTTTTTCCTATTTCGGGGATGGTGTGAAATTTATTACTTGATGTTATTCCTTGTATGCATTTGTTGTTGTTTGTTCAAGGATTCTCTCTTACAAGAGGTGTAAGTCCTTGACTACAACCTCTTTTGAACTTGGTAAAATACATCCATAATGAATTCACTCTCCCAATTGGGTTAAAAGGAGCGTCATCCTTCATTAAGAATCACTTTCACCTCACAAAAGAAGGAAGTATTGCATTCTTATTCTCTTCTTTGTCTTATTCCTCTCGGGAATAGGTATCTTTTGTACAAAGATCTCTTCTCCTATAAGGATCTCCTTTACACATACTATAGGATATCCCTTCTCAACTATCTTATCCTTGCTTAAAGAGTGCAAAACTCTCTTGCTTGGATCTATGACATTGTTGCATTTTTGGGGTATCTTCTTTTGTGATGAAGGTAGGTATCCTTGTTCTACTTTGCTTGTGACATAAACATTACACTTTTTGAGCAATGGGTCATTCTCGGAACCAGAGCACAGACTCTTAGAGCGAGATGTCTCCATTTTTCTTTTATGCAAGGTGATTATTCTCGGAACCAGAGCACAGACTCTTAGAGCAAGATGTCACGCTTTTTTACTATACATATACAGGTTGTAGCATACTCGGGCATAGATTCCTATGAGGTGCTTCTAACCTCCCTTACACACACATGCACGAGGTTGAGTGGAACTAGCGGCATAAGGCTAGACTTTCTCACTCTCCTCCCTTACATGGATCACCTAGACAGACTCTAGGGGCTAGTTTTCCATGTCCTTTTCCCATGGATCACCTAGACAAGATCTAGGGGTGAGAAGTCCATGTTTTCTCTCTCACTATTCTTCTCATGGATCACCAATGTGTGTATTCATGCTTTTCTCCTTTCTTTTCTTCTCTTTGCATTTTGTTTCCATTTACATCCTTCATCTTGTGTTAGAGAACTCTCAAATCCTCACACTCTTTGTTGTGTTGGAATTGAGATTTAGTCCTCTTTCTTACCAAATGATTCTCCATTAGTTTTTGATCTCATATCAAATCTTTTTGTGAGCATTTGTCATCAATATTCTTTAACGATTCGAAGTGGTAAACATGATACCCTGTTTCAACTCACTAAAATTAGCAAGCCGAAATAGGGGGGGGCATATAGCTACCCTCGAATTTTCATCACCTTCCTTAGTAAGCATTAGGTGATTTTGTGATCTAACATGTGGTTTTGTAGGGTGCGGTTCCTAACTGTGTACTGCAGATGCCGCTGGGGGCTTCGTTCGACAGACTTATGGATATATCCTTTTTCAAATAATGTTTACTTTTCTGTACTTTAGCTTGCATATGCACGTAGTGTTCATATGACCACTAAAGTGGGGGCTAAATGTAGCATCGTAAATTGTACGCACTTGCTAGGGTGGTACAATTTCACACCTAGTTTAGCACCCACCTTGGCGCATTTTGCATCTTGCATTGCATTTCCCCTTTAGAACTTAATTATTCAAATTAATTAGGTCTAAGGTTCTATTTTATCATCTCCCATATCATAAAGTTGGGCCCTTTCATTAAAGTGTGCCCTTTTCATTTTATTCCTCCAATACATCATTTAATCAAAAACCCTAATTAGGCCCTATTTCGAACTTGGGGGCTTGGTTTCGGGGGTCAAAACATCTCGAAATCACCTGTAACTTCGGGATTCTCTCTAAAATCATCATATCCGACGGCCCTGGAAATTTGGTGAAAAGTTGTCGGGACCGTGGCGCCCGGTGCACATGGTCCCGGACATTTTTCCCAAAATTTTAGGAGTGCGATCCAATCATAAAATAAAGCTTAACCCTAAGAAATTGGTGGGATATTCAATCTCTAGGTCGGCCTAAAGTTGGAAGTAAGACCTAGGGTTTCATATATAAGAGCTCTCTTTCTTCATTTGAAAGGATCTGATTTTTGGCTTTCAAGGACCTTCTATGCAGCAGAGCAGATCTTTGAAGACTTCAACAACATTCAACATCCTTCTATCAAGCATTAATCAATTTCATTCATTTAAGGGCTTGGAAGACATTGAAGAACAATAGGAGATTACCGACTGAAGATTGGCTTGTACTCCTCCCTTGAGGGTTGGGTATGATTTCATGTTGTTTTCATGTCTTTGCATAAGCTTCAATATATCCTTTATTCATGCTTTAGATCACTTTGCATCTTGATTTAGAGCATTTACATTATCATTTACAAGCAATTAGGGTTTACTTTCTAGGTTGCTCTAGTTTGCTTTCTTACATTTAAGGACCTTGCACACACACTAGGTCTGCACACACAATACATTTTACAATACAACTTGGCTATTCGTGGAGGTGGAAATCACCGAAGTGGGGGTTTGACTAAGGCAAAACCCTATATAGCCGCCCAAACACCTTTTCAGATATAAGTGCAGGTTTCGAGACTCGGACGACGCCGCAAGTTACAGATCCGGAAGAAGTAGATGGAGACCAAACAACACACCAAGTTTCAGAGCAAAAGACCAGGATAGGGGCGTGGAGCACCCTGGTCCTACCAGGACAGGGGTGCTGGGTGCCCTGGTCCTCCTGACAGACAGCATTTTCAGCATTTTTGACAGCTTTTCCAGAGTGCAAAAACAGCAGTTTCCGAAGCAGTTTCAGGGGCAGAATTTGGACAGTGGCGCCCGCGCCCCCGTCCCGAACATTTTCAGTCAGATTTTAACTCCGGGTACACATTTGTATTCTTGTCTTGTCCTTGTGTTTACAGCTTTTCATTATTTAAGTTCAATTCTGCAATCTTGTCATTAGTCCATACTTGCACTTTGGGGTTAGGGATTGAACTTACATCATTTCATCTTTCAATTACAACAAAGGAATAGAAATCCTAATAGGTAGCCCGTGGCTCTCTCTTCCACAAAAAGAAGTAGCCAATTGTGTGATACCTCTAGGCTCTTTCCTATTCCACAAATGTGTGATTGAAAGTGAGATTAGGGCATGTTTGCTTAGTCTCACTTTTTCTCCCACACAATGACCACAATGCCAACCCACATTAGCATCATGTCACTTATCCAACCAGTTGACTCATCAGGGAGTGTACACATGAGATCAATTAATGATTCAAAACATTTCCAGATAATGCTTCTCTAATATTGCCTAAGGCAAAATTTCCCTTTTCCAAACCACTGGAGCCACTGCAATATTACCGAAATTCATTGCCTCACATATTCTGCAATACTAGTAACTATCCCTACTAGCAACATACTACACATGCCGATTTACTTGTAGCGTCGTAAATTGTATGCACTCGCTAGGGTGGTACAATTTCACACCTAGTTTAGCACCTGCCTTAGTGCATTTTACATTCTACATTGCATTTCTCCTTAAGCACTTAATTAATCAAATTAATTAGGTCTAAGGTCCTATTTCATCATTCTCTACATCATAAAGTTGGGCCCTTTTCACTAAAGCGCGACCTTCGCATTTTATTCCTTCAATACATCACTCAATCAAAGACCCTAATTAGGTCCTATTCCGAACTTGGGGGCTTGGTTTCGGGGTCAAAACATCTCGAAATCACCTGTAACTTCGGGATTCTCTCTAAAATCATCATATCCGACGGCCCTGAAAATTTGGTGAAAAGTTGCCGGGACCGTGGTGCCCGGTGCACATGGTCCCGGACATTTTTCCTGAAATTTTAGGAGCGCAATCCAATCATAAAATAAAGCTTAACCCCAAGAAATTGGCGGGATATTCAATCTCTAGGTCTGCCAAAATACGAATTTACGACCTAGGGTTTCATACATAAAAGCTCTCTTTCCTCATTTGAAGGGATCAGATTTTTTGTTTCTAGGAACTTCATATGCAGTGAAAGAGCAGATCTTTGAGGAATTCAACAACATTCAACATCATTCTATCAAGCATCTATCAAATTCATTCATCCACTTAGGGCTTGGAAGACATTGAAGAACAATAGGAGATTACCGACTGAAGATTGGCTTGTACTCCTCCCTTGAGGGTTGGGTATAATTTCGTATTGTTTTCATGTCTTTGCATAAGCTTTGATACATCATTTATTCATGCTTTAGATCAAATTGCATCTTGATTTAGAGCATTTACATTATGATTTGCAAGCAATTAGGGTTTACTTTCTAGGTTGCTCTAGTTTGCTTTCTTGCATTTTGGACCTTGCACACACACTAGGTCTGCACACACAATACAGTTTACAAAACAACTTGGCTATTCGTGGAGGTGGAAATCACTAAAGTGGGGGTTTGACTAAGGCAAAACCCTATATAGCCGCCCCTCCCCCTTTTCAGATATTATTGCAGGTTTCGGGATTCGGACGACGCCGCGGGATATAGATCCGGAGAGAGAAGGTTGGAACAACACTTTGTGTGAAATTGCAGAGCAGGAGACCAGGACAGGGGCACTGGGCACCCTGGTCCTACCAGGATAGGGGCGCTGGGTGCCCTGGTCCTTGTGACAGAGGCACTGGGTGCCCTGGTCCTCCGGACAGACAGTTTGCAGACAGTTTCCAGACAGTGTTTCAGAGTGCAGAACAGCAGTTTCCAGTGTAGTTTTCAGGACAGTGGCGCCTGCGCCCCCGTCCTGAACATTTCCAGTCCGATTTTGACTCTGGGTACATATCTGCATTCTTATTTCATCCTTGTACTTACAGTTGTTCATTGTTTAATCTCAATTCTGCAATCTTGTTATTGGTTCGTACTTGCATTTTGGGATTAGGGTTTGAACTTGCATCACTTGATCTTACAATTTCAACAAGGGAATAGAAATCCTAATAGATATCCCGTGGCTCTCTCTCTCACCAAAAGAAGTAGCCAATTGTGCGATATCTCTAGGCTCTTTCGTATTCCGTAATGTGTGTCAAAAGGTAGGATTAGGGCATGATTAACCTAGTCTCACTTTTTCCCCTACACATTTTGGTGAACCCGACGTGAATCTATCATTGCTTCCTCTTGCATTACATTTGTTAGATCTAGATCTAGATTTAGTGTGTTTTCATTTCATTTCATTAAAAGAGAAAAAGAAAAAAAAAAGAAAAAAAAAAGAGAAGAGTGTGTTTCTTTGCATTGTGTGTTTAAATTTTATGCAATCTTTTCAAAATGTCAGATTTTTATTTGCAAAATGTTCATGCTTTTGAGGATTATTATGAGTATAGCCAAGATGAATTAGATGAAGCTTTAGATGAGTTTTTGAACCCTAAGGATGCTAAACCTTCATTTTACCAAAAACTCATAAACCTTGTTACTATGCCATTTAGGTGTGATGAGAAAGATAAGTCAAATGGTTCCTCTCAAGGATACATTCCTATCCACTCTTCCCCTGAATCTAGTAACATGGTTGTTTTCAATAATCCCCTCTATGAGGAGATGTCTCCTTTTGAATCAAAAGACAAACCTTTTAACCGATATGATCATGCTTTGTTGGATGATGCTCTTGATGACTTTGTGGCTTTGTCGAAACCTTTAAACAAAAACAAGACCTCTAAATTGGTTAACATGATAAATTTGAATGAATATAACAAGCCTCTCTTTGAAGTCCAAGGTGCTTATCCTTCTCCCACCTTTCAAAGTCCTAAAACACCTCTCCTGACTGTCCAAGGAAGGTATGATCATGATTCCTTTCGTACTCCGAATAAACCAATCATCACCGTGCAAGGAAGAAAACCTATAAGTCCTTACAATTATGCTAAGCAAATAAGTAGAGAGAGTTATCATGCGGTTGCCCATACCTATCATACCAGAAATAATAGGCAACCTAATCCTCCTCCTGTTATTCCAGTCTCTCTTCCTAATCCTCAACCAATTCTTCCTCAAGCTCCCTGTATTTCACAAGTTATGGGTAAGGAATATGATCTCATAGAACAGCTTAAAGCTACCCCTGCTAAGATATCCCTTTGGGATTTGATTCAAACTTCTTCCGCTTATCATGGAATGTTACAAGATGCCTTGAAAGATTTGAATGTTCCTCCACCGAATACATCTAGTAATATAGCATCTTTTGTTAACTCTGTGATGAATCCTAAAGCTCAAATTGTGTTTACCCAAGATGAGTTGCCTACTAGTGAAATTCAACAACAATATGATCCCTTGATGATTGTGGTTGTCATGAAAGACACTGCTATAAGACGAACACTAGTAGATAATGGCTCTGGCCTTAATGTGTGTAGCATTAATTTATTGCATAAGATGAATGTGGATACATCTCTTATGGAGCTTGACTCTCATCCCATTCGTGGCTTTGACAATGTGGCTAAGACTTCATTAGGTATCATCACCTTACCTCTCACAGTGGGACTTGTTACTTTGCCTACTCCTATCCATGTTATGCCTGGAAATTTAACATATAACTTGTTATTAGGGAGGCCTTGGATTCACAGCATGCAAGCTGTCCCCTCTACATTGCATAGACAAGTTAAATTCATTTATAACAATAAGACATACACCTTGATGGGTGATACTAATTTTCAAGCTTGTCTACAAACATCTAATTCCAAAGGAGATTCTTCTAAGCCATCCTTGTCTAGTGATGACTCTTTAAACAAGAAACCTATCGATGAGTCTTCTCTCTCTGATGATCAAAATCCTTCGGATGAGTCTGGAACTCCTGAAGAAGATCCTTCTCGACTTGAAAATACACATAAAAAGGATTTTGATCCTGAGAAGGTTCTCGTAGAGGATGATTGGGGATCTCTTGATTTTAACCCTACCTTTGTAGGTGAATATAAGGTTCCTTCTAGAGAAATTAAAGTTGGAAAGAAGGAAGAAGTTGAAAATCATAAAGTTGAAAAGAAAGAAGAAGCTAAAAATCAATCAACCTTACCTGAATCTATGAGTAATAATTTTGTGGCCGCTTCTCAAACTTCTTCTCCTCACATCTATAATTATGAAGAGTTTGATTCTTTGTCTTATGAAAAACCACCTTCTCTTCCTGAAATGGCTGATCGTTATGGTCGTGGTTTTCACATTTTCGCTAAGCATGGGTATCATGGAAAAGGTTGTGGTGCTAATGAACAAGGGATAAGAGTTCCTCTAGAGACTAATTTTCACAATTATGCCTTTGGACTTGGCTATAATCCCTGCAGACGTACTAAAGCTTCTAAAAGACCATGCATTAGTGTTAATGCTATTTCTATATCTCTATCAATACAACACCCTGAGTATATTGACGAGGATTCTTTGGGTGATTGTGCTTTGGATATCTTTCCTACCGACGATGCTTTAGCTGAGTTCTTGGGAGCCTATGACACTCTTCCTCGTTATCATCACAATAGGGGACTTCCTTATTGTTTGAACACCGAAGCCTATTTTGGAAAAGAGATTGATAACGATAAGATTGTGAAAGAATTCCCTCAGTTAAAGGATACTCCTCAACAAAGTAATCTTCTCATAAGTGACACCACTGATGTTAAGATGGATCCTTGCAATAAAGAGAAAGTCATTAAAATTGGGAAATGTTTGGATGAAGAGGAACAGAAACAATATGAAGAACTATTGCATGAATTCCTTGAGATCTTTGCTTGGGCATATTCTGACATGCCTGGCATAGATCCTAAGATCGTTACTCATAATATTGTCTTAGTTCCTGACGCTAAGCCCGTGAAACAAAAGATTCGAAAAATGAATCCTAAGGTGGCTCTGCTTGTTAAGGCTGAGATTGAAAAATTATTGGAGGCTGGATTTATCTGCCCTATTGACTATTCCCCATGGATTTCAAATATTGTCGCTGTGGCTAAACCAGACAACAAAATAAGAATGTGTACTAACTTTCGAGATTTGAATAAAGCTTCCTTGAAAGATGATTTCCCTCTTCCAAACATTGACATGATAGTTGATTCTACGGTAGGACATGCCTTGTTATCCTTCATGGATGGTTTTTCAGGTTACAATCAAATTTTTATTAACCCTCAAGATCAATTCAAAACTGCTTTCACCACTCCTTGGGGTACGTTTTGTTGGATAATGATGCCTTTTGGACTTAAAAACACCGGTGCAACCTATCAACGAGCGATGACCCTTATCTTTCATGATTATATGCATAAGATTTTAGAGGATTATGTTGATGGTATTTTGGCCAAATCCTTTCTTCGCATGGATCATGTTAAAATCCTCCGACAAATTTTTGAAAGAATTCGTAAATATCACATGCGCTTGAATCCCCGAAAATGTGTTTTTGGTGAGGATAGTGGAAAACTATTAGGATTCATAGTTTCGCATCGTGGGATTGAGGTGGACACTAAGAAAATAGATGCTATTGTCAACATGCCACCTCCTAGAAATGTGTCTCAACTCAAAAGCTTACAAGGAAAGATTCAAGCTATTCGTAGGTTTGTGTCTCAGCTTGCGGATCGTACCTTTCCTTTTACTCAACTTCTTAAAAAGGATATCACTTTTCAATGGAATGAGGATTGTCAGCAAGCATTCGAAGATTTCAAAGTGTATTTGGCTAGTCCTCCTATTATTCAACCTGCCGAACCTTCTAAACCCTTCCTTCTATATACAACTGCTTCCTCTCATGCTCTCGCAGCATTGTTGGCACAACATGATAAAGATGGTAAGGAATGTCCGGTTTATTACATAAGTTGTACCTTACTCGATTATGAGACCCGATATTCTGCGATAGAAAGACAATGCTTGGCCTTGGTATTTGCGACTCAGAAATTGAGACATTATCTTTTGAATTCAGAAGTCCATGTCATGGTAAAGTTTGATCCTTTGGAGCATCTTTTCTCTAAAACTGATTTATCAGGACGTCTAGCTAAGTGGGTTATGATGTTAACTGAATTTGACCTTAAATTTGTTTCACAAAGAGCAATTAAAGGACAAGCGTTGACCGATCACTTAGTTGAGGCCCCTTCACCTTTCTCCTTCCCTAACCCTGAATCCTTTCCTGACGACTTCATTCTTTCTATAGAGAAAGATGAAACTTGGGAGTTGTACTTTGATGGCTCTAAGTGTCGTACGGGATCGGGGGCAGGGGTTGTTCTGATTTCTCCTACAAAGAAACCTATTCCTTTATCATATCGTCTAAATTTCTTGTGTACCAATAACGTTGCTGAGTATGAGGCTCTTATAGCGGGAATAAAAGTAGCCTTGGCTCTGAATATAAAACACATACATATCTATGGAGATTCGCAATTGATTATAAGACAGGCAACAGGAGTGTATCAAGCAAAACAAGACAAATTATCACAATATAAAGATCTTGCTATCTCTTTATTACAAAATTTTGATTCTTATACCATGGAACCCGTTCCTCGAAAAGATAATCGACATGCAGATGCAATGGCATGTGTGGCTTCTCTAGTATCTTTAGAGGACCCTATGATCGATCTTAATTTCGTTATTCACAATCTTATTTCCCCGGCTATCGAAGATGATTCTAACTTGATAACATGTTGTGACTTTGTAGACTTAGACGAATGGTACTCGCATATCGTAAGATATTTGACTGATGGTACCTTTCCCGATTCCGCTAATAGGAACACTAGGGCTAGAATCCGCAAGCTGTCTGCTAGATATATCATCCTTTCTAATGTCCTTTACCAAAGAGGTTATGATGGTCTTCTCCTTCGTTGTCTTAACAAGTTAGAAATCCCCGTTGCTCTTGAAGAGGCACATTCAGGTGCCTATGGGGGGCATTTTGGGGGCAAATCCCTGGTTCATAGGTTGCTTCGTATGGGATACTATTGGCAAACTATGCAGAAGGATTCCTTTTCATTTGTTAAAAAATGTCATCAATGTCAACAACACAATAATCTGATTCATGCTCCTGCCCAAGAACTTCGTTCTCAAGTAGCTTCTTGGCCTTTTTCCGCATGGGGTTTGGATCTTATTGGAAAAATTTCTCCTCCTTCATCTCAAGGCCACACCTTCATTATAACCGCAACAGATTACTTTACGAAGTGGGTAGAAGCTTTTCCTCTTCGCTCTACCACTGCTGAAGTGATTTGTCAATTTTTTCTAGAAAACATCATTTCTCGATTCAGGATACCTTCTACTATTATCTCAGATAATGGGACATCATTTAAAAACAAGGATGTGAAGAAATTCCTCGAGAAGTATCATATCAAACATCGATTTTCTACACCTTACTATCCTCAATCAAATGGCCAAGCCGAATCATCCAATAAGATAATTGAACAAATTCTTCGCAAAACCGTGAATAAACATGGTAAGGATTGGAGTAACCAGCTGATCTATGCTCTTTGGGCCTACCGAACGAGTGTACGAATTGCTACGGGAACTACTCCTTATAATATTGTCTATGGTGCTGATGCTATTATGCCCTTAGAGTTAGAAATTCCATCACTTAGGGTTTCTCTCAAAGGTATAGTAGATGATGACTCTTATAGGGAACAATGACTTCAATAGCTTGAGATGCTTGACGAATAGCGCATAAATGCTCTTGAGCATATTCAAGCATATCACAAAACCCTACAACGAAGCTATAATGACAAGGTTATTCAACGTTCCTTCTCAGTAGGTGACTTAGTCCTTTATGAGAATCAACGCAATGTGAATGCCTTGCCTACTGAAAAGGGAAAATTTAGTCCTAATTGGCTTGGACCATATATCGTTATTGAGGATTATGGATAAGGTGCTTACAAAATAGCGGATGTAGACGGTACGCCTCTTAGAGAACCTATCAATGCTATGCACTTGCGTAGATATTATGCTTAATTCTTCATTTCTTATCTATCTTCTTTTCAAATTCCTCAACATTGGATAATATGTTAGTATTTCTTAATTAAAGCAAAATAGAATTAAATGTTATGTCGTTTAATCTATATTGCTTCGTTCCTGACAAGCATGTCTTCTTACTTTATAGTTTGTCTTGAATTCATTAATGTAAATTGTAAAAGGTTTACATTTCTCATTATGCTAGCATATTATACAAAGTCTTTATGTATTAAGTAGAATTGTATCATGTTGTGTTTAAGTTCAAAATTAAATCACATTAGTTATATGATTCTTAGACTTAATGCATATTTCTTCCTTATCATCAATGTTGTACTTGATTAAATATTTAGTTAAGTCACACATGTATCAATTTAATCATGGAGCATTGAGAAATCAATCACATGGAAATTAAGTTCTGAACATACATGTACATTTACCAAATGAATTAGATTTAATCAAAACAAAATATACATTGTTTGAAGCATTAAAGATAACACATTTGAGACAAAAGAGAAGCATGTATATATACATATATATATGTGTGGATCGTATACAAATCTAGGTCACTGTACATCATAAAATCATCTCCTATCCCTAGGGCTAGTGGCTGGAGAGTGTCGACTGGATGCTCCCTCCTGGTCTGGCCGTGAAGGTGGGCCCATGGGTGTGTAGCACGATACAGATCGTGAGTGACTCCGAGAGGAACTCCTATGATCCCTATCCATAAGGATTGTACGATAGGTGGTAGCCTCGATCTGAGCCGCTGCTAGATCTCGCCGCGCCTGCTGGAGGTCCTCTGATAGGACTCTCTCTCTCTGTCGCGCCTGCTAAAGGTCCTCTGATAGGACTCTCTCTCTCTCCCTCCATATATCTACCGGTACTCAGAATGGGAAAAACAAATCCTCATGCCGACCCACGTTCCCCTGAGGCCTATAGGCAATCTGTGAGGAACTGGGGATCTGTGCTATCATGGAAATGTCTGTCATTGCCTGCTGAATCAAGGAACGCCATTCCTGCACATTAGCTATGGCAGTAGAATAGATTTTTGTTAGTACCATTCTATATCATCAAAACATTAATCAATCAATATAAACCTACTATACCTAGATCTCCCTTGCGCCAGTAGGGATCATGATATGGTAGTATCTGTGACTGAGAACCGCTAGGCTCCCCTCGCTCATATACTCTATCCACGATGGGTGTAGGCTGGACGGTACTGGTGACAGGTCTCCGTATCGCCTCCTGTTCCCCCTGTTGGAGAATAGGAGGTGGATCCAGAGCTATGGTATTGTCTCCTGAATGGTGGGGAGCTGCATCCGACTCCTCCTCATCATCTCTATCCTCCTCCTTGTCATCCTCCTCATCATCCTCATCCTCATCTGCATCATCACCTGCATCCTCCTCGTCCTCCTCTCTATCTGCATCCTCATCCTCCTCCTCCTCGTCACTGGGCTGATTGCCTATAGGTGGATCAGGATCCCCCGCCTCCTCATGACCCTCTCCCTCCTCTGGCTCCTCTGACCTGGACCCCTCATCCTCGTCTCAGTCTCCATGTCTCCATGGGCCTGGATAGCCTGTCGGATGATCTGGTGGAAAGATAGGACCCGGATATGATCTCATGAACCATGAAACATATCTACGCTGTGCTCCAGGCTCTGTAGAATAGTCAGTGACTACATCCTGATCAGATCCCTCTAAGTCTGTCATCTCAATATCATCTATCGTCGGTCTCGCTACTGCTCCAGGTCTGGGAAGGACCCGTGAGTGTCGAGTATAGATGGGCACATCGGCTGGAACACACTGCTCTAGTCCGAACTGCCTCTGTACTCGGTCAAAGTAGAAAGGGACTATGATGTGTGCATATCGTCCCCACAGTAGGCGGTTCCTCTGTAGACATGCTAACTATCTCTCCATACCATCCCATCTGTGCATCAGTAGGTAAGGTCTCCACACTATCGCCTCGGATGTTAGTCTGTCAATAATCACTCTCCAATATAATAAATCTCCAAATCTCCACTCGCTGGTAAGTGGATAAGTGAACACCCTAGGTCGCTCGCTCGCTGTACTCAGTGGAAAGCCGACGGGCCTAGTGCATGTGAAATGCTCTAAAATCCACACCTGCAGAAGTGTGCATGTCATCAAACTGAACCCCTGTCCGAATACATACTCCTCAAGGTCGTGATAGAGATGTGCAAGCATTCTCTGACCCCACGCATACACTCTCCTGTGTCTCTCCATCGCTCTGATACACCATGTGAGACCCCCATGCATGTGTGTCCCTCGCCCATTAGGGCAGACGGCTAGTGCTATGATGGCTATCATAAGGCGTCTCAGAAGTGGTACCTCCCCTGTAGGATGTAAGAGCCAGCTGACCATGATGCGACCTCTCGTCTCGCTCGGCATGACTCTCCCTATGCAATACACCTGCTCTCTCTGATGATCCTCCGCTGACCGATCGGTTGCGTATGTAACTGTCGCTCCTCTGATAGGAAGACGAAGTATACGGTACACATCCTCAAGTGTGACTGTCAGCTCTCCTACTGGAAGGTGAAAAGTGCATGTGTCAGGATCCCATCGCTCCATCAAGGCCATCAGCATCGCAGGATGAAATCGTGTATCTCTCTCTGACTGAGTCAGCCGTGGAATCTGATCTCGCAAAGTGCGAAGAATATGTCCCGTTGTGTGCTCTCTCATGTACGGGAGACCCTGCAAAATGAAAACATGACGATAATCAGTACTCGATCATCGAAATCGCAAATGCAAACTATTGTACATTGTATGCTAGCCTTGTAACCTCTCGCCAGGCCCTGACTAGGGACCATGGCACCCTGACTGGGGACCATGGCGCCCTGTCAGGGACCATGGTGCCCTGAGGGGACCATGGCGCCCTGTCAGGGACCATGGCACCCTACAGGGACCATGGTGCCCCTGTCAGGGACCATGGTGCCCTGGGGGGACCAGGGCGCCCCTCAGGGACCATGGCACCCTGGGTGGGCCCCAGTCGACCTCAAGGCCCGCATACGATCACGAAAAAGTCAAACATGCGAAAAAATCAAAAGTCAAATGTTCAGTCAACTCACCTCGTCCAGTGGCTCGTCGTCGATCACGACCTGGCGTAGGATCTCGATCCTCGTGGGATGCTCCGGTCATCGTGAAGGCATGGTGATGGCTAGGTGGGCTCCACTGCACTGAATAGTATTCTAAATTGACAAAGTGATGAATACAAGTGTCACTTTCGAAGTATATACTCTCATTTATTTATTCTTACTTTGTGAAACCCTAATTTTTCCTCTCTCATTCATCTTATCATAACTTGAGTTTGGGAGATGCAATTTTCGAGCCGTTTGTTGCGTTGGAATCATACTTTCCTTCCCCTACTCTCGGGATGTTCCAAAAAGTGCTCTGATGAAGCCTATTTAGTGAACACCCCTCATCAATACTCTCTTACACAATTTGTTGCAAGTAAACATGCTACCCTATTTCACCTCCCTAATAAGCAAGTCGAAACAGGGGGGGCATATGGCTACTCACAGATTTCATCACTTTCCCTATTAAGCATTAGGTGATTTTGTGATCTAACATTTGTTTTGTAGGGTGCGGTTCCTAACTGTGTACTGCAGATACCACTGGGGGCTTCGTTCGACAACTTATGGATATATCCTTTTTCAAATAATGTTTACTTTTTTGTACTTTAGCTTGCATATGCACGTAGTACTCATATGACCGCTAAAGTGGGGGCTAAATGTAGCGTCGTAAATTGTACGCACTCGCTAGGGTGGTACAATTTCACACCTAGTTTAGCACCCACCTTAGTGCAGTTTACATTCTGCATTGCATTTCTCCTTAAGCACTTAATTAATCAAATTAATTAGGTCTAAGGTCCTATTTCATCATTCTCTACATCATAAAGTTGGGCCCTTTTCACTAAAGCGCGCCGTTCGCATTTTATTCCTTCAATACATCACTCAATCAAAAACCCTAATTAGGTCCTATTCCGAACTTGGGGGCTTGGTTTCGGGGTCAAAACATCTCGAAATCACCTGTAACTTCGGGATTCTCTCTAAAATCATCATATCCGACGACCCTGAAAATTTGGTGAAAAGTTGTCAGGACCGTGGCGCCCCGTGCACATGGTCCCAGACATTTTTCCCAAAATTTTAGGAGTGCAATCCAATCATAAAATAAAGCTTAACCCCAAGAAATTGACAGGATATTCAATCTCTAGGTCGGCCAAAATACAAATTTATGACCTAGGGTTTCATACATAAAAGCTCTCTTTCCTCATTTGAAGGGATCGGATTTTTTGTTTCTAGGAACTTCATATGCAGTGAAAGAGGAGATCTTTGAGGACTTCAACAACATTCAACATCATTCTATCAAGCATCTATCAAATTCATTCATCCACTTAGGGCTTGGAAGACATTGAAGAACAATAGGAGATTACCGACTGAAGATTGGCTTGTACTCCTCCCTTGAGGGTTGGGTATGATTTCGTATTGTTTTCATGTCTTTGCATAAGCTTTGATACATCATTTATTCATGCTTTAGATCACATTGCATCTTGATTTAGAGCATTTACATTATCATTTGCAAGCAATTAGGGTTTACTTTCTAGGTTGCTCTAGTTTGCTTTCTTGCATTTTGGACCTTGCACACACACTAGGTCTGCACACACAATACAGTTTACAAAACAACTTGGCTATTCGTGGAGGTGGAAATCACCGAAGTGGGGGTTTGACTAAGGTAAAACCCTATATAGCTGCCCCTCCCCCTTTTCAGATATTATTGCAGGTTTCGGGATTCGGACGACGCCGCTGGATACAGATCCAGAGAGAGAAGGTTGGAACAGCACTCTGTGTGAAATTGCAGAGCAGGAGACCAGGACAGGGGCGCTGGGTGCCCTGGTCCTGCCAGGACAGGGGCGCTGGGCACCATGGTCCCTGGGACAGAGGCGCTGGGTGCCCTGGTCCTCCAGACAGACAGTTTGCAGACAGTTTCCAGACAGTGTTTCAGAGTGCAGAATAGCAGTTTCTAGTGCAGTTTTCAGGATAGTGGCACCCGCGCCCCCATCCCGAACATTTCCAGTCCGATTTTGACTCTGGGTACATATCTGCATTCTTATTTCGTCCTTGTACTTACAGTTGTTCATTGTTTAATCTCAATTCTGCAATCTTGTTATTGGTTCATACTTGCATTTTGGGATTAGGGTTTGAACTTGCATCACTTGATCTTACAATTTCAACAAGGGAATAGAAATCCTAATAGATATCCCGTGGCTCTCTCTCTCACCAAAAGAAGTAGCCAATTGTGCGATATCTCTAGGCTCTTTCGTATTCCGTAATGTGTGTCAAAAGGTAGGATTAGGGCATGATTAACCTAGTCTCACTTTTTCCCCTACACATTACTATACCAGTCCAATATCTCTATCAGTATACTTTTTCCATTGGCCCTTCTTCCTATGTCACATCCCACTTTGACACTTGCAGCAGTGATCTATCTCAGATGTGTGAATGTGTAGCCAAGATATTAATTGCACACACTCTGTCATCTAGGAGATATTAAAATTTAGGAGATATCACCTCATGTGCATTGAATGCACAATGTCGGTCCATGGTCCTACTCTCTTCCTTCTTCCTCCAAACCTTCTTGGTCTCAATACTCTTCCCATTTGCAATCATGGGAGTAGGTCTTACCTTCTTCAGTTGATTAGTGTTTTCTTTACCAGGTTTTGTAGTATGACAAGATACATTGCTATGGAAGCATACTGCATTCATCCCAACTGGATGATTGGAAGACCTTCTATCAGATTGGTTTGATCTTCTTCTCAGGGTCATGCAATTGTATCCAACTATTGATTTCAACTAACGTATTGATCTTGCAAGAGTGTTTCTCCTTTGGGCATGGCTATTATGTCAGTTGCCTTGTGCATGAAACATCTTCTTCCTACACTCATTACGTCTATGGCTAGATCCATTGTAGTTATAACATATATAATTTATATTTCTTGAAGTAGCAAATGGACTCTGGTTAGCATAATCGAGAG
Organism: Cryptomeria japonica; assembly: GCF_030272615.1. Lineage (NCBI taxonomy): Eukaryota > Viridiplantae > Streptophyta > Pinopsida > Cupressales > Cupressaceae > Cryptomeria > Cryptomeria japonica. The sequence goes on along the minus strand of NC_081414.1, from coordinate 858,656,599 downwards.
TGAGCTTATGCATGTTTCTACATTTTGATGTTCTATGCCCAAATGCATTACATTTTTTACAAACTAAATTGTTATTCCTAGGAAAAATACCTTTTCTATTCCTAGACATCATTTTGCATTCCTCTACCATATGGCCAGATCCTTTACAAACAAAACAGTAACCAGAGAATGAAGACTTATTACTTACAAATTCATTCTTCCAAACATGAGGTGATTTTATTGGTTTGGCTTCTTCACTTCTACTTCTCCGTGGTGCAACATCTCTTTGTCTTCTACGACTATGGGATCTCTTAGGCTATCTTCTTATATTCTTGTTTCCAATGAGCCTATCTTCACTCATCTTTCTTTTTCCTTTAGGATCTGCATTATTTCTTCTTGCTGCATCAGTTTTCATCTTTTTCCTCATGTCTTTTGGCTATTTGGAGGAATTGATTATGTGTTGCATTGATGTTTTGTCATTTATGTCAACACTAGCTTCTTTGGTTGTTTACTAGTATCCTTTTGGTCTTGGTAGGTTGATTGGTTTCTAGTTGGTATGATCATATTGATCTGGTATACTCTGGTATGCTTTGGCTTATGGAATTGGCTTAGATCTGCTATTCATGCTACTTAGATACATGTTCAATCAGTTGGTATTGATTTGGTGATCAGATGCTATCTTATATGTTGGTAAGCCTGGTTTGTTGATTTGGTGAGGGTTTCATTGGCAAATCATTGTTGAAGATATTTTGATGTTATGCATAAGAGATTCAGGATGTTGATGGTGATCATGTTCATGCCTTGACTGATTGGGATCATTGCTTTAGCATGTGTGGACCTAATTTGGGTCTGGTTTTATTTAGGTTATGGATCAGCTTAATGTAACATGTTGTTTGGTCTTCTCGATGTGTTTTTGGGATGATTTATGGGTTGGATATTATTTGTTTGGTCTTAGGCAGACATGTTTTATAATTATGTAATTGGTTTATTGTTTGGGTGCCTATCCTTATTGTTTAAGGTCTAGGGTTTGTCTATATATGTGTATGATCTCATTGTAGATCATGGATGGATAATGGTATGCAAGTGAATAATATAATAATCATTCAGGTAGAGGATTTGGTCAATCATAAGTGATTGAGCTGGGTTTATGCAAGAGGTTTAAGACCTTCGGTATTGAGCTTAACCAAAACTATACTCAGGCATAGGAGATGCTATTGCTGCAGTTCATTCTTCCTTCTGGATTGTAGTCTGGGTTTTTATGTAGTCAGTAAGACTCATTTTGTAATGAGTAGTGTGCTCTAGTCTGTTGGCCTTCCTGCAAGTGTAGTCCCCTTAATTTGTAATCACATACTTACTACAAAAGTATTATCTAACTATGGGAAGGCTTCCCACTGTGGTTTTTCCCTTTATCAGGTTTTCCACGTATAGATATTGGTGTCATGTGGATGGAATTTATTCTCTAATTGTTGCTTGTTCTTAATTGGTATATCTTCTATTTCGATATTGATCTTATGTGTTATAGTATTAAATTTCTAATTGCTTAAGGTTTTGGTAATATGGTGACAAATGATTCACCCTCCCCTCTCAGTTGTCTTATGGTTATTTGAACTGTCTGACAACTGGTATCAGAGCTCTGGTCCTCTCTACATAATCTTAACTACTTGAGGAAGATTCTATGGTGACTAACAGTTCAAGTTCATTTATTTCATCTGCAACTATCTTTCATAGAGAAATTCCTAGGCTTGATGGAACAAATTATAGAGTATGGAAGATTCGGATGGAGACTCATCTGAGATGTCTTGGTAAGGAAATTTGGGAAATCATAGAGAATTTGGATAAAGGGCTTGAGAATGATTGTAGAGCTAGAGAAGCCCTCTTGTGTGCACTTTCTGATCAACAAATTATGGGATTGACTGACAAATTATCAACAAAATCTATATGGGACAAGTTGGAGACTCTAAATGAAGGTGATCCTACTATTAAGATTTCTAAATTTGATGGTTACTCTATGAGATATGAAAATTTGAAGATGAAAGGATTACTGCATTTATGGAAAGGGTAAATGAAATTGTCATGGTAATTCAATTTTGTGGTGGATCTCTGAGTAAAGATGAAATAGTTTCTAAAGTTCTGAGAGCTTTACCACCAACTTATAAGATGAAGGCTACCATAGTTAATGAATTGAGAACAATGGCTAATACTTCTGTCAATAGGGATACCGTGGTTGGGAAATTATTTCCTTTTGAGCTTGAAGAATTTGGACCTTCTAGAGCTGTGATGTCTGAATCTTCTTTTCATGTATTTACATCATCAACTGACAAGGAAGATTGGAAATCTTTTTATGCAAAGGAATTGGATGATATGAAGAGAGAAGATGAAGAATTTGAGCAATGTGAAGCCATATTTTCTAGAAGAGTACCTAAAGGACCGGTAGAAAGTAAATATGAAGGAAAATCACCTTTTAAATATTTTGCATGTAATAAGATAGGTAGTTTTGCATCTAGATATCCTGAAAGGAATTCAAGATTTGAAGAAAGAGATAGAAGATCTTTTAAACCTAACCCTAGATATCATGAAACAAGCATAATTATAGGAAAAAGAGAGATAAATCATTCTACATTGTGGATGAGGAAGGTGTGACTGGTTCTGATGATGAACTGACACAAGACTCTGCTAGTGGTTCCAGTAATGGAAAGGAATGTGTTTTCCTAGCTATCAAGAAAGATAATTTGGCACAGGAAGATAATGTACCTAAAGAAAAGGTCCTTGCTACTAAAATTGAAGATAAGGATGAATGGGTAATTGACAGCGGATGTTCACATCATATGACTAGAGATAAAAGGAAGTTTCTATCTTTGCAAAAATTTGATGCCAGTCTGGTTAGACTTGGAGATGAAAAAGAATGCATGATCAAAGGAAAATGAACTATATAATTAGATGGTAAGCACAATACTGATAATGTTTATTATGTTGAAGTTTTAAGGCATAATCTTTTCAGTGTAGGACAATTGGTGGATAAGGGATTTCAATTAAAATTCAAGGATGGAAAATGCAAGATCATTAATAGATCTGAATTGGAGATTGCAACCGATACTTAGATAAAAGGTAATATATTTCATTTGAATTCTGGTGAGAAGACATGTTTGATTGCACAAATTGATGAGAGTTGGATTTGGCATAAAAGGATATGTCATGTGAATTTTGATTGCATAGTAAATATTAGTTCAACTAAGGCAGTTAGAGATATACCTAAGATTGTGAAGCCCTATAATCTGGTATGTAAAGAATTGAAAATGAGAAAACATGTTAGAACCTCTTTCAAAAGTATACAAGACAAATATAATGATGCTCTTGATCTTATTCATACTGATTTGTGTGGTCCTGCTAGATTTAAAAGTTTTCAAGGTGATAGATATTTTATGCTAATCATTGATGATTATTCTAGAATGATGTGGGTTACTTTTCTAAGGGATAAATCTGAGGCTTTTGAAAAGTTTAAAATCTTTAAAACTAAGGTTGAAACTGAGACAATATTGAAGGTTAAGTACTTAAGGTCAAATAATGGTGGAGAATTCACATCTGGTGAGTTTAATAACTTTTGTGAGATGCATGGCATAAGGAGACAATTTTCTGCTCCCCGAACACCTCAGTAGAATGGAGTTGTGGAAAGAAAGAACAAAACTATCTTGGATGGTGCTAGAACCATGATGATGGAAGCTAATCTACCTCATATATACTGGAGAGAAGTAGCGAGCACAACAATTTATACATTCAACAGAGTTCATATCAAAGGAGAAACAGGTAAGACACCTTATAAATTATGGTTTGGCAATACACCTATAGTTAAGTATTTCATAATCTTTGGTAGTAAATTTTATATCAAGAGAGATGATTTCATTCACAAGTTTGATCCTAGATGTGATGAAGAAATATTTATTGGTTATTCTAATGAAAGAAAAGCATATAGATGTTATAACAAAAGATTGCAGAGAATTGTGGAGAGCGCTAATGTCAAGGTAGATGAGAAAAATAGAAGTCAAATCATAATTTATGAGCAAGAACCAACAATGGAAATGATCATAATTGAACCGATAACACCTTTATTAGAATAGAATGCAGAACCATTTACTCTGATAGTATCAGAAAATTCAACAATAACTGAAGATTAGGAAAGAGAGTAGAGAATCAGAAGACTCCTAGGTATGTAAGGTTGAATCATTTAGAAGATTAGATCATTAGGGATAAGAACAAAAGAGTGATGACAAGAAGAAGATTGGTAACTAATGAGGTATTTTTAATATCTCAAGTTGAACCGGTATCAATAACTGAAGCATGTAAAGATGAATGTTGGATGAAAGCTATGGAAAAAAATTAGATCAGATAGAAAAGAATAACACATGGACTTTAGTTCTCCGACCTAAAAATAAGAATGTTATTGGAACTAAATGGGTGTTTAGGAATAAATTAAATTAAGATGGACAAGTTGTGAGGAATAAAGATAGATTGGTTTGTAAAGGATATTCTCAAAAGGAAAGAATTGATTATGGTGAAACTTTTGCACCTGTAGCTAGGATTGAAGTTGTAAGATTATTTCTTGCCTATGCTGCACATGAAAAACTACAAGTTCTGTCAAATGGATGTTAAGTGTGCTTTTCTAAATGGGGATCTTGATGAGGAAGTTTATATTGAGCAATCTGATGGTTTTTCACTTTCAGATGATAAAAGCATGGTTTGCAAGTTAAAGAAAGCCTTATATGGATTGAAACAGACACCTAAAGCTTGGTATGCAAGGTTGTACAAATATCTTTTGAATCTTGGTTTCACTAAAGGTAATGCTAATAGTAATCTATATTATAAAGTCATTGATGATGATATACTGATTATTGAGGTCTTTGTTGATGACATCATTTTTGGAGGTGAAGATAAGTTGTACATGGAATTTTCTAACAATATGGAGAAATAATTCTAAATGTCTATGATTGGGGAAATGAAATTTTTCTTAGGTTTGCAAATTACTCAGACTAATAAAGGTATTTTCATTTGTCAAACTAAGTATGCTAGGGAGATGTTGAAGAAATTTGGTATGGAAAATTCTAAACCAGTTAGTACTCCTATGGTTACAAGTGACAAATTGACAAAAAAAGATGAATCAGCATTGGTAGATCCTACAAGATACAAGTCTATGATTGGAGGCCTTCTATATTTGACTCAGACTAGACCGGACATAATGAATGCAGTTTGCATTGCACAAAGATATCAAAGTGATCCTAGAGAAAATCATGAAAGTGTTGTGAAAAGGATTTTTAGATACTTACAAGGAACATATCATGGATATGGTTTGTGGTACCCTAAAGATGATGACTTTACTTTATGTGCATATACAGATGTAGATTGGGTAGGTGATGTTGATGACCAGAAAAGTACTTCTGGTGGAGCTTCCTCTCTTGGTAAGAAACTTATTTCATGGATCAGCAAGAAATAGTAATGTACTTCTCTATCTACTGCTGAAGCTGAGTATGTCACTACTACTACTAACTGTACACAAGTTATATGGATGAAGAAAATACTAAAGGACATAAAAGTGCATTGCAATGGACCGGTATGTTGGTATTTTGATGATGTTTAAGTTGTGATTGTCATTGATGGACACACACTTATTTTATGTATGAGTTATTCTCAACCAGTAATATGTGTTGTATTGTTCACACCAATATTATATTCCATTGTACGTATAGTCTTTGTTTGTAGAAGACTATCGGTGCTTTGTAGAAGAAGCTTACTAGTCAAAGCATGACCGAGGACCCCAAGCGATAGCCAATCTTTTTGAAGATCAAGACACTATGTTCCAATTTACCAGTCTTTGTTTATCAGTAATTGGTATATTGTGTTTAATCGGTAAAATTGTAGAGTGTGCTAAGTTATCATCCACTGACACTTTGGTGGTGCTTCTGTGTCGTGTTACCAAATGTGTCTAGATGCTTTGAACCTAGGAAATTGTAATCCAATCTCATTGGACTAACATGAAATCAACTTCCTATTTAAGGACATCATGTCTAGGGTTTTCCAATAGTGTATGTATGTGTGTATGTATGTTGAACAAGTGAAGTTGATATAGAAGCACCATGTGATAGAGATAAAATATGCAAAGGATAGAAGACTGAAGTAATGTTGCAATGCATTAACGGAAAGCAGTCAAGGATCTAATCAAGCATTGTGTGCTACTTTCTAGATCATTCACTTGTTGATTACTTTTCTCTTCGGTAAGTTTGAAACCCTTAACCGGGTAGGCCCAGTCAAGCCTTTTGTAAATCCTCTAACAAGGTGGTTCACAGTTGTGGATATGAAATCCTTTAACAGGGTAGTCTTTAATAGGACATATCTCCTAACATAGATTTGGATTCCTTACAGGATCTATTATGGTGAAGAACATTGTAAGGCCTTAATTGGTCTGACCTTAACCAGTCTGGTTACTATTCTACAAATAGTTGACTTGTGAGTTTTACTCACCCTGGTTTTCCCCATTTGGGTTTCATGTCAAAATATCTTGTGTTATGGTGATTGTGCTTTTGTGGGTGAATTCTCTATTTGTTATTTGGCTTGTTTGTGTTTTAACCGGTTTGTTGGTTAAACTACTATATCAGTCTGCAGTAAAATTGCTTAAGAGTTTGGGCATACTAATTCACCTCCCCCCCCTCTTAGTATTAATCAATTGGTATCAAATCCAACCTTTCTGTAAGTCTAACCACTTGAAAGGAGATATGGGGGAATACAACATGAGGGAACTCACTCACTATTTGGCTGAATCTGAAAGAGCCTATGATGAACTGAAGGTCAAATATAAAGCCTCTTTAGCCAAAAGAAGAGAGCTTGCTGAGAAAATGATGGAAACCACTGAAAACAAGTCTTTTGATGAAGTAGACATGGATGCCCTAGTCTAAGAAGTGGAGAAACTAAATGAGTCCAAAACTAACCTAAGTAAGGAGATGGAAGGAATGACTATTAGAATAAGTCAGCAACTAGAAAATAGAAGAAAAGCTAAAGATCTAGTGAAGGACAAGGAGCGTGAGATCTTTAAGTTAAACCAAGAAATTGGCACCATTATCGCTTATCTACAAGAGGGTAAGGAAGAGAAAGAAGAAATGCAAGCACACCTTAATGTAGCCATTTCTCAAAATGAAACCTTGATGAAAACCAATGATTCTCTTTCCAAGGAACTTGCTGAGACAAAGGAGGTACTTGCAAAGTTCAACTGGAGTGCTGCGAAGTTGGACCAAAAGCTGGAAACAATGAAGCCATCAAAGGATACCTTTGGGCTTGGTTTCTCTGCATATGAGGAAGGTGAAACCTCTATAACCAAGATTGGTACACCAAAGGAGCAATCAATATCTAAGATCAATCGAAGCAAAGGTAAGCAAAAGTTCAAACCTGTATGCTTTAACTATCTTAAGGAAGGACATACTACCAATGAATGTAGGAGCAAGGCTTATAACAATTTCCCTTACATGCAAAATAATGTGCATAACCACAAGGGTAGAACTGACAGATTTAATGGTCATTGTTATGCATGCAACAAGTTTAGGCATAGATCTTTTGAGTGTAGGATGGTAACAAATAACCTTGGAGTCTATGCACCGAGACCAAGAGGGATTGTCCAAGAACCTCCTATGAACCGGTATAAAACCTATGACCATTGGTCAAATGGTTATGAAGCATCAACTAGTTGGAGAACAACTTGTTTGATCTGTCGCGGTAGCGGTTACACTACTGCAACATGCAGGAGGAAGAATGGAAATGTGAACACTAGACCATGGAGAGAACCAGGTATGGTATGCTATCATTGTCACAAATTGGGACATATTGCCAAAACATGCAGACTGAAAAAGAATCCATCAGAAGACATACCGACCAACCCAGAAGGAAAGGTCGATGTTGAAACCCTTCAGGCTGATATGGATAAAACTTGGAAAAATAAATTTGAAGAGGAGCCACAAGATGTACCAGTTTTCACACCTAGTGCGGAGACCCCTGAACTGGTAAACTAAGCTTTGAAAAGCTTAAGGGGGAACATATCGGTAACAATGTTTCAAACCCCCAATGTGTATTGGTAAAGTGTTTTATCGGTATCAATTACTTGTCATCCAACAAAAGAAATGTGGTAAAGTTAGGGTTTGTACCCTATCCATGATGCATTTATTATGGTAGGTAAGAGCATGCTTAAAAGCTACTTTTGTCACCATTTTTACTTACTGTAAAGCGAAAAAATCGCGATCGAACCCTAGTTGCTCTCCCCTCTTCCAACTCCAAGGAGAGAGAAGGGAGGTTCGCTAGGATTCGATGGTTTTCACTTAGAGGGGAGACTTTACATTCAAAAGAGAGGTTGAAACCCACAAGATCCAATCCCACGCAATGCAAGATTGGATGCTAAATGAGTTTCAAGGGTTAAGACAGCAAGGCTACCCTCTTTTGTAAAGAATGTGCATAGAAGAATTGAGCTAGGAATGCATAGAAAGTGACAAAGATTTGCTTATAAACTGAGATAGGAATACAGTATGAAGCTACGGACCTGGAATTAGCAGTAAAATGTCGATATAGCGCTGTCCTACAAATTTGAGCAAAATTTGTCAGGACGATGGTGCCCGGCGCCATGGTCCTCCGAAAAATCCACGAAACGAAGGGGGATCTGTTCGTCTCTGCACAAAGATTCCAGATCTTCGATCTCAGCCGCGTACCTGCAACCTACACACAGAAAAGCGAAGACGATTGGGGGGTTAGGGATTAGGGGTTTGCCTTTAGGTCAAACCCCGGTTTTGGAATTAACCAAGAAATGAGCAAGAGTTGTAAATGTAAATGACTGTAAAACAAGTACTAATACCTTGTTCTAAGGATGTTTGTATCCTTATGTGCGAAGGTATAGATGTTGTATGTTGTATGTTGTAGTAGTATGTGATCTCCTCTTCAATGGTTGAATCCTTGTCTTGAATGCAACACTTAGCCTTGAATGGAGACTTGAAATGATCAATTGCTTGAAGGAATGCTTAAATGCTTGAATGCTTGAGTATAGTTTCCACGCCTTTTCCATCATGTCGAATGAAAGAGGAAAATGTAGTTTATATACTTGTCATTTAGGGCTGATAGACTGATTTTCCTGACCTTAGGCCGACCAGGAAATGATAATTTCCAAATTGCAAACAAAAAGACCCGAGACCCCTTAGGAGACCGAGCCCAAAATAGGACCCAGGGACCAGGGCGCTGGGCGCCCTGGTCCTGAGGGACCAAGGCGCTGGGTGCTCTGGTCCCACCTCCCGGGACATCAGGGTGCAAGGAGGTTCAGGCCAGGGTACTTGAAAAATGCAGTTTTTGGTGTCGTGAGCAAGTTTCGGGGTCTCCATTCAGGTTGCGTGTTGCGTCGCCATCGTGAAGACCGAAATGCAGTCGAAATTGCAAGTGTCACAATTTTAGGACGCTACATTTAGCCCCCACTTTAGTGGGAGTATGTATGCTCATACTTCCGGTAAAGTACAAGGAAACAAAATTGAAAGACTTTCACCACGTCAAGGAGGCAAGACACACCAAGCCCCCAGTGGACTAAGGATCTTACGACTTCGATTGACAAAGTAAAAGGGAAGATCACAAGGGAGAACCATGACTGTCAGTAGTAAGGTTCCCTCACTATGAGTCATGCAAGAAAGATATCAAGAATTTTCAAGGCAAAGCTAAATTTGCCAACAAATTCTCAAGTATCTTGAAAAGATATGAACAGGATGTATGCCCCCCTACGTTAAAGCGATCGCACACGCCTCACCGGGGGTGATTGTTTTAACGTAGGGATACACATAAGAATGAGAAAGGAAAGGAGCACGTTATCGCAAGGATTTAGCCCCCAAGTGTGAGATAAGCCCAAGGATAATAGACACAAAACACAAAGCACAAGGTGATTTCGCTGTCCTCGGGGTCAGTATGCTGTATGATAAGTCATGTATATATCATATGTATGTATGCATAATTGTTCTTCATTCCCCAATCAAGGAAGGTCACCTAGAAGAAGGGAACACATGTGTCTTTTGAGTAAACATGAGAGAGATCGAGAGATCTCAATGCTTTGCATCGTCCTCAAGTAGACAACACTAAGGACAACAAATAGAAGAATGAGAACAACATATAGAAGAAGTAACACAAGAGAGGAGGAGAGAATCTGCTATGCTAATGTAACGAGTCTAGCACGTCATCTACCCCCCGATCTTGCTGATCAATGTTTCGGGAAGGCAGGGAACACGCTAGAGGAGGAACATTCAACACAGCAGATGGAGCTATCACAAGATCCAAACAAGGGCTATGTTCATGTTCCGAGCCACATTGTTCTTGTCTAGGAGCTAGGATAAGTGCTTTAGAAAATTCATTAGATAAATGGTTATCAACATCAACAAGCTCATATTCACTATCAGAAGCAAGAGAAGTAATATTTTCATCATGAATAACATTTTCATCTATATCATCATCAAGATTTATAAAAATAGGATCTTTAACTCGCACAGGATCAAGACCATCATGCATCTTATGTTTAGGAGATTTAGGCTCAATGTCCAGCTGAGGAGAAATGGAATAATGCTCGTTGAAGGTGTTTTTGGAGATGGCAAAGTTTGAGAGGCAGCTGCTTGAGCCCTAAGATGACGCTTTCGTCGGCGTTCACGTGCAGAACGATTTCGTCTAGTCTTAGTAGGAAGTGAAGAAGATTGAGGAGGAGGAATGTTCTCATCCCTATCACTTGGGTGTTTAGGTTGTGGTCTCTTAGGCTGGATAATAGGAGAAGAAGAAGGTCTCTTCTCTCTATAAAAGGAAGGAGGAGGAACTGCTCCATATGAAGGAGGAATTTTTGGTTTAGGAAGGAGACCAAGTCCATCATGATGAGGAGGGATAGGTCTACTTTTAGGAAGTTTATTAGATATAGACATAGTCACATCCATGGGGATGGGTTGGGAATCTTCTTGAGGAAAGATATTAGTTTTATCTTTCAAAGGAAGAACTTCCTTCTCAAGAATGATAGGAATGTCAAGTTTAGGTGTTTTAGGTTCACTTAAAGATAGGATCATATCTGTTTTCCACTTTTGATAAGATTTGAAAAGATGATCACTTCGCGGAGGAAGAGATTGGAATTGTTTAGGCCAAAAGTAATCAAGAGGAACACTAGAGGTTCTTTTAGCTGGTTTAAAGAGGCTATGATTGACAGTAACAACTTCACCATTATGGGGAAATTTCAAACACTTATGAATAGGAGAAGCAATAGCTTTCATGGAAGATAGCCAAGGATAGCCAAGCTTCACATGAAATTGTTTAGAAGATGGAATAATAGCAAAGTTCACATCAAGGGATTTGTTATGGACCTCAATAGGCAATGTAATAGAACCAATTGCAGGAGAAGAAAATGCATCAAATAGTTTCACAATCACATCTGTTTTGTCATAAATCACTTGATTCAATTGCAAAGTAAAAAGAAATTCTTCATTAATAACATTAACCATGCACGAAGGATCAATAAGAACTCCATGGCAAGGTGTATTTTTGACTTTTGCAACTATGTATAAAGGACCATCAGGTGCCCTAATGGTTTCACTGGAATCAAATGTGATGGAAGGTTCTTTAGGGTTTTCTTGCTGCTCTACAAAGTTAATCACATTTGGAGTCATAGACACAAGACCATCAGATGAAAGAGAGGAATCGTTAGTCTCAACCGCATTAGAGGTATGAGAAGGTAATGGATCAGTGAAAATCTGAAGATTTTGATTAGGAGGAGCTACAGATGTATTGCCTTTATCATTCACTCCAGAAACAGAAATAGTATTATTATCAATCAAATCTTGAATTTTACCCTTTAAAGAAAAACATTTTTCAGTATCATGCCCAGGCTGACGATGAAATTGACAAAAGGCTTTGTTATCAAAATAAGGTGAAGTAATCTTTGCAGGATCAATTTGTCTTATAGGAGGAAGAGTAAGCACATTTTGTTCCAATAATTTATTCATAATACTATGCAATGATTCATTCAAAGGAGTATACTTTCTTTCTTTCTTGAAAAATTTAGAAATAGGAGGCACACCTGATGCTGCATTCACATTGTTGTTGATGATGTTTTCATTGAATTTGATGTAGTCTCTATTCGGTTTAAACTTCCCAAATGGTTGTTGACTGCTATCACCCTTATCACTCGGAGCCATAGGATGTGATTGTTCCACTTGACTCACAGTCAGTTGATAATTGTGAAGAGTGGCACACAACTGTTGGAAAGAAGTAAACTCAGAAAACAAAAGTTTGTCTCGAATATCTTTTTGTAAATTAGAAATAAAGATTCTTTGAATATCATTGTCAGGTACTGAAAAAGAAATTTGAGCATACAAATGCTTATATCTACCAATGAAATCAGTCACTTTATCTTTAACATCTTGTTTACAATGCATTAAATCAATCAAAGTAACTTTAGGACTTATATTGTTTTGAAATTGTTGAATGAAAGCATTTGCAAGTTGTTCGAAAGAAGTAATAGAATAGGAAGGCAATGAGCAATACCATTATAAGGCTTTGTCTCTTAATGTTCTCGTAAACAGTTTTGCAAGCAACCTTGGGTCATAAGTAAAATCAGTACATATTGTTTGAAAAGTCTTAACATGTGTTAGAGGATCACCTTTACCATTATAAAGCTCCAAATGCGGAATTTCAACATGTTTAGGGGGAATAGCTCGAACAATGTCAAGAGAAAGTGGGCTCACAACATCAAATGTGGGCACACTAAACTTAGATTGATTCATAGAGGCAATTTGTTGTTGTAGCGAAGAGACAGTTTGTGCAAGATTGTTAATGGTCACTTCAGTCGAAGAGTTCATATTAGATGTGTTAGATTGAGATGGAGGTGTTATGTTATTGAAAGAAGGTAAAGAGTAAGGTGGTGGGACCCTATGATAATTAGTCATAGGAGATGATTGGACAGGAGGAACACTACAAGGAGGAATGGAATGATTAAATGAATTGCCCCCTTGCATCATGTTCATTTGTGAAGATGTAATAGGAACACTCATTGAAGGAGTGAATGAAGAAGTCAGATTGAATGAAGGAAGAGGGTTAATTGAAAAGGAAGGATTGCCCCCATGACTAGTGATCACAGGAGGAATGTCTTGTGTAGAAGTAGCCATTATGTTTGATGTAAAGGTAGGTATGCTAGCAATAGAAGTCACCAAAGGAATAGAATGATTGACTTGTGTAGGAGGTTGTGTATAACCTAAAGTTTTGGCACAACTCTTCATAGGCATAACGTTCGAATTCACAATGTGTGAAATACCACACAAAATATCAATTCCATTCTTATCACTTTGAAGCATATGTTTTAGACCCTCAATTAAAGGAAGAGCTTGACTATCAGGGTACTCATGAGACATCCATTGGTGAAAATCGTCAAATTGGTTATCCAATTTCGAAAGTTGTTCTTCAGAAACCTCATGGAGAGCTTCTTCATCATTAGGAGGATTAGAGGAATTACCCATGTCCTCGTTAAAAAGGCTATTCAAATTAGGTTCCATTTCCTCAGTAGTTAAACCTCGGAAAGACTTAATTCTACGGCTTCGTCTAACGGGAATAGTGTAATTAGGACTTATTGTTGTAAAACTCATGCACTAGAGAAGGAGAGAAAATTTTGATTTTAGAGGTAGCAATTTTCAGTAGAATCAGCCAATCTTCTGGATTTAAGCTGTTAAATGCAATCACAACAGTCTCCCGAAATTTTGGAAAAAATGTCCGGGACCGTGGCGCTCGGAGTGCAACACGGTCCTTGCAAATTTTTTCAAAATTTGCAGGGATGAAAGGTATGATGATTTTAGAGCTAATCTGAAAAAATTGAGTGATTTTACGATCTGTAGATAGGCCAAATTAAAGTTGCAATCTCAAAATTGAACCCTACCCAGATTGTCGAAAAATGCAAAATTTGAATTTTGAAAAAAAAAAGGGAAACTGAAATTTTGAATTTTATGATTTTAGAGGGAATGTCAAGAGCAATGCAAATTTTGAAATTCAAAAATTGACTCAATTTCACGCAAAATTCAATTTTGAAAGCGGAAATCAAAGTTGTTGTAATTAAGCACTTAATTTCAAAAGTCACAAAATGCAAGAATTTGAATAAAGCACTGAAATTTTTAATGAATGCAAACACACTTTTCAGATTTAGGACAGTAAGAACACAATTTTGACACAAAATTTCAGTTTCAATGATTTTTGAATGTTTAAAAGCCTTAATCCAAGCAATCACAAGACCAACTTTGACAGTAATTTTGAAGGTGTTAAAATTGATAAAATCAGCCAAAATTCTGGATTTTAGCAGAAAAATAGAGTAAGATCTCACTCCCGAAATTTCGGAAAAAATGTCGGGGACGATGGCGCCCGGCGCCATGGTCCTCGCAAGTTTTTTCCAAATTTTCAGGGATGAAAGATATTGTGATTTTATTGCGGAATCCAAAGTTACAGCTGATTTGGAGATGTTTTTGTATATGGTGAAAATGGATACAATAATAACAACATTGAAAGGCTAAATGAATTCAACCACCAAACCCTAGCCTAACAATGAACAAAGATCCACCATAACATATGAAGATTACCTAAGACAATGTAAAATAACTCAAAATCACAAAGATTATACCATCACATGTCCAATAGGGTTTTGATCTCCATTCTTCCTATCTCCATTGAACTTGCTTGATATATTTGCTCTCAGATTTTTATATGCACAAGAGCTCAACAAAGAATGGAATGTGGTTGCAAGTAGGATCGTAGTGTAGCTAAGTTGCATAAAAGATCATTAGCATGAGTGATTAGGGTTTGACAATGAAGAAAGCATCTCCTTAAATAGAAGACACAATAAGAAATGGAGGGTTAAGATTGAGAGGTGTAAAAGGAGGTCGGCTAGGATTAGACGGTAGGTATAAGAAATACCAAAATAATGAAAGAGGTAGGTAGTGTATGAATTAAGAGATGAATGACATGTGTCATGTGTAGAAAAAGATAATGAATTAATTAAATAAATAAAGATTTATTTAATTAATAGAAGAAGTAGGATAATTAAATAAATAAAAATATTTATTTAATTTAGGAAAAGGATAATTTAAATAAATAAATATATTTATTTAAATGAGAAATAAGGCTAGAAGAGGATAAATGAATTAATTAAATAAATAAAAATTTATTTAATTAATAGAAGAATTAGGCTTAGATAATTAAATAAATAAAATATTTATTTAATTAGACATGACAATTTTGGGTGTCTACAGTTTTGATCAGTGAAATTGTCGAACAAAGGTTGAATCAAGAGGGTTTCAAAAATTAGGGTTTTGACACTTAACCACTTAATTTTCAAAATTAAAGCATAGATATGAATTGATAATTTGTAATAGAAGGACAGATCTGAAACAAGCATTAACAATTCAATATTTCACAAGTTTAATTACTAAAAAGAAATTTTAGGGTTTTTATGCAATCACCTCTAAAATTTTGCAAAAAGATCAAACATGGAAATGTAATCAATTTTTCCAGATCTAAGCATGAAAAATCAGAAAGGATGTTCACGTCGGGTTCACCAAAATGTAAAGCGGAAAAATCGCGATCGAACCCTAGTTGCTCTCCCCTCTTCCAACTCCAAGGAGAGAGAAGGGAGGTTCGCTAGGATTCGATGGTTTTCACTTAGGGGGGAGACTTTACATTCAAAAGAGGGGTTGAAACCCACAAGATCCAATCCCACGCAATGCAAGATTGGATGCTAAATGAGTTTCAAGGGTTAAGACAGCAAGGCTACCCTCTTTTGTAAAGAATGTGCATAGAAGAATTGAGCTAGGAATGCATAGAAAGTGACAAAGATTCACTTATAAACTGAGATAGGAATACAGTATGAAGCTGCGGACCTGGAATTAGTAGTAAAATGTCGATACGGCGCTGTCCTGCAAATTTGAGCAAAAGTTGTCAGGACGATGGCGCCCGGCGCCACGGTCCTCCGAAAAATCCGCGAAACGAAGGGGGATCTATTCGTCTCTGCACAAGGATTCCAGATCTTCGATCTCAGTCGCGTACCGGCAACCTACACACAGAAAAGCGAAGATGATTGGGGGGTTAGGGATTAGGGGTTTGCCTTTAGGTCAAACCCCGGTTTTGGAATTAACCAAGAAATGAGCAAGAGCTGTAAATGTAAATGACTGTAAAACAAGTACTAATACCTTGTTCTAAGGATGTTTGTATCCTTATGTGCGAAGGTATAGATGTTGTATGTTGTATGTTGTAGTAGTATGTGATCTCCTCTTCAATGGTTGAATCCTTGTCTTGAATGCAACACTTAGCCTTGAATGGAGACTTGAAATGATCAATTGCTTGAAGGAATGCTTGAATGCTTGAATGCTTGAGTATAGTTTCCACGCCTTTTCCATCATGTCGAATGAAAGAGGAAAATGTAGTTTATATACTTGTCATTTAGGGCTGATAGACATATTTTCTCGACCTTAAGCCGACCAGGAAATGATAATTTCCAAATTGCAAACAAAAAGACCCGAGACCCCTTAGGAGACCGGGCCCAAAATAGGACCCAGGGACCAGGGCGCTGGGTGCCATGGTCCTGGGGACCAGGGTGCTGGGCGCTCTGGTCCTGAGGGACCAGGGCGCTAGGCGCTCTGGTCCCACCTCCCGGGACATCAGGGTGCAAGGAGGTTCAGGCCAGGGTACTTGAAAAAAGCAGTTTTTGGTGTCGTGAGCAAGTTTCGGGGTCTCCATTCAGGTTGCGTGTTGCGTCGCCATCGTGAAGACCGAAATGCAGTTGAAATTGCAAGTGTCGCAATTTTAGGATGCTACACTTACCTATCTTCAAAGAAGAATTTTTCTAGCTTGAGCAACACAACAAGAGCGATTCATCTTGCGTTTGAAAGAATCAAGGAAGAAATCTTGCGCAAGATCCAGCAGACATTTCAAGCTATCTAGAGTGGAGGGCCAAGTGGTAAAACAATCTTTTGGAGAAGTGTGTTGTGTTCGACATCAGTGAACCCTAGTTTGAATTCAACATCGACAAACCCTAGTTCGGAGTGAAAAGGTATTCTTCATTGAAACACTCTTGTCATTCAAAATTATTTAGTCATGGCCTCTACATCCATAATCCCTTGTAGTTCTACCAAACTTGAGGAGTCATCCGAGTTTCTTAGGAAGAAGGTGAATTATAATTCCCTATCTCAAATTCCTACTGGAGTCATTGTCATGGGGGATGTTTCAGGATACATTGATTACAAACTGGAAGACCTAGGGTCTCTGGTGATTCACTCCTAGTTTAGTTTGTTCTGTGGAGATGATAAGAAGATTAAACCAGAGTACAGCGTGATCGAGAAGAAGAAATTCCACAATGCAGTATATTTTCTTGAGGAATTCATAGAAGATCACATAAGGATAATTCTAAGTAGGGTTCATGGTGACAAGATGTATCTTAAGTGAACCCATGATATTACACCGAAGGCAATCTATGTCGTGACCAGTTTTTGCAATGTTGGAGAAGTCCCTGTTCTTTGCAAGATCACTAAAGCCAAAGTGACAGAGCTCACCAGTTTTGTGAGTGACCAACTGGCAATGACTGTAAACACCATAAAAGATGACTTGGTGAAGTATGTCTGCATGGTGATCAGGTATAGAGTATTCTATGCAAGTAGATTGAATTATGTTCCTACAGTTGCGGTGCATGCTACTTATAGGATGATCAACGAAGATGCAAAATATGACATATGTACCTACATGCAAAAACAACTCATGGAGAATCTGAAGTCCATCAAAGAGGACAAGACACTAAGGTTTAAGTTTGATCATCTACTTATCAGTTTGTTTTTCTATTTTCAAGGGTATTTTCCAGGAGTTGGTGATGTTCAATGGTCAACTGACCTACCGGTTTCAAGACAAATAAAGGAGAGTCTGCAAGTAGTGGGATCTTCTTATCCGAAGACTCTGAATAGGTATTTTGATGAGTTCAGACTGAAGATGAACCAAAGAATGAGAACATCACATGATCTTATTAAAAATTACGAGGATGATATTTATTTCACAATCAAAGTGGATCACTGCATAATAGAAGCGGTTGAGCCCAGAGAAGATGAAGTTGAGCCTATGAGCTATGAAGTGGTAAATGATATACTCATAGGGTATGCCTCTACCCTACTTGTTGTTGGTATTTTGGTATGGTTTTTTCATTGATGTCAACACCTACTAAATACACTTGCTTTGGAGATCTAGCAACATTCACCGACAAACAGTAAACTGTGCAACAGTTACTGGTATATGATTAACCGGCAGGATATAATGTTCACCGATACCTGGAATGACATGGAAGACACTTGGTAATGTCGAAGACATCATGTGGACACTTTATTTTGAAGTAATAATCATTGGTATATTCTTATTTGCATATTTGCTTTTATCAGCAAATAGGTCCAGGTTATCTAGGGTTGCACCGGCAGGTTTATCTTTTCCAGATCAGCATGGCACGCTATGGACATGATTTATTATTGTTGTAAATGCATTAAGCCGACATGTTCAATCGGTTATTGCATCGGATATTGTATTGTTTGTAAAATGTTTTTATTGTAATATCTTGTAGAGCCAACCTACTAAAATTGGTCTTAGGGTCTGGTATAAATGTAAGATCTTATTTGTAAGATCAAGTGTGGAATGCAAAAAAGATTCAAGTGAAAGTATATGTGAGATAAAGCAGAGGCATACAAGAAGACATCATTTGAAGGTGAAGTTAGGTTTTTGTAGAAGCATATCAGCATTACACCGGTACTGAATTCAGCATATGAAGATGCAATTTTGTGCAGTACATTCTTATTGGATTTAACCATCCAATTGTAGTTAGTGTGACTCCCATTTGTGATTGAGCAGTGAGCTCTAGGCAGTTGGCCTTTCTACATGTGCAGACCCCTCTTGTACACTTACTATCTACAGTAGTATCATCTAATTGTGGGTAAGGTTTCCCACCGTGGTTTTTCCCTTATAGGGTTTCCACGTACAAATATTGGTGTCATGTGTTGTGGATGAATTTGTGCTTATGTTTCATGCATTAATTCTTACCGGTATAGCAATTTACTATTAACACTGTCTACCGGCATACTTAACTGATTTACAAGTATTAAGCATTAAGATGGTTAATAAGTTTTTGGTTTGAATTTATTAGACAACTGATTCACCCCCCCCCCCCCCCTCTCAGTTGTCTCTGGGACCTACAATTGGTATCAGAGCTTAGTCCTCTTTTTGCAGAAGTTTAACAACTTGAGGAGATCCAATGTCTACTAGTTATTTCAGAAAGGATAGTCCTAAACTTGATGGAACCAACTATGGGATATGGAAAATCAAAATAGAGACACATCTGAATTGTATTGGTAAAGACATCTGGGAAGTTAATAAGAATGGTTATATTGCTGTTGTAGCTCGTCAGACTGCTCCCACTACTTTAGCTAAAGATGAAGAAAATGATTGCAAAGCAAGAGAAGCACTCTTGAGTGCATTATCAGATCAACAAATCATGGGATTATTAGATAGGTCCACCGCAAAAGCTATTTGGGATCATTTGGAAACACTAAATGAAGGGGATTCCATAGTCAAAATTGCAAAAATTGAAAGCTTCTGAGTCAGGTATGAACATCTGAAAATGGAAGAAGATGAAAGAATTTCTACTTTTATGGAAAGAGTAAATGAAATTGTTTTGGGTATCAAATGTTGTGGAGGAACCTTGAGTGAAGATGAGATTGTTTCAAAAATCTTGAGAGGTTTGCCACTGGCATATAAAATGAAGGTTACTGCTATAAATGAGTTGAGAACAATGCCTAATACATCAGTAACTAGGGATACATTGATTGGAAAACTTTCAGCTTTTGAAATTGAGGAATTTGGTCCTGTCACTACTATAAAAACTAATTTGGCCTTCAAAGCATCAACATCATCTGCTCCATCCTTTGACAAATCAGACTGGAGAGCCTTTTATGCAAGAGAACTTGAAGAGACTAGGAGGGAGAATGAAGAGTTTGAAGAACTTGAAGCACTATTTGCAAGAAAAATGCCAAAAGGCCCAATTGGAAGTAAGTATGAAGGTAAAGCACCCTTTAAATGTTTTAACTACAATAAGATTGCTCATATGGCTTCAAGATGCCCTGATAGACATGCTAGACTAAGAGAAGAAGCTAGAAGAACATACAAACCTAATCCTGAATATCAGAGATACAGATTTAAGAAAAACAAAGATAAATCTTGTTACATTGCTGATGAAGGTGTGACTGATGATTCTGATGAGGATCCACCAGACAATGGATGGGTCTTTGTTGCTATAATAGAAGATCAACCGGTACCTATTTCTCAACTGGTAGAACAAGCCCTAGCAACTAAAGTTGAATCAAAGGATGAATGGATTATTGACTCAAGATGCTCACATCACATGACTGGAGACAAAGGTAAATTCTTGAACTTTCAAGAATACAATGGAGGTTTAGTAAGATTCGGAGATGACAAAGCCTATTCAATCAAAGGTAAGGGTTCAATATCTCTTGATGGTAAACATAACACTGCTAATGTCTACTATGTTGAAGGATTAAAACATAATCTTTTAAGTGTTGGTCAATTAGTTGAAAAAGGTTTTCAGTTACAATTTAAAAATGGAAAATGCAAAATCATGAATAGAATTGGTTTGGAAATTGCAACCGGTAATTAGACTAGAGGTAATATCTTTCATTTGAATAACAGTGAAAAGGCATGCTTAATTGCACATATAGATGAAAGTTGGCTATGGCATAAGAGACTATGTCATGTAAATTTTGATTGCATGGTAAAAATCAATACTTCTAAGGCAGTTAGAGATCAACCTAAAATTATGAAACCTCAGAATACAATTTGCAAGGAATGTCAATTTGGAAAACAAGTTAGAGATAGTTTTAAAAGTATTCCAGAAAAATCTAATAATGCCCTTGATTTAATTCATACTGATTTATGTGGTCAGCTAGAACTAAAAGCTTACAAGGTGATAGATATTTCATGCTAATTATTGATGATTATTCTAGAATGTGTTGGGTTACTTTTCTCAGAGAAAAATCAGAAGCACTTGGAAAGTTCAAATTATTCAAAGCAATGGTTGAAAATAAAACCGGTAAGAAAATTAAATGTTTAAGATCAGATCAAGGAGGAGAATTCACATCTAAAGATTTTAATACATTATGTGAAGTAAATGGAATCAAAAGACAGTTATCAGCACCTCGGACACCACAACAAAATGAAGTTGTTGAAAGAAAAAATAGAACTATTTTGGATGCAGCAAGAAGTATGTTATCAGAAGAAAATCTGCCACATGTGTATTGGAGAGAGGCAGTAAGCACTGCTGTCTATACATTCAACAAAGTTCACATCAAAGGTGAAACCGGTAAGACCCCTCATGAACTATGGTTTGGTAATACTCCTACTCTTAAGTATTTCAGAATTTTTGGAAGTAAATGTTATATTAGAAGAGATGAGTATATTGGCAAGTTTGATCCTAGAAGTGATGAAGGAATATTTCTTGGTTATTCATCTAAGAGTAAAGCATATAGATGTTTTAATAAAAGATTACAGAAAATTGTTGAGAGTACAAATGTAAAGATTGATGAACAATTCAGAGGAACTTCAAGGTATATATACTCTGAACCAGAAATAGAAATTATGACAAATGGACCTACAATAAATCCACTGGTATAGAATGATGATCCAATTACTCCAGTATCATCAGAAGATTCCACAGTAATTGAAGAACAACAACAGACTAAGACACCCCGGTTTGTAAGACTAAATCATTCTGAAGATCAAATAATTGGAAGCAAATTTAAAGGAGTCATGACAAGAGGAAGATTGGCAAATGAAGAGGTATGTCTTATTTCTCAAATTGAACCATTATCTATCAATGAGGCATGTGAAGATAAATGTTGGATTAAAGCTATGGAAGAAGAATTAGGACAAATTGAGAAAAGTAATACTTGGACATTAGTTCCCTGGCCTAAAAATAAAAATGTAATTGGAACCAAATGGGTATTTAGAAACAAACTCAATGAAGATGGTAAGGTTGTCAGAAATAAAGCAAGACTAGTGTGTAAGGGATATTCTCAGAAAGAAGGAGTTGATTACAATGAAACCTTTGCACCGGTAGCCAGAATTGAGGCAGTTAGATTATTCTTGGCTTTTGCAGCTCACAAGGATTACAAAGTTTATCAAATGGATATTAAATGTGCATTTTTGAATGGAGATCTTGAAGAGGAAGTCTATATTGAACAACTTGATGGATTTTCCTTGACAGATGACAATGATATGTTTTGCAGATTAAGAAAAGCTCTGTATGGATTAAAACAAACTCCAAGAGCTTGGTATGCAAGATTGGATAAGTATCTTTTAAAGATTGGTTTTACTAAAGAAAATGCAGATAGCAATTTATATTACAAAGTAACTAATGATGACATCTTGATTATTGAAGTATTTGTTGATGATATAATCTTTGGAGGAGAAGATGAATTATGCAAAGAATTTTCTCTTGAAATGCAGCAAGAATTTGAAATGTCCGTGATTGGAGAAATAAAATTCTTTTTAGGATTACAGATTTTACAGACTGATAAAGGCATATTTTTTAGTCAATCTAAGTACTTGGAAGAACTACTTAAGAAATTTGGGATGGAGAACTCTAAACCGGTAAGCACACCTATGACTACAAATGACAAATTATCTCAAAGGGATGAATCTACACCTGTTAATCCAACTAGATACAAATCTATGATAGGAGGTTTACTATATTTGACACAAACCAGACCTGATATTATGAATGCAGTATGTATAGTTTCTAGATTTCAGAGTAATCCTAGGGAAAATCATGCATCAGCAGTAAAAAAGATTTTTCGGTACTTACAAGGCACAACAAATCTTGGATTATGGTATCCTAAAGATGAAAATTTTGATCTATATGCATACAAAGATGCAAATTGGGCAGAAGATGTGGATGATAGAAAAAGAACCACTGGAGGAGCATTCTTTCTTGGAAAGAGATTAGTTTCTTGGCTAAGTAAGAAACAGAGTTGTACATCTTTATCAACAGCAAAATCAGAATATGTTGCAGTAGCAACAAACTGTACACAGGTACTTTGGCTTAAGAAAATGTTGAAAGACATAAAGGTAAAATGCAAGGAACCTATTACTATATATTGTGATAACACTGCAGCAATTGATATATCTAAGAATCCAGTATTACATTCTAAAACAAAACATGTTTCTATCAAACTGAATTTTCTAAGGGAAAAAATTGAAGAAAAGATAAAACTGGTTTATGTGAATACTAAAGAACAGCTTGCAGATATTTTCACAAAACCTTTGCCTAAGGAAACTTTTGAGTATCTCAGAGATCAAATCAGAGTCATACCTCCACCGGTAGAGACTTAGATAGTTGATGATTGTCATCAATTGGCATAATTAAATGGACAAATCTTTTATTCTGGTATTTGATGAGGAAGCTACTTCTCAGGGGGAGTAGTTGGTATTTTTGTATGGACTTAAATTTTGTAGCTTTGGCATTTGATGTCAAAGGGGGAGAGATATATGGAAAAACACATTATCAATTGAGGAGAGATATCTATGGTGAAAATTGGTACAGGATAACATAAAATAACTCATGTTACTTCCAGGGGGAGAGATTGTCACCTTGAGGAGATTGTTGGTTTTACACTTGCCATTTCTGTTTTGGCACTTTGATGGTTTTTCCATCTTGTGTTGCCATCAATGCCAAAGGGGGAGATTGTTGGTATTTTGGTATGGTTTTGTCATTGATGTCAACACCTACTAAATACACCTACTTTGGAGATCCAGCAACATTCACCGACAAACAGTAAACTGTGCAACAGTTACCGGTATATGATTAACTGGCAGGATATAATGTTCACCGGTACCTAGAATGACATGGAAGACACTTGGTAATGTCGAAGACATCATGTGGACACTTTATTTTGAAGTAATGATCATTGGTATACTCTTATTTGCATATTTTCTTTTGCCGGCAAATAGGTCCAGGTTATCTAGGGTTACACCGGTAGGTTTATCTTTTCCAGATCAACATGGCATGCTATGGAGATGATTTATTATTGCTGTAAATGCATTAAGCCAACATGTTCAATTAGTTATTGCATCAGATATTGTATTGTTTGTAAAAATTTTTTATTGTAATATCTTGTAGAGCCGACCTACTAAAATTGGTCTTAGAGTCTAGTATAAATGTAAGATCTTATTTGTAAGATCAAGTGTGGAATGCGAAAAAGATTCAAGTGAAAGTATATGTGAGATAAAGAAGAGGCATACATGAAGACACCATTTGAAGGTGAAGTTAGGTTTTTTTAGAAGCATATTAGCATTACACCGGTACTGAATTCAGCATATGAAGATGCAATTTTGTGCAGTACATTCTTATTGGATTTAACCATCCAATTGTAGTCAGTGTGACTCCCATTTGTGATTGAGCAGTGAGCTCTAGGCTGTTGGCCTTTCTGCATGTGCAGACCCCTCTTGTACACTTACTATCTATAGTAGTATCATCTGATTGTGGGTAAGGTTTCCCACCATGGTTTTTCCCTTACAGGGTTTCCATGTACAAATATTGGTGTCATATGTTGTGGATGACTTTGTGCTTATGTTTCATGCATTAATTCTTACCGGTATAGCAATTTATTGTTAACACTGTCTACCGGCATACTTAACTGATTTATCAGTATTAAGCATTAAGATGGTTAATAAGTTTTTGGTTTGAATTTATTAGACAACTGATTCACCCCCCCCCCTCTCAGTTGTCTCTGAGACCTACAATTGCTTCACCACTGGATCTAAAGAAGAAGAGGATCAATACTTACTCAGAGAGAATCAAATCTATTGAATTACCAAAGCAAAATAAGAGGAAAGTTGTGTCATCGGCATCGACACCGGTTACATCTACTGCTAGTCCTAAAGTGACCAAGAGGTCACCAACCAAAAAGAAACTGGAGGCCATTGCACTAAAGGTATTTTAAAGGAAGAGAAAAACTAGGAATAACACACCGGATTCAGAAGACACTAAACCAAAGGTAGAAATGAAGAAGACAAGGAAACCAAGTAAGAAGATGAAGACAATCGGTAATGTACCAGCAACCTCTATACCGGTAAATATACATGTTGCTTCTTACCAGCCTATGACACATTTTCAAAGGATTATGAAGAATGTTAAAAGGAAAGTTCTTAACGATCTTAAAGATTATTTTGATGATCTTAGCGATAGTGAAAAGGAAGAAGTAGAACTAGAGGTCATTAAATATTTGTGTGATAATGATCAGTCTCTAATTGACATTAAACTTGTTGTTCCTAATTCTTTGTATAATTATTTGGATAATAAATGGCGGATTATCATTGAAAAGGAGCAAGAAATTAGGGAAGAAATTTTTGCCCAATATTTCCCTGATGCCTCTAATTCATAATTGTTTGAGATTCTTAATCGGCACAAAGGCATATTTTTCATGTGAAAAAGAAGACTTCAGCTACTCATAGGCAAAACCTTTGAAGTGGAAAAAGACACCCATCTGTAGGTTAAAGCATCTATCGAAATGCAGAAGGTATTCGAAGCTAATCGACAGGCTGAGAAAGAGCCTGACCTATCTACATCCAAACTGGATGAAACCTTCGATAATCAGGGTGAGAGAGTAACTAAACAAAATGACCCCATTGATGTTGATGCACTAGATGTTGAGGACACCACTCTAGAGAAGGAGAAAGTTGAAGAGGAGAGAGTGGAGAAAGAAAAAGATGAGAAAGCGGTTGTTACCAAATTTTTGCACATGCTAAATTTGGTGGCCTAATGAGGCCTTACTTTCATTCATATTGAAAAGTGCCAAGCAAATCAACAAATATCAGGTCAAATCATTAGCAAGAAATCAGATATACACTATTTTTTTTTAAGTTGTTTGCTTCTTGTGCAGATATAGGAGAAGTAAAATACAACATGTGGGTTAAAATGTAGCTCCCATGAGGGTTGAGCCCAACATGCTGATGGAGATGGGTGTTACAAAGATAAATAGATCACAGAGATATTCATGTTCCATTGTACTTTCAGGTTAATGATTTCAAACAAACACACTCTACAGGCTTAAAGCTAGTTCCACGCACCCCTTTTCTAACTCCTCCCTATGTGAAGTTTAGTGTGGCTATTGGGAAAGGCCAAAAGAAACTCAGAGAAAATGCAATCAGCCTGTGTAAAGTTTTTTTACTTGGGTGCCAAAGAGGTTCTTAAAAGGCTAGAGAACTTCCAAGCAGTTTCAGTTGCCAGGCATGAAGAACATTTATCCCACATTGGTCGTGGGGAGGAGCAATTTTTGTATTTAAAAGCAAAGTTGCATTTATCCTTAGTGTCAAAGCTTATGAGATTTTGGCAAGTGGCCGATTAAGGAAGTGGTGGGCCCATCACGTGCACGTGCATCTCAAGGCATCCAAATTTTGTGATCGGCTGGTGGGAAGAGGCCAAAGGTCGAGCAAGTTGGAAAGATCTGATGTAGATCACGGTGATCCAATGGCTGTCACTATGTCATGATAGTTAGATGCTCACTAGATATCATCGTGACTTGGCGACTGGTGAGGTGGCGGTCTAGTGGCTGGTGACATGGCATGGATGGATGAAGAGATGGAGGGTCTAGCGGTGATGACACAACAGAACAGGTGGCATGTCACCAAAGGGTGACTTATCAAGTGGACCTTGGTCGCGATGAATCTCTAAAAGGTTTTGCCAAAGGCTTAGTTCCATCGACATAGGGTATATCAAAGAAATCATAACTGGTCCCGTCGATAAAATAAAGGCATCAATGAAACTACAGGTTCGATGAGACTTGTAAATGGCTTGCCGAGGGAGTAGTTTGGCCAAACTAATGATATTCAATAGACCCAAAGGCAATGTGGCGGTCCAGGTGGATCCGCGAGTGGGTCGTAGGTTCATGCATGGCAGGGCCGACAGATAGGTGGTGCCCAAGCAGATCTCATGAGCGAACCAGGGGGTGCCACATAGTGAAATGCGATAAAGGGGAGTAGATCAGCTGGGGTTAGAGGTTGAGTGATCTAACAATGGTTGCTATACCGTGGGAGGAAGAAGCTTGCTAGTTATCCCCATGACTTAGTGATAAAGTACTTGTGGAAAAGGTGAGTGGCTCAGGTGCTAAGGATCGAGCAGTTTGAGGGTAGATCAATGGTCGTCGCTATACGGCAATATGAAGATGCTCGTTGGTTATCTCTCGTGACATAGTGACTAGCAAGGTGGTAGTTGAGGTGGCCATCTAGGTGGGCTCAAAACAAATGAGGATGCACCACATGGTAGAGAGTAGATGAAGAACCAAGGCGGTCCCAAGTTTAGTGACAGGTCCAAGTGGCAAGACAGGTGGATCTCATGAGCAAACTAATGGCTGACACATGGTGACATCGTGGAATAAGAGAGAGTTTCTCAGAGAGGCTAAAGTTCGAGCAGATCAAGGAAGATCAATAGTGATCATGAAAGATCTAATGGTTGTTGCTATGTCACAATGGGAAAATGATTGTCGAATACTTCCTGCGACATAGTGACTTGGTGAAAAAGAATGTGTGGAAAAGGGTGAGTGCCTAGGTGAGATAAGGATCGTGTAAGTTTGAGATAATCCAAGGGTTATCGCTATACTTCAATGAAAAGGTTCCTGAACGTAAATCCTCACAACATAACGATAAGCTGTCAGTAGTGTCCCAGCAGTTGAATGTTAATATGTCATGTGCTGGCAATTAATGTAGGTGGTTAAGTCAAATGGCCAAGTAACCGGTAGCGCCTAGGTGAACTTAGCACGAAATGAGAAGAGAAGTCATCAGGTAGTTTTGGGTCCAATTTGAGCTTGAGAGCAAGTTTGCATGAGTTTTCTTATGATTTTGAGCCTATTTTGGTGGTTTTTATTTCTACTCGAGGATCAGTTTTTCAGAAAATATATTTTTAGTGGGAGATCATCTTTAGTCATTCGGGAGTCATCTTTCCTCTACCTTTTGGAAGGTTTTGTATAAAGTGAGAAAGTTTTATCTTTCTTCACTAGTTCTTGATAATTATCTTGCTGGTTTTAGCGAAGAATACATTCTTGTAGCTCATGTGCAGTTGTATGACAAAATACTGCATAAAATTATCAGCTTATGCCTTATATCTTTGGAGTTCATTTTCTTATTCATGATTGAGAGCTAATTTATTGTGTTATTGTCTAGATAATCTTTAAATTTTATGTCTCATTTGTAAGTCACAGGTTGTGCATTGTCATAAATTGGTTCATTTGGTTGATTGTGAAAGTTCTCTTTCCTTTCAATTTCTTGAAGTTTAAATCCTTTGCATGAAATATTTATGTGCTATGAACCAGAGGTCTATTTGGGCATATTGGTGTTTTTAGGGGTGTATTTCTGTCATTTTGAGATATCATATTGATGCTTCACCTTAGTTTAGCATACGCAAAGTCATTCTATTTTTATTTTTAGTTTTCCTATCCCTTTTCTTGGTAAAGATTTAGAGTTATTCACAGGGAACTAGCCCTTCATCTGGAGGTTAATTCTCACTACAGGCAACCCACAGGCCTGAGAATTATCCCATGTGTCACCAAGTTACTTGAGATTTCAGCTTGTGCATTATGGGTGCAATTTGAGTGACAACAACGACAAAAGAGAAACGGGAGAAAGAGAAACGGGAAAAAGAGAAACAAGAAAAAGAGAAACAAGAAAAAGAGAAACAAGAGAAAGAGAAATAGGAGAAAGAGAGAACAGAAAAAGAAAAAGAAGAGAAAAAGATATCATGGGAGAAGGAAGAAGAGAAGAAGAAGGAAGAGGAGAAGAAGAAGGAAGAAGAGAAGAATAAGGAAGAAGAGAGGAAGAAAGAAGAAGAGAAGAAGAAAGTGGAGAAGGAGAAAGAGGAGAAAGAAAAGGCCAACAAGGAGGCCAAGGAAAAAGAATAGTAGGAGAAGAAAAGACAAGAGGAGATCAAGGCAAAGGAAGGAGAACAGACTCCTAAGGAAACCAAAGATCAAGCCAAACAGGTTGTTCCCACCAGTCACACTGATTTGACTCTAGCCTATCTTACTCAATTAGTAGATGAAAATGAGCTACTGAGGAGCAGTCAACTGGCTCAGGATAGATTGGAAG
The DNA here is from genome assembly GCF_030272615.1 of Cryptomeria japonica. NCBI lineage: Eukaryota > Viridiplantae > Streptophyta > Pinopsida > Cupressales > Cupressaceae > Cryptomeria > Cryptomeria japonica. Next base: position 858,627,403 of record NC_081414.1, on the reverse strand, counting down.
AACTGAGAAAAAAGAAAGAACAAGATGTCATTCAATTTGTTCTTGACACTCTTTCCAATCTAATCCCCGATACTAACCTCCCCAGTATCGATTCCTTGTTGGCCAAGCTAAAATTATTATGCACAGTAGTGGATGATCAAGTTCAATTACTTGAAGATGTTGCCCAGGCAACTACAAATAAAAACCATGAAAAGGCACTCAAAGTTACACTGGTGAAACAATTTAATGAAGACAAAGACAAGTTGATCTACCAAAGGGATGATATCAGTCTGGCAATAGCTGAAGGCCATAAACTGTTGAGAAAAATCCGCCAACCGAATCTATTATGTGATGATTCTTTAAAGAAAAAGAGTCAACTCCAATCAGAGTTAAAGTAGTATATCAACAACTTGAAATGGCCATATGTTTCCTTCACAGTGTATGGGCAGACTGTTCACACTCACCAGCATCAGATTACAAATATTGAATCAGAGATATGCAAGCGGACTCAAGATCTACAAGAGCTCCCATTGCTTCTATTACCAAAATTGTAGGTTCTTCAGAAGTGCTTTCTAAACTTGGAGGCTATTACTGTCACACAGGAGATGAGCATTATCAATTCCATGGAAGAATTAGCCTTCTAGATGAAGACCGAGAGTGAAATTGCTGCCTCACTTCTTGATTCCTGGTCTTCAGACATGAAGGATTTTCTGAAAAACTTTAAATCTATCTTTGAGAAGTTTTGCCCTTTATTGTCATGAACATATACTTTGTTTTTATGTTATGCAATATAACTTTGGTAATTTTTTGTGAAAGAGGGAGTGTTTGCATTACTTTGTCATTGTTGGCAAAGGGGGAGTAGTATTGAAATTTTCATGCAAATGGAAGATGCACATGGTTGTAATTTTGGCAAAGGGAGTAGTGTATATGCTTAGGGGGAGCAATTTTAATTATGAAATCATTTTTTTTGTAAGCACTTAGATGTCAAATTTTCCTAAGTGTTTCCATCAATGCCAAAGGGGGAGATTGTTGGTATTTTGATGATGTTTAAGTTGTGATTGCCATTGATTGACACACACTTATTTTATGTATGAGTTATTCTCAACCTATAATATGTGTTGTATTGTTCACACCGGTAATATATGCCATTGTATCTATAGTCTTTGTTTGTAGAAGACTATAGGTGTTTTGTAGAAGAAGATTACCAATCAAAGCATGATCGAGGACCCCAAGCGATAGCCAATATTTTTGAAGATCTGAATACTATGTTCCAGTTTACTAGTATTTGTTTATCGGTAATCAGTATACTATGTTTAATCAATAAAATTGTAGAGTGTGATGAGTTATCATCCATCGACACTTTGGTGGTGCTTCTGTGTCATGTTACCAAATGTGTCTAGATGCTTTGAACCTAGGAAATTGTAATCCAATCTCATTGGACCAACATGAAATCAGCTTCCTATTTAAGGACATCATGTCTAGGGTTTTACAGTAATGTATGTATGTGTGTATGTATGTTGAAGGAGTGAAGTTGATATAGAAGCATCGTGCGATAAAGATAAAACATGCAAAGGATAGAAGATTGAAGTAATGCTGCAATACATTGACAGAGAGCAGTCAAGGATCTAATCAAGCATTGTGTGCTACTTTCTAGATCATTCACTTATTGATTACTAATCTCTTCGACAAGTTTGAAACCCTTAACCGGGTAGGCCCTATCAAGCCTTTTGTAAATCCTCTAACAAAGTGGTTCATAGTTGTGGATCTCAAATCCTTTAACAGGGTAGTCTTTAATAGGACTTATCTCCTAATAGAGATCTGGATTCCTAACAAGATCTATTCTAGTGAAGAAAATTGTAAGGCCTTAACCAGTCTGACCTTAATCGGTTTGGTTACTATTCTGTAGATAGTTGACTTGTGAGTTTTACTCACCGTGGTTTTTCCCATTTGGGTTTCCACGTCAAAATATCTTGTGTTATGGTGATTGTGCTTCTGTGGGTGAATGATCTATTTGTTATTTGGCTTGTTTGTGTTTTAACCGGTTTGTTGTTTAAACGACTATACTGGTCTGCAGTAAAATTGTTTAAGAGCTTGGTTAAGTTTTTGGGCCTACTAATTCACCCCTCCCCCTCTTAGTATTCATAACGGTAGTTATTCACTGTGATAACTCTATTGCTATAAACATATCAAAGAATCTGATATTTCACTCTAAGACAAAGCACATATCTATCAAGTATAACTTTTTAAAAGAGAAGATGGGAGAAAATGAAATAAGATTGGTTTATGTGAACACTAAAGCACAGATTGCAGACATCTTCACTAGACCTTTACCTAAACAATCATTTTAGTACCTTAGAGATAGATTAGGAGTTTATGTTCCTCTGATAGAAAACTGATTGATGTTATTTGGTATCAGTTCGATATGCATTATCAGAGCTATTATTCATTTTGGATTGATGTGGTGATGCTACTACTTAGGGGAAGTAGTTAGTCTTGTGATTCAGTGGTTTTTTATTTTTCTTTGATATTTATGTCAGATCTCTGGCATTGATGTTAAAGGGGGAGAGATATTCATATGAAAAACTTAAGGGGATATATACATCAGGGGGAGAAAATTGCATAATTTAACTGAGATATCATCTACAGGGAGAGTATGGATCTGAATTCCATTGCTATATTCTTGTGTATGAGATTTGTTTGGCATTTCTTGGCACTTGGATGTTTTTCACATCTAGTGTTGCCATCAATTCCAAAGGGGGAGATTGTTGGCCATTTGGTGGAATTTATTATGTGTTACATTGATGTTTTTTCGTTGATGTCAACACTAGCTGATTTGGCTATTTACCGGTATCCTTTTGGTCCCGATAGGTTGATTGGTTTATGGTTGGTATGATCATATAGATCTGGTATACTCCGGTATGATTTGGCTTAGATCTTCTATTCATGCTACTCATATTCATTTTCAGTTAGTTGGTATTGATTTGGTGATCAGATGCTATCTCATATGCTGGTATGCCTAGTTTGTTGACCTGGTGAGGGTTTCACCAACAGAGCTTTGTTCAAGATCTTATAATGTTATGCATAAGTGGTGTTGGTGCGGCTTCTAGTAGAGATTCAAGATGCTGATGGTGATCATTTTTGTACCTTGACTGATTGGGATCATTGCTTTAGTGTGTGTGGACCTAATTTGGGTCTGGTTCTATCTAGGTTATGGACTGACTTAATGTAATGTGTTTTTTGGTCTTCTTGATGTGTTTTCGGGATTATTTATGGGTTGGATATTATTTGTTTGGTATCAAGCCGATATGTTTTATAATTATGTAATTGGTTTATTGTTTGGGTGGTCGACCTTATTGTTTAAGGTCTAGGGTTTGTATATATATGTGTATGATCTCATTGTAGATCATGGATGGATAATGGTATGCAAGCGAATAATGTAATAATCATTCATGTAGAGGATTTGGTCGATCATAAGTGATCGAGTTGGGTTTATGCAAGAGGTTTAAGACCTCTAGTATTGAGTTTAACTGGAACTGTACTCAGGCATAGGAGATGCTATTACAACAGTTCATTCTTCCTTCTGGATTGTAGTTTGGATTTTTATGTAGTCAATGAGACTCCTTTTGTAATGAGCAGTGTGCTCTAGGTTGTTGGCCTTCCTGCAAGTGCAGGCCCCTCAATTTGTAATCGCATACTTACTACATAAGTATTATCTAACTGTGGGTAGGCTTCCCATCATGGTTTTTCCCTTTATTGGGTTTTCCATGTACAAATCTTGGTGTCATGTGGATGGTATTTATTCTATAATTGTTGCTTGTGCTTAATTGGTATATCTACTATTTCGGTAATTGTTTTATGCATTCTGTTATTAATCTTATGTGTTTTGGTATTAAAGTTTTAATTTCTTAAGGTTTTGGTAATCTGGTGATAACTGATTCACCCCCCCTCTCAGTTGTCTTCCAATTAATTAAACTATCTAACAATGTCCTCACCAGTTCTAGTTAGGTCAACCTTCTTTCTTGGCACATTTTGGACTGTGAAGGTCTGACCCTTGTTATCTCCATTAGAGGAGACAAACTGAATGTCCTTTTGGGAGACATCCTTGCTTGTGGAGCATTCACTGGCAACATATCATAATCCTCTGGTATCCTCGGAGTGTTTTTGTTTGCTCAACATTTTTTCCAAGGCCTCAGTGTTGCCACCATACTGGATCCTTACTTTGAGCTCATCTTGCAATTCTCAAGGTTTTTCTTGATGCTCTCCATTTATCCTTTTAGGTCCTGACATTCTTTGTCCTTTGTCTCGACTTCTAGCTACAACTCCTTGCATCTTCTCTCCCTGGCATCCAAGATTGATTTCAAATCATCAGTCATACCTTTGGCCTCTTCAAGTTGAGTTGTCAACAAGATGTTGTTCTTGTTTGATTCCTCAAGACATATTCTCAACTGACTACATTCATCATGAACTAATTTTTTATAATTCTTAAATTCATTTCTAATATTTTGCAGTTCTTCTAGTGCACTTACCAGATCACCTTCAAGGTTAACTTTGGATTCATCTTCACTATCACTCCCAAACACATCTTGGTAGTGGGATTTATCTACATTGTCACCTTCTAATGTGTGCTCCTAACTTTAAATCCCTTGATTCGTGAAGAGGTGGGTTCATTCTTCATCATTTCTATTGCAACAGCTGGCTGATCTATCTTCATCATCTGCACATGTGTTTGTTTCATTGATCTTCGTACTTCCATAAATTGGTTCTGCACCATAAAGCTTCTTCAACCTATCCCACAAACTCTTTGTTGATTTGCATCTATCTACCTATGAGGAAATATCATCTGAGATCCCAGAAAGTATAGCCTTCATTACTTCATTATTACACTGGTATCTTCTTTTTACTTCTGAATCAGTGGGAGGACTTACATGACTAGGGAGAGCATTAACAACTAACATCCAAATGTCATAACCTAAAGAGGATAGATATGTTGGAAAGTGACACTCAATTGGTTGGTTTCACTATGCTATCATTGATGGCAACATGGTATCTTTTTCTAGCTTCATGTTTTGGTTCACTTGTGTACCAGCAGACACTTCACAGACACTACATTAGCACCATCACTGGCAGGATGAAAGAATTTCTTTGGTTACTGACAATGCAGGCCAACATGGTTTAGAATAAGGTTATCAGTATTGGAGGATGACATCTCTTAGATCCGGCATCGACAATTGTTTTTGATATTCATGTATTTATGTTATCTAGCTGACATGTATATTGATATTGTAATTATTTTTGTAAGCCGACATAAGGTATGATAAGTTGTATAGGGTATATAGGTCAGTTGGATTAGATCATTCTATTATTGTAACGGTAATGGATATGTGGATGTGATATGATGTGAATATGTATTACGAAGGAGATGAAAAATATATCCGAGAGATCATGTATGTGAGAATATTTTGTAAAGGGGTATTCTGGTAAAGGGTTTAGGGTTTCAAACCGGAATAGACAAAGTTTAACCAGAACTGTATTTTGGCATAGAAAATGCTATCTTTTGCAGTTCAACACTTCTTTCAATTTTAGTCTAGATTTTTATGTAGTCAATGAGGCTCCTTTTGTGATTGAGAAGTGTTCTCTAGGCTGTAAGCCTTCCTACAAGTGCAGGCCCCTATATTTTGTAATATCTCTTCATATGGCCTGTGGATTGATATTGTGGGTCACAAATCCCACTGTGGTTTTTCCTCTTTGAGTTTTTCCACTTATAATTCGGTATGTTATGGTGTTCACCTATATGATTGGCTTATTAGTTTCTTTACTTCTTTCAATTTTGTATGTATCGGTATACCGGTTGGTGTATGCATGTTTTAATAAGGCTAAAATTGATAGTTTCAGTATAACACTGATTCACCCCCCCTCAGTGTTATTGGATTCCAATAAGATATACTTCCATTATGCAACGCCAAATGGAATAATTAAACCCATTAAAAACTAGAGCAAAGATTGACTCAAAACAACCCATTGTGTCCTTATAGCAAAATCTACCCAAACTAGAAAAAGATTATTAACTAGGGACCTAGGCTCTGATACCAATTGTTGGACACAAGATGCCACTGAGAGGGGGGTGAATTGGTGGTTTCCAAAACTCTTAACCATTTATTCCAAAGAGTGAGTATAGGTTAGCAATGCAAACACTAAGTAAACCTACCGATGAGATAAAGGAAGACATCACAACACAACCACACAAAGGAACATCTCATGACACTGATATATACGAGGAAAACCCCAGATGAGAAAAACCTCGGTGATAATAGCTGTTGGAGTCTACTGCTCCAATCCAACCTCACAATAAAAATACTAGTTACAACATTTAGGGCACCAATCCAAGGAGCACCACCCCTAATGATTTAGGGCACCAACCTAAGGAGCACCAACCCCTACTAATTTTATGGGCACCAACCCAAAGGAGCACCAACCCCTGCACCAACCTCCAACTAAGTGAGATACAATAGATAAAATCAATACAACAATTATAATATGGTTACAAATGAATTTTGTAACCTCATAGATATGTCTCTTTACCAGTCCACCTCTACTCTACTCTCTGTCGATTCTCTTCTCACCTTCTCCGACTCTTCCTCTATGTGGCCTCTTCCCTATTTGATCTCGTCTCACTCTCTTCCTCTTCTCACCTCTGCTCACTATAGCTCCCTTACTGGTTCAAGCTCTATTGGTTGTCTTCTTTTCCACCTGGTTACCGATTACTTCCACAACATCGGTTAAACCCTTCTCAATCCTTGCCTATTGATGCTTCTTTCCTACTACTACTTCTTTCCTGTGGGTTCTAACACTACCAGTTGTATTGAATGATGCACTTCTTATGGCTTACTAGAATCTCAGACCTTTACCAGTTAGTCCCCTACTAATCCTTCTTACCGGTGGCACCTCCAAATTCTTTGTTGCTTAACTCTCATAGTTAGATCAACTCTTTTCTTTCAACTGGCATCACACCTTCTGATGACATCATCTTAACTATTCTTCTTCCTGCATAATTATAGCTGAGCTTTCCCATCAAAATGCAACTTCAAACTAATGGCATGTTAGGGTTTCTTCCACTGATCATGAGGAGTATCAGATCCAATCAAATCTCATCCTTCATGAAGATTGACAACCTACAACCAATCAAGCCTTTCCACCATATCTCCTTTCTTCCAAAGCATGTTTTCTATACTTAGAAAACATGGACAGTTCATCAGGTTGGCACTTGGTCAATCACCATAAATGATTTGATGGGTTGTACCACCAACTTTGATTTGTACCTAGACACTCTGCATCGATCAGTTCATCCCATCGATCACCTCTATTCGACCTTCCTTGAGCTGAACACCTCTGCAACACATCCCTTCATTTATAGGACCTTCATTTAATGTTGACTAACTCTGTAACAACCTCGTCAGTGCACACTCCATCTACCACTTCATGCATGTCTACCACCTTGACTCCATGTGGTACCTTTGTCGACATCCACCTTAGCTCACTATGTTGGTCTGACTTGGTAACTGACCAATATTGTACAAGTAGTATATGCTTCATACTATCAGTACATCATTACCTACCGACTCTCTAACCCTATCGGTATATCTTTCCTTGCTGGTTAACCTTCATACCTCCACCTTCATTGTGTCAGTAGTCATGTCAGCTTGGTCATCACACATACTAGTTCTCATCTCTGTGTTTTTGTTGTATCATATTGATCAGTCATTGTCCTTGCAAATCCGCATGCTCATCTTCATCTGATGAGATCCTTTCACTTGTGCTCTTTCTTGCATATTGGTATCCATGTGTATTGGTGGACACTACATCTGCCTTCATGTTGGTAACATGCATGATAAAGTCATGCAAGTAGTCTTCAACTACCATTGCATCAATTTGCATCTGCATTTCATTTCCACTCTCTGTCTATAGCTGAACCTTTTCTTCTCGTTTTTTTTGATAGGTTCTCCTCTTAGTCGGTTTGTCAAAGTGACAAAATCATCACTCTTTTTTTGTTCTAGTAGTTCATCTACTTACTCTATTGATCAGGTTCACATCTTTGATCTCACATGCTGGAGGCTCACACATATCATCTCATCTATGCATCCAGTCACCTATCTTTGCTTACTCTGGCAATCTTATCCCATAGAGTCATGATGTATGTCATGTATGTTGTTGGACAAGAAAGATATTACCATTTACTGGTGAGAAGAATAGACAATTTTACTTCAACTACCAAACACCGGTAGAGGAGGATTTATGTCACCTATAGGTAAGAATGTGACTTCACTAAGGACAGGATACATCTTCAACTTGACATATGTCCTGGTAGTTTTTCCATGTGTCATAATTTCTCACTAAAACAACACTGTTTGTCAACCTTCTCTTCATCTGATGGGAGTCCTACTAGATGGAATCATACTAGCATACTGATTGCCTATTCACTCTACAATCTTACCAGTCATCATCTTACTGGTTGGTACCAACATGTATACTAACATTTTCATCCACTTGTATATTGTTGACTCTAGCTTGCATATCGGTTGTCCTCAATTGTACATACATCTCCCATACCAGTTTCTATCCTACACCGGTTGACATTAATGAAAACACAATGCCAATAGAATCAAGTAGCTAGACTATGTGTAGAAGATAGATCATAATATTCAAGGTCCCAGTTGTGACCTATTCTACCAGGCCTATGAGTCGGTATGTTGTAACCCTGTTGTTACCAGTTGGATGTAATCAAATTTCATGCAATAAGACATTTTTTTATACATTGCCTCCATCATATCTTTGTGTTTCTATTGTGTTTACTCTTGACCGGTCCGGACTGATCTCTTTGAGGTCCCTCCTCACCGGTGACTGCTTCAAAATTGACCATGTAGTCAGCAAGTTGGTTACCTTCTTGATAAACATGAGTAATTCAAAATTCATCCAACTTGGCCATCAAATCGAAGCAATCCTAGATTAAATGTTTGATTGTCCAACTAGGAGGCATCTTTTTAATGAAACAATTAGTGATATTAAGGGAATCACTTTCCAACCAGACCTTTTTATGCCCTCCTCGAATAGCAAGTTGAAGCCCAATGTATGTTGCATTTGCCTCATCAAAGTTTTTTGTTTGGGTACCTAAAGGGAGTGCCACTGCTAAGACAAGCCTACCATTGTAATCACATGCAACTCCAACACAACGTGTCGGCCCAGGGTTCCCCTTAGCCACACCATAATTTCTAAAGGATGTTAGACATGCCTCTCAACTTAAATAAGTTGATTTCAACCAACAAAATATATTCTCAAGGATCTTGTGTTAATTTTCATTCAAGTGCACATAGAAGGTAACAAAAGGAGCCTTACTAATTGCTAGAGGAATCAACTTAGGCACTTTTTATGTTCTAGAAGGTTATAATAGAGAGGTTCATACAATGGAAATTGTGGACAACAGAATGGAGATTTTGTATTAAAGGTTTGATCACATCAACAAGAAATGTCCTGATATTTTACATAAGACGGACCAAGTTTTAGGTCTAAAATCAGTTGTGTGAATATTTCATATATAAAAAGTAAAAGAGGATGATATTCTCTACCAAGGAATGTGAGAATAATTCATTACTACTGGAATTATTCCATTCATATGTCTTTGGTAAATAAAACAAAAATTAAGATTAAGTTCTTAAAACCTGATAACAAGGGTGAACATTGTTCAACAAAATTTGGTCATTTGTGCAAAGAATGGTAATAATATGATTTTAATTGTTCTTCTAACAGCACAAGAAAATGTTGTAGCTAAAATTTTGAATAGGATCATTTCGAAAAGAGTATGAAGCATGCTCTCAAATTATAGATTAGGAAAATGATTATGAGTGGATGTAGTTAATATAATAGTGTATTTAATTAATTTCCAAGAATTCCATCGTCTTAGAACTATATTTTGAAGTTCCGAAGGAGAAGTGGTTGTGAAAGATTATTTCCCATAATCATCCATGGTTATTTGATTGTGAATGTTACATTTACATTCCATAAGGGAAAAGAACAAATCTTGATGTGTATTAAAAAAATATGTAACTTCATCAGATATAGGGATAAAAAATATGGCTACAAGTTATGGAATCTTGTTTCAAAATAGGTCACACATAGAAAAGATATATTTTTTATGAAAAGTTAATGTCAATTCTTCTAGAACAAGTAATGTGTGCAAAGTAATATTTGTCATGTTTAGACCTATTGGAAATTTTTATGTTTTTAAATTGCAACAAACTCCTTAAAATATTTCCAACATTGCCTCAAAATTATGTGTTGCCTTCAATACAAGGTGTGTTGTCCCTAAGTGACTCTCCAACCTCTACATATCAATATCCTTGCTTACCACACGCTATTGGGAATACTAATTTAATTATTATATATTTCCCCCCTATACATCTATCGTATAACATACAAAGTTTTTCATGGCTTGCACATGAACATCCAAACTCAAATCTACCACCCATTATAAGCTTGTAGCTTCATAAATTGTATCACTTTACAATTTCACTATATTTGGCACATATTTTATCTTTTTTCCCATAGATCATTTTAAGCTCACTTATGTCTTTTGGTACCCTATAATTTAATTGTTAGTCTTGTAACTCAATTGTCATTAAATGTTAATTATGAGAATAGGTCTTATCTTTTGGATCCTAACACATCATTACCCCTTTTTCGTCCCCCTTTTAGAAGACGGGTGCCCAATACCCTAGTAAAGGATCCTAATTCAAATATTTATGAGTGTCGACCTCCATCACTGGTGATATAGTCATGATCTTTTTATTTTATTTTTGGTTGTTGGCCTACATTTTAAAATACCTTGTGATCATTATATAAATCACTTCTTCTATCATTCATAAGGTCTAGGTCTACAACCTAGGCTATATTCTAATTGTACAAGCATTCAAGAGCCATGTAACTATAATAAGTAAGATACTACAAGAACTCTAATTTCATGTATGATTTCATGTTGATATTTTATTGTTATCATGTTATTTCATCAACACTTGCAGGACTTGTCTAAAGAGTGTTGCATCACCACCTTTATGTGGAACTCAATGAGAGGCTTTCATATCTAGGGTAATCTTATCATTTTAATATTTTAAAATTTTATATTTGATTTTCCTTTGTCCTCCCTAGTACATGCACTCTTTCACACATCCTATCTATTGTGGAGGTGAGAGCACCAACTTGAGGTTTGACTTAGGAAATAACTTATAATGTACAACAATTCTTTCCCATTTTTGTGAGTGTAGGTTCATGTTCGACACCGAAAGTGGTATAGGAGCATAGAGAAAAGTGTTATAAGTCATGGTAGACTTTAAACAAGATCAAAATATTGCACTAATCACTATCAACCCCTATCCTATTGTTTTAGGTTGAAGTTCTAGGAGACAATACTTCAAAGTCTACTGATTGTATCTCTGTTCATTTCTTCCAGTTTTGGAAAACTTCATACTAGGGGACCCAAAACCTATGTCCAACAATTTTTGCTCTAATATTCAGATCCAAGTTCCTCTATTCACCTTTTTCCTAGATCTATCTTATTGTGTCTAGATCATTACTTATGTAATTTATTGTTACTATTGAAAACACTCATTTTTTCTATCATTAACCATAGATCTTATGCACACACTTCACAATCTCAATCCCAATGCAACAAAGGAATAGAATCCTAGCATTAATTTTTGTTTTAGCATTGTACATGAACTTATTCGTGTTCCAATATTATGTAATGAAACCTTGAGATCTTATTTTTTATCCATAGGCGTAGGATCTCATTTTTGTACATATTATTTTGGTCAACCTGTCGTGCTACACAAATTTTTATTTTTATTCAACCTTGTACATGCTTAGATCTAATCTAATTTAGGGTCTACATAGTTGCATTAATTCATTGATTTAACATTTATATTACATGTGTGGCATTATAGTTTATAAAGAAAAAAATTATTGTTTATTCAAATTAATTGATTTATTGTTTATTATTTATAAAATGAAGATATTTCAGGTATGCAATTGTGGATTAGATGACCTTATATCACTTTATCCCTCTCTCGAGGTTCCTCCTACCCATGACGACACTTTGATGCAAGAGGTTGATATGATTAACACATCCCTTAATCTTACTTTACCTTCTATTCATTCTAATGCTCTTCTTTTTACAGATGAAAAATTGATGAACTATGTTTGTCCTTCTCCCAAAACTCTTCTTACTCATGAGGATATTTTGATGTGAGAAGAGGATATCAGTAGGAATTCTCTCAATGATCTATCTCCTGGAGATGAAGCATTGAATAATGTTGATGATTCTTCTACCAAAACCTACCTCCCCCATAAGGACACTTTGGTGAAAAAGGAACATGTTTTAACATTGACAATCCAAATCTTAAGACACTAATGGAAAAAATGCCCATTTCTCTCCTACAGACTACCTTACTTATCAAGGTATTTTAATGCAAAATTATTATTTTACTTTCTTAATGGCATGTCACCTAACATTATATTAAGTAAAGATAAAAAATAAAGACACTTTGTCCTTTCCAAATGCTTGTGATACTCATAAGGTGACCAAAATAATGAAAGAATACTCCCTTTCTAACAACATCTCTCATTTAGGCATGAATGATGCTATTAAAGTTTTTCTTCCTCCCAAAAGGATTAATCCTAATTCATCTATCTATCCTTTTATTGATTCAAAATATGAAAACACAACCAATTTTAATGAGGTTTATTATAAAATTTCTTCCCATTAGAGTTGCAAACATATTACAATGTTGGTTTTAACATGCTTTCTAGACAAGGATCATATAATAGACATAGTCTAGCATGTAGGGAACAAAAATCAAAGTCCCAGTTGATCTTATGCCTTATTATTATAGAGAGGTCATACGATTCCCTACTTCTCCCTTTCCCCCAACACTTTCTTCATCACCTATAAAACCCCCTTCACATGATGTGGGAATAATGGCTAATATTTTTTCCAACTTGATTACCCTTCCCTTATTAAAATATTAAGAATATTTTATTGGTCATTGTATTTATCCTTTAAGAGAGGAATTATAAAATTCCTTAGTAATGGTAATACTCCTATAACAACTGATATTTAATTCCAAAGTAATTTAGTATCTCATATAGTTGAATAAAATAGTTGTCTATATTTTAGATTATCATTTGGGATATCATTGTCATCCATGTTGTTAAAATTTCATGTGCAATTATATAAGTTGGGTAGCAACATAATATCTTACATTGTAATTACTCTTTCTGTAATTAATCTTTCCTATACAGTAGGGGTAAGAGTAATTTGGAAACACACATCATTGTTCAAGATTTGTATTCCTTTAGGAAGGTGTGTATGCTTAGAAAGGTTCCCTTCCTCCTTCATTAGATATTTATCTTTTATATGAAAAGAAGCTATGGTACAAAAAATGCTTCCTAACACTAATTCAATAGCAAACTAATTCAAAAAAATTCTGAAAAATATCTATGCCCTAGGTATTGATGTCTTTTTTCTAACAAAAAAAATAAAACTTAATTTTGATATATATAGAGCACGTTATGTGTTCAAACGTACACCTATATCTAAATTATAATTAGTCGGACTTCAAAACTTAATAAAATAAAAAATATTCAACATATCACTATCAAACCAACTGCATGCCCTGGGTATTGATGTTACAAACCAAAATTTAAAAGAGATAAGTTTTTATCATTTATAGAAAAAAAATTATACGTTTTGGCATGCACATCACTCTTAAAAAATGTTGTTTCCTATAAAAAATTACTTTTGAGGGAGATGGAAAAATCAATAAAATTTTATTCAAAAAAATTTGAAAAAAATATATTTAGAATCTACAAAAAGGATGTTACAATTCACTAGTTTACATCATCTTCAAATTCTTAACGATTTAAAAGTTATAGGTGTCGGAAAGTGAAGGTTTTTTGCAAAATGTTCATCTAAGTGTCAAAGTTGGTCAAAAAGTGGGAACCAATATTGTGAGTTCACCCATCTGCATTATAAGAGAAATGTTTATGTGTGAATAAGTGATATATCATTCAACGGAAGGTTTTGAAGGATTTGGTGTAGTAGGGCAGACATCTATGCTTAACCAGAATGGTATCAAGCATTAGGAGATGCTACTTCCATAGTTCATTCTTTTTGGATTGTAGTCTGATGTGTTTGTATGTCAATGAGACTTCTTTTTGTGATGAGGAGTGCACTCTAGGTGGTTGGCCTGATTACAAGTGCAATCCCCATTGTAATTATATCACATACTATTGCATAAATATTATATGATTGTGGGTAGGGTTTCCCACCATGGTTTTTCCCTTTACCGGGTTTTCCATGTCAAAATATTGGTGTTGTGTGTACTGTGCTTTCATGCTTTATCTTTCATTGTGTTGGTTTCTTTGTGCTCTGGTATAAAGTTTATAATCGGCATTAATTGTTATAATTGTGAGAAAACTAATTCACCCCCCTATTAGTTTTCTCTTGATATCAGAATTGTTTAACAGTGACCTAATTTTCCAATTACAACCATTTTTAGGCCATTTTGGAGCCTCAAAGCCCTTCAAAATTGGCCTAAAAAATTTTGTTTGCAACTTTAAAAATGTAAACTTTGATATCTCTACATCCAGTAATGATCTTGAATAGTTATTTTACCAACATTTTTATTTAGCCAATTTGTAGCTTTGGGGAAAATTTCAAACCAATGTGTGTCAAACGTAAACTTACTATTAATAGTAACCTTATGTAAATTCAAAGTTGAGACACCATTTTCCTAGTGTTCTCTCACTTATTAAACACCTTGTAAGATGAAAGGAAGTATCTACATAATTTAATTGCTAGGGCCCATGAGGCCCATAGACTCCAAACACCATCTGAACTTCTTTGTACTTACCAATTTTGTCAATGCATTCGCAACATTCATCAAAGTATCAACCTTGTCCAATTTTACCTTCCCATCGTCTACCATACCTCAAATAAAATAAAATAGAACGTCAATGTGCTTTGTTCTTGTAGCATCATAAAATTGCACCCCTTTCAATTTTGATTGCATTTGGGTCTTTACCATAGTGTTTGTGCCCCTTGGCCTAATTAAAGACCTGATTATGCCATACATATCACAAACATCAAAAACTTTAATTTTTCTCTTTTCATACACCTTGATCTTGGCCTAAAATAGGGCAGGACCAAGGCATGGCGCCATGGTCCTGCCTAAAATGGGACCCCTCAAAACACTTTTTCCCATTTCAAGTTTAAGTGAGATTTCCCTTTTCATGTTGGCTCATGTCGAAAAATTAGTCAATTAACCCAACAAGAAGGTATATAAAGAGGATTTCCACTCTCATTTGAACATCATGAAAAATAAAGAAGAATTCAAGCACACAAGTAATCAAGCATTCAAGTATTCAAAAGAAATTGAACATTTTCAGTCTTCCTTCAAGCCTTGGAGAAGCAATAAAATCAAGATTTAAGCATTGAAGTGGAGATCTACATCCTATTTCATGAAACCCTAATTCCATGTGGAGGAAAGAAAAACTTCACAAGGAGGTATAATCATTCAATTTTCAATCATAATTCAACATCTCCCTCAAAAGGAGAACCTTTCTTTTTCAGTCATTTCAATTACATTTATCTCAATTTCATGGTTAATTCCAAAACTAGGGTTTGACCAAAGGCAAGCCCTTATTCCCAACCTATTTCACTTTTGTTTTGTGTGCAAGAAATAGGTGTGTAGTTGTACTTATGGAAATAAGCTTCAGACATAGAGATGGAACAAACCTTTTTGGTGTGTAGAAAATTTGGAGGACCGTGTTGCCACATCACGATCCCTACTTTTTGGGGAATTTTCATAGATCAGATCCGAATCATCTTATACTACTCATAACCAAGTGCATGACAAAATCCTGAACCTATAGCTCAGTATTTTCTCAGTTTTGTCTTCAATTTCAGCACTTTACCCTAAATTTGCATTTCAACTTACAAAAGAGGGAAAACACATCATAATCAATCAATCCACTTAGTATTTAGTCCTTATCTAATTTTCCATTGAATCTAGTGGATTCCTCCCCTCTTTTGAATGTAAAAGAATCTCTCCCCTATTGGTATTTTGGTATGGTTTTGTCATTGATGTCAACACCTACTAAAACACTAGCACTTTGGAGATCCAGCAGCATTCACCGGCAAGCAAGTAACTATTGTACAGTTACTGGTATATGGTACACTAGCAAGATATAATGATCACCGACACTTGGAATGGTAGGGAAGACACATGGTTATATCGAATACATCATCTGGACATCTTGTCCTGGAGTTTTGATCATTGGTATATTCATAGTTGCATATTTGTTGTTACCGACAAATAGGTCTAGGGTTACACCGACAGGTTTATCTTTTCTAGATCAACATGGCACGCTATGAAGATGATTAATTATTGTTGTAAATGCATTAAGACGACATGTTCAATCGGTTATTGCATCGGATATTATATTGTTTGTAAAAAGTTTTTATTGTAATATCTTGTAGAGACGACCTACTAAAATTGGTCTTAGGTTATGGTATAAATGTAAGATCTTATTTGTAAGATCATGTGTGGAATGCGAGAAACGATTGTGTGAAGGTATATGCGAGATTAAGCAGAGCTATACACGAAGACATCATTTGAAGGTGAAGCTAGGTTTTTGTGAAAGCATATAAGCATTACACTGGTACTGAATCCAGCATATGAAGATGCTATTTTGTGTAGTACATTCTTATTGGATTTAACCATCCAACTATTGTCAGTGTGACTCCCATTTTGTGATTGAGCAGTGAGCTCTAGGATGTTGGCCTTTCTGCATGTACAGACCCCATTTATGTACACTTAATATCTGCAGTAGTATCATCTGATTGTGGGTAAGGTTTCCCACCATGGTTTTTCCCCTTACAGGGTTTCCACATACAAATATTGGTGTTATGTGTTGTGGATAACTTTGTGTTTATGTTTCATGCACTAATCCTTACTGGTATAGCAATTAACTATTATAATAGTCTACCAGCATACTTAACTGGTTTACAGGTATTAAGCATTAAGTTGGTTGAATTGTTTTTGGTTTAAATTTATTTGACAACTGATTCACCCCCCCCTCTCAGTTGTCCCCAGGACCTAACATCCCCCTCAAAAGAAAAAATTGATTTGGTGATTTCTCCTTCTATGTTGCAAATTCCCAAATCAAATTTTCCCCTCTACATTTTGGTGAACCCAACATGTCTTATGCTTACTTCAAATTTTTCTTTTCAGATTTGACTATGTAGGCAGTTTTAAATTCAAATTTTTCTTTCACAAGTTTGATTTCCTTGCAAATTTGAAAAATTTAGAGGTTAATTTCATTAAAACCCTAATTTTCATTCTTCAAATTCACCTTGTGAATTGCATGATTTGGGTTAATTGTTTCAAATCTCAGTGTTATTCAATCTCAAAATTTAAATTTTCACTTGTGATTCAAACTTCACATTTAAATTTTAAAATTAAGTGGTTAGTTACAAAAACCCTAATTTTCAAAAGTTTTAAAATTGAGCTTGTGGGTTGTTTAAATTTTGAATTTCCCTCTTCAAATTTGTTGTTAATTTCAATTCAAATTCAAAATTGCAATTTTGGATCTAATTTCAAATTTAAATTTTATAGTTAAGTGGTTAATTAAAATTACCCTAATTTTCAAATTTAAATTAATTTCTTAATTTTCTATTAATTTCAACATTAGCTCTAATTGTAAATTCAAATTTAAAAATTAAGAGACTCTTTCTACAAGACCCTAATTTTAAATCTAATTTATTGTGGATCATTTCAAATTTAAATTTTAAAATTAAGTGGTTAATTACAAGAACCTTAATTTTTAAAATTCAACATTTCATCTAATTTTAAAATTAAATGGTTCTTTTTACAAGGCCCTAATTTTTAAATTTTCCTTTAGGTCACTTTCAATTCAAATTTTTAAAAATTAAGAGGTTACTTTTAGCCCCATTTTAAAATTAAATTTCTATCTCCTAGTGGGTAAGTTTAATTTTAAATTAAGAGGTTATTTTTACATAATCCTAATTTTAAATTTCAATTTCCTAGGGAATTGCATCTTTTCAATCAATTTTCTCATTTCATTGAGTAACTATTTTTCCTAAAAATTTTGTATTATTCAATTATTTTGCAACTTAGATTCCAAAATTCAAAATTCAAATTTCAAACTTCAAATTTTAAATTTACAATTTCCCTCCCTTAGTGCATGAGTTTTACTACTATTAGTCCAACCTACAATATCCCAATGAGAAGAAGTTGTAAAATTAAGGCTTCCCAAGGTTTAATTACCAAGATGGAGCCTAATTTGGATAATTTTCTCAATGAGGATAGTGGTGGTTCTTCTAATCCTACAAATGTCTCTATTTATCCTCCTTCTTTGGATAACTCTCATGATGTGGAGGAATTACTAACTAGGGTTTCTATTGACCAATTGGAGAAGATTGACAATCAATTTGAAAATCTTCAACAATGGATGAGTCAACAATACCTGGAAAGTGAAGCTCTCCCATTGATTGAAGGATTAAAAAGAATGGTTCAAAGTGATAAACTTGGTGTTGATATCTTGTGTGGTATTTCCCATATTGTTGATTCTAATATTATACCTATGAAGAGTTGTGTTGAAGTCCTAGGTTATACACAACTTCCTTGTTAAGTTAATCATTCCATTTCTTTGACTACTCCTATGGCTAGTGTTCCCACATTTACATCAAACTTCATGGCTACCTCTACACAAAATGTCATACCTACAAATGTTAGTCAAGGGGGAAACCCCTCTTCTTTCATTCCTCCTACCATGAGTCTTCCAATTGTTATCCAGTCTTCTCCCATACCTACCTATCATAATGTTCCACCTCCTTATTCTCAACCCTCATCTTCCTATAATAACATCCCTTTTTATTCTCAACCCCTTCCTCTATTAAACAATGTTATCCCTCCTAAATCCAACTTGTCTAATTTCAATCCTTCTACTAAAGCTGCCATCAATAATCTAGCGCAAATAGTGTCTTCCTTACAACAACAAATAGCTTCTATGAATCAATATAAGTATAATGTACCCACATTTGATGTAGCGAGCCCATTATCCAATGACATTGTTCAAGTTGTCCCTCCTAAACATGTGAAAGTCCCTCAATTGGAGCTTTATAATGGAAAAAGTGATCCCTTGACTCATGTTAAAACATTTCAAACTTTTTGTAGTGACTTTTCTCATGACCAAAGATTGTTGGCTAAATTGTTTACTAGAACATTAAGGGATAAATATTTGCAATGGTATTATTTTTTGCCTCCTTAATCTATTACTTATTTTCAACAATTGGATAATGATTTTATTCAACAATTTCACAATAATATTGGACCTAAGATCACTTTGACTGATTTGATGCATTGTAAGAAAGGTGTGAAAGAAAAAGTGACTGATTTTATTTGTAGATATTGTTGGAATCCAAGAAAACTGAGAGGGGGGGGGGGGGGATGAATCAGTGGTCTACCGGTGAGATCAATTTTAACCTTATTAACAAAGTAATTCAGTAACCGGTAACCATAAATGAATATAACAGTAAGTAGAAATGATGCACTTATAGCCTCAAATCGGTAAGATGGCCTCTATTTCTTTCAAGAGAAATAATTGTACTTCTGAGAATATTTTAGGTTTGGTGCATACCGATCTTTGTGGCCCTATCAGAACAAAGAGTTATTACGGTGATAGGTATTTCATGATTTTCATCGATGACTATTCTAAAATAACGTGGGTGACATTTTTGAAGGAGAAATCATAAGCATTTAGTAAATTTAAATCATTTAAAGCTCTAGCTGAGAATGAAACTGGTAAGAACCTGAAGTATTTAAGATCGGACCATGGAGGTGAATACACATCGGATGAATTTGTTGTGTTGTGATGAACAAGGTATCAAGAGACAGATGTTTGCTTTGAGGACACCACAATAGAATGGCATAGTAGAAATGATGAACATAACAATAGTTGAAGCTGCAAGAACCATGCTATTACAGGGTGATGTATCCAAAATGTTTTGGAGAGAAGTGGTCAGTACTACTATATACACTTTAAACTGGGTACTAGTAAAGAGAGGTAACAATAAGACACCCTATGAGCTATGGTATGGAAAAACTCATTGTGTAAGTTATTTCAAAAAATTTGGGAGTCAATATTTTATTAAGATAAATAACTACACTAAGAAATTTGATGCAAAATCTGATGAAGGATTTTTTCTTGGTTACTCTTCTAAGAGTAAGGCATATAAATGTTATAATAAGAGAACTAAGAAAGTTTTTGAAACTGCTAATGCAAAAGTTGATGATCTATCTGATAAGTCTGAAGGTACAAGAAGATCAGAAATTGAAAAGGATGATAATGAGGAAAAACTTGTGATCATTGAACTGAAGGCACAAAATAATGAAGAACTAGCAAATGCAAAATTAGATGCTCAACTGGTAAGCGATGACAATGAGAAAGAAAATGAAGAACCTGATGCAGAAGATGCAGAACTGGCATAGGCAATCCCTATATATGTCAGATTGAACCATTCACAAGAGAAGATAATTGGTGGATGGCAAACCAAGAGAAAGATCTGAGAGAACTCATGTTTGATATCTACAATTGAACCCAAGATAGTTAAGGAAGCATTAAAGGATGATGATTGGGTGAATGCAATGAATGAAGAATTAGATCAAATTGAGAAGAATAGGACATGGTCACTTGTTCCTAGACTGGAAGATAAGAATGTAATTGGAATAAAATGGGTCTTTAGGAATAAATTGGATGAAGAAGGAAAAATTGTAAGAAACAAGGTGAGGTTAGTTTGCAAAGGGCATGCTCAAGAAGAAGGTGAGGATTATGATGAAACATTTGCACCAGTTGCTAGATTCAAAGGAGTAAGGATGTTGCTAGTATTTGCTGCATATAAGGGATTCAAAGTTTATAAAATGGATGTCAAATCAACCTTTCTAAATGGAATTCTAGATGAAGAAGTATACATTGAACAATTAGATGGATTTGTCTTGACAGATGACAAGGACATGGTGTGTAAATTGCATAAAGCACTATATGGCCTAAAGTAGGCACCGAGAGCATGGTATGAGAGATTAAATGCAAATTTGATCAAAATTGGATTCCAATATACCAGTGAGGACAACAACATTTATTTGAAGATTGATGGAGACAATATGCTAGTAGAAGAAGTGTTTGTAGATAACATAATTGTTGGTGGAAATGATTATATGTGTATGGATTTTGCTAATATAATGAAAAAGAAATTTGAAATGTCTCTAATCAGTGAAATAAAGTTCTTTATTGGTTTACAGGTCCAACAAATGGATGGTGGTATTTTTATTTGTCAAACCAAGTATATCAAAGAGGTGTTGAAGACTTTCAGTATGGAAGACTGCAAAATCGGTAGGAACACCGATGGTAACAGGCTGCAAGTTATCAAAGAAAGATGATTCCCCTGTTGTTAGTGAAAAAGAGTATAGATCTATGATTGGAAAGCTACACTATGTTGTTTATAGCAGACCAACATTGCTCATGTTGTTGAATTAGTGGCTAGATTTCAAAAAGAGACTAAGGAGAGTCACATGGTGGTTGTGAAGAGAAATTTTTGGTATCTCAAAGGAACTATAGACTATGGTTTATGGTATCCTTATAAAGGAGATTTTACTTTGGATGTCTTTACTGATGTTGATTGGGTAGGTAATATGGATGATCGGAAAAGAACAACTAGTGGAACTTTCTACTTGGTGGAAGATTAGTGGCATGGACGAGCAAGAAACAAATATGTGTTTCTCAATCTACAACTAACGTTGAGTATGTAGTTGCATAAATGAATTGCACATAGACAATATGGATGATCCATGTGCTAGAAGGATTCAAGACAGATATGTCTAAACCAATGACTATTTATTGTGATAATATAAGTGAAATAAATATTTCTAAGAATCATGTACTTCATGATAGAACCAAGCACATTGAATTGAAGTATCATTTCCCAAGGGAAAGAGTTCAAGAAAAATAGATCAAGATGAAATATGTGAAGAGTAAAGATTAGTTAGCTGATATCTTTACTAAGCCCTTACCGAAGACTAACTTTGAGTTTCTTAGACGTAAACTAGGGGTTAGACCCCTACATCGGAAGAACTAGAGTGATGGAGATTCATCAATCCTATGGATTTCATGTTTATCTTTCATTAAGGATTGATGAAGGTGCAGGCTACTCCTTTGGGGGATCAAGTCTGATGTAAAGCTCTGATTTAATGCTCTGATATAATTTTTCTGATTTGATTAGCAGAGATGATGGAAGAGGCAGCAACAAAATTAAAGACAAGTGATGCATTTATACCTTTGGCATTGTTGTCAAAGGGGGAGAAGAAAACAAATCAGATATGAGAGAAGTTGAAGATAAAATCGAGAGAAGCATTGGTTAAGGGGGAGAAGACAAAAGGAAGAGAACCATCAGATGATGTGATACCGACAAGCAAGTTGCAGATGATGTTGTTACTATGATTGTATATCTAATTGGTTTCCATCAAAACCTAAGGGGGATAATGTTGGTATTTTGCATAACTGATGCAGAATGAGATGATGTAGGTGATGCAATTGAAGACTAATAACTGCATCAGTAGAGGATAGAAGACTATTTGTGATGAAGAGATTGAGATTTTTTGATCAGATGACTTGATCAGTTATTTGTGTTGTCATTGATGACAACTGATGTCAAATGATGATTAGTGATTTTCCTGATGTTTTGTTTTGTCATCTAAGTGATTTGGTTAACTGGAAGACAGGGTTTAGCGACAAAGAATTGAAGTTTGTGAAATAGGACTTTAATTGGTAAAACAAAGATGTTTTAATTTAATTGGACAATCGGTGATGATTGGTGATTTATGGTTTGGAATGTGAGTTTGTATCATGGAAAAGAGTATTTGACCAGACTTGGAACTTGTGAAGACTACCAGAAGGATTGTTTCAAATTTCTAATGAAGTTTTGCTAAGTTTTTAGTAGGGTTTAAGGACCAGTGAAGAAATCATCAAACCGGTAATGATTTTTGTTATGACGGTGATCGACAATGAATCTACATGAAGGTGGTAACATTGCATAACCTATGTGAATGTTTGATTGTTGTTTTGGCATGATTCAAGGAAGAATTTCTTAGGAAATAATGAAATACTTAGTGGAGTGTTTTGAGGTTTTGACTTTGGTATAGATCGGATTTGCGTGATGGGTATTGATCAACCAATGGTTGATATTGTATTGTAATTTGATGTAATGATTTGTATATTGATCCAAAATGATCTCTTATAGTTTGTATTGTAATTTCATGATGTAATTAGGGTTTAGTGGCTGACCTAGTTGAGATGGTTATTTAAGATGGAATAGTTGATGTTTATTGTGTTAGTGGTCTTAAGAGAATGTGTTGAGCCATCCAAGAGAAGTGTGAGATCTACCTGAGAGTTGCAGAGTGATGAGCATAACTAGATCTGATTTAGCAAGCTAAGAAGTGAAAGTAACAGATCACTTTTTCACTATTGTTCCCTAACAGTTACAGTACGTTAAATCCCTTAACCGGATGGGTCCTAACAGACCTTAAACATTTAAGTCCCCTAATAGGAAAGCTCTCAAAAGAGTGGTAAATCCTCTCATGAGGTTGATCCCAATAGATCATCAAGATCCTAACCAAGTTGCCAGGCAAATCCTGTAATCGGGTGACTCCTAACAAGGTTTGCTCCTAACAATGCTAAGCTCCTAACAGGGCATACTTCAAAAGAGTACAAATATTTGTGGGTGCCAACTACCACCATGGGTTTTCCCTATTTGGGTTTGCACATCAAAAAATTATGGTGTTCATGTGTGGAATTATTTTCATGTGATGTTCTTGTTTATGTTACATTTCATGCACTATTTCTGAGTACACCAGTTATGATGTTTTATCAGAGGTTTATTAAAGGTTACCAATACTGATATGAGTTGGTATAGAAAGTGTTTTATCTGATCGATCAGGATAATGAGTTGTTAAATGATCAAATTTATATGACTGCTTAAGTGGTGAAAGAATTGATAGATGTGGTAAATAATTTGGTTAATGTGTTAGGAAATCTGATAAAGAGGTTGTTAGATTTGATAAAAGAAGTTGAGATATTTGATAAATGATTTCAGATCTGATATAAGTTTGATTTTGGTTTAATCTAGATAATTGGTATTAATAATGATTCACCCACCCTCTCAGTATTAACTGGATCCTCATAGGATTAACAATTGGTATTAGAGATTTGGTCCTATGTGTGCAAAAAGCCTAACTACTTGAGAGAAAGATTTTGAGGAAGTCAAGATCATGAAGAAAGATGGTCCTAAGTTCAATAAGGATAACTACAAGATTTGGAAAGATTGAATGAAGATCTACATCAAAGGTCTTGGTGCACATTATTGGAAGCAAGTTGAAACAAAATATGTTGCTCCTACTACTACTCCCTTGACACTGGATGAACTCAAAAAGAAGCAAGATAACCTACAAGCCTTAGAAGCTATTATTAGTACTTTATATGATTTAGAATATATTGATGTTCAAGGATTGGAAACTGTAGGTGAGGTTTGGGAAAAGTTAGATATAATCTATGGAGGAGATGAGAATGTGCAAAGAGCCAAAGATGAAAGATTGTGAGGAAAGTTCAATGACATGAGAATTCTTGAAGGAGAAAATATTGCTCAGTATGGTCAGAGAATCAAAGAAGTTGTTGGTGGCATAAAGAGTGTTGGAGGTAAAATGGATGATGACACAATAGTAAGTAAAATGCTTAGAACTCTTCAACCTTTGTATGATATAAGAGTATCTGCGATCCAAGAACTTAGATCTATTTCAAAGGATAAGGTAACTGTTGATTCATTGATTGGTAAGCTTACAACTTTTGAGTTAAATAGTTTTGACAATTGTGTGACAAAATCTACTGAATCTGCCTTTAAACATTATGTTATCGGTTCATCTGCTAGAAAATGAAAAGATATATGTCAAAATCATGAGTGCAGGTCAAGTCATGGAAGTAACTGAGGAAATCAAGCCAATGAAGATCAAGTGATGGAACTTGAGGAACTATTAGCAAAAAGATTTCCAAGAGGCACTGGTAAGTATAAAGGAAAGCTACCTTTGAAATGTTTCTCTTGTAGTAAAATTGGTCATATTGTTGCTAACTGCCCTAACATTGATAAGAAAGAGATGTTTAGGAGAGTCAAAGGAAAGGGTAAGAAATATTGTTATGTTGCAGTAGATGAAGGTGTGACCGATGAAGAATCTGAAGATAAAGATGACAATGAGGAAATTGTGCTTGTACCCGTGAAGGAGGAAATGATAGATGAAAGGGCACTAGTATCTCATATGGAGAATAGTGATGAATGGATTATAGATAGTGGCTGCTCACACCACATGCCCAAATATAAAATTAAGTTCATAACCTTTGATAGATTTGATGGAGGTGTTGTTAAATTTGGAAATAACTCTCCCTACATGGTGAAAGGTAAAGGTTAAATTTCTCTAAATGGGAAGAGTAATGCTCATGATGTGTTTTGGGTTGATGGTCTAAAGCATAATCTTTTAAGTGTTGGTCAACTCAACGATAAGGGTTATTTGCTTGAGTTTAAAAGTGGAGTCTACAGAATTATTGGAGGTAATGGTAAACTGATTGGTACTGGGAAGCAAACTAGAGGTAACTTATTCCATTTGAATAGTAATATTAATAATTGTCTGGTTGCAAGAATGGAAGATAATTGGTTGTGGTATAAAAGATGTTGTCATGTTAATTTTGATAATTTGGTTAAAATAAGTAAGTCAAGTATTGTAAGAGGATTACCACAAATTATCAAACTGGATAATGTGATATGCAAAGATTGTCAAATCGGTAAGATGACCTCTATTTCTTTCAAGAGAAAGAATTGTAATTCTGAGAATATTTTAGATTTGGTACATACTGATCTCTCTAGCCCTATGAGAACAAAGAGTTATTATGGTGATAGGTATTTCATGATTTTCACCGATGACTATTCTAAAATTATGTGGGTGACATTTTTTAAGGAGAAATCAAAAGCATTTAGTAAATTTAAATCATTTAAAGCTCTGGTTGAGAATGAAATTGGTAAGAACTTGAACTGTTTAAGATCATACCGGGGAGGTGAATTCAAATTTGATGAATTTATTAAGTATTGTGATGAATAGGGTATCAAGAGACAAATGTCTACTCCAACGACACCACAATAAAATGACATAGCAAAAGGATGACCAGACCAATAGTTGAAGTTGAAAGAACCATGCTATTACAAGGTGATGTATCCAAAATATTTTGGAGAGAAGTGGTCAGTACTATTGTATACACTTTAAACTGGGTACTAGTGAAAAGAGGTAACAATAAGACATCATATGAGCTATGGTATGGAAAAACTCTTTGTGTAAGTTATTTCAAAAAATTTGGGAGTCAATTTTTATTAAGAGAGATAACTACACTGAGAAATTTGATGCAAAATCTAATGAAGGAATTTTTATTGGTTACTCTTCTAAGAGTAAGGCATATAAATGTCACAACAAGAGAAGTAAGAAATTTTTTGAAAGTGCTAATGTAAAAGTTGATGATCTATCTGATAATTCTGAAGGTACAAGTAGATCAGAACCTGAAAAGGATGATAATGAGGAAAAACTTGTGATCATTGAATTGGAGGCACAAAATAATGAAGAACCGACAAATATAGAATTAGATTCTTAATCGGTAAGCGATGACAGTGAGAAAGAAAATGAAGAACATGATGCAAAAGATGCATAACCGACATAGGCAATACTTAGATATGTCAAATTGAACCATTCACAAGAGCAAATAATTGGTGATGAGAATGCAGGTGTGCAAACCAGGAGAAAGATTCGAGAGAACTCATGTTTGATATCTACAATTGAACACAAGATAGTTAAGGAAGCACTAAAGGATAACGATTGGGTTAATGCAATGATTGAAGAATTAGATCAAATTGAGAAGAATCAAACATGGTCACTTGTTCCTAGACTAGAAGATAAGAATGTAATTGGAACAAAATGGGTCTTTAGGAATAAATTGGATGAAGCAGGAAAAATTGTTAGAAACAAGGCAAGGTTAGTCTACAAAGGGTATGCTCAAGAAGAGGTGAGGATTATGGTGAAACATTTGCACCACTTGCTAGATTAGAAGGAGTAAGGATGTTGTTGGCATTTGCTGCATATAAGGGATTCAAAGTTTATCAAATTAATGTCAAATCAACTTTTTTGAATGGAATTCTAGAAGAAGTATACATTGAACAACTGGAAGGATTTTCCTTGACTGATGAAAAGGACATGGTGTGTAAATTGTATAAAGCACTATATGGTCTAACGTAGGCATCGAGAGCATGGTATGAGAGATTACATGCACAGTTGATCAAAATTGGATTCCAATGTACTAGTGAGGACAACATTTATTTGAAAACTAATGGAGACATGATGCTAATAGTAGAAGTGTTTGTAGATGACACAGTTTTTGGTGGAAATTATGATATGTGTATGGATTTTTCTGATATAATGAAAAAGGAATTTGAAATGTCTCTAATCGGTGAATTAAAGTTCTTTATTGGTTTACCAATTATATCAAAGAGGTGTTGAATACTTTCAGTTTAGAAGACTGTAAACTGGTAGGAACAACAATGGTAATAGGCTACAAGTTATCAAAGGAAGATGATTCCCATGTTGTTAGTGAAAAAGAGTATAGATCTATGATTGGCAAGCTACACTATGTTGTTCATAGCAGACCGGACATTGCTCATGTTGTTGGATTAGTGGCTAGATTTCAAAAAGAGCCCAAGGAGTATCACATGATGGCTGTGAAGATAATTTTTTGGTATCTCAATGGTGCAGTAGACTATGATTTATGGTATCCCTATAAAGGAGATTTTACTTTGGATGTCTTTACTAATGCTGAATGGGTAGGTAATGTGGATGATCAAAAAAGAAAAACCAGTGGATCTTTTCTACTTGGTGGAAGATTAGTGGCATGGACAAGAAAGAAACAAACATGTGTTTCTCAATCTATAATTGAAGCTAAGTATATAGCTACATCAATGAATTTCACGTAGGCAATATGGATGAGACATGTGCTAGAAGCATTCAAGATATATATGTATGAGCCAATGACTATTTATTGTGATAATACAAGTGCAATAAATATTTCTAAGAATCCTGTACTTCATGCTAGAACCAAGCACATTGAATTGAAGTATCATTTCCTAAGGGAAAGAGTTCAAGAAAAATAGATCAATATGGAATATGTGAAGAGTAAAGATTAGTTAGCTGATATCTTTACTAAGCCCTTACCAAATGATACGTTTGAGTTTCTTAGAGGTAAACTAGGGGTTAGACCCCTACACTAGAAGAACTAGAATGATAGAGATGCATCAATCTTGTGGATTTCATGTTTATCTTTCATTAAGGATTAAAGAAGGTATAGAATATTCCTTTAGGGGAGCAAGTCTGATGTAAAGCTTTAACTTAATGCTCTGATATATTTTTTCTGATTTGATTAGCAGAGATGATGGAAGAGGCAGTAGAAGAATTGAAGACAAGTGATGTGTTTATACCTTTGGCATTGTTGTCAAAGGGGGATAAGAAAAGAAATCAGATGTGGGAGAAGTTGAAGATCAGATCGAGAGAAGCATTGGTAAGGGGGGAGAAGACAAAAGGAGGAGAACCATCAAATGATGTGATACTAGCAATCAAGGTGCAGATGATGATGTTACTTTGATTGTATATCTGATTGGTGTTTCCATCAATGCTAAAGTGAGAGAATGTTGGCATTTGGCATAACTGATGCAGATTGAGATGATGTGGGTGATGTAGTTGAAGACTGATGACTACACTGGTAGAGGATAGAAGACTATTTGTGATGAAGAGATTGAGATTTTGTGATTAGATGACTTGATCAGTTATTTGTGTTATCATTGATGGCAACTAATGTCAAATGATGATTACTAATGTTCCTGATGTTTGGTTTTGTCATCTAAGTGATTTGGTTTATCTAAAGACATGGTTTACCAACAAAGAACTGAAGTTTGTGAAATAGGACTTTAACCTGTCAAACAGAAATGTTTTGGTTGAATTTGATGATCAGCGATGATTGGTGATTTGTGGTTTGGAATGTGAGCTTGTATCATAGAAAGGAACATTTGACTAGTACCAAAACCTATGATGACTACCAAAAGGATTGTTTCAAATTTCTGATGAAGTTTTACTAAGGTTTTAGTAGGGTTTAAGGACTATTGAAGAAATCATCAAACCGGTATTGATTTTTGTTATGGTGGTGATCGAGGATGAGTCTACATGAAGGTTGTAACATGAAACAACCTACATCAATGTTTGATTGTTGTTTTGGCATTATTCAAGGAATAATTTCTTGAGAAATAGCGAAATGCTTAGTGGAGTGTTTTGAGGTTTTGACTCTAGTACAAATTGGATTTGTGTGATGGGTTTTGATCAACCAACGGTTGATATTGCATTGTAATTTGATGTATTGATATGTATATTGATCTAAGATGATCTATTATGATTTGTATCATGATTTCATGATGTAATTAGGGTTTAGTGGTTGACCTAGTTGAGATGGCTATTTAAGATGGAACACTTGATGTTTATTGTGTCGATGGTCTTAAGAGAATGTTTTGAGACATCCAAGAGAAGTGTGAGATCTTCCTGAGAGCTGTAGAGTGATGAGAATAACTAGATCTGATTTAGCAAGATGAGAAGTGAAAGTAACAAATCACTTGTTCACGATTGTTCCCTAAAAGTTGCAACAAGTTAAATCCCTTAACCAAGTAGGTCCTAACAGGGCTTAAGCATTTTAAGTACCCTAAAAAGATAGCTCTCAAAAGAGTAGTAAATCCTCTCACAAGGTTGATCCTAACAGATCATCAAGCTCCTAACTGGGATACTAGGAAAATCCCTTAACCAAGTGACTCCTAACATAGTCTTCTCCTAACAAGGTGTATTGTAAGCTCCTAACAGGGCGAAATTCAAAAGAGTACAAATATTTGTGGGTGTCAACTCCCACCGTGGTTATTCCCTATTTGGGTTTCCACATCAAAAAATTATGGTATTCATGTTTTTCATGTGATGTTCTTGTTTATGTTATATTTCATGCACTATTTTTTAGTACACTAGTTATGATGTTTTATCAAAGGTTTATCAAAGGTTACTGGTACTGATAAGAGTTGGTATAGAAAGTGTTTGACCTGATAGATGAGGATAATGAGTTGGTAAATGATCAAATTTATATGACTGCTTAAGTGGTGAAATAATTGATAGATGTGGTAAATGATTTGATTAATGTGTTAGCAAATCTGATAAAGAGATTGTTAGATCTGATAAAAGAAGTTGAGATATTTGATAAATGATTTCACATCTAATATAAGTTTGATTTTGGTTTAATCTAGATAATTGGTGTTAATACTGATTCACCCCCCTCTCAGTATTAATCAGATCCTCATAGGATTAACAACAACAATAGGGGTATCCAAACCTACCAGAGCGGGAGATGATCTAGAAGCCATTGCAAATAAAAGATAGCTCAGAAACTGATAAAATACCTCACAACCTTTGTTAGTGAAAGCTCTTGAAAATCCGCTCTAAATGCATTGAAATACATTTGAAAATGCTCTTGATCACCTTGAATTGCCTTAAACTCACTATGCTTTTCTTTGAATGTTGTGTGATCAATAAAATGAACCAACATTTCCCTCTTATTATGTGAAAACCCTAATTTCACATTGACATAAATGTGTGTCGGCCTATCATACCAGATTAAAAATCCATAATCTCAGTACCAGAAAACCTTTAGACTAATTTCTCTAAGATTTGAAACAAGCTTTCAGACCGCTACTAGGGGTAATGCAAAATCTATCATTAATTTGTTTCCCCCTAAGGCTAATGCCTTAGTTACTGGATGAGTTTCTTGTTGGTGCAGGAACATTCTGCTCTGTCAGTTGAGTAACCAAGTTGTTTGTTTCTATTGGTTGGTCTTCATATTTCCTAGCCCATTTCTTCTCATGCTCCTTTCAGATATCATCAACCTTCTATTTTCCTTTCTCATCATTTCCTACTAGATTTTTCTTGCTTCTATAAAATTTAGCAATATGTCCTAATTTGTTGCATGCATAGCAAGTGACATAATTTTTTTGAATTTCTTTATAGTATCCTTGATCATTCCTTGACCTGCATTGATTAGTCATATGTCCAAAATTTCCACATGCATGACATTCCACATTAATTCTACAATCTTTTGTCCTATGACCCTACTTCTTACAATTTGAACACTGACTGAGAATTGCATTATTGTCTTGATTTGTTCTATTTCTGCAATGTCTTGCTATATGACCAAATTTATTGCAAACAAAACATCTACCATTTCATTTATGTGCATTGGGTTGTCTTGTCAGTGATTTCTGGTTCTGGTTGATAAGTGGGTTCTCCTTTTGACCGGTTACTTCAACTTCATTTGTAGTACCTGAGCTTTCTCCATGTTTAAATCCAAGACCTGTAGTGTCTCCCTTGCACCTTTTATCCTTCAATAGCTCATCAAGCTTGGCAGAACTATTCTTAAACTTGTCTTTGTATTCATTTGCAGTATCCAGATCTCTCCTTAGGACTGTTATCAATCTTTCCAACTCTTGCTCATTATTCTAGGTTTGCAGCAGTTCAGTTCTCAACATATCATTCTCATGTGCCAACCCAATACATTCCTTAGATCTATCTTTCAAAGATTTGCCAATATTTTTGGAATTCTTCTTCTGGTCTTTAATATCCTTGGACATCCTCATAGTTAGGGCTTGCATTTCATTCTTCATGATAGTATTCTCCCGACTCATCTTCTGACATTGTTCTTTAAGGGCATTCTTTTCTTCATTATCCTGATTTTGTAAAAGTTCCTTCCTTCTAGCTTGAGAAGATGACAACTTTTCTTGTAGGATAAGAATGAATTCCTTTGTAGAGTTCAACTCATCTTGCAACTTCAAGTTCTTCATCCTTTCAACATCATAATCTTCAAGTGCTACTTCAATTTGTTTCTCCATGGATTTCGGATTCAGGATCTTCCTTAAGCTATTAAACTTACTCCAACGTACTAGGCTCTGATACCAATTGTTGGAATCAAAGAACACTAGGGGGGGGGATGAATCAATGTTCTATTGGTGAGATCAATTTTAACCTTATTAATAAAGTAATTTAGTAACTAGTAACCATAAAAGAATATAATAGTAAGTAGAAATGATGCCACCAAGAACATACACCATAACATAGAGATTTGTACATGGATTACTCAAAGAGGAAAAACAATGGTGGGATTGGTAATCCACAATATCTATCCACTGGCCAAATGAATAAATATTACAATAGGGGCCTTCATATGCAGGAAGGCCAACAACATAGAGCACACTGCTCATCACAAAAGGAGCCTCACTGACTACAAACACCAAATACTGGTTTAAAAACAAAATTTTGAACTTAGAGAATGCATCTTCTATGCTGGATGAGTTCCTCTTTAAGCACTATCTATATCAGTTTTCATTGTGTCATGCTTCACCGATAACTTACTTTGCATCCCAAACCTCTAAACCAATAACCAAGACTGACTAGAATATTATATCCGCATTTATTTGATCAACATTGCTCGCATAATATCACATCACTATATATTCCTTCTCTCTATATGTATATCCAAAATAACCTAACCAAACTGACTTAAATACCCTTCCCAAACATAAACATGAATTCTTTAAGTCGACTTACAATGATATTACAATTTATTAACATGTTGGCCTAGACAAAAATAAATACATTTAAACTTCGTGACCGATGTCCCTAATTCTTGCCATGTAAACCTATCGGATCAATCTCCTATGTTGGCCTCATGTACCAGTTCCTAGTTTGTCAGTTGTCGAATCATGAATATCAGTGAGTACCGATTAAGTGTTCAACCCAAATCAAAACCTATAAATTTTTATTGATGCTTTACCTTCCCATTCCACTAATGTTATTTAGACTGATCATCTTTCCTTCTCTCCTAATGATGTTGGCCTTGAGTCTAATAATGTGGTGAACATTGTTGACAAAATTAAACCTCCTAAGGACATGCATTACAATTGATCCCCATGAGACTATTGAAGCACCCGATGGTCCATTATATAACTACAAAAATCAAAGGCATACCTTCTCAAGGAGTTCTTATTGATCTAGTTTGCATGGTTAATGTGAGAACTGAAAAATTTCTTTCCACTTTTTAATTGCATCAAGTGATATATGATGATACTAAGGTGATGGTTAAAGTTTTATGGCTTCTTTTGTCCTGCTATTGGTTCTATCACACTTCCTATTGACATCGGCACTAAATTCTTAGATGTTAAATTTGTTATCATTCCTACATCCGATCAATTTTGTGTGAAGTTGGGACATCCTTGGCTCTCTTCCATGAAAGTGATTGCTTCTACTAATCATAAGTGTTTGAAATTTCCTCATAATGATGAAATCATAATTGTTAATCATGGAAAATATCATCCTACGATGAGGCATGGAGATGTTTGTCTTGATTATTTTTTGTCCGAACAATTCCAACCTTTTCAATCTAGAAGTGATGCTCTCTTTAAATCATATCAAAAATGGAAAAATGAGATGATTTTGTGATTGAGTAAACCTAAAAATCTAACACTTAGCCTTCCTCTTGATGATCATATACCTCTTCTTGAGGATAAGATTATGTGAGGACCTAGAGGCAATTGAGGGGGGTGGGGGGGGGGGGGGGTGAATCAGTTGTATATTAATTTCAATCCAAAAATAACTTAACCAAACTTAATGTACCATACCGGTAAACCAAAATTTATGTCGGTTGACAGTTTAACAGTTAATTGCAATAGCGGTAAAGTTTAATGCATGAAATAGAAAAACAAATAACAACCACAACACATAACACATAGATTTGTACGTGGAAACCCTATAAGGAGAAAAACCATGGTGGGAAACCTTACCCACAATCAGATGATACTACTGCAGATAGTATGTGTGCACAATATGGGGTTTGCACATACAGAAAGGCCAACTACCTATAGCTCACTGCTCAATCACAAAATGGGAGTCACACTAACTACAATTGGATGATTAAATCCAATGATAATGTACTGCACAAAATAGCATCTTCATATGATGGATTCAGTACTGGTTACGCTCAAATAACCTTCTCCAAACCTTCCCTGAATCTTCAAATGATGTCTGCGTGTATAGCTCTGATTATATTCGCATATACCTTATTACAATCCTTTTCTACTTCCTTCTCTACATAATCTCATAAATGAGATCTTAAATATATACCAAAACCTAAGACCAAATGTGTAGGTCAGCTTACAAAGAATATTACAATTAAATCAATTACAAATGAATCAATATGTTATGCATCATGTTGGCTCAATGCATTTACAATAATAACAAATCATCTCCATAACGTGTCATGTTGATTTGGAATAGATAACGCTTGTCGGTCCATAACCTAGACCTATTTTCTAGTAACAGTAAATATGCAAACTTGATTAGACAAATGACCAAATAACCAAAACAAAGTGTCCAAACAATGTCTTTGACATAACCAGGTAATCTCCAGATGATAATAGATCATCCTCAGTATTGGTGAACAATATAACCTATCGGTGAACCAGATACCGTTGACTGTGCATAAGTCACTGAACATGCTGGTGAACATAACCAAGGATCTCTAAGTGCTGATAGGTGTTGATAATTGTTGACATAAATGACAAAACTAGTACAACACATCCAAAATACCAACAGATTATTCTTCCTCCTAAGGAAAGAAATAATCTTCTTCCCAAAGAGGAATCTATTTCTTCTCATAAGGTTAATACTATATTTCCTCCTAAGGAAAGCGATATTATTTTTCCTAAGGAAAAATTTGTTCCTTCTCCTAAGGATGAGTCCAATCTTCTTCCCAAGGATAGAAATAATCCTCCTCCCAAGTGTCAAGCTATTCCTCCTAAGGGTAGACCGATTCCTCCTCCTCATGATGGACCCAGTCTCCTTCCTACACTTCCCATTCCTCCTTTATATGGTTTAGTTCCACCTCCTACATCGTAAAAAGGGAAGCAACTAGAATCTCCTATTGTTCAACCTAAAAGATCTCCTCCTATGAATCATTTCTTAAAACAATAAAACAATCCTATACTTGATGAACCTAAGCCTTCATAGCTTTTAGATAAAACTAAACGAAATCATTGTAAGAGAGAATGTCGACAAAGATGTTGTGCTAGAGCTTGTGAAATTTCTTCCCAAACCATTTCTTCTCCCAAGATGCCAACTATTGACATAATTCCATTTTCTCCTAATTAGGATGCTCAACCTAATTCTCCAATATGCAAAATGCTTAAGACAAATGATGGTTCAATTTCTATTCTTATTAGAGCTCCTAATTTTATTGATCTTGATTAAGAAATAGGTGAGAATATTGTTAATGATGAAAATGTTGATCCTAATATTTCTCATGATGAATATGATTATGTTGATGTTGACAATGATTTATCTAAGAAAAATTCAAAATCATTAATCCTAGCTCCTAGTGACAGGAAGAGTGATCCATCATTAGAGCATGGTCCTTGTTTGGAACTTGTGATCTAGCTCAATCTACTGTGCTTGATATGGCTCCTCTTGCGTATTGTCCACCTTCCTGAAACAATGATGAGAAAGATTAGGGGGTGGATGATGTGCTTAATTAGCTTCATTAGGACCGTAGACTCTCTTTCTGTCATCTCTTTCTTGTTTATGGCATTCTTCTATTTGTTGTCCCTAGTGTTGTCTACTTGAGAACGATGCAAAGTGTTGTGATATCTTTTGTTCTCTCCCATGTCGACTCAAAAAGAACATGTGTCCCTTTCTTCCATGGTGGTTTCCTTTCTTTGGGGTATGAGGACAATTCTATGCATATATATACATGATATACATGAATTATTATAAAAAGCATATGACTCCAAGCTAGGTGAAACCACCTCGTGCTTTTTATTTTGTGATCATTATCCTTTGATTTGTCCTCTCTTGGGGGATAAATTATTGTGTTGCATGCTTGTCTTTTTGGGTGTATCCTACCTTAAAGCAATTTCTCTCGACAAGGCATATGCAATCTATTTAATGTGGGTGCATACACTCCACTCAATGATTCTATCTATTGTGTATCTTGATACTTAAAGTTACTTAGTGAACTTTGTCTTTTGTGTTGTAATTTTTGGTATTTTTCTTTTCACAACTCATAGTAAGAGAACCTTACTATTTGTAGTCATGGTTCTCTCTTTCTCTCTCATGATCTTCCCTTTTACCTTGTCATTAAAGTTGTAAGATCCTAAATTCCATTGGGCGCTTGGAGTATCTTTCCTCCTTAACGACTTGGTGGAAGTCTTTCAACATGAACCCTTTGTACTTTACTAAGAGTATGATTGACTTCACACTCCCACTAAAGTGGGGGCTAAATGTAGCATCCTAAAATTACACTCCCTACAAATTCAACCACATTTGGGTCTTCACCTTAGTGTTTTCACCCCTTGGCCTAATTTAAGACCTAATTATGCTAATACACATCACAAACATAAAAAAAATTGATTTTTCCCTTGTCATACACCTTGATCTTGGCCTAAAATAGGGTAGGACAAAGGTGTGGTGCCATGGTTCTCCCTAAAATGGGACCCCTCAAAACCCTTTTTCCCATTTCAAATTTAAGTGGGATTTGCCTCTCCATGTCAGCTCATGTCAAAAAATTAGTCAATTAACCCGACAAGTGGGTATATAAAGAGGATTTCCCCTCTCATTTGAACATCATGAAAAATCAAGAAGCATTCAAGCACACAAGTGATCAAGCGTTCAAGTATTCAAGAACAATTGAACATTTTCAGTCTTCCTTCGAGCCTTCGAGTAGAAATAGAGTCAAGTTTCAAGCATTGAAGTGGAGATCTACATCCTATTTCATGACACCCTAATTCCATGCGGAAGTAAGAAAAAATTCACAAGGAGGTATAATCATTCAATTTTCCATCATAATTCAGCATCTCCCTCAAAAGGAGAACCTTTCCTTTCAGTCATTTCAATTACATTTATCTCAATTTCATGGTTAATTTTAAAACTAGGGTTTGACCAAAGGTAAGCCCCTATTCCCAACCTATTTTCCTTTCTTTCTATGTGCAGGAAACAGGTGCGTAGTTGTACTTATGGAAATAAGCTTCAGACATAGAGACAATACAACCCTTTTTTATGTGCAAAAAATTTGGAAGACCATGTTATTGTGTCATGGTCCCTACTTTTTTGGGGCATTTTCATAGGGGCATATCTGAATCAGCTTATACTACTCTGATCGAGGTGCATGACAAAATCCTGAACCTGTAGCTTGGCAATTTCTCAGTTTTGTCTTCAATTTTGGCACTTTACCGTAAATCAACATTTCAACTTACAAAAGAGGGAAAAACACATCATAATCAATCAATCCACTCAGTATTCATTCCTTATCTGATTTGTGATTGAATCTAGTAGACTCCTTTCCTATTTTGGGTGTAAAGGAATCTCCGGACCCCTCAAAAGTGAAAATTGATTTGGTTATTTCTCCTTCTATGTTGCAAATTGCCAAATCAATTTTTCCCCTTTACAGTTCTAAGATGGAAAGTCAGATTCTCTGATAAGAAAATAGCACTCTAGCTATCACAATAAACAGTAATCAATTTTACATCAAACCCAATATTTGAACATAATCATCTAAGCCAAATGACTTACCTAAAAGAATAAGTAGTTGTCATGTACTCTACCTCTATCATGGAAAAAGTGACTACTACTTGTCACTTACTCATCCTACTGATAGCACCAACATAAATATTAAAGACATAAGCACTAGTGGATCTTCAGCTATCAATGTCACCTACCCAATCTAAATCCACATAGCTATAGATACCCACAAAATGTTGAGTTCGAGTACGATAACCCTGATAACACAATTAATACTTGTAATTACTCGTTAATAAATATCTAAACACTCTCTTAATTACATCCTAATGCACTAGTCTATAATTAGTCACATATCAACTCATTCCTTCCACTTCTTGGGCAATTTTTGGTCTTGTACATACCATAGCATACATAAGACTTCCAACAACACTCACGTATGGTAAACTGGTCATGTCCTCCACCTTAGTAAGAATTTTTGGACATTCCTTCCTAGATAAAAATTTTCCCAATGTAATTAGAATTTTCATAGATCTAAAACCTTTCATGTTTAATCTCTCCAACATTGAATTCACATACTTTCTATGGCTTAACCAAAAGAAATTGTTAGTTTTATCTCTTCTAATCCCAATTCCCAAAATTTACCTAGCTGCACTTATATCTTTCATCTCAACTTTTATGATGTAGAGAAGGTGTGTACAACTCCAAAAAATCCTCAAACAATAAAAATTTCAATATCTAAACATTCAAATGGTGGGTTTTCATTCATTAGGCCTCCTTTTCCTAGTAGTACTCCAAATAGGTCTGACATGGCATAACTCTCAACATGAGACTCGTAGGACAAAAATAAAAGTATTTTTGGATACCCATTTGGACATTTTAAAACACATATTTAAATATATAGGGGCTAATTTGGAGTGAAGGGATAAATAATTAACTGGTAATGTTGCAACTATGCATAATTATATGAACAAACTTATAGAGGCAAATGAGGGTTTTCACCCATAACTTTCAAACCAAAACTGATCTCCAAGAAATAAAACTTTATTAAAATACCCATTTTGAATTTATAAAACATATGTAAAAACGGGTTGTGGTTCCTTTGTACAGACTAGGGCAAAAATAGGATTGTTCTCGTGCAAAACCCTAGGACTGCTACAAAACTTCTTTCACCAAAATAGCCATAACTTTCACAAATATTAATGAAAATTGATGCCAAAAAAAGAAAAATGAATTAGACTCAATAAAATTTTATTTCCCATTGGTATCACACCATAAAACGATCATACATGTATGTACCACATTAAACAATAGCAATGAAAAACCCAAATTTGCAGAAACAGAGATGTCTTTATTGAACTTCACTTCAAAAATGTAACCACACCCTTCTCCAACCACCTCCAACCATGGAATTAGATTTGGAGGCTATATTTAAGCCTTTTCAAAACAAAACTCATTAGTTACAACTAAATTTTTAATGCCTTGACCTTTTAACTTCCAAATATGACAAAATTGCAAAGTTGCAAAGCAACTTTTGCAACAAATTACAAAACATGACAAAATGTACTCAAGTTGGCCCATGAGACTTATTACATTTCAAATGGTCTAAATAAACCTTATTACACTAGATAATACTTCTAAACACTTAATATGTGATCATATTTACAAACTTTGACTAGGTTCTCATGTACCATACTCCCGAACAAAAATGAGCTCAAGTCCACTTGAGTGCAGGTCTTATTTCTCTTCCTAGTCTTGTAGTTCTTCTACAACTTGTCCTTCATATCTGCACCATTCCCTAGATATTTCTTCTTCTTCTTGTACCCTCTCTTACTGAGCATCTTCTCAACTTCAAGGTACCAAAATTTGAGTTCTTGTTCATATATCTTATTGCCACTATCCATGTATTCATCTTCATCATCATATTATGCATAAAATTTTGCATACATTACTTATCCTTTTTCTTTATACCCTTTTCCATCTTTATTTTCATTTTTTGCACCTATAAACAAATACTCACAATTGTTGTTAGAAATAAAATTTTGAGTCTCAATGGACCCATTTTTCTTCACATTTTTTATTTTTCTCAGATGGCTTAGGCTCTTCCTTCATCAACAAAGATTATGTGATGTTTGGTTCTATTGTCTTCTATTGCCTTCTCCTCTCAATAATCTTCTTGATAGACCATGTAGCCTTCTTTTTTATTGTGAAATGCCAACTTCGCATCTCAAATTCAATTCTTTTTTCCATTTCTTCTCACATTTATTTAATTTCTCTAAGGCTTGCCTTAACTCTATTATCTCTTTCTAAATGTTTATTTGTTTTTCCTTCTCCATTTTCTTCTTTGTCTCTCTTTCCTCTCTTTTTCTCTCTTGTTTCTTATTTTGTAAACCCTCGCTCTGCAAGTATCTCTTCCATGCATCCATTATTCACACACAACTATCCTATACCCAATAGGATTCTATAAGATGCACTCTCCAAGACCTCTTCTACTCACTTCCTCTCAATGGAAGAAATATGCACACCTTCTACCCAGCTTCATCACTATTGGAGGATACAACAAACTCTCTCTCACACAAATCCCTCTTGAGTTCTTCTACATCAGATACTAGTTTGATGTAGATCAGGGGTAGAAAACTCCAAACAATCTTCAAAAAATCAAACTTTCAATCTCTAAACATTCAAATGGTGGGTTTTCATTCATTAGGCCTCATTTTCCTAGTACTACTCCAAATAGGTCTCACGGGGCATAACTTTTAGCATGGGACTCATAGGACAAAAAAAATGTATTTTTGGATACCCATTTGGCAATTTTAAAATATATTTTTAAATAAAGAATGGCTACTTTGGATTGAAGGGCTCAAAAATTCACTAGTAATGTTGCAACTAGGGCTAATTACAGGAACAAACTTACAGCAACAAATGAGGTTTTTTGCCCATACCTTTCAAATTAGAACAAATCTCCAAGAAATAAAACCTGATTCAAATACTTATTTGGGCTTTATACAGTATATGTGAAAAAAAATTGTGTTTCCTTTGTATGGACTAGGGAAAAAACAAGACTGTTCCTGTGCAAAACCCTAGGATTGGTATAGAACTTCTTTCACCAAAATAGTCATAGCTTTCAAAAATCTTAATGAAAATTTATGCCACAAAAAAAAAAATTATGTAGACTCAATCAACTTTCATTTATCATTGGTCTCACACCATAAAATGACTTTACAAGTCTGTCCCACATTAAAGAACAATAATGAAAAACCCTGATTTGTAGAAACAGAGATGTCTTTATTAAATTTCACTTCAAAAATGTAATCACACCCTTCTCCAACCATGTAATTCAAGTTTGATGTTATATTTAAGCCTTTTCCAACCAACAATCATTAAAAAACCAGACTATTCCTATGCAAAACCCTAGGACTACTGCATAACTGCTTTCACCAAAATAACCATAACTATCACAAATCTTAATGAAAATTGATGCAACAAAAAGAAAAATGAATTATCTTAAATAAAATTTGATTTCCCATTGCTCTCACCATATAAAAAGACCATACAGGTCCGAACCACATTAAATAACAACAACAAAAAACCCAAATTCACATAAACAAAGATGTTTTTATTGAATTTCACTTAAAAATTGTAACCAAACCCTTCTCAAATCACCTCCAACCATGGAATTCAAGTTGGAGGCCATATTTAAGCCTTTTCCAACTGACAATCATTAGTTACAACTAACTTTTGAATGACTTGAGCCTTCAACTTCCAAATATGACAAAATTGCAAAGTTTTTGATTAAGGTAAAAACAGGTTTTGAAGGGGCCCCGAAAACCTTTACAAATGAAACTTAACAAATAAAGAAAAAAGAAACAAAAAGGAACAAACCAACGAAAAGCCAGCAGAAAACCATAGAAAACTGGCTAAAGCCCCACAAAGCCAACAAAACTAGCTAGACCCAAGAAGAGAAACTAATTGATTTTTTTCAAGACATTAGCCAAGTTGTTGCTAATCCCATACAGTTCTTTGATATTTTCCTTGAGATTAGGGATATCCTTAGTAGAAGTAGCCACAACTTTCTTGACACTTGCCCTAGTCCTCTTAGCAGCACCACCAGCTGGAGTAGCTTCACCACTGCCAATCTGGATAGTATCTTCATCCATGTCAAGGTCCACCACCGGTTTAGGAGAACTGGAATTATCAAAGACCTTAGCAATATCCTCCAAGTTTTAAGTGACAGCTGACAGGATATTCAGGATAATGCCCAACAAATTTTTCATCGCCACATTCCCTTCTTCCAGTGATTTCACCTTCTCCTCCATATCTTGCTTCCATTTTATCCAATCCCTGTCGTCATCCTCCCTCTTCTCATTTGTATTTTTCCCCTTTTTTTCTAGGTTCTTCAAGAGTTCATAGGTCCATCTGTCATAATTCAGTTTCGCCTTAGTGAGTTTTCTAAGGTTATCTAGGAATAACCCTTTACCCGCACTTTCCTTATCCTCACTTAAACTGTCCTTAGTCATATCCTTCTCAGTTTCCTTGTTCTCCTCCCTCTCAGAATTCACATCTATTTCCTCATTATCCTTGTATTCCACATCCTCCATAGGATGGCTATTGTCCTTGCCAGGGCAATCATTATGGATAGGGCTTTCATTATAGGACTCATTATCACCACCTATACCCACCTCCTCATCTTTCTAGCTATCTTCACCATCATAATCATCTGTATCCATTTCACTGCCTTCTTTTCCAATTTCCTCTATTTTGATCTTTTCTTCATGGGTTTCTGTCCCAGGGGCACTCTTCCTTTTTTTGCTAGAAGACACCTTCTCCTTGCTAGAATCGCCTCCCTCCATCTTTCTCTTCCCCAGAGAGGCGGATAACCTCTTATTTTCCAGCATGGCAAGGGTTTTACAGTGCTCATAAATAAGCAGCAAAATCTCACAATGGAGAACCGGATTTGAGGGATTCTTACTGTGTTTATTGAGGGACCTTGAAAGGGACCTAAAAAGGTAGTAGGGTAGGGAGACCATTTTGTCATGTCTGAAATGGTTTAAAAGAACAAAGTGATAAGTGTGGGCCCTGGAGAATCGGCCCTCAATAGTGATATATTCTATTATGTCATTCAAAACACAGCCCCAAATTTTCTTGATATTAGAGGCTTCATAGTAACCCCCTCTAGCTTTGCCAATTCTAGCCCTCTCTTTTTCCTTATGCGGGAACAAATTTACCGCATTATTGGAGACTTTAAGATCTCTAAAAAAATTAAGCCCAGAATGGGGCATACTAGTCACAATAGCTATGAGTCCCACATCCAATTTGAACTTAACCCCATAGATTTTAAAGGACCCATTACACCAATCAGAATGGGACAAAATTGCAAAGTTGCAAAGCAAATTTTGTGATGAATTACAAAACATGACAAAATGTACTAGAACTGACCCCATAAGACTTATTACATTGTAAGTGGTCTAAATAGACCTTATTACACAAAACAAGACTTCTAAACACTAAAAATGTGACTATATTTACAAAAGTTTAGTAGGTGTCCCTACAACATTGTACTAACAAATGGGACTTCACATCTTAAGTCAAATAACCATTCCCAAATAGTAATATATCATCCACATATATTATAATAATGAGAATGCAGCCATTATCAACTTTAAAGTAAACACAATGATTGGATTTAAACCTCTAAAATCTCAAACTTAATAGATATGTATCAAATTTTGGGTACCACAACGTATGAGACTATTTGAGAACATACAAAGATTTCACTATAAAATACTCTAGTTATGACATATTTACCTCTTCCTCCAAATCACAATGAATGAATGTTGTCTTCACATTTGTTTTCTCAATTTCTCAATCGTGAACTATAGCAAGTGATAACAACAATCAAATAGATGTTGTTAGCAAGAAATATGAAGGATATAGATAGTGATGCACTGCACAATTCACAAGGTTAGATTAAAGCCCGTGGTCGTATAACACACAAAAACACAAGAAATAAGGATGAAAGTTAGTATTATTCAACCAAAAACTAATCTAAGCAGGCATATCAAAAGAGACACTAAAAACATGCTAAAGTATTTAACTATGGAAGTAAATACAACAAGGCATCTCCAAATGCCTTTTAACATGCTCTTAGCTCCTTCTCCTTTGTTCCTCTCCTCTCTAAGTTCCAAATTAGTGTAGCTCTCAGCAGCTTTTTGCACTATGGATGCTTATGGAGGTTCAAGATTGGAATGTTTTAATTATGCTATGCAAGTGTAAAATAAATTTAATGATCTAAGATTTATTTTAGTCCAAAATGACAATATATGTGATTTATGCTAAATGCTCTCTAAAATTCACTATAGATTAAATGCATACAAGTTTTCCGGATCTGGATTATGAAGAAATGGGCTCTATTTATAGGAAAAATGGAGCAATGGATGGTTGAGATTGAGTAATCTCAACAAGGGTCAGGATTGAATGATATTCAATCAAAGCGAGGACTTTCAACCCAATCCTAGGATGACAAGTGTCAATATGAGATAGGTTGAGAGGAGAGGGAATAAGCATTAAATGCTTGACATGACCTGAGAGTTAACATAGGAGTTAAGATCAAGGTTGGGTTGAGTGAGTAAATTTTTTATTCAAAGAATAAAGCTTTTATCCAATGGACAAACTCTTGTGCAAATGGTTAAAGAGATAACCATGGTCAAAGCAATAAATGCTTGAGGAGACACATGAGTCACATGAGGGTTGAATTAAGGGATAACCATAAATGGTCATGTAAGAGCCATAAGTGGTTTAAAAGACTTTAGAGGTTAAATTGTTGAACACACAAAGCATTAAATGCTTTTCAAAGACTTTGAAGTCTTTGAGAAGTGACTCCAAGTTGCTTAGGAATGTGACAATAATTAGGGGGTGGATTAGATTAATTAGGAAGGATTTAGAAGAATCTAGAAGGGGGTTAGGATTGCAAGTGGGTTTGGTGGGTGAGGAAAAATAGGATTTTAATTAAAATAAAATTAATTTATTTCAATTTGTGGTTGCAAGTTGCATTTGTAGGAAAATGCAAGTGGGGGGATAATGATTTAAATAAATGTTTTAT
Source organism: Cryptomeria japonica (assembly GCF_030272615.1). Classification (NCBI taxonomy): domain Eukaryota; kingdom Viridiplantae; phylum Streptophyta; class Pinopsida; order Cupressales; family Cupressaceae; genus Cryptomeria; species Cryptomeria japonica. The sequence goes on along the minus strand of NC_081414.1, from coordinate 858,582,442 downwards.
TTGATTCATTTAAAAGAGGAAAGGGGATTAAATTGAATAAATAAGATTTATTCATTTAATTGACTGTGAATTTGGTTTAATGAATTAATTAAAATAAATTGAATGATTTATTTAATTAATCGGAGAATGTTTGAAGATGGATTAATTAAATATTAATTTAATTAACTAATGGCTAGTGGATTTTTAATCAAATAAATATGAAATATTCATTTAATTAAAATGGATAGATTTATGTGACTACATTTTCCCCTCTTTGAGATGGTGCAGTTTATCACTTCATTTCAAAGAAAGAAAAATAGGTGTGAAGAAATGCCCCATAAAATATTAATTTAATGGGTGGTATGCCCCCTCGAGAGATGGGTCGAAAATTGGGCGATCTCTCGAAAAAGAATGAAAATTGGTAGGGTGATAGAATAGAAGAAATTAGCAATAACGGGGAAAGAATGGGAGAAAACGGAGTGAAACGAAGAAACAACAAGCCAGTGAGTACCTTTAGGTCATGCAAGAGATACAGAGCAGATGTAGTGTGTGGTTTTTGAGTGATGCTATATAATTGATCAAAATTGGTTGAACAATTTGGTGCAATTGGTTCAATTGCCCCCGTCGAGTCAAAGCGTGACAGTTGATGTCAGTTGGTCGCTTGGACAGGGTAAAGTCTGAGTAAGTGAATCAAAGTGACCTGATGAGACTTACACAATTTATGTAATTGCCTGATGAAGTCAAGGTAGAGGAAGCAAAATACTCATTGAGACTTATACAATTGATGTAATTGTCCATTGGATTGTGTTTGATTGATTGATCAATTGATAGTGTGTGTGTGTGATGGATGGTTGTGGTGATTCATAGCAGCCCCATTGAGACTAGGTCATTATGATAAATGCTTGTTGTAGTCTAGGATTACCATGATCGATTACCTGTTGAGACCCAAAGATACTTGATTAGAGTATTTGTTGATAGTCTAGGTGTGTGTGAGTCGATGTACCTGTGTAGATAGAGTAACTTGCTTTGCTTATAGGATGACTGAGGATGGGAAGCGCAACCCCTCCTGTTAGAGATGGATGGTGATGAACGTAGCTTGATTGAGTTGATGGGACATGATGAATGGATTATGATGATGATTATCAAGATGGGGAGGGTGAGGGGGGGTTTGATGTTAGATAGAAGAAATGGAGGACCTATGACTCATTCCTATGGAAGAAGAGGAAAATAGAGTATCCATTGTTATGACTATGTATGCATGATATGTAGCTACATGGATGTATGAATGGGTGGAATGCAATAGAATGCAATATATACAAATGAGATGGAATGGTGATCCATAGTGCTTTATTTTTCATCATTGAGCTTTTAAAATGTTGTAAGAAAAATATAAGCAACTTGACATAATGATTCAAGATGACTTGAGTATTCCTTACATGGATTTTCATATAGCAAGTTAATACAAGCAACTTGATATAATGGATCAAGTTGACCTTAAGTATTGCTTACAGAACAAACAAGGATTATATCCTTTCATGCATGACTTGGAATGTCCTCCTTGATCTTTTGTCAATCATATCCTGAGACAAGTTCATACCGTAGTCAGAGATAAACCACTATCGATTTTGGATGAGGCAACAGGAACCAAGGATGGAGCATCGTATCTGTAGGAAAACAACATATATATAAAGAATAAAGAATATGGATCCTCGATAATGGTTCATGCTCATATGGTCGAGGTATACACTGTAGTCATCAAGCTGTAGTGATCTACGACTGTATTTCGCATAAGATCACGTAGCTTAGTGAACTTCCCACATAGACACCATTAGGACATGCCCCAGAACTTCATCGAAATAATTCGCAAAAGATACACAAACAATGTTGTAGGAATGTGATATGAATAAATAACCCACAAATCAACCAAGTATTTGATAGCTTAAACAAAATTTTCTTGTCAAAGAAAAATGTCATTGTGTCTTTGTTTTTGGTAAGGAAGGATTTATCCTTGTTAAGACAGTTTGCGTGTTTGATGTTGATTGTTTGGTTGATCAGATAAGTGGTCATCATTGGAGTATTTCACAATGTTTGTTTGGTATTTTCTTTGAAAAAAATGTATGTACAGAGCATTACCATGTTTTTGATTGATTTTTTATGTTTTATCATGTTTTTGGATTTTGATTGGTTTCCAATGTTTTTGGTATTTTGTGAGACAGTTTTGAATGTTTTTGGATTTTGTGAGATAGTTTTCAAATGAAGAACTCAGTGAATCACAAAAAAATGTAGTATCCACTTCCATCAAACAAGATTAAGGGTATTGCCCCCAGTTTAGACATGACTATGAAAAAGCGGGATGTCAGACGCACAAAGTACTATCCTTGATTGCAGATCAAATAACAAGCCATGGTTTGGATGGATGGATGAATGGATGAAATGAATATGATCGCAACAAGTCTAAAAGACAATGGAGCCATAGCTGCTATGAGTGGCACCTGTTTGCTAGGTTTTTACCATCGCACTTACCCAAGGTGCCACTGGAGTGGTTATTGACCATTTGGATGCATGATTTTTCTTTAATATTTTTGATGTTTTTGTATTTTCTTCAGGACATTAATCTAAATGTTTTTGGTGTTTTTTCCAATATGTATGGGAGCCTGATGCTCTGTGCAGATTATGTATAAAATCATTTGAGGTGCATGTTGTTGATTGGATCTACTAGCGGTTCTCCTTCTGAAGTAGCCAACTGATATGCCCCGGACCCAAATACAGCAGTGATAACATATGGACCAAGCTAGTTTGATTCAAATTTTCCCTGATGTTCTCTATTTGGTTGGTTACAAGGATTCTCTCTAAGAAAAAGATCACCTACCTCGAATGTACGAGGTCTAACCCGATGATTATAGCTTCTGCTCATGCGCTGTTGATAGGCCTTGAGGTGATTGTATGTAGCTTGGCGCTTCTCATCAAGTAGCTCTAAGTCCCAAAGATGTGATACGTGGTATGCCTTATCATCAATGAGATTATGCAAGGAAACCCATAGTGATGGTATTTCAACTTCAATAGGAAGGATAGCTTCTGCAACATAGACCAGTGAGTAGGGAGTTGCGCCTGTAGGGATTCGAATGCTAGTGCGGTATGCCCATAGTGCTGGATTTAATTGAACATGCCAATCATGACCGGCATCATTGACTGTCTTCTTGAGGATTCTTAGAATGTTCTTGTTGGATGCTTCAGCTTGACCATTGCCTTGTGGGTAATAGGGAGTGGAAAAGTGGTGTTGGATGTGAAACTTCTCACAAAGTTCATGGACATCCTAATTCTTGAATAAAAGTCTATTATCTGTGATGATGGACATGGGTACACCATACTAGCAGATGATGTAACTAAGGATGAATGAGGCGATCTACTTGTTGGTGACTTGGGTAAGTGGAACAGCTTCGATCCACTTTGTGAAGTATTCGGTAGCGGTAATAATGAATTTATGGCCCCATTGACAAAAAGGCCATGGTGTTGTGATTGGTTGCAATTCCTATGCTGGTGCATGTATCAGGTCTCCATGAACTTGGCATTTCTTTCATTTTTAGACAAATTAATAGGAGTCTTTTTCCATAGATGGCCAATAGTATCCAGTGCCTAGGAGTTTCTTGGCTAGTGAAGGACCACTTGCATGACTTCCACAAATTCCTTCATGTACCTCTTCCAAGGCCTTTGTTATCTTATCCTGTTCCAGACATCGAAGGAGAGTACCATCAAGACTGCATCGGTATAGGGTTTCAGCAATAATGGTATATCGAGCGATTTGGCGAATGAAAGTTTTACGTTGGTTATTCGATTGGTTAGGAGGAAGTGTGTGATCATGGAGGTAGGTGTAGAACTCACTATACCATGGGGATTCAGAACCGATAAGGTGACAAACCATCTCATATTCAAGGATATCATAAGAAGGAATCCAAAGCTATTCAACCAAGAACTTGTAGTGTGTTGAATTCTATAGAATATCTAGAAGAGATGCAATAGTAGCCATAGCGTCAACAGCTCGATTCTGATCTCTTGGTATTTGTTGAAAGGTGATAGTAGAAAATGATGCCTTTAGACTATCCACCATTTGTTTGTATGACATGAGTCTGTCATCCTTGGTCTGATATTCATCTATTGCTTGTCGAATGACCAGTTGGGAGTCACCATATACTTGTAGTTCTTGTAACTTCCATTGTATGGCTAGCCTGAGTCCTGTGATCAAGGCCTCATATTCAGCTATGTTGTTTGTGCATGGAAATGTAAGCCTGTAAGACTTCAAGATACTGTCACCTTGGGGTGTGATGAACAAAATGCCTACCCCTAAGCCATGCCTAGTGTATGAACCATCAAAGTATAGTTTCCATGGTTGTGTTGTTGTGATCATGAATATCTCTTCATCTAGAAAATTGGAAATGAGAGGATGATCGCCTATGAGTGGTGCATCGGCCAACTGATCTACAATGACTTGTCCTTTGATAGCTTTATGGTCCACATACTCAATGTCGAATTCACTTAGAATCAACACCCATTTGGCCAAGCGACCTGTCAATGCTTCTTTGCTGAGTAAATACTTGAGTGGATCAATTTTTAAAATGAGCTGTACTTTATGTGTCAATAGATAGTGTCTCAACTTAGTGGCTGCCAAGATTACTGCTAGGCAAGCTCGCTCAATAGGTTCACCAAATGATGCACTACAAAATGGACAAGGTTAGATTAAATCCTGTGGTCGTATAACACACAAAAACACAAGAAACGGGGATGAAAGTTAGTGTTATTCAACCAAAAACTAATCTAAGAAGGCATATCAAAAGAGACACTAAAAACATGCTAAAGTATTTAACTATAGAAGTAAATACAACAAGGCATCTCCAAATGCCTTTTAACATGCTCTTAGCTCCTTCTCCTTTGTTCCTCTCTTCTCCAAATTCTAAATTAGTGTAGCTCTCAGCAGCTTTTTGCACTATGGATGCTTATGGAAGTTCAAGATTGGAATGTTTTAATTATGCTATGCAAGTGTAAAACAAATTTAATGATCTAAGATTTATTTTAGTCCAAAATGATAATATATGTGATTTATGCTAAATGCTCTCTAAAATTCACTATTGATTAAATGCATACAAGTTTTCTGGATCTGGATTATGAAAATGGAGCAATGGATGGTTGAGATTGAGTATTCTCAACAAGGGTCGGGATTGAATATTCAATCCATGTGAGGACTTTTAACCCAATCCCAGGATGACAAGTGTCAATATGAGATAAGTTGAGAGGAGAGGGAATAAGCATTAAATGCTTGACATGACCTAAGAGTTAACTTAGGAGTTAAGATCAAGGTTGGGTTGAGTGAATAAATTCTTTATTCAAAGAATAAAGCTTTTATCCAATGGACAAACTCTTGTGCAAAAGGTTACAGAGATAACCATGGTCAAAGCAATAAATGCTTGAGGAGACACATGAGTCACATGAGGGTTGAATTAAGGGTTAACCATAAATGGTCATGTAAGAGCCATAAGTGGTTTAGAAGACTTTAGAGGTTAAATTGTTGAACACACAAAGCATTAAATGTTTTTCAAAGACTTTGAAGTCTTTGAGAAGTGACTTCAAGTTGCTTAGGAATGTGACAATAATTAGGGGGTGGATTAGGTTAATTAGGAAGGTTTAGAAGAATCTAGAAGGGCGTTAGGATTGCAAGTGGGTTTGGTGGGTGAGGAAAAATAGGATTTTAATTAAAATAAAATTAATTTATTTCAATTTGTGGTTGCAAGTGGGGGGGGTAATGATTTAAATAAATGTTTTATTTAATTTATTTAAAAGAGGAAAGGGGATAAAATTGAATAAATAAGATTTATTCATTTAATTGACTGTGAATTTGGTTTAATGAATTAATTAAAATAAATTGAATAATTTATTTAATTAATAGGAGAATGTTTGAAGATGAATTAATTAAATATTAATTTAATTAACTAATGGCTAGTGGAATTTTAATCAAATAAATAGGAAATATTCATTTAATTAAAATGGATAGATTTATGTGACTACAGATTGGAGTTATGTTCCCAAAGGATTTTTGCTCGTTGTATTCTATAACCTTGGACTCAGTCCTATTGAGTTAGCAATTAGATATATTCTTAATCTAGTCTAGTTACTTAATTAGAAGGAAAACATCATACATTATGTTAGGACATAAATAGTATCTCTTTATATTAGTATCTCAATATGTATAATATATTTCTTATTTCTCCTTTATACTTTGTATATTCTATTTCTATAGTTCTCTATTTTTATCATTATCTTTGATCGCTTAGTGACTAGATATCTTATTTATACTTATATCTTCTATTAGGGACACAACCCTTAGATGGTATCCTTATAAACTTATCTATCTCCTAAGTTATCTATTGTGGAACATTACTACTGGATTACACCCTTAACTCTTTGGACTAGTGTTGTATCCCATTTTTTGATCAATGTGGTCCCTTCAACAAAACCTTGACTTGTCCTCAAGACAACTATTTTGTCTAGTATCCTAATAATAATGTTTGAGTCTAGCTCCATTGATATATAATTTTTGGAATTATCCTTCTAGTGTCTCTAGCCATATTTCTCGAGATTCCATAATATCATTGATTTGGTAAGGACCAAGCCATTGAACTTTAAGTTTACCTTGTTTATTAAATTTTTATCATAGAGAAGGGTTGTGTCTCTGAGTGAATTGTTTTGTTCTCACATTCTAATCATGTCAAGCTTTTTGCCTTCTTCTTTCTATTAAGAGGTGGCCTTTTGCAATATGTCTATCTTCCTCCATTTTTTCTAGTTTCTTGAGCCTTTCTTTGACAAATTCATCTTTTGTAAGTCAAAGAGTGAGTGATGTGCAAAGTGTTGAACACACCATAGGATTGAGAGTGGGGGGGAATCAATTTAGACCTCAAAAATAATTAAATTTTGATCTTCAAACTTTAAACCTCGACCATATAATCACAATAGTAATAAATCATGAAAGCACAAAGCACAACAAACACGTGAACACCATATTTACGTGGAAAACCCAAGAACGGAAAACTACATTGAGAATCACACTCCTAATATGAATATAATTTATTACAATGTTGCCTTTGGAACCCACTACTCTTAAGAAGACTTGTAGAACTAAGGTACACAACGTTAGGGCAAGATACAAATGACTTGCATCTTCAAACAAAAACATATTATTTCAGGGCAAGATACAAAAATCTATCAAGAGACTCACTTTCTTTCAACAAAGAAAGGAATAGATTAATTAAAAAGAACACGATCTCTTGATCAATGAAATTGTCCTTGTACCATAGTCTTAAAGCGACCAATATCATGGCAAACACATCTAACTTCAAATACTATCTCAAAACACTATCATATTGAAGATATCATTAGTAAAGTTCTTCACAACTGAATTTTGCACATCTCCAACATCAAATCTACTTTTAAATCATTCAGATCGACTGATTCTCAGTTCATATATCTCCCATACCTTCAATCATACATCCACACTCCTTTAAATATACAAGATTAATCATTAAAACCCTTGACAAGGTCAACCACAAATAAAATAAATAATATTACATAAATTCGACCACTTAAACTTAAAATATTCATTCTAGTCCACTCTGGGAGATAGAGATGAGCTAAAAACATCACAACACATGTTTTACAAATGATTCTAATTAACCACTCATGTTAGTTACACATCCTCCAAGGTTAGAATCAAATGAAACATGTAGATAAACATTAAATCACATTAACCAGTTGACCCAAAACTGACCTTCAATGAAAATTACACAATGTAGATCTATACATGCCATGGTGAGATCCAAAACACTAAGAAAACTAGTTCTTCCAAAATAAACCCAAACAAAAGGAATATGATTGAAGTAGGATGCATCATTGAAATCAATCAAAAACTAAAACAACTGGTACACATAGAAATTAGAACATCATAAATCCAATTGTATATGGTGAAAATGGATAAACAACAATAACAATATTGAAAGACTAAATGAATTCAACCACAAAACCCTAGCCTAACAATAACAAAGATCCACCATAACATATGAAGATTACCTAAGACAATAAAAATCAAATGAAATCACAAAGATTATACCATCACATGTCCAATAGGGTTTGGATCTCCATTCTTCCTATCTCCATTGATCTTGCTTGATATATTTGCTCTCAGATTTTATGTGCACAAGAGCTCAACAAAGAATAGAAATGTGGTTGCAAGTAGGCTTGATCGCATATGCAAGTTTGAAAGAGTAGAGTAGTCGGGTGTGTAATTGAGGGTTTGATAATGAAGGAAGCATCTCCTTATATAGAAGACACTAAAAGAAATGGAGGGATAAGATTGAGAGGTGTAAAAGATAAATGGTCGACTATGATTAGAGGGTAGGTAGTGTAGGAATTAAGAGATGAATGACATGTGTCATAGGTAGAAAAGGCTAATGAATTAATTAAATAAATAAAGATTTATTTAATTAATAGAAGAAGTGGGATCAATTAAATAAATAAGATATTTATTTAATTTAAAAAAAGGAATAATTTAAATAAATAAAAGTATTTATTTAAATGAGGAATAAGGCAAGAAGAGGATAAATGAATTAATTAAATAAATAAAGATTTATTCAATTAATAGAAGAATTAAGCTAAAGTAATTAAATAAATAAAATATTTATTTAATTAGACTGGACAATTTTAGGTGTCTACATTTTGCCCCTCTTTGAGACAATGCAACTTGTTGCATTGTTTCAAAGAAGATAAGATGAATTGATACAAAGTTACCCCAAGATGGGAATGATATGCCCCCTTGAGAGATTAGATGAAAATGTTTGGAAAGATCACAGACAATCTCTCGATAAGAAAGAAAGGCTAGAATGGATTAATCAGATAGGATAGAGTGACAGAGTCATGGGATAAAGAAGACTAACTCGGGAAACAAGGGCTAGGGCTAGGGCTAGGGCAATATATAAGATAGACCATGAGGGAAAACATCCTCATTGTCATCCACACATCCAAGAGCTCAAAGTGCAGAGAGAGAATAGAGCAGCAGCAGTTAGCAACGATGGCATTGGTGCACAGATTCAATCACATTCATCGATTTCAGAGGCCAGCAGATGCAAGAGAGCCGGTAAGCACCACAAAACCTCCTTGTACTTTGTCACAATAAATGTTGTCATTAATGCATGCTAGGTCAGTAATAAATGCATTCTAGAATATGTCACACAAGGTCAAAAAATGGCGAGGCGTGTCTGTCCTGGTGCTAGGCACGTCTAGGTTAGCTAGGCATGTCTATGTTTGTGTCAGGCGCGTCTAAAAAGGCATCTATGTCAAATGAGAGCACGTTTGTGTTGTGCAGGTGTGTTTGTGCTATGTGGGCATGTCTGTACAAATCAGGTGTGTCTGTGCAGAGCATAGGCACGCCTATGTATTTTAGGTGCATCTGTGCAGAGTATGTGTGTTTATGTAGTATGTAAGTGCGTTTATGTCATGAAGGTGCGTTTGTGTCAAAAATATGCATTTATGTCTTCTAGGTCAAATCGGCAGTTCTGTGATGAACATACACTTTCGATTGGATAAGCTACTGAGAGGCTACACTCAAGTAGGTCCTCTAGGGAAGACTAGGATAGCAGATAGGGCTAGGATTGACAATTCTGTGATAGAACATATGTTGCCAATCAGGAAAACTACTCAAGAGGATACACTCAAGCAGAGGCCCTGGGATAGGATAAATCAAGGTACTTTGTGATGAACAGGGAGTACCAAGACATAGTACTTTGTGATGAACAGGGAGTACTAAAAAAAGAAGCACTTTGTGATGAACAGTGAGTGCAAATATGAGCAGCACTTTGTGATGAACAGGGAATGCAAAAACACGTAGTACTTTGTGATGAACAGGGAGTACCACTAAGATAATCAGCAACACTTTGTGATGAGCAGTGAGTGTCACTAGGATAGAGTATCATAAGCACTTAGGATAAAACGCAGCATTTTGTGATGAATAGTGAATGCCACTTTGACTGACATAGTTGATTTGTTTGACTGCAAGAGTACCTACCTCTGCTTGAGTCATGGGAGAGATTCCCATCGACTCAGAGTCTGCAAGCAAAGCTAACAATTGAGGAGAGAGTAGCAGTTCAGGCTATGGGCCTGCAACATATTCTATATGTGCCTAAGTTTCGGGCAAACATGGGGTTGTTGACTGCGCTTGCTGAGAGATGGCACTCAGACTTGCAGTTTTCATTTTTCAATGGGTGAGATGACAGTCACCTTTGAGGATGTGTACAGGATTCTAAGGATACCGATTGATGGGGAGTTAGTTCCTTACGATTGAGACGGAGACAGGGATGCACTGAGATGAGTGTTTCAGGATCCAGGACTAGAGATGAGGGGTGGATAGGAAAGACAAGCGACAAGTATCTAGTGGTGGGGTTATGGGTCTTCCACCACCACTAGATATAGGGGACAGGAGATATGATCCTAGGGTGGGTCCTTCCAGGGCTTAGACTTCATTGAGGCCAGCCGGCTCTGAGAGAGGAATTTCATCATAGCCTTAGAGGGCTCCCTATGTATCGGTTTTGTACCATTTTGTATGATGACACCTTCGGGTGACTGTAGCCATATGATTTTTGACATCATTGTATCATGACACTTATCATTATATATATATATATATGAGATTCATCCTTGTGGAAGCTATATGCATGTGTACCTATGTGATGTTTCTATGTGATGCTTGCGATATGGATGCAAATATGTACATGAGGAAATGCAATATTTTTGTTCTTTTATGTTTTATATGTTATGTATGATGTGAATGCGAATGTATGAAATGGGGATGAATATGATAATGCAAATGACTATTTACATTATGAGAATGTAAAATTGCTAACATGTGTTGTATGCAAATATTTTTGGTGTGTCATTATACTCAGTCATGTGATAGCAAGCTACATGGACTCGAGAAGGATGATGGAAGTCAATCAAGAAAGGGGGATGGAAGATAGAAGATATGAAAGTGAAAGAGCTTCTTGTGTGTTATCATCATTGAGATTTATTATGGCAAGATAGGTTATGACCATCTAGGCATATGTGCGACCGAGAAAATCATTGTACTTGTTTGCATGGAGATAAGACAGTTTCAAACAAAGAATGCCCCAGTTCATACTAGACTCTCAGTATCCTCATATCCTTGGACAAGTCATATCATTACTAAGAGACAATCCACAGTCAACAAAAGAAAAATAGGTGATGATACCCCATCCTTGCCTTTCTAGTCAAAGACATCCTGGAGATAAAATCTCTAGTTAGAGACATCCCTGAAAAGCTAAAAGACATGTTACCAGAAAATTAAAATCAAAAGAAAACCAAGACTCAACACCAACATCTAATATAGTCCTCAAGTTTAGTGTCTCTTGTCACTTATATAAGTCTTATTTGATTGTGGTCACAATGTTTACTTTCACAAAAGGATAGATAGCACTGAACCATAATGTTGTTTGAGTCTGTTGAAAGATTTGATTTGTTGAAGCCCATTACTATTGTGTCCCATCAGAAACTGATTGAATCCATGCAACTGATACTTTATTGCGGAGAAGATGGAACTTTATTACAAATATGCGATGCAAATGCTACTTTATTGTGGATTGCATGCGGATAGACTAAAGAAAGATGGAAGAAATTGTACTCCTCGAAACTTGTGATGCTCTTAGTTCCACACCCATCACTAGACTTAGGATTATCCTTAGCCAAAAATATGAGCTGATTTATTATGGATGGAAAGGGGGGAATAGGGAAGTTTATTATGAATGGCTAACCAATCTTGGGTAGATCAATAACAAGTCATGATGGGAATGTGTAATGTTTATTGTGGATGAATAGGTTGTGAGTGTGTGCAAAGTGAAGGATGAAGGTGAATCCTGAAGGAGGGAGGAACAATGTCTCTACAAATGGTGCTGGTAACCCAGTTTTCACCATGGTACTTTCTCAGGGCACCACCAAAGTGGTTTTTACCATTGAACAAAATTATTTCTCTTTACTTTTTTTTTATTTTTATTTTTTTTTTGTGTCACAAGGCACCCGTTTGTTAGGTTTTCACCAAGTAACAATTTTTTATTTTTATGGATTTTTTTGCATTTTTGAATTAGGATACTCTGAAGATCTATGTGTAAAACCTGCGAAGGTGTATGCTATTGATAGGATCCTCCTAAGGTTCACCCTCTATGGTTGATAGTTGATATGCACCGGATCCATAGGTTGTTGTAATGATGTAAGGACCAAGCCAATTTGGTTCAAACTTGCCCTTCTTCTCTCTATCTTGCTGATTTTTAGGATTTTCTCTAAGAAATAAGTCACCTACCTCAAATGTGTGAGGCTTGACTTTATGATTGTAGCTGTGACTCATTCATTGTTGATAAGCCTTGAGATGATTAAAATCAGTTTGTCTTCGTTCATCCAATAGTTCATGTTCTAGTAAGCGAGAGACCCTGTAGTCTTCATTGCTGATAATGTTTTGTAAAGAGACTCATAAAGAGGGTAACTCAACCTCAATAGGCAAGATAGCTTCAGCGTCATAGACAAGTGAATGGGGTGTAGCTCCTGTAGGTGTGCGGTAAGCCCAAAGTGCGGGATTAAGTTGGATATGCCAATTGCGGCCAGCGTCATCGACTGTCTTTTTTAGAATTTTAAAGATTGTTTTATTAGACGCCTTAGCTTGACCGTTACTTTGGGGGTAATAAGGTGTGGAAAAATGATGGGTAATATGGAAGCGATCATAGAGTTCATGAACATCCTAATTTTTGAAGGGACGCCCATTGTTGGTGATGATGGAAACATGAATACCATATCGACAAATGATATAGTTGAGAATGAATGTAGCAATTTGTTTTCTAGTGACTTGTGTAAGAGGCATGGCGTCGATCCATTTTGTGAAATACTCTGTGGTAGTGATGATGAATTTATGACCATTGGAGGAAGGAGGGTGAATCTTTCCTATGAGATCGAGTCCCCACTGACAAAAGGGCCAAGGAGTCGCAATTCGTTGAAGTTCTTGCGCTAGTGCATGAATGAGGTCTCTATGAAGTTGACACTACTTACATTTCTTGACAAGCTGATATGAGTCTTTTTCCATATTGGGCCCATAATATCCAATCCTGATGAGTTTCTTGGCTAAGTTAGGACCACTAGAATGCAGACCACATATCCCTTCATGAACTTCACGTAACGCAATTTGAGCTTCGTCCCTTTCTAAACATCTAAGAAAAGTGCCATCTAGACCTTGACGGTATAGGATATCGGCTAAAATGATGTATCAAGATGATTGGCGAATGAAAGTGTGACATTGGTTATTGGATAAGTCAGGAGGAAGGGTATTGTCACGAAGGTATGTGAAAATGGATCCATATATCAGGGAATCAGGACCAACAACACATATCATCTCAGTAGGAATGATCTCATACAAGGGAACCAAAAGGTTATCCACCAAGAACTCATAGCAGGTTTCATTCTGTGGTAGATCGATTAGTGAAGCAATTGTAGCCATGGCATCTACAGCTTGATTGTGCTCTCTTGGTATCTGCTCAAAGTCTAACTTTGTGAAATGTTATTTCGGGTCATCCACCATTCTTTTGTAAGGCATTAATTTCTCATCCTTTGTTTAGTAGTCATCAGTTGCTTGACAAATTACAAGTTGAGAGTCCCCAAAAACATGAAGTTCCTGGATCTTCCACTGAACTGCAATCCGTAATCCAGTTGTTAATGCCTCATACTCTGCTATGTTATTAGTGCAAGGAAATGATAATCGATATGATTTTGGTATGGAATCCCCTTGAGGAGTTATGAAGAGGATGCCTGCTCCTGCACCATGCCGGGTGTACGAGCCATCAAAGTATAGTTGCCAAGGCTTTGTGTTTGACATTGTCAAGATGGATTCATCTGAAAATTCTGAAGTTAGAGAAACATCATCTATCATGGGAGCATCTGCTAATTGATCTGTGATAGGTTGTCCTTTTATTGCTTTTCTATCCACATATTCAATGTTCAACTCACTCAGGAGCATCACCCATTTGGCTAGTCGTCCAGTAAGCATTTCTTTATTGAGAAGGTATTTCAATGGATCGATCCTTGCAACCAACTTAGTTTTATGAGTTAGCATGTAATGTCATAATTTCTGCAAAGCAAAGACTACAACGAAACATGCACGCTCAATTGGTATGTAGTTTAGCTCATATCCCACCAATGTGTGACTGATGTAGTAGACTGCCTTTCCTTTGCCCTCAGCAACCTATTGTGCTAAGAGTGTCCCCAGTGTTGTTGAAGTAGCTGATATGTATAGTAGTAGAGGTTGATCTAGAACTGGTGGCATCAAAACTCACGGATTTGGAAGATAATCTTTGAATATCTGGAAAGCTTGTTGACAGTTATCATCCCATTTGAATTTGATGTTTTTATGTAGCAAGTGCTAAAAAGGATTGCATTTATCTGCAAGTTGTGCTATGAATCTTCGTATGGACTGGAGTCTCCCTTGCAAAGATTGAAGTTGACTAATATTTCTTGGTGGTTGCATCTCTAGGATGGCCTTGACTTTTGTTTGATCGGCTTCGATTCCTCTTTTTGAGACAATGAATCCCAGGAGCTTCCCAGAGGTTACTCTAAAGACACATTTCTTGGGGTTTAATCTTACTTTGTATTTTTCCAACCGATCAAAAATGACTGAAAGTATGTCCAAATGTGTATCTCTATCTATTGATTTTCCCAAGAGGTCCTCAACATAATCTTCCACAGTAACATGCATGAGATCATGAAAGATAGTAGTCATAGCTCTTTGATATGTAGCGCCTGCATTCTTTAGCCCAAAGGGCATGAAATTCTTGCAAAAAGTTCCCCAAGGACAAGTGAATGTTGTTTTGTGCTGATCCTCGGATGTGATTTTTATTTGATTATAACCTGAGAATCCATCCATCAAAGATAGCATTGCATGACCTACTATGAGATCTACAATCAATTCAATATTTGGTAATGGAAAGTCATCCTTCGGACAAGCTTTGTTGATGTCTCTGAAGTCTATACATATTCTAATGCTACAATCTGGCTTACTAACAGGCACTAAGTTGGAGATCCATTCAGGATAATCAATTGGGCATATGAATTCGACATCCAATAATTTTTCAAGCTCTTCTTTAACTAACAATGCCACTTGTGGATGCATCTTTCTTAATTTCTATTTCACTGGTTTTGCCCCCGGTTTAACCATCAAATGATGCATTACCAAATCCAGATCCAATCCAAGTATATCAGCGTATGACCATGCAAAATTGATTTGTCGCTTTGTGAAGAAACTTATGAACTTTTATCTTTCTGTCTCTATTAAAGATTGAGCCAGGAATATGTTATGTGGAATTTCTTCTGTACCAATATTTGTTTTGATGGTCTCCTCTACCAACATAGATGATTTTTATTCATATGATGCTGGGAGAATGTCGAACCTTCCATCCTCAGGTGCCTCAAAGAGGTTTTCGCCCTCAGATATGTCCTTTCTTTTTACTTTTTTGGGGTCAGACAGTGCCACAACGTGGTTTTCACCATAAGACCCTTGATTTGTTTTTATTTTTATATTTTTGCGATTGGAAGGCCCAACACCCTCACCAAAATATGCCACGCTATTGAGTTCTATAGTGTATCCTGCCTTATGGTCCCTAGGGGGAAGATCATCTCGTATGCCAAGATAGTCAATAAAGGCTTCATCATTTTGGAATGTGTCAAACTGTGTAGGTCCTTCATGGTCCTAGTCAATAAGTTGGTGGTGAATGAGGGGAAAGCCTTTGATGTCTTCTAAGTTAGCAGGACTAAGGGTGAAGATGTAGTTATACTCAGGTATGTAGAGGTAGTTATCAAGGTCATCGTTGGCACTCTCCTCATCTATCTCGATCATGAATGAATCTAAATTATCATCACTAGTAGTGCATTCTGGGACGAGTGTCCTCATTCTTTGTGATTTCGACCTAGAACCTAGAGGCAAGGACTATGTGGGATCCTCAGGGATTGTTTCTTGACCAACTTTGAATTTTCTATAAAATTCCTCTTCTTCTATGGGTTCACTTGGTTCTCTAAATGTCTCGGTGAGTTCATAGTCATTGGAAGATTTGTCTAAATCTCATTCCCATTCATTGGAGCCTATGGAATAACGATTCTCTTGTTGACTTTTGGTAGCTTTGATTTGTAATCCTTCTCCTATCTTTTGAGTATTTACCTTAGAAGTCATGAAACCAAGTCCTTTCGAGCGTTCCTTTTTGAATGTCAATTCAGGTTGTAAAGGTTCAATGATGCCTTCCTTTCTTAAGCCATGAGGACTTTTGCCATCATACCCAAATTTTTGTAGGATCTTGAACCCTTTGCCATATTTTTCACATGGTATGCTAATGTGATCTTCTGTATCATTTTGCATAAGTCTTGTTCTTCCATTTCATCCCACTTTTGGAAAATTGTAGGATCCCATTTGAGTGTAATGATAGATACCCACTTAGTAGGATGTGGTCGTCCATATTCTTTTGGTGAACTCATAACTTGTTGTAAGCACATGGTTTGATTCAAAGTGTATTCACCCATGCCCTTATCCTGACATTTCCCTTTAAGCTCACCTTGTTTTGATGTTGAAGGTTTTAATGATTCAAGATCAATGTATGTAGAAGAAGGGATAGCTTCCCTATTACTTGGAATGATCATCTCAGTTTTTGGTCTCAAGTTATTGCAGTATATGAATGGATTAGGATCACCATTAACTGTTTTTCAACTCTGTTATCAGAAAACTTAATGCATTTGTGATATGTAGATGGGACTGCCCTCATCTCATGAATCCATGGACGTCTGAGCAATATATTGTATGTGAGATCTAGATCTAGGACTTGACAAACCACATCCTTTGTAACTAGCCCAACTCTGAGAGGCAAGGTGACTGTGCCTTTGGATGAATGCTCTTCATCATCATATGCCTTGATGGTAATTTTGTTTGTAGAATTCATAGCTTTATCTAAATATCCCAATTGTTTAATAGTCCTCAATGTACAAATGTTTAGACCTACTCCATCTATCAGGACTCATTTTATTCAATGTTTGTGTATGAAGGCTTCAATATGTAAAGGTGCATTATGTGGCTGGTGCATTATGTGGCTGACTTATAGAGGCATCATCAGCTTATGTGAATGTAAGGGAGTGTGGAATGGAAAGGTATCCCACTATGGCTTGAAACTGGTCCATGTTCAGATCAGTAGGGACAAAAGTGTCTCTCAAGATTTTGTCAAGAATAGCTTTATGTGCGGGGGATATGCGTAAGAGCTCAAGGATGGATATGAGTGCAGGTGTCTTCCCTAACTATTCTACAAGGTCATACTCAGGCTTGGTTGATGGCGAAGTGGTGTTTTTAGTTGGGGAACCTTGCAAAGTGAATTTACCTCGATGAGTTGTAACATTATATTCAGAGGTAGGTTCGAAAGAAGATCCAATGCCTTTTAGGACAATCTTGGGTCTTTGGATAGAATTCTCAAGCATTTTGTCCTTGATGATAATGGTAGAGACATAATTGTCCATTGAAATGTGATTGAAAGTTGAATCATAGTTATAAGATGCTCTGGTATAGCTGGTTTGGTCATTTGTGGCTTTATTTTTTCCCTTGTCATGCTTTGGGAATGGTTCTTTAAACATCTCATGTTCTTGATTGGATGAGTGTCCTTCAATCTCAATGTCACCTCTATCAATGAGATCTTGTATGATGTTCTTCAGTCGATGACAATTTCCTGTTTTATGACCCTTTCTCTTATGAAATTCACAATATTCGTCATCATTCCACCAATTTGGTTTAACCTTTGGCTCATATGGAGGCAGATCTGGAATCATTATTATTTTGTTTGCCACTAGTTTTTTGAAAACTGATTCTAGTGGTTCTCCCAATGGAGTGTACTTCCTTCGTGACTTGGAAGTTGTTTGAATATTCACTTGATTGTTTGTAGAGCTTGATTTAGAAAAAATGATTTTGGATCATACCGTATTGGCATCCACAACATCATCATTGACTATGTTCTTGTTTTTATTCCAAAATCTGGGCTTGTCTTTTCCTTTATAGTCCTCTTTGTTTTCTTAATGACTCCTTGTTCAATTAGGACCTTCTTTGTTGCTAAGCCTTTTTCAATGAAATCATTGAAGGTGGACAAACAAGCTTTCCTTAGGTCATAACCAATGTATTTGTTAACATTCTAAGTGAACATTTCTACCATTTGTTTTTGTGGAATTTCACAAGAGCATCTGCTGGCTAGATTTCTCCATCTTTGTAAAAATGATGAAAAATATTCTTTATCCTTTTGCTTGGTGTTTCACAAAGTAGTGACTGATATGTCTATCTCTATGTTGTATGAGAAATGTTGGATAAATGCCTCTGCTAGATCACCCCAAGACTTAATTCCAAGTGGGAGTTGGGAGAACCATTCCATAGCTTGATCACCTAAACTTTGTGGGAATAGTCTCATCAAATATGTCTCTTCTGTTGCTACCTCAATGCAAGCTATGAAAAACTATCGTATATGTTCCTTAGGATCCCCTTTTCCTTTGTACTTATCAAACTTAGGTGTCACAAAGTGTGTAGAAAATGGAGGCATTGGAATGCTTTTGTCAAATGGATAGGGACATATGTTTCTCATTGTGTAAGTTGGCTTCGGTGTATTTATGTCCTCCATTTTCTTTTGTAAATCTTTGATTTGCTGTTCCAAATTGTTCTTAGGTGGAGATCGACTTCTTGGACCATACCCCATGCCTAAAGCACTGGGTGGAGGAGGAGCAAGCTGCATATATGGATGATATTGATCATACACATGTTCATATGGAGGAGGTTTATAATGATGATGTGTATATGGACCACTTGGTATAGAGTCATGGTGAGGAATGGAATATCTGCTTTGTCCATGTATGCCATACTCTATAGGCATGTCATTAGTATTTTCTATTGTGTTGTCCCCAAATTTGACGTGGGGTTTCCTTGTGTCCAAATTTTGATCATGCCTTTGGATATCCAATTGCTTTGGTGGTAGGTCTTTAGCATTGGTATGTGATTGAGCATATTTTTCTGCATAAGACTTCCATAATGGTCTACGAAGGTGAGTATCATATGCTTGACCATGTGTGTATGGGACCTCTGGTTTTTTAAACAAAGATGATGGTGATTCTGGCACAAGATGTGGTCCTCTATTGCCTCCACTATTAGGTCTCCTTTGATCCATGTTGAGGTGAGGTTGTTACAAAGGTCGATTTTCCATTATTTGAGACATGTCAAAATCATGAGGGATCTTGGCTCCACTTTGTGCCATCACTTGTAAGAAGTATTGTCTATCTCTCCTCATTATTTCCTCAACCAATCTATTGAAATGGGGATCCATAATGGGGTCTTCCACTTTTGCTGACTATACTGAAATGTTGTCTATATTGTCATTGTGTGTGTCATTGTTGTTTGTAGTGTCCATGTTCTCAACATTTGGAATGTTTCTATAAGCATCCATGTCAGGTAATGTAGTATGATCAGAATTGAAAAAGATATCATTGTCATACTCATAGGAACTCATGTTTGCGAACTCTTGAGCCTCTTTAGCTTCTCTCCTAGATTTTTGGAAAAGGGTTTCAACCATGAACTAGGTATTGACCAAGATGTGTGAGACTAGATGAAGATGGAAAGAGTATGAAAGACCAAGAGTTGGATGGAATGTAAATGAATCTGAGGTGTACTTGCAATGTCCAAAGTGTAAGACCAAGTATGTATGTAGTAGAGTAGGTGTGGCTTCCAAAGATATGATAGTTTCTCTTGATGAGGTAAGTTGACCTTGACTCTAAGTAAGACCAAATGAGACCCAAAGGTGATAGACCTTGATGAGGGACCACTTAGCAAAATGTTGTTGTATGTAATGTGTTGACAAAGTATGATGAGGACAAGCAAGTGACCTTTTGACTCAAGTTTAGACAAATGTGAATGTAATGTAAGGTGTAAAGAAATGATGGATTTTGTGAGACCCAAAGGCAAGTTGAATGCTAGATGAAAACCCAAAGAGATAACCTAGGAAACTCAATAAGTCTGAATCAGACTATTCTTGTTTGCTGGACTGCAAAATTTTTTCAATTCTGAACACAGACATGCCCGTATACTTCACAGATGTGGTTATATGACATAGACGCGGCTCTGTCAGACACAGATGCATTTCTACCCTTCACAGATGCGTTTATAAAATTTTTGTGCAATTTTTCCAATCTGTGAAGTGACTTGTTGTGACCAAATCTGAATTTTTGACTATTTTTCATGACAAGAGCACATAGTGTTGATGAAAACTCAATGTTTGTAAGTGTTTAGACTCAAAATGACTCAAAGAAAAGTGTGTTGTTTGATGTAAAAAATTTTTGCATACACTTGAAGACACAAAAGACACAATGTTTTGATGTTTGGTCTTGAAATGTTTGATTGTTCAAAATAAGACAAGCACAATTCTTATGACTGGCCAAGAAAATAGTTGTTGATCCCACATGGGGTTTCCCCCAAGGATATGCTATTCAAAGCGGATACTTAGATGCTTGACCCCACTGGCTCCACCCTCGGCACTCACTTCTCAGGGTAGCCAAGCATCAGTCCCCATGAAAACTCCCCATGGCGAACTTTGTATCTCTACTAAGAACCGTATGCATGTGGGTCGCTCTAGAGGTCCGACCTCCTGACCCAACAACTAGAAGGATTTTGGCTTCTAAAATAGAAAGGTGCTAGTAAGGGCATCCGCTCGTGTGGCTGTACATGTGGCACTTTCAGCTCTGTAAATACAGAAGGCTCCCAGTCGGTAGGGGTCACACCCTACAATTGATCAAATAAATTTGATCAAACGGGTTTATGGGGAGACATAGTGTCAGTATGAACTAATCAGCACATGTTATCCATAGTTTTCACCATGAATACAGTTGTTTATAGTGGTTCGAAAGAGGTGGGTTTTCCTCGCTACCACTTGGGTCGTTCTCTCCTCACTAGTAGTCCTAATTACCACACGGGGAGACAGGCCCTCTAAAGATGAAACAAAAAGAGCCTATTTCCCAAGACACAAAGGACACTGGTTCAATTTTAGTGCACCAATTGAAGTGTTTGCTAATCTATGAAAACAAGGCACACAATGAAAGATCAAAAACCCTTGCCAAGGTCCTGCAACAAAGATCTATTAGTAGTTTGGATTGTTTCAAATGATCACCCCTTCCTGCAAGCACACAAGTTAGGTAAATTTTTAGATCCAGAAGACTTTGTGAAATAGGGGCCTTCAACAAAACGATTTTGCTTTCAAAACAAGCTGCACCAATTTTGTTAGATCTGAAGACGTTAGCTCAACATAAACTAGATCTGAAATCTGAATGATGAAAAACTGAATCAAAGAAGCCAAAATGCAAGAACTGAACACAGAAGCGGTTATAAGTAACACAAACGCTATATAAATATGCAAACATAGTTAGATCTGGCATAGATGCAGTTCCCAAACACAGACGCGGTTTCTGAACACAGATGCTTCTGGAGACCTCATAGATGCGAATAGGGAACACAGACGTGTTTCCTAGAATCTGCAAAAAATAAAAATACTGTCGAAGATGCAGACGCGATTCCAGATGTCACAAACACGATAGAAATACAAAATGCAGTCTGAATACACACAGGCATGAAAATATCAAAATGTTGTCAGAAATGTCAGATCTGCAACTTCAAAAACATAAAATCTACACAAAAGATGTTAAAATGCAAAAGGGACAAGAGTCCCACCAGGCCTGCCAAAATGTATACGATGAAAATGGATAAACAACAATAATAATATTGAAAGACTAAATGAATTCAACCACAAAACCCTAGCCTAACAACAACAAAGATCCACCATAACATATGAAGATTACCTAAGACAATGCAAATCAAATGAAATCACAAAGATTATACCATCACATGTCCAATAGGGTTTGGATCTCCATTCTTCCTATCTCCATTGATCTTCCTTGATATATTTTCTCTTAGATTTTATGTGCACAAGAGCTCAACAAAGAACGAAAATGTGGTTGCAAGTAGGCTTGATCGCATATGCAAGTTCGAAAGTGTAGAGTAGTCAAGTGTGTAATTGAGGGTTTGATAATGAAGGAAGCATTTCCTTATATAGAAGACACTATAAGAAATGGAGGGATAAGATTGAGAGGTGTAAAAGATAAATGGTCGGCTATGATTAGAGGGTAGGTAAAGAAAATAAGAAAATAATGAGGGTAGGTAGTGTAGGAATTAAGAGATGAATGACATGTGTCATAGGTAGAAAAGGCTAATGAATTAATTAAATAAATAAAGATTTATTTAATTAATAGAAGAAGTGGGATCAATTAAATAAATAAGATATTTATTTAATTTAAAAAAAGGAATAATTTAAATAAATAAAAGTATTTATTTAAATGAGAAATAAGGCTAGAAGAGGATAAATGAATTAATTAAATAAATAAAAATTTATTCAATAAATAGAAGAATTAAGCTAAAGTAATTAAATAAATAAAATATTTATTTAATTAGACTTGATGATTTTAGGTGTCTACACCAATCACCAATCCAATCACCAATCAAATCTTCACTTGGAAACTAAATTAGAACACTACAAAAAAAAACATCTCCTCCAAACTGTAGCACTTGAATGGTCTAGATATCTAGAAGCAACCAAGAATTCTCCAACCTATTCTAATAGAAAATCTTATCGTAAAAAATAACAACACGTAACTCTGTCATCTAAGAAACAAAGGACCTACAAATCTAATAATGCAATATACATAGAACATAAACATTATATCGAGAAATATAACAAATAATTTTCACATATTGGAGGAATGCAAGGAATTATTCCACAGGGACATCTAATATTTCCTACATAAATATTGTTTCCCGCATATTGAATCTTCCATTATACCATCTACAAAACATATTGACATCAATGACAACACAACATAATAACTCAAGTTTTCAAAATTCTTGCCCTTAGTCATTGGTGGAAACACGAAAAATAGAAAAGAGAACATACAGTTGATCTCTCTTCAAATATTTCTCCCAACCGATATCTCTCTCCCTTTGACATCAAAGATAAAGGGAACCCTACAAAATATTCTCTCTTCCCAACTGATAAGCTCTGATAACTACAATACTCACTTCCCCCTTGAGAGCAACCATTGCATCACTCAAGGAGAAAAAGGTGAACTCTACAACTCCCCTTAGATGGATGCACAACCTGAATGCATCTAGTTTAAAAAATAAAGGGTAATGACCCTCAAATTCTATCAGAGATGCTAAAATATATCCTATGCCAATGCCTTATTAAAGATATCTACAATCTGCTCATTATTAGGGGGTGAACTCACAATGTTGGTTCCCACTTTTTTGTACATCTTGATTTTTGCTGAAACCATACATTTTTTAGAAAATATAATGATTTAATAATTAAGAGGTCCCATTTGAAGCCATTAATTTAAGAGAGTTACAAAGGCTCTTAGATCAAAATTTCTTGGATAGAATTTCTCTAGTTCTAAATCATACTTGCAATGGAGTCTCCTTTGCATCTATCAAATGTTGATAAAAAAACCAATTTTACATTAGCTTTTAGGGGGTCAAATGAATTCATTTACAAGTTGTTGTTTTTTTAAGTATTTAGCCCTTATTATAAGCTTTCCAAATAGTATAATTTTTAATATATTAATTTCATTAATATATTTTTATTTTATTTCTTATGAATGTAGGGTTTTCACCGAACATGAACTTCTTTGTTCAATGCTTATGGAAAAATAGTAAAAGTTACCCAAAAAGTTGTGAAAAATATTTACGCACTAGGTATTGAAGTCCTCTTTCCAACCAAACAAAAATGATTTTAGTTACATATACAACAAGTTATGTAATATCAAATAGACATATGTCAAAATTACAGTTAACCTGACTTCAAATCTTAATAAAATATGAAATATTGAAGATAATGTTACAAAACCAATTGCAAACGCTATATATGGATGTTACAAAACCAAATTAGAAATAATCACATTCATGTCTATTATAGAAAAAAAGTTATGCTATACAGAGTGCGTATCACTCTTTAAAAATGTTATTTTTTGAAAAAAAAATTAGTTTTTGAGGGAGATAAAAAAATGGAAGCAAATTGATTCCAAAACTTATTAAAAAAAAAAAATTAGAATCTACATACAAAATGACACAAATCACCAGTTCACATCATCTACAAATTCCTTACGGTTTAGAAATAATAGGTGTCTGAATCTGAAGTTTTTTTTCCGAAAATAAATATTGCAGTGTCAAAGTTGGCAAAAAAGTGTAACCCACTATTGTTGGTTCGCCCTAGGTAGATGCTCCAATTTGACTTCCTTATCTATAGCCTTCTCTCTTAAGAAATGATATTGGATCGCAATTTGTTTAGTCCTTGTATGCATTACCAGATTCTTTGAAAAGTTAATGGCACTTGTATTATCACATAAAATATGAATTTCTTCATCATAAACTACCTTGAAATCATTTTAGAGTTTGTTTCATCTGCATGACCTGAGTGTAGAAATATGTTGTTGCAATGTACTTTGTGTCTACGATAGATAATGATACTGAATTTCTTGTTTCTTACTCAGCTAAGAGACCAATATATCTCCCGAGAAAAGTGTTCCACCACTTGTACTTCCTTTGTCATCTACACATTCGGCCCAATAAGGATTTGTATATTCTTTCAATGTGAAACCATCATCCTTCGTATATCATAACCCATAGTCTAGAGTTGCTTTCAAACACCTAAATATATGCTTCACTACTTTATCATGTGGTTACTTAGGACTAGCCTAATATCTAGCCACCAAACAAATAGCTTACATAATATTTGATCTTAAAGTAGTCAAATACAACAATCATCCAACCATAGAACTATACTTATTCTTATCAACATCCATAGATCTATCATCCTTTCTTAACTTTACAACTAGTATCCATTAGGGTGACAACTAGATTAGAATCATCCATCCCAAAATTCTTCAACATATCCTTGACATTCTTGGTTTCAGAGATTAAAATCTCCTTGTAGGTCCACACAAATCTATATCAATCAACTCCAAAGGTTGTGAATTAGCAAAGCCTATGTTTATGAATTTCCCTTTGATTTTCTTTCCAAACTAACATTCCTTGCACATAGTATCAACGAGTTCGATAATCCTTGGTAAATCTCTCACAATATGTATTATCAAAGGTGATATGTCCCATTATTTTATGCCAGAAACAACATGAAACTAGTTTGTGTCAACAAATAACTGCCTCTACTATTATCCCTTACATAGTAAACATTTCCATTAGTCCTTGTACCTTCTACAATTAATCTTTCAAAACTACATTTTCTAATTTCACATCTAGAACCATGAAATATGACCTTATAACCTTTTCTAAATATCTGACTAACACTCATTAGATTATGCTTACATTAACAAAGATCCTTTCTTTTCCACAAATAGGTGTAGCTTCTTCTCCTACAAACTTAACTAATCCACCATCATATTTCTCAAGGTTAATAAACTTGTCTCTATCATTAGTCATATGGTTTGAACATCCAGAGTCAATAATACATGCTTTTGGTTCCACTTTTTCATGAATTACAATCTTCATACTTACTGGTTTCTAACTATTCTTTAGATCTTCTAAACTTTCAGACTAATCATCATTATTTTCTTCTACAGTCAGGAACAAAGATTCTTCATTTTAGTCATTGTCATCTTCTTCTTTAGATGAATAGGCCTTCATTGAACAAAAACTCTTGTTTTTCTTATCTATATCATCTCTTCTCATATCTCTATTGTTCCCTCTATATTTCTCCTTACCTTTGTTATCATCATTAGTTCTTCCACCATAATCTTATGTATACATACATCTAGAAGCATAATGACTAGTTCTTCCACAATTAAAATATTTTAGGGGTAACTTACCTTTGAAATTCCTAGTTCCTTTCTTCAATCTTCTCACAAAGTTTTCTTCATTCTCATCCATGCCTTAATTTTCTTCAAATTCATCTTCAAGTTTCTTTTTAACTTTGAATGCAGCTTCCTTCCTTTCATTTTTTATGTTATTAAATTCAATAATCTCAAAGGTGGAGAGTGAACCGAGGAGATGATCCACAATGTACTTATTCATGTCATCACTTTCCTCAATAGCATACTTCTTAGGTTTATAGCTTTTGGGCAATTTTTCCATTATCTTCCTTACAAATTCACTTTTTTCTAGTATTCTACCAACACCTCTAAGATCATTTACAGTCTCATTCACTCAATGAATATAGCCTTCAATATTTTCATCATCAAACATTCTTACATTCTCAAACTTCTGCTTAAGATTTGTAATCTTTGCTTCTTTGTCTTTTCATCACCTTCAAATACACTCTTCAACTTTTCCCAAATTTCTTTAGCTAACTTTGCACCTATACCTTTGTTAAATACTACATCATTCAAACAAGTGACAATTCCACCTATAGCCTTTACATTATTCGCATATGATTTGATTCCTTCTAGAATTGTAGGACCATTCTAAGGAGTAGTTCAAACCTTCTTAATGCTTTCCCATATTTTAGTCAACATAGATGTTAAAAGATATTTCATCCTTTATCTCCAATAAACATAATTTGTTTCATTAAAATTTAGAGACTTGAAGGTGTAATCTTGTGCCATCTCAGTTCTTTCTCAATTGGTTAAGCTTCTCAAGAGGAACCTCACTCTAATACAAATTGTTGAACACACTATAGGATTGAAAGGGGGGCGAAATTAGTCTGAACCTCACAAATACTTAATTTTTTATCTTCAAACTTTAAACCTCAACCATATAATTACAACAAAAATAAATCATGAAAGAACAAAGTACAAAAAACACATGAACACCAAATTTACGTGGAAAACCCAAGTAGGAAAAACCATGATGAGAATCACACTCATAGTATGAATGTAATTTATTACAATCTTACCTCCAAAACCCACTGTTCCGTGCACAACCTTAGGGAAAGATACAAATGACTTGCAAAATTGAAACACGCTATCTCAGGGTAAGATACCAAAAATTGCCAAGAGAATCACTATCTTCTAGTAAAGAAATAAATAGCTAAATTGAAAAGAACAAGATCTCTTGATCATAAAATTATCCTTGAACCATTGTGTCAAGCAACCAATATCATGGCAAATACATCAAACTTCAAATACTATCTCAGAACACTATCATACTAAAGATATCATCATCAAAGCTATTCACAACTCACTTTCACACATCTCCAACATCAAACCTTCTTGCAAATAATTCCCATATGCTTCTTGTTAATTCACACACCTCCCATACCTTCACTCACACATCTACGCTCCTTTATATACAAGATTAATTATTAAAACCCTTGACAAGGTCGATCATAAACAAAATAAACAATATTACATGAATTCAGCTATCTAGACCTAAACTATACATTTCAATCCACTTGAGGAGATAGAGAGGACCCAAAAACATCACAACACATCCTTTCCAAATTTGATTCTAATTAATCGCACATGCTAACACATCCACCAAGTTTAGCACCAAATGAAACATGTAGATAAAAATTAAAGCATGTTAACTAGTCGGCCCAAAATTAGCTCCAATTTAAATTACACAATGTGGATCTACACACGCTATTGTGAGACCCAAAGCACTAATAAAACTCATATTTCCAAAACAAAATCAGATCAAAAGTATATGATCCAAATAGGATACATCACCACATTCAACTAGAAACTAGACCAATTGATAACACAAAACTTAAAACAACATAACTCCAATCACTAATGAAATGATCACCTAAAAACTAAATTATAGCACTGCAAAAACCACATAAACATGTCCTTCAAACAATAACACTTGAATCCACATATAAGGAATTCATCAAGCATTCTCTATAATTGTTCTAATAGACAACCTTACTATCAAAAATAGTAACAACCAAGTCTACCATTTGAGCAACAAAGGACTTGGAAATCTGATAGTTCGATATACATAGAACATAAACATTATATTAAAAACCATAACACATAATCATCGCATACTGAAGGAATGCAAGTAATTCTTCCATAAGGGCATTAAAAATTCTTTCCTACATAAAAATTGTTTCTTCCATATTGAATCTTCCACTATACCATCATTTCAGAAACACCTCAACATCTTCACCAGACCACTCAATAATACCAAAATACTCACTTTTCGACCATCTAAAAAACATGGTGACATCAATGACAACACAACACAACAACTCACATCTCCAACATAGAGGTTGTTGACAATGAAGTCTATAGGTAATGTAGTTTATAAGCCATGGACTATCTCAAAGTTTGAATGTGCAGTAATTCATTTATAAGTGGTCTGACAAGCCCAAAGTACTACTAGTATTTTAATGTTTCAATCTATTTTGTTTGCATTACACAATTTGGTTAAGGTGGTCCCCAATGTTTTCTTGAAGGCTTCACTAGTCCCATTAGCTTGTAGATGGTAGGGAGTACTCCGGCTATGTGTAATCATGAAATTAATCAAGAGTTCCTTGATAGCTTTGTTGATAAAATTCTTCCCTTGGTCACTAGTTATACTTAGGGGATAAACAAATAGGATGATTAAGTTTTGGTAGAGGAATTTATCTATTTTGTTTGTTGTACAATATTTAGTTGGTTCAACCTCTACCCATATAGTCAATTAATCAACTTTTATAATGATGAATCTTGTTTGAGATGCTCTGGTCAGAGGGTCATTGTTCTAATAAAATCAATTGCCCTTTTTTAAAAGTACTTTGTGTGAGGATCATTTGTAGGGGAATCTCATACTAGATTATAGGTCATCCTATTATTTGGCAAATACCAAATTGTTTGTTGTATTTCTTGCAGTCCTTATATATATTGTTGGCCACCATAATTCAGAAAGTAAAATATTTTGTGTTGTATCATCTCCATTGTGGTGATGTGCCTCCTATAGAATTTCATCTCATTCATGTGAATAGACCACTCTTTGCATGACATAACCCCTTTCTCTTTTGTATAGTGATCCCTCAATCAGTATAAAAGGTAATAATTCCTTTATTAATACTTGTTTATCATGAGTATACATATTTAGGGGATAGGTCCCAATTGAGAGAAATTCTACCACAATGTGTAAGTCTTTTGGTATTGTTGTAACTTAGGAGAAGTATGCTCCTAGTAGATCCTCCTCATTAATATCCTTAGTACCTTCTATGGTATCAATTCTAGATCCTCATCAATATCCATTTGCATATTTTCCCTTAAATCAACAGTTTGTTCAAAAGGAACTTTAGAGGTTGATGGTTGGTGTAGAAACTGAAGGGAGTAGATAATATGTTGTGGCACAACTTATGTAATGCATATACCATAGCCAAGGCTTCTCTTTTTTTGGTGGTTTATTTCCTTTCTACTTTGGATAATTTATTTCTAGAAAAGGCTACCAAGTGATCCTTATTTCCCCTTGGTAGAGCTAGTATGATGCCTATTGCTATGCTAGAGTAATATACATGTAAGTGGATTGGTATGGTCCAATCCAAAAATATTAATATAGAAGCTTCTACTATCTTTTTTCAAGGGTGTTAAAGGATTGTTGATATTCAAGATTCCATTCTATCAGTTTTTTTGTCTTCCAATTTTTAAGTAGTTCCTTAAGTGGGGCAACTATTATGGCATAACATTTGATAAATTGCCTATGATAACTAATGTATCCAAAGAAATTTTTAAGTTAAGGTGTTGTGTTAGGGGGTGGAAGATTCATGATGAGTGTGATTTTCATTGGGTCCATGACTAGAAGTTCTTTATAGATGATGTGTCCTAGTAAAGTGCCAAATGGGACTGTAAAAATGTATTTATTTAATTTTAGGAAAATTTGCATTCTTTTACACTTTTCTAAAATTATCCCTAGTTCTTGTACATGGTCTTTAACTAATCCATAAATAGTCTAATCATCTAAATACACTTCCAAGGAGTCATGAATGAAATATTTGAATGTGTTCACCACAATCCGGTTGAATACTACCAGATCAATTTTTAGCCCAAAGGTGTTACCATATACATAAATGAGGGTAATATTCTTCTCTTATCCAAACTAGATGGTATCCAAAAAATCCATTAATAATTGAATAGATTTTTCTCTTGACAACTTATTCAAGAATTTATTCAATAATGGGTGTGGGAAATGGATCATGTAGTTAGACCTTAATCAACTCCTATAAGTCCATGCACACTTGGATGTCACCTGTCTTTTTTTTTGAATAATAATTGGGCTTATCCATTTAGAATCTTCCACCAGTTTGATTATTTTGGCTGCCAACATCTTATCTAGTTCATTCTTAACTCTTTTCTTCATGTTGGGATTAAGACGGTATGGTCATTTCTAAACTAATTTGGTTCCTTATTTTAGTTGTATTTTCATGGTCCTGACCTCTTCCTTGATTGTCTTCATCTCATTTAATGTCCATATAAACAATTATTCTTATTTTGTTAAAATTTTAGTGATGGTTCCTATATTAGCCTTGTCCCAATAATCTCCAATATTTTCCATTTTTAGATTGTATGATGTTGTAATATATTTATCTCATAGATTTATTAGTTGGTTGTCATAATGTGTGCCATAATCCTTCTTCAGTTCTATTTCCCTTTCTCCTTCTCTTCAATATTTATCTTAGGGTCTACATCTTCTTCATCTGTATAGATTTTGAAACATGTGTTGTGTACAAGATGGTCTTGTTTGTCCAACCATTCAATTAGTTTTCGTGCTCTAGATTGGTGTGTTGGGTTCTAGGGATATGTTTTCTAGTACTGTTCTAAAGATAACATCCTTAACTTTTAGTATTTCTCTCTAGATTTGTTCAATGTCATCTTGGAAGGAAAATGTGTGAGTAAAATCTATAAAAACTTTAACCCAATCCTTACTTTCTACTCTCCTTTCTTGACTGATATACCAAGTTTGCATCACTGGTGTTAGAATCCAATAAAAGAATTATATATATAGGCAATGGTCGTACTCCTTATCTTTTGTCCAAGTGACAAAAAATTTATATAAGCGGTGCTCTGAAGTCATGGTTCCTTTATATTTGGAAATGCACAAGAATTCTCCATCATGTTGTCTATATCGAGCTCCGATGAGGATACTAAAAGAAGGTGAGTCCAAAATTGTATGCTTACGTGTGTTCCACTAGCAAGTGACATTATAGAGTAATGTTTCTTGGAGTGAAATCACTCTTACTTTTCTCTAATGGGAAGGTCTTTTTTATGCCTACAATATATTCCATAACATCCCCTACTCTGAAGAATTATGGTAATTTGATATGAGAGATTTCTTGTTTGATGTTCTTTATCTCTAGTGCTTCCTCTATTTGGTTGGGGTTGGTAGGAGTATAATTTCTAATCATAGATATGTGCCAGAATTCATACAGTGTGTGTATCGGATTGGATACTTGATAGATTGGCTAGTTGGAGTCTTTGTGACAAGTTTCCACATATGATTGATCCTCAATATTTAATGGGATGTGTACTTTTTGTTTATTTTCTAGAAAATAAATTTATTTAGCTCTTGAATTATTTATACCATTTGCATCTACAAACCACCTAATTCCAAGTAGTGCTTGGAATGTGTTAAAAGGTTCTTTCATGTAGACCACTTCAAAATCAATACATTGTTTTATGCATTTCATGTTCATCTCTACATTCTTCACTTGATTCCTAGCATATTCATGCCAAATCCATCTGTTAAACATATGTTCATACATGTTTTAACCAGTTTAGGTCTACCAAGTTTCTCCTATGTACTAGAAGGTATGATATTTAAGTTTGTTGGGTATGTGCAGGATCATGGGGGGCAAAAAAGTGGCAATGTGAAAAAATATATGTTTTTTATTTGCCAAAAAATGTGAAAATTCATGTTTATTTTTTACTTGGGTTGGGTGATAGTACTTGTAGCCATAACAAAAACCAAAGCAAAATGGATATCAATTCATAATTGATATCTGTTCCAATTGAATATTTAATTCGAATGGATATTTGATCCAAATGGATATCGACAACCAACTGATATTTATTACATTAACAATTAAAATATATATTAATATTCTATTATGGTAGACACCTAAAATTATCCTAGCATAATTAAATAAATATTTTTTATTTAAATTATCCTTTCCTTTTTTGATTTTTAAACTATGTCTGGTAAACTTTTTAACTTGAACAGTGATGCTAGCACAACATGCCCTCCGAATCCACATGAAATGCTTTTGACCTGGAGCTATGAACTAGTGAGGCCATAAGTGGGGGACCTCATCTCCTCACTTCACTTGTTCAAATCCACGAGCACAATGGCCTAGCAAAGGCACAAGGCCTTGCAAGCTCAATGGCCCAACAGGGATTTGAACCTTGGTGACCACTTCACCAATGAATTGTATAAACCATGTGAAAGGAAATACAAGAGAAAGGAAAGAAAAACAAAATCCAAGTAAGTTTATTGATGAAGTAAATGTTACCAAGAGAAATGCAAAAACTTTGGAGAAATCACCCAAATGTGAAGAAGGAGGCACAAGAACTTTTGAAAGGGGAAAAGAAAAGAAAAACCCCTTGTGCTATTATGAATGAGGCAATTGAGGGAGAGAGAGAGAGAGAGAGAGAGAGAGAGAGAGAGAGAGAGAGAGAGAGAGAGAGAGAGAGAGAGAGAGAGAGAGAGTCTCTTTACAATAATGTCATTAAGAAGAAATAAAAGAGGAGACATCTCTTAAATAGATATGAGGAGAGGAGTTACAAAGTAACTCCCAAATCTATGAATGCCACCATTCATAAAATGTGTGTGCCATGTGTCTACATCCTCTTAAGGAAGAAATCTAATATTCCTTAATAAAGGAAAATAAAAGAAATGACTTGTCCTTACACATGTACTAGAGGAAAAATGACATGTAGGGATTCCAAAGGAATATCCTAAACTAAATACAAATAAACCTAAACCAAGTAAAGATTAAATATTATAGTAACCCCCTTAAGATTTACTTGGGAACTTTACATCAAACCCTTCAAAGGGTTGCAAACCAAGATTTTTACAATGAAATTGGAACTTCTCTTTACAAAGTGGCTTGGTCAAAATATCTGCAACTTGGTCTTCCCCCTTGCAATAGAGGAGTGAAACTTGCTTGTCTTCAATTTGTTCTCTAATAAAGTGGTGTTGGAGAGAAATGTGTTTTTTCCTTGCATAGAAAACTAGATTTTTAGCCAAGGAAATGGCACTTTGGCTATCACAATACAGTGGAGTTGGTTCGTGTTGAGGTAGACCCAAATCTTCAAGTAGTCTTCTAAGCCACAAGGCTTCTTTAGAAACATTAGTGCAACCTTTGTACTCAGTTTCAGTGGATCCAAGAGAGGTAGATTGTTGCTTTTTACTATTCCAATAAATTTCTCCTGAACCAACAAAAAAACAATAACCACAAGTAGATTTCCCATCATTGGGATCTCCGCCTAGATTAGAATTAGTAAAACCTTTTAAAGTAAAATCATAATTTGCATCATAAAACAAACCTACATTAATAATTCCTTTAATATATCTTAAAATTCTTGTACCAACTTTAAAGTGTGTTTGTTGAGGTTTAGACATAAATCTTGAAACCAAACCAACACTATAAGCAATATCTGGTCAGGTAAGAGTTAAATAATTCAAAATTCCAACTAACTGTCTATACAAAGTAGGATCAACAAGTGGAGTTTGCATATCAATCATTAACTTAGTGCCTAATTCAATAGGAATTGAAACATGGTTAGCATAATTCATTTTAAAATTATCTATGAGATCTTCAGCATATTTACTTTGAGATAAGAAAATTCCTTTAGAGGTTTGCCAAATTTGCATTCCTAAGAAATAATGTAAAAGACCTAAATCAGTCATTTAAAAATTTTGATTGAGTTGAAACTTAATTTAAGATATCAAATTATTGGAACTTGAAGTTAGATATAAATCATCCACATATAAAATAATAATCACAATTTCATCTTCACTATGTTTAATATACAAATTTGGATCATTTTTACTTCTAATGAAACATTGAGAAAGAAAGAATGCATTAATCTTAGAATACCATTCCCTAGGAGATTGCTTCAAACCATAAATTGATTTCTTTAACTTGCAAACAAAATGTCCATTACCTTAACAAAACAAGGAGGTTGAGACATATAAATTTCCTCATGTAAATCATCATTAAGAAAAGCACTTTTAACATCCATTTGGTGAATAGGCCAATTTATTCTAGAAGCTAAAGAAAGCACAAGTTTAATTGTAGACATTTTAGCAACAGGAGAAAAAGTTTTAGTATAATCTAAGTCTTCAATTTGAGAAAAACTTCGAGCAACTAATCTAGCTTTAAATTTACTAACTTGATTATTAGCATAACTTGATTATTAGAAACAAGATTTTTACCATGAGATAATGGAACTAAATCCCAAGTTTGGTTAGAAATTAATATCATATTCTTCCTTCATTGGTTTTTGCCAATGTGGTTGATTTTTAGCTTGATCAAATGTTTTCAGATCATTAGAATTCATAATAGTAGACATTAAAGAATAATTACAATAATTAACTCTTCTAGATTGAAGTCTATCCATTCTAGCTAAGTATTCATCACTATCTTGAATTAAAGATTTAAACCATTAAGGTCTTCTTTTAAAAGTAATGGATTCATCACTAGAAGAAGATTAATGAGGAGTTGAGTTATTATTATCATCTTCACTATCACTAGAAGGAATAGAAAGAGATGCATTAGGAGTAGGATTAAGAGAAGGAGGTTGGTCCTCCACAAGCACAAATTTTCTTTGATAAAGTTCATCATCTTCCACTTTAGAAGAATCATGAATGCCTTTTTTCTGCAATACAAACATATCTTGCAACTATTACCTTGTTAGTAATAGGATTGTAAACTCTATAAGCTTTAGTATTTTCATCATAACCAACAAAAATAAAAGGAGAAGATTTAGAATCTAATTTTTGTCTTTTCTCCTTAGGTTTGTGAACATAAGCCGAGGAACCAAAAATTCTTAAATTCTACAAATTAGGCTTTCTACTAGACCAAGCTTCTTTAAGAGTTTTATCCGTTAAGTCTTTGGTAGGTGTTCTATTAATTAAATAAGTTGCACAAGCCATAGCTTCAGCCCAAAACTTGTGATCCATATTTTTTGCATGCAATAAACATCTTGCCATTTCCACAATGGTCCTATGCTTCCGTTCTTCCACACCATTTGTTGTGGTGTATAAGGAATTGTAAGCTTATGTTTAATTTCAAAAGATTTCAAATAAGCATTACATACATTATTGATATATTCTCTTCCATTGTTAGTACAAAGAATCTTCATTTTAGAACCAAATTGCCTTTCTACAAACATATGAAATTTAGTAAACACATCAAGCACTTGATCCTTACTATGAAAGAAATATAGCCATGTTCTCCTTGAAAAATCATCAACAAAGGTAAGAGCATACCTTGAACCTTGGATGGAGGGATTCTCCATGGGACCCAAGAGATCACTATGAACTAGATGCAATTTAGTATATGCCCTCCAAGATCGACCATGAGGAAATGGTTCCCTATGCATCTTACCACTCATGCAACCATTGCAAACAATTTGATAAGGAAAAATAGTAGGAATTTCATCAGCCATATTTTCTTTTTGCATCAATGAAATATAATTAGAACTGAGATGGCCAAGTCTTTCATGCCATAGAGTAAAATCAACAGTAGTAAGGAAGGAATACGTTGTAGGAGAAAATTCATAGAACTTGAATAAGTTATCAGTATCCATTTTAGCAGTAGCAATAACATGATTAGTTTTTGAATCAATGATATAACACATGACCCTATAAAAGTTGATCTTATAATCTTGACAAAGTTTAGGAACTGGAAGAAAATTTGATTTTAA
Organism: Cryptomeria japonica; assembly: GCF_030272615.1. NCBI lineage: Eukaryota > Viridiplantae > Streptophyta > Pinopsida > Cupressales > Cupressaceae > Cryptomeria > Cryptomeria japonica. Next base: position 858,546,415 of record NC_081414.1, on the reverse strand, counting down.
TTCAGGAACATAAAGAACATCATGTAAATTCCCATTAGGGGCATTCACATTGCCAATAGCTTCAAATTTGCAACTATGATTATTAGCTAATTGAACAGGAATATTGGAAGTATTAGCATGCAACGATTCAAAACATTCTTTATGAGAAGTAACATGCTAAGATGCACCAGAATCAATAATCCACTCAAGTGGTTGAGAAACATTATAAGTACATGTAAATGCATGACGAGATGAATTACCATTATTATTACCTTTCTTATAATGAGGTTTATGTTGTTGATTATTTTGGTTCATGGGCTTTCTACCATTTTGCTTCTTAAAACAATTATTAGTCACATGACCATCCTTACCACAATACGTACAATTTGGCCTCTTAGAATAATTATTATTTTGATTATTACTAGAATTGTTATTATAGGATTTAGAATGAAATTTATAATAAGAATAATCATTATTATGATTATGATTAATATTATTGGATCTAAAATTTTTTAGTGTCTTTTTTTTTTTGGCAAAAGTGGGAGACCACTTAAATATATTTAATATAATAATAAAGATGTTAGAAAAAACCTATCTCGATGAACATACCAGAACGAAAGAGCCAGGGTAGAAAACCTCCAGTTATAGCTCGACCCGACAAACCAGAGACCTAAAAAACTAAAGACTAAATCCTAAATCCTAATATCTAAAAGCTAAAGGGTCATTCCCAAAACAAGGCCAATGACCCTTTTACAAAGATGATAATCAGTAATTATCATAGAAAGCCAAGTAATCCCAAGTGATGCCAATAGATATTAGTTGCAAACTTTCGGAAGTCGTCCAATCAAAAAAATACCAATATCCACGGAAGGGAATGTCAAGTTTCTAACATAGCAAAAAAAATTGAAACAGAGCCCTTCAGATATCTATTCTTTCATAACCATTGGAAACCTTTCCAAGTCATCATGTAAATCAACAAGTAAGATCATACCCCTAGTGACCTGATGAGGTGAATTAGAACCAATTTCACCACCATCCAAAATAAAGTCATGCTAAGGGGGAGCATTGAGATCTGGCATGGGATTATGCAGAGTAGCCGATTGAGCATTTAGGTGTCTTGTATCACCAGAAGCAGCGTGAAGTAGAATAAAATGGGCATTGAATTTTTATTTAATTTGAATCATCATTTCATGCCCAATGTCCCTATAATGTCTGTCTAAAATCTTTTGAATAGAGCATAATTCTGCATTTCCAGAGAGTGTTTGATGTTGTCGTAGACTGAAAGGAAAACATGCATGTTAAGGAGGAATTTTCGTGGAAAGATACCACCTGTGTGAGCTACTCCAACCCATAAGTCATACCTCTACACTACAAGAAAAAGCATATTGTCTGGGAGGAAAGCATCTCTGACCACTTTAGCAGCTATAATTTCTAGCAGAGGCATGGATTGAAGAAGGTCAAGAGCATTAGAGAGGAAAACTGAAACCAACTGAGAGGGGGAAATGACTCTCCTTGATTATGGAAATAGAATATTCTCCCCAATTATCCTTTTGATACTCTTCCACACCTGATAACTATGGGAAAGAAAAACCGAGCCAAGATGTTCATCTATTATGTGTTCGGAAAAAGGTTGCTCTCATGCTTGCACTGAAATGTTAACCCTGTAATTGCGAGGCATGTATTCAAGATTCTCTCTTCGACATGTATGACATACTAGAGAATTTTGCATGTCACCCATCCCTTTAATTTCCCTATCTATCTACATAAACAAAATGTTAGCTTGCCAAGAAAAAAAACTCGCCGATTGAAACTGGAATAAACCTGCCAGAAAATTGGTGGAGAAGATAATAATAGCAATGTGTATGCTCAAGCCTTGGATTTAGAGGGTAGTAAATGTTGGCACATGGAGCAATATTGTCACATGCTGAAGACAACAAATCAATATTTTTTCCATGGGAGCTACTGCTAATAGGCCAATTAATAAATTTTGCACATGCGACCATATGGATTATGAATAATATCTCGGTATGCATAATATATTTCCTATAGATATTCATGTCAAAGCAAACCAAAAAACTTGAAATAATGATTAGAGTATTTTTTTAGCGGCTAATCTTTTCCTGCAAAGGCCAAATCCAATTTTAATGTATCATCCAAGTAAGAAATGATAAAGTTTAAATTAAACCCATCTTTTGCTAAGTCAGCAACTACACCATCACAGCCTAGGTTGGCTAGCCTATCCGTGAGCCTATTTCCTTCTCTATATGTGTGTGACAAATGAACTTCCTCAAAAGAGTCTAATATATTCCACACTTGAGTGAGAACATAATGAATGTGACAATTAAAGGAGCTCCTGCACTTACAAGCATTAATAATAATAGAGGAATCCCCCTCAACATGAGTTTTAGTGTAGCCCATTTGTTTGGCTAGAATCAACCCTTGAAGTAAAGCCTAAAATTAAGCCAAATTGTTAGTACCTGGAGGCAATGTAGATGATTTGTAGGCTCTTAATCTCCCTTTATCATCCCTAATGCAAGATCCAGCACCTAAAATACCTGGGTTCCCTTGAGAAGAGCCATCAAAATTAATTTTAATAAAGTTACTTTGAGGAGGTTGCCAGATGATAGAGGCCCTGTCAATTTTGATTTTATCGTCTGATGATGGCAAAGTAGAAGTAGGAAAAATAACCTATTTCCATTCCTTAATAATGTTTTCATCCCATGAAGTGAATAATGAACGAGCATGCTTCTGCACAAAGGAAATAACCAATTTTGAAATTATTGATTCTAAATTTTCAAGAAAGGATTTAATAGAAGATGATTGATTCCTGGAGATTCTTTTGTTCCTTTCCTACCATACTAACCATAGGACTATTGCTGGAATTACCCACCAAATGCAAGAGACAAAGGAGGATCTAAACAAAATTGGCCATGATTGAAATAAGTCCTAGGGGGAGATTGGGAGGGGCATAGAGAGACTATTTTTTCAAGATGAAACAACAACATTGAAAGGAAAAAGAACATTGGAGAAATAAATGATCAACATCCTCATTGGCTTGGCCACATAAAACACATAAAAAAGGCTAAGCAATCTGTAGTTTATGCAGTTTGTCACTAGTAAGAATTTTTTTTTGAAGGGCCAACCATGAGAAGCATCTTGCCTTTGGTAAAATTATATTGTTCCAGCAAAAGAAGAAAGGCCTTTGTTTAATTTTTTGAGCCCCCTTTTGTTGTAGAACTTTATAACCAAGCTTAACTAAATAAGCACCATCTTTAGAGGGAGCCCAAATCACTTTATCTTCCTTATTAGATAAAAAATTACTCGATGAGCTAAAGATTCAAGGACTAATCCCAAAGCATTATTATCATCAATTATTTTAGAGAAATCTTTCCAAATTACCTTCCCTGAGTAAATTTCAACTGCAACTACATAATCAATAAGTTTATCTCCCCACTTTTGGATGGCAGATGAAATTACACCTTGTAAAATTTGCAGTTGGGATAATGGAGTATACCCATTCTAGGAATCATTCCAGAAAAGGATTGATTCACCATTATTCACTTGCTAGGGGAAATAGGATGAGATCACTTCTCTAAATAGCATCAAGAAGTCCCACATAGAAAAACCTTTGAGGGGATTAGAAATTGTAAATATTCTATTGGGATGAGAAGAGTCAAGGTATTTCACTTGCATAATTTGACACCATTTTGTGTTAGGTTTAGCATACATTTTATAGACCAGCTTGCCTCCAAAAGCCAAGTTTAGTTTAGAGAAATCATGTAGGCCTACCCCTCCTAAGACCTTATCATTCGACATGTTGGTTAGGGAAGTAAGAGAAATCTTGTTTCCTTGAGATAAGTTACCTTTCCAAAGAAATTCTCTAATAATTTTCTCTATCTCAGTTATAACAGATTTAGGAGCCTTGAGCACATAGATGTAATAATTAGGGATTGTAGTTAGGATAGTTTTAATGAGGAGTATTCTATCTGAGAGAGAGAGAGCCATCTAACTTTCTAGGCTGCAATTTTGTCTTTAATTCTATCTATGACACTTTTCCAGTAAGAAGACATATTAGCTCCCATGAAGAAAGAGATGCCTAAATAGGTGCAGGGAAGTTCCCTAGTCTTGAAACCAAAGATTTTAGTAATCCATTTTCTAACACCCGGCCTTGTATTAAATATGAATATTTTGGATTTGTGTGCATTAATCCTCCTATTTGAAACTAGCAAATAAGCTTCCAAAGAATGTTTCATGTGCTTAGCTTCAGAGATAGATGATTTACCATAGAGAAGGGTGTCATCTACAAATAAAGTATGGGTGATAGCAATGTTAATTATTGGAATTACAATCCAGTGCCAATTTCTACTATCATTCTTAGAACTGGTCAATCTGCTAAGGGATTTAGCCATGATTATAAATAAAAAAGGGGATAAAGGATCCCCTTTTCTAAGGCTTTGAGTCCCGGAAAAAAACCCCAATGGGGACCCATTGATGATGACTGAAAAAGTTTCTCCTGACACACATGCCTTGATCCTTTTACACTATTTCTTTGAGAAATCGAATTTGTGAAGAACTTTTAAGAGGAAATTCCAATCCACCTTATCATATGATTTCATCATGTCAAGTTTAATATAAAGGAAGGCAATTGAGACGAATGAATTGAGTGCAGGACTTCATGAACAACTAGAGCACCTTCAGAAGTTTCCCTTCCAAGGACAAAACCTCCTTGTTCAAGACATATTATTTTTGGAATTAGATAGAGCAATCTGAGATAGATGGCCTTAGTGACAATTTTATAGATAGTGTTGCATAGGGAAATAGGCATGGATTCTGCAAAAGTTTTTGGGTCCTTAACTTTGGGAATGATTACAATATTTGTGATATTGAACATTTTTAAAATTGAAGAGGTTCTTCTTGATTCTTCTTGAATAGCCACCAGGTCAACACAAATTACATCCTGACATTTTTGGAGAAAAAGGACCGTGAATCCATCAGGCCCTGGTGCTTTGTCTAGAGATAGTGAAAAAAATACCTTATGCACTTCTTCTAAAGTGAAAGATTTCATAAGAATATCATTATCTTGTTGTGATACTAAAGAAGGGATGGGGGCTAAGACTTCTTGATCATTAACATTGGCATTATTAGTATTTGCAAAGGGAAGAGGAGCTAATAAGGACTTGAAAAAAGTAACTCCTTCATCCCGAATCTCCTTCGCATTAGTGAGGACTTTACCTATCTTAGCATCATAATTGAAAAAATAGTGGCTACTGCTCTTTTTGCTTTTGCAGATGAATGAAATGTTCTTGTGTTCCTATCCCCTTATTTCAACCATAATTCCCTAGATTTTTGTCTCCAATAGATTTCTTCTCTTTTGCTAAGTTCTTCCCATTTGGATTGTAATTCTCTTTGCTTATCATAAGTGGAAGCATCCATACCATACAAACTGATATGTTGATGAATATCATTAAGTTCTTTAGTAACTTATTCTTTTTCGAGTAAAATATTTTTGAATGAGAGCACATTCCAAAGTTTAATTTGTGCTTTAACAAACTGCATTTTCTTAAAAAAATGATACATCCTAGATCCAATGAAACGTGGAGCACTCACACACCATTTTCTCAATAGAGGGAGGAAATGTGGATGTCTAAACCACATTCTCTCAAACTTGAAAGTTGGACGATGAGAGGGTATTTGAGAGGTTGAAGAAATGGAGAATGAAATAGCAAAGTGATCTGAGCAAATAAGAGGTAAAATGTTCGTTTCAATTTTAAAAAAATTTAAGCAACATATTTTGAGAAATAAGAAATCTATCTAATCTCTCAGCAATTTGTGAAAAATCTCTTCTCTTATTTGTCCAAGTAAAGAGGCCTTTCTGAGGGACTATATCTTGTAAGGCATTGTCAGAAATGAAACTTACAAAGTCATCAATGGTTTTTTGTGGAGGGATAATACCTCCTAATTTCTCTTGAGTAGAGGCAATGACATTAAAAATCCCCACCCAAAATAAAATTATGATCAAGGGATTGTTGAATAACCTTTGATAAAGAGTCCCAAAGCTTCTTTTTCTCATGGGTCTGTGTAGGACCATAAACATTAAAGATTTTGAAAGAGAGATCAAAACACTGAACATTTATCATTTGCCAATTATTGTTTTCACCGATAATCTCTACAGCTAAATTCTTTGGATTTCATAAGACTAATAGACCTCTGGATGCCCCTATAGCTGCAACATGAGAAGCTTTTCAATTAGACCATTTACAAACCGTAGATTGAAAAGTATTTAAAGATAATTTTTTCTCCTATAAAAGTATAATATCTGCACCTGAAGAGTCAAGCTGGAGCTTGATTCGATTTCTTTTGTCAGAGGCATTAATGCCTCTGACATTCCAAGAGATGGTCTTCAATGTTGTTGAGGGGAGCGACATGCTCTCCTCAGCCTTTTTGTAACTGAAAAATTTCCCATCTAAGGTGGATTGTATTCCAGCCTCAATCACTTCTTTAAGTTTAGCTGCATTTATTTTTCTCCCTCTAAGATTTGGAGAATACTTTACATGATCCTAAAGAGATGGAGACTAGAAGATGGATAGGGATTGTGAGAAATCAAAGGATGATTCAAGATGTTTCAGAGCACCTAGATCCTGATTATTGGAATTCTTGTCCTCTTGAAGATTAGATGCAAATGGTGGTTGACAATAGGAATGATGCACATTATCATCTTCATCATGATCAGATAAATCAGAAGATTGTGGTCCCTTTATAACAAATGGAAAGTCATTAACAATATCAAAATCAGGGGACATATCATTATTCTGATGAAACTCCATTTCAACTTGTGTGTCACAATAATTTCTTAGAATTTCATTAAGATGGTGGACTTCAAGTACATCTTCTTCTTGCAAAATCTCATCAGCAGTTTCATCAAAAAGTTGGGATCCTACAGATTGAAGAAAATCATCAGCCATTAACTCTAGATCATTTGAAGGATTTTGGGGGGTTGGGTGTTGGTACCATTTAAGGTAGGAATATTTCTTGTGGTGGTCTGAATGAATATTGTTCAAAATATGGATTGGTACCTTGTTATAAACAACCTCATAAACAACATTTTTCAAAGAAAGACATTCTCTCATTTTTAGGACTCAAGAAGGTTGGCATGTGAAAATTTCCCTCTTTTAACATTAGGAAAATTTCCTTAGTTATACTAAACTTGGGAAATTTCTAATCAGAGATCTCAGGGGGAGATAAATACTAGATAGATTGATTCATCTGAGATGCATTTACAAAGGAAACAAAGAATTCCACCAATGACTTGAGAAAGAGAAGGAAAGAGTGTTCTGATTTATAATTGGAAAACCCTTGATAGTCACCCATATGTGAATTAAATTCGTTATGTTTCCAACAATTTTGAAGAGCACATGTTGAAGGGTCAGAAGAATGATCCTCATACACCTTAATCTTTGAATAAGATGGACCTTAACATTGAAAGTTAAAATGACCCAAAAAATCTGATTGATAGTCAACAACCATCGAATCTTGTAGAGACATTATTTGCTCCCAACAACAATATTTCAAAGCAATAGAGATTGAAGTTGGAAAAGCCTTGGAGAGATCCAACAGTAAACACACTCAAGTAGGGAGATGGGTCATCTCAATAGGTATAAAATCATGCTTTACAAAAATACCAATCTGATTTGAAAAGAGTTCAATTAATTCTAGATCTCTGTATTCTAAAGGGAGGGCAGGAAAAGAAACCCAGAAAGGGGCAAACTTGTATATGTTTGAATCTACTTTGAAATTAGGAATCCATGGAATAGTAAATAAACTAAATCCCTTGCATAACCAACCTTTAAATCGATGGATCTTATCTCTATTTTCTTTTGACTCGAAAACTACAATGAAGAAATCAGAACCATTATCAGTATAAAAATCCTCTTTAACTCCTACTCAATATTTTTTACTCCAATCTTTTAATTGAGAGGGTTATGGAGAGGACTTCCAAAACTTACCAATAAGAGATCATTCTTTAAGATGGGAGACTTGCGGAAATAGTTTATGTTCAGGGAGCATGATCGAGCAACCTTTTGCCTGACATTTTTTGCCTTGAAAGCATCTTTCTTGTGAGGCATCTCATTACCATGTAGCTTCTTCCTCCAAACTTTGAATGAATCTTGAGGCACCCTCTTGAAGCCCTCAAAATATGGCTTCCACATAGTTTTAGCATGATTTGGATTAAAGAGTGGTCTAGGGTTAGAAGAAGATACCTGAAGTTTATCATCATCATGCAGAGGGATATTATTTGGAAAATTCAAAAAGATAGGTTTATGTAGAGGAATAGAGTTAGGCCAGGAGGGAATTGGGTTTTTTAGAGGGATGTAGTTAGGCCATGAAAGAGGAGACTGAGGAGGACCTTTCAGAGGAAAACCATTAGGGTTTCTGTATTTTAAATCCGACTCTACCCTAGATCGCAGATTTTCTAAGAAATAGGGGGCCACTCCTCCTCGCATATGTCAAAAACCGGTTGTTTTTCCTTAGACAACTGCTTATAAGGGAGAAAGTGATTTGATGACAGATGGTGCAGACCTCTTTCTCCACCTTCCCCTTGTCCATAAACTTTTGGTGATGAGTGATTTTCATGATGGCCTCTAAAACCTCCACCTGCTCCTTGTCAAGAACTGCTCCATTCTCTGCCACTGTACTAAGTCCATGCTTGGGACAAAGTTTGATCTAAAATTATTAATATTATTTTGATTTTTAGACATAAAAGCATGTTCACTACTTTTAAGAGTACCTAATTGAATTAATTTAGCTTCATCTTGACGTAATAAATTACAAAAAATATCATAAGTTAATTGAGTAGCTAAACTAGGAATAGCAAGTTGAGCATGAATATTAGTAATAAATTGTTGAAATTGACGAGAAAGACATTTTTTTAAGAATAAGATGAATTAAACGTAAATCAGCTAGTGTAACTCCCTAACCAATTAATTGACTATTAATAGAATCAAACTTTAATAAGAATTCATCCATGGTGTTAAAATTTGTATCCCTGAGATCTTTGAGTTGGTCTTGAAGCTAAATTTTTTGAGATTCATTTGAGCTATTATAAGTTGTTTTTAAAATTTCCCATGGTTCATATGATTTTGTACAATTTCCAATAAGAACATACAATTCAAGAACCATCGAAATACCAGTTAAACCAAGTGCTTCCTCATTTTGAGCCTTCAACCTATCTTGGTCGGCTTGAGGAGCAGTTGTAGCGGGCTCTGAAGTTTTATCAGTAGAAACATCCAAAAGGTGTTTGATGCAAAAAATAAAAGAAATATGTGTTTTACTGTTATTTAATTTAATTTCAGGAATTAATGTAGACATGATAACAAAATAAATGTTACCAAATAAATCGTTAGATTTTTTTTAAAAAAAATTATCCCCTTTGATTTAAAGAATAATCTTTTTGATTAAAATTGAACCAAATTTTAAAAACTTATTATTAAAACCTTTATATTTTAAATCTTTAATAATAAAATTATAGATAAAAAAACTTTAGATTTAGAAATAAAATTTTATATGAAAAAAAATTTAAATTTATTAAAAAACTTTGAAAATTGATATTAAAAACTTGAAAAGCTTAAATGAAATTTAAACAAAGCTTATTTGGTTAGAAAAATTTTAATAATAAAAGAAAAAGATTTATTTCAAAACTTTATTAAAAAACTTTAGAACTTCATTTTATTTGAAGAAACTAAGCTTTGAAGTAAAGTAAACGTTACTTTGAAACTTATATGAAACTTATATTTAAAAAGGTTCTTAGTAAAATGAATGTTCTAAAGTTTTTAAAAAAATTTAAAACTTGAAGAAACGTGAGTGAAACGGAAAAGAGGATATATCCAGACAAAGAAAAATGTCAAAACCTAAGAGCAGGGAGAGACAAAATGAGAGGAAAACAGTCTGCAAAAAGAGGCGACTTTACAAATATAATGTTACTGATGACAAACTTAGTAACTGACGAACATAGCAAAGATATTATTGTGAAAGTTATTGTAACTAATAGTGTGAAAACTATGAAACACAAATGTAAACGTGAAAGAGAAAAAAAAACTTGCAACTAATTTTAAAAAGATTTGTACCAAAAGCAAAGTCGATAGAGAGGGAGGTGCCTATCAGGCTTCTATTGCAAGCAGGAAGACTCGATGAAAGCTTGGTGTCTGAGGGTTGATGAATATCCTAATATTGTGCAGAAATAATACGAGTTACAGAGACTTGAGCACAATAGACATTAACAATGCAAACAAGCAATATACAGAGGCAGAAATGTAATGGATTGGTAAAATGTTAAAGCAAAATGGTAAAAACAGGTGAGCAAAGAAGGGCGAAAAGGCAGAATGGTAGCAACCTTCTACCTCACAAATTTTAGTAATTAGCTATGCTACAGCTGCACTAAAAAATTAACAAAATACATAGCCTAGCATAAAATACACAAATTTATGTCTTTTATAAGTTAGAACCTGTAGAAAATGCTAGCCTCTAAAAGTTTTGAAAATACACAGAAATTAAATGAAGTAGCAATATGAAAAAAAAAATTATCCAAAAATATGCAGCTGATATGTTAAAACCTGCAAGCAAATCAGCGAAGCAACTGAATAATGGAAAATGTTTTGGCGGCAAGCCTTCCAAAACTAATGAATATAAATTATAGAATGCAGCAAAAGAGGTTAGAAATGGAGTTTTGGTGGCAAGCCTTCCAAAACCACAACTTTAAACTAGGAAGAAGAAAATTTGGCGACAAGCCTTCCAAAGCCACAACTTTAAACCAGAAAGAAGAAACTCTGGTGGCAAGCCTTCCAAAGCTTATTTAAAAAAAAAAACTAGAATCTAAGAAGATTAAACCACCATGCAAACTTGTTAACAAGTTTGAAAAAAAAAATTAAAATTGAAACCAAAACGTACACAATAGGAAATATTAGAAAAAGAACTTATTCTCCTCTCAAGAATGTCTCCAAGAAGGTGAACTCCATAGAAAGGTAACCTTCATCAATCTCAACTTGAAACAAGGATGAGAAACCTGCTCTGATACCATGAAAGGAAATGCAAGAGCAAGGAAAGAAAAACAAAATCCAAGTTTATTGATGAAGTAAATATTACCAAGAGAAATGTAGAAACTTTGGAGCAATCACCCAAATGTGAAGGAGGCACAAGAACTTTTGAAAGGGGAAAAGAAAAGAAAAACCCCTTGTGTTATTATGAATGAGGCAATGCCTAATGTGTGTGTGTGTGTGTGTGTGTGTGTGTGTGTGTGAGAGAGAGAGAGAGAGCAAGAATCTCTTTATAATAATGTCATTAAGAAGAAATGAAAGAGGAAACATCTCTTAAATAGAGATGACGAGAGGAGTTACAAGGTAACTCCCAAATCTATGAATTCCACCATTCATAAAATGTGTGTCATGTGTTCACATCCTTTTAAGGAAGAAATCTAATATTCCTTAATAAATGAAAATAAAAGAAATGACTTGTCCCCACACATGTACTAGAGGATAAATTAAATGTAGGGATTCCAAAGGAATATCCTAAACTAAATACAAATAAACCTAAGCCAAGTAAAGATTAAATATTCTAACACACTAACACAAATATTTTATTTTTTTAATTGGCCCCACCTCTTCTATTAATTAAATAAATATTTATTTAATTAATTCGTTAACTTTTTCCTCCCATTATAAGCATCATTAATCTCTTCATTTACCATTAACCACCTCTCTAGAGTATTTTCCGATTTCCTATACCTACCCTCTAATCTGAGTCGACCATTTATCCTTCCACCTCTTAATCCTAGCCCTCCATTTCTAAGGTGCTCTCTATAAAAGATGTCTCTTCCTCTCTCCTTCAATATGAAGAAAGTGATCAAGTACCCAAACTCATCGCATACTCAACCACTATCCATTTACTATTGAGCTCTTGTGCGCATATATAAAATCTGAGAGAAACTACATCAAGAAAGTTCAATGGAGATAGGAGGAAAATGAAGACAAGAACTTGGAGCAAGTGAATGGTATATAGCATATCTTTATATGATAGTTTACATGATCTTAGGTTATTCATTGGTTCTATGTTGGATTATATTGTAGGACTAGGGTTTTAGTGGTTGATTCTCTTAGGTTTTACAATAATTTCAGTTTCCAAATCTATCATAAACATTTTGGCATGCTTGATGGGACCCTAGTCCCTTATTTCTAATATTTTATTATTGTTTAAGTGTTTTCAAACTTTTAGGTCCGTATTTTGTGACGATTTTGGGACAATGTCATGTTTTTTGGCAGTTTTTAGTCATGTTTTATGTTTTGTATCAAAAAATCGATTTTTTGACACATTTTTGTAGGTTCCTTTCATATTTTTGTAGGTTCCTAATGCATTTTTTGTAGGGTTCTAACTTTTTTTTGCAGGTTTTTGTTGCATCTATGATTTTGCAAATTTCTATATTTTTTCAATATATGTGTTTATCATGTTATTATTAGTTTGTAATACATATATGCTTCATTATGATGCATTCAGAGGCTGCTAGGGTTTCTTGTTTTTGGATAGTGTCTGATTTTTGCCACATTTCCAGTCTGCTTAGACACATTTTTGTCACTTTCCAATGCATTACAAATATTATGGTGTGTTTTGGTTTCATTAGGGTTTTAATTTTTTTTTGCATTCTAGCTTTCTGATATTTTTTATTTAGTCCAATTTGTTGAATTTTGTTGCGCATAGGGTTTTTGGATTACTACATTTTTGTTAAGTCCTAAAGCATGTTTGGTTTGTTATATTGCATCTATGTTTTCTATAGGTTTCTAGAGGCTTGAGGCATCCAAATCCATTTGTAGAAGGCCCCTTGTTATTTGTTGTTGTAATCCTTGTGGTTGCAAGTTGGGGTAAATTAAAGACTACTATTCCATTTGTGGTTGCAGAGGTAACATTGGAGTGTGTTGCATTTTCATAGATTAAAAAACACTTTGAATTGGTGCACATAAAAAGAATCTTGTTTGAAGTTTTTGGTGCACATGTACACTATATGTTGAACCCTAGGGTGTTTAATGAAAGTATCATCTCTCATCACCTTCACAAATCTTGGGTGTAAGAGAAATCATTAAGAATCTCTTTTTCTTTTTTAAAAGGGTCTGCCTTGGAAACAAGGGGATAACATTAAGCAGATTTTCCCTTCAGGCCACTATGTAAATTAGTTGAGATGAAAGTCAAGACCAAACCGACATTAGCCTTTGTCGTATAGTATCGATTGAAATGAGACCCCATACCACACATTTATGTGAGGTATTATACACTCCAAGTAGGTTGATATAAGCCTTAAGTGCCCTTTTGGATGCTCGCAAGGTGTTTGTCCCCCCAATTATGACTAGAAACCTTCTTAGTGGCCTACCCTTATTTTGACTGAACATTGCAATAGTTTCAGCGCAAGGATGTAGCTAGTTTTTTCCCCAAAACACTCACCATATGGATCCCTTGAGATGAGATAGAAAACCCTGTCTTAGCATAAGCTACTTGTAGCTTTCTCAGTAGAGGGTGATTGGGCCATCCTTCCAGTCTTGGAGGCCCCTACCTATCCTCTCTTTTAAAGAAAAGAGTGGGGTGAACTCACAATGTTGGTTCCCACTCTTTGGTACATCATGATTTTTGTTGAAATCATACATTTTTTAGAAAATATAATGATTTAAGCTTTAAGAGGTCCCATTTGAAGTAATTAATTGAAGGGAGCTAGATCAAAGGCTGTTAAATCAAAATTTCTTGGATAGAACCTCTCTACTTCTAAAGCATACTTGCAATGGAGTGTCCTTTGCATCTATCAAATGCTTATAAAAAACCAATTTTACATTAGCTTTTGGGGGGTCAAATGAATTCATTTAGAAGTTTTCTTTTTTTTTGAGTATTTAGTCCTTATTATAAGATTTCCAAATAGTATAACTTTTAATATATTTTTATTTATTTCTTATGAATGTAGGTTTTTCACCAAAGATGAACTTCTTTGTTCAATGCATTGGGAAAACTAGTAAACTAATTCAATTTTTTTTTGAAAAATATCTATGCACTAGGTATTGTTGTCTTCTTTCTAACAAAAAACATAAAATTGAATTTTGATATATATAGAACAAGTTATGTGTTCAAACGTACACCTATACCTAAATTATAATTAGTCAGACTTCAAAACTTACTAAAATGAAAAATATTCAACATACAACTATAAAACTAACTGCATGCCCTAGGTATTGATGTTACAAACCAAAATTCAAAATAATTAAGTTTTTATCATTTATAAAATAAAAAATATGTGTTTTGGGATGCACGCCACTCTTAAAAAATGTTGTTTGCTACAAAAAATTGCTTTTTGAGGTAGGGAAAAATCAATAAAATTTTAATAAAAAAAAAATTGAAAAAAATATATTTAGAATCTACAAACAAGATGTTACAAATCACTAGTCTACATCATCTTCAAATTCTTAACGGTATAAAAGTTATAGGTGTTGGAAAGTGAAGGTTTTTTTCAAAATGTTCATCTAAGTGTCAAAGCTAGTCAAAAAATGGGAATAAGTATTGTGAGTTCACCCAGTGTATACACCCATTTTAGGTGTCACTACATTTGCATCGACAAAGATTCCAAGTTGTAAGCTGAGGTTATTGCCATGAGACCTTAACCTTAGGGATAATAAGTGTTTGAAGTGTCTTCGATTATGTTTAGACCTATGGAAATTGGGTTGCTTTTGGACTATTGAACATACACATTGTGCTCAAACTTTGGACAAAACACCTATAGACATTGTGTCTTCTTGTTTGTTGTGTTTTATTTCCACAAAACATCAAACATTTAGATCTGGTCACACATTGAAACATCGAGAAATTTAGATAGATTGAGATAAAACTTTATTTTCACCAGAAATGTGTGTATGACACTTTTTGGTACGTATATGAGCATTATGGTCATGTTTGTGTTCATTTTCAACATGTTTTTGAGACTCCTTTTTGTGTATATGAAACATGTTGATGCATATATGTACAATATAATTGCATATTTGGACAAGTTTTGACCAACATTTGCAATAGTAAGAATGTGTATCTGGACTTTGTTATCTCATATGAGAGACATTTTGATGTGTCTATAGATTTCTTACTATATCTATGGGCATAGATATTTGAAGAGCTTCTAAGGTTTGTTCCTTAGGACCCCCTATCATTCAACCATCAATTTCTCATTGCTCCCCTTCCATTTTCATACATTTTCAAACCTCCATTTAAACATTATCAACATATTCCAAAAATAGTCAAAGAATTGTTTTGTTATCCCAACATATCTTACAACACATTTTAGACATCAATAGGTGGTTCCTACATCAAATTTATTATCTTGGCTACCATTTTAGTATCTTGATTTAGGTTCAGCTTACCTATTGAAATTTATCATCTCCTAGGAATCCACATCTTTCTTAGGTTATCATATCAACTTGGAGCAACATCTTAGGATATTGCAAGACAACTTTAGATTCTTCTCCATTACCATCATTATCTTAGCTTCCATTATCAAACCTTTCTATTTTCTTTCCATCTCATCCTAGTCAAATTGATGTTGGAGCACCAAAGTAGTTCAAACAGGCATTTGGATTTGATCCCAGTGAGACATCGATCCTGGTATTAGTTCGGTATTGGTATGTTCTTACCAGTTGGTTTTGCAGTATATGGAGCGAAGATGAATTGGGTTGCAGGTGGTTCCCATAACTTCTGGATCGTTGAGCAATGTTGTTTTGGGCCTTTCTCAATATTTTTGGAGGACCGTGTGAAGCTTTATATGCATTTGAAGATGTTCTTGATGATTTGGGTCAACATGTTATCGTTTACACATTTCATCATGAACCGGTTGGTTTTTGGCCGACTTGATTGACTTGTTATTGCTTGCGGATGGTATAAAGGGAAAGTTTAGAGATTCATTTTGGAGGAAAAAGATTGAAGGAAGAAGCGATCGAGTGAAGATGTAGTTTCTGGAGAGATTCTAGTTCGGGGGGACTAAAGTCCGGAGGGACTGAGGTCCAGATCAATGCAGAACAGTGCAGACTATTACCGGAGGCCTATTTATTGAGTAGAAGATCTGCGTATCTTAGATTTTTGTTGTATGTATTGTTTTGTAATCCTTGGTTGTAGTCTAGCATGTGTAGACATTGAAGGCTTATGTAATTCTTTAAATGGTTATAATGATGGATTTATCTATTATCAGCTATATCTTGTGTTGCTTCTACCAGTTAGGGTTTCTTACCGATTATATCTTGTAATCTGTTACCAGTTGTCGGTATCTTGCTTGGTGTTTTCTGTTATAGACTGTAAGGCGGGGATGTCCTTCATTGGATCAGAACCTAACTTGACTACATCAAGTGGTATCAAAGCTAGTTTATGAACCTGTTGATCGAAGAAGACCTGGCTATGTACCGGTTGGTTGGAAAGGAAGTTGAGGCAGCTTATAGACTTGTTCATATCGCGAACGTGAGGCAGTGCAAGGCTTGCAAGAAGACCAAGCTTGAGATTGAGGTAGTTAGTGGGTGAAGACTTGAACAGATCGGCGAACTGAGGTAGGTCGCAGGGTGGACCAGTAGATCACCTTGGAGAGGCAACTGAAACTTGTAGTCAGACCATCAAACCACTAAGGCAGTTGCAAGTACCTATTGACAGATTGTCGAACCAGATCAAGTAATGGGACTCATTTTTCAATTAACCCCAAGAATCTGATGTAGGAGCACGGGAGTAGTTCAAACCGACATTTGGATTTGATCCTAGTGAGACATCAATCCCGATATTGGCTCGGTATTGGTATGTTCTTACCAGTTGGTTTTGCAGTGTATGGAGCGAAGATGAATTGGGTTGCAGGTGGTTCCCGTAAATTGTGAATCACTGAGCAATGTTGTTTTGGGCCTTTCTCAATGTTTCTGGAGGACCTTGTAAATTTTTATGTATTTCAAGATGTTCTTGATGATTTGGGCTGACATGTTATCATTTACACGTTTCATCATGAACCGATTGGTCTTTGGCCAGATTGATCGAGTTGTTATTGCTTGCGGATGGTATAAAGGGAAATTTTAGAGATTCATTTTGGAGGATAGAGATTAGAGGAAGAAACAATCAAGAGAAAATGTAGTTTTCAGAGAGATTCTGGTCCGAGGAGACTGAAGTCCTGAGGG
Organism: Cryptomeria japonica; assembly: GCF_030272615.1. Taxonomy (NCBI): domain Eukaryota; kingdom Viridiplantae; phylum Streptophyta; class Pinopsida; order Cupressales; family Cupressaceae; genus Cryptomeria; species Cryptomeria japonica. The sequence continues at coordinate 858,529,238 of NC_081414.1, read as the reverse complement.
ACTGAGGTTTGAATCAATGCAGAATAATGTAGACTGTTACCAGAGGCCTATTTGTCGAGCAGAAGATCTATGGATCTTAGATTTGTGTTGTATGGATTTTTTTGTAATCTTGGGCCACGGCCCAACATGTGTATCCTCTAAAGGCTTATCTAATTCTTTAAATGGTTGTAATGATGGATTTATCCATTACTGGTTATATCTTTTGTTGCTTCTACTGGTTAGGGTTGCTTACCGGTTATATCTTGTAATCTATTACCAGTTGCTGGTATCTTGCTTGGTGTTTTATGTTATAGGTTGCAAGGTGGGGATGTCCCTCATTGGATCTCCCTACCTTGACTACATCACAAATATTTTCATGGTTGAAACCTAATCCCAAAGATCTAGAAAACAAGTCCAAGAATTTCAAAGATCTCAAAACATAGATGTGAGTATGATGAAGGATTTTACAATTCATGACCTTTGGTAATTAGGACAATACATAAGAATTTGATGACAAGTCCTTTGCAACTACAAAACTTCAAGATCACATGTTTTATGCTAGATTCAATAGATTATTTGAGGTAGTTTTGAAAAGAGATCCCCAACAATATTTATACATGTTGCTTGAAGATGGAGCAAGACTACCTCATGATTATGATGTTTCACAAATTTTGGAAAATGATCCAAATCACCTTAATGGTAACAATGGTGGATGTGGAAATGAGCATATTCTCATGCCTGGGTCACCTTTGTCCCTTTTGCAAAAACCTAATATGACCAATAGACATACTCATTTGACCTATACTCGAAAAAATCATGAAAAACCTTGTATTAATACATTTCATGGTCAAAGGAACACTCACGCAATGTGGTCATGATGCTTACACTTGTCCAAGGTGTAATGCACCACATCAAAATCACCTTCCAGGTGATACATATAACAATTATGCACCTCCTCCCCCTAGCTAAAGATACATATGATCAATATCATCCTTATATACATTATGTTCCTCCTCCTCCTGGTGGCTCAACCAAAGGGATACCTCAAAGGAATAGAGTACCACCTAGTGGTCATTTACAACAATAGGTTAAATAATTCAACAAATGACTAGTATGTGAACTCCAACTAAGAATTGCACTGTTTAGGAAATTTGCCCCACGAGGGGTTCACTTAGTGAACCTAGGTTTTAGCACATGTGTTTATGGCATACTAAAGAATCCCCTATTTTCAAAAAATATTGCCCTAAACTCTTTTTTTGTCACCCCTTCCCAATACACAACTCGAATTAAAAGCCCCGTTATTTTCATCAAATATTGTATTTTTTCATAGCCGGAATTAAAAAACCCCCTATTTTCATCGATAGGCAATATATTGCACCCTCACTTTTGGGATATTAAACCCCCAAATATGAATGCACGTGATATAATATTTACTATCCAGTGAAGCCCCTATGATTTGCCCTTATCCTTTTGATAAGAGCATACCTATGCTACATTTTCCTCCACATTTTATGGTTCTTAAATTTGACAAGTATTAAGGAAAAGGATATCCTAAGGCATGCATTAGAGAATTTTTCATGGCTTACATAGAGTTGGCTCAAGAGGACTCTTACCTAATACATTTATTTCTACAAATTTTAGGTGGATGAGCCATGGAATGGTTTTCACAGTTACTTTCTAGGATTAAGTCATAGGGCAAGTTGGCAAAAGCATTTATCCAACACTTTTCATACAACATTGAATGTGAGGTTTCTATGACAACCTTGTGTAATACCAAACAACTAAATGGGGAATCCTTTGCGTAATTTTTACAATGATGGAGAAGTTTAGCTAGTCGATGCAATAAAATCAAATAATTTGTAATTACAAAATGGAAAGTTGAATGATACCAAATTATTCAATTTAAAAAGTAATATAATTCAATCTCTCCTACACCTATTTCTTTTGCTACAAAAAAAATCAAATCTTGATATGTTCCATGATTTAGTCATGAACTTAACATATTAAAGTCTTTAAAATAAATAATACATAGCAATTTGAAAACAATGATTATCTTCCATCGACATTGCTATGTTCTAAAATAATATTGATCCCAAAAGACACATAAAATAATACATGAATGAGTTATATTTGAGGATACAAAAATGGGATGAAAAAAGCTTAATGAGGTAATGATCCAAAACTTGCAACTTTAAAATTATAGAGTTAAAAATCCAATTATCTCCAATCCAATAATAACATAACAGAAACTTGTATAATCACTTGTACAATGAACAAGGACCATACCACCTATTTTTCTGAGTGAAAAGGCCACCACTTAGCGTAACATCCAAAACATTAAGAAATGACACATTTTCTCAAAACAAGGCTAAAGAAGGGTTTATCTTGTTGGATAAATAGTAAAATGAATATCAAATCTATAATATTCCACAAATAAATATGCACATGAATATGTCAAAGAAATATCATACAACTAAATCACTTGAGAATACATAATGAATTCTCCTATACATGAAGGAAGATATAAGTAGGTTTTTAACTAACTGTAATATGGTGAAATAGGTATTCACAAGTTTAACTATGTAAACAAGGAATGAGAATATATCATGACATGATTAAATTAAAAGGAGATGAAATCAATAGATTCACCTCCAAAAGGATGAATGCTAATTGATTCTCGATGGTCTCTTTGTTTGAGTTAAAATGGATATTGCAAAAGTGTAAAGTGTGTTGGCATTGCATGAAGATTGCATTGAAGAAGTATATTAGGAAGTGTTGTCATTGGTGTCAATAGCAACCAATAATGAAGCAGTAAAAGCAACCGGTAATGAAGCAGTGAAGATTAACCGATAACCCTATCCAGTTGAGAAGCAAAACCCTAACCAATGAAGCTTGGAGATTGGTTGTGATGATTTATGATCGGATAATGATCAATGATGAAGATGACATGAAAGCATGTTGCACGTGATGAGTTTCTAGAAGGTTTTAGCACGTAAAGTTAATTGTTTATCTTGGGAATGATCAAATTCATAGTATGCAGTAACAAACATGTGATGTGTTACAAGATTCAAAGTGCGATGATCCAAGAGAGGTTGTAGATGCCTAGAAGAATGTAAAGTTTTATATTACCCTATGCAATGTAATCTAATGGTCAAGATTGAACTGATGTGTTTCTAATCTCTATGAGAATTTTAGTGTTTGTGTTCTATTACTGACCTAATGTATTTGGTTATAAGGTCGATGGATTGATTAAATGAGTCATTGGCAAATTTGATGGTGTTAAAGTGATTATTGTTGAGCTAGAAGGTGTGTTTGCAAATTGATGTGAAGGCAAATAGGAGTAGTAAAGGATCTAATTCAGGAAGGAAGTGTTATTTCTAGATCAGTCAAAGAACATGTTGTTCTCTAACCATTACAGTAGTTTGAAATCCCCTCACAAGGTAAGCTCTAACAAGCTTGTTGTTGAAATCCTCTAACCAGGTGATCCATTAACTTGGACTTGAAATCCTCCATTGAGGTTACCTTTAATAGGGTATTTGTAGTCAATCCCTTAACCAGGTACTCCTTAATTGGACCTGTTCCTTACAGAACATTCTTGTATAAGATTTTATCCAAGCTTGGCTCCTAATAGGGAAAACTTCAGAAGAATTCAAAGAATACTTGTGGGTCTTCATCCCCACCATGGTTTTTCCCATTTGGGTTTCCACGTGAAAAATTCACTGTGTCAAGTGGTGAATGATTTTATGGATGTTTTTTTGGTATGGTTGATATGAATGGTTGGTAAATCTACATAGATATATTTAAATGATTGGAAATGATCTGAAATATGATATTATTGGTATTAGTGAAGTGATTTAAGGTTTTGGTCAAATGATATTTAAGTTTTAGATCTATTACATTATATCACTGAAGTATTAGGTCAATCGGTAAGGTTTAACAGAGTAGCTGCAGATTTGTTAAAGTGACTAAACAGATAAACTTTTTGAGTTGATTCTAAATTGAAAATAAGTCTGGTGAAAATTCAGTTAATTTCCCAACTACTGATTCACCCCCCCCTCTCAGTAGTTGACTAGATCTTTATAGTTTCATCATATTATCAATTGGTATCAGAGCAATCCAAGTCCTCTTGATTATAAGCCCAATAGCTTGAGGAAAAGATCCCAGAGAAAATGATGAAGAGAGAGGGTCCCAAGTTCAATAGAGATAACTAAAGAATCTAGAGTGATAGGATGAATATTTACATAAAGAACTTAGGAAGTCAGTATTGGGATCATGTTGTTACTAAGTATAACTTACCTAGTGGAACTCTGACAAATGAGCAGAAGAAGGAGAAACAGGAGAACAACCAAGCATTGGAAGCCATCGTCAGTACCTTGTCAAATTCAGAATATGTTGATGTTCATGGATTGGAGAATGCACATGAAGTTTGGAAGAAACTAGAAGAAATCTATGGCGGTCATGAACATGTAAAGATAGCCAAGGAAGAGAGTCTCAAAGGAAAATTTGATGATGTGATAATGGTTGAAGGAAAAAACATTCAATAGTATGGTTAGAGAATCAAGGAGATAATTGGAGAAATCAAAAGTGTTGGAGGTACAGTGGATGATGCCACTATGGTTAGCAAGGTATTGAGAACCCTTTTACTGGTATATGCTATCAAAGTTGCAGACATTCAAGAACTCAAATCTATTGACTAGGCAAAGGTAACTCTTGACTCTATCATTGGTAAATTGACTACATTCGAATTAAATGGTTTTGATGGAAGTGTTCAGAGAGTCAAAATCTGCATTTAAAGCCTCGGTCTCAACCCCACCAGTAAGGAAAAGCAGAGAAGTAAGTTACAGACATGAATCTAGATCCCAGCTGAGAGGTAGATGATGAAGATAGCCTGATGGAACTTGAAGCATTGTTGGCCAAGCGGTTACCCAAAGGTACCGGTAAGTATAGAGGTAAATTACCACTAAAATGTTTTGCATGTAACTAGATAGGACATATTCCTACTAACTATCCTAATGGAGATAACAAGGAAAAATGAGAGAAATATAGGAAGTTTAAAGCAAAAGGAAAAATAAATTGTCTCATTGCAGTGGATGAAAGTATTACAGATGAAGAATCTGAGGTAGATACAATTGAGGATATTTTCTTTGTTGCTATAAAAGAAGACATATCATATTAGAAGGAACTGGTCTCTCACTTGGATAATTCAAATGACTGGATTATAAATAGTGGTTGTTCACACCACATGATTAGTGACCGGAGCAAGTTTCTAACATTGGATGAATTTGATGGAGGTGTTGTCAAATTTGGGAATAACTCTCCCTGCATGGTGAAAGGCAAAGGATCCATTTCCATGAATGGTAACAGTAGTCTAGATGATGTCTATTGGGTTGAAGGTCTGAAACACAACCTTTTGAGTGTTGCTCAACTCAATGACAAAGGTTACCTATTTGAATTCAAGAATGGAGTTTGCAAGATATTTGGAAGCAAAGGTGAACTGATTGCAACTGGCAAACAAACCAAAGGTAACCTATTTCACTTAAACTCTAAAGACAACAATTGTTTGATTGCAAAAGTAGAAGACAGTTGTCTTAAGCATCAAAGGTTTTGCCATGTGAAATTTGATAACATTATAAGAGTCAACAAGTCAAAATCAATAAGAGGATTGCCACAGTTGGACAAACTGGTGAATGCTTTGTGCAAGGAATGTCAGTTAGGGAAAATGACATCCTCAACCTGCAAGAGAAAATCTTTCTCAGATGAACATTTGCTAGATTTGGTTCATACTGACCTATGTGGACCAATGAAGACTAGGAGTATTCAAGGAGATCGGTACTTCATGATATTTACCAATGACTACTCAAGGATGATGTGGGTCACATTCTTGAAAGACAAGAGATAAGCATTCAACAAATTTAGAGCATTCAGAGCCTTGGTTGAGAATGAAAGTGGAAGGAAGCTAAAATATTTAAGAACTGATCAAGGTGGTGAATTTACTTTAGAGGAATTCACTAGATACTATGAAAACAATGGGATCAAGAGGCAGCTATCTTTACCAAGGACACCATAGCAGAATGGTATTGTAGAAAGGAACAACCGATTAGTGATTGAAGCTACTAGGACTATGTTAATCCAAGGAGGTGTAGCTAAGACATTTTGGAGAGAAGCTATCAGCATAGCTATTTATATTGGTCAAAAGAGGTAAGGACAAAACACCCTATGAATACTGGTATGGTAGATCACCGAATGTTAATTACTTCAAAAAATTTGGTAGCAAATGTTTTATTAAAAGAAGTGGTTATATTGGAAATTTTGATGCCAAAAGTGATGAAGGCATATTTCTTGGTTACTCCACCAAGAGAAAATCTTACAAGTGCTACAACAACCAGACTAAGAAGATCACTGAAAGTGTCAATGTCCGAATAGATGAATTTCCTAAAAAATATGAAGAAACCAACAAGAAGAAGAAAGAAGAAGAACCAAACACATTGTTTTTGGAACCAGAACCGGTAAAGCCTAAAGTTGGAGGACTGAACATAGAAGCCCCAGTTCAACCAGAACAGGAAGGTCCAACAGAAGATGAAGAAAGTGAAGAAGAAGAAGAAGAAGAAGAAGAAGAAGAAGAAGAAGAACTTGAAAACCAAGATAATGTTATTCCAAGGTATGTCAGACTCAATCACAGCCATGATCAGATTATTGGAGACAAGAATGTAGGTGTGTTATCTAGAAGAAGGCTAAGAGAAAACTCTTGTATGATCTCCACCTTTGAGCCTAGAACAACAAAAGAAGCCTTTGCAGATGAAGACTAGATCAAGGAAATGGAAGAAGAACTTGATCAGATAGAGTAGAATAATACATGGTCATTGGTGCTCAGACTGGAAAACAAGAATCTAATAGGCACAAAGTGGGTATTTAGAAAAAAATTGAATGAAGATGGAGCAGCGGTCAAGAATAAAGCTAGACTGGTATGCAAAGGATATGCACAAGAGGAAGGTGGAGATTATGGTGAGACATTTTCACTAGTAGAAAGATTGGAAGGAGTAAGGATTCTACTTGCATTTGTAGTATACAAAGGATTTAAGGTATATCAGATGGATGTTAAATCAACATGCTTAAATGGAATATTGGAAGAAGAAGTCTACATAGAACAATCAGATGGCTATGCATTAACTGAAGAAAAGGATATTGTGTGCAAGCTACATAAGGCAATATATGGATTGAAACAAGCACCAAGAGCATGGTATGAAATATTCCACTCTCACTTAGTAAAGATAGGTTTTCAAAGAACCAGTGAAGATAGTAACATATATCTCAAGCCAAAAGGAGATAAAATACTAGTAAGTGAGGTATTTGTTGATGACATCATTTTTGGAGGTAATGATGGTATTGTCATGATTTTGCTAATGAAATGAAGAATTAATTTGAGATGTCACTAGTAGGTGAGTTAAAAAATTCATAGGTTTGCAAATCCAATAGATGAAGGAATTTCTATTACACAATCGAAGTATGTGAAGGAAGTGTTGAAAACTTTTGGAATGGGAGATTGTAAACCAGCTAGAACTCCAATGGTTATAGGCTGTAAATTGTCAAAGGAAGATGATTTTGCACCAGTTGATGAAAAGGAATAAAGATTCATGATAGGTAAGCTACATTATGTTGTCCACAACAGACTAGACATTGCTCATGTAGTAGGATTGGTTGCTAGATTTCAAGAAAAATCTGAAGGAGTCACACATGATTGCAACCAAAAGAATTTTTAGATACTTGAAAGGCACAATAGATTATGGATTATGGTATCCATATGCAGGAGACTTTGACTTAAAAGTCTATACTGATGCAAATTGAGCAATAAAAAGAGTTGTATCTCATATTGATGACAGGAAAAGTACAACCCAAGGAGTATTTTTTCTTGGAGACAGATTAGTGTCATGGAGCAGCAAGAAAAAGAGTTGTATCTCTCAATCAACAGTAGAAGTTGAGTATGTTGCAGCTTACATAAATTGTACCCAAGAAATTTAGATGAAACACATATTGGAAGGTTTCAAGTTGAAGATATTAGAACTGGTAAGAATTTTCTGTGATAACACAAGTGCTATAAATATTTCTAAGAACTCAGTTTTGCATGCTAGGACAAAGCATATAGAGCTGAAGTATCATTTTCTGAGAGAGAAAGTTCAAAGTAAAGATGTATCACTGGAGCATGTTTCTACTAAAGAACATCTAGCAAATATTTTCACTAAACCTCTACCTAAGGCTACATTTGCATATCTCAGAGGTGAGTTAGGGGTTGCAGACCTACATGAAGTCAATTAAGAAGATATGGAAGACATGAATCCTGAAGCCTATTGAAAATATTGAAGAAGGATTGGTGAAGAATGGAGATACTTCATTGGGGGAGAAACTAATTGCAAATCGGTGAAGCATGGATAAGAAACATAATAGTTTACCTTCACTTTGGCATTATTGTCAAAGGGGGAGAAAATTATATGATTGATAGCCTTATATGTTAAGGAGAGAAGACAGATTGCAGACCAGTTATGAAGATGCACTTGAAGGATAGTTTATGTTAAAAAATGTACACCAAGATTCCTATACTTGAATCATATGAAGGATAGTATATGTTTAACTCTCAATCATGACAATCAATTGATATTGATATTTGTATTGCCATCAATGCCAAAGGGAGAGAATGTTGGCATTGCATGAAGATTGCATTGAAGAAGTATATTAGGAAGTGTTTCCATTGATGTCAATAGAAACCGGTAATGAAGCAATAAAAGCAACCGGTAATGAAGCAGTAAAAGCAACCGATAATGAAGCAATGAAGATCAACCAGTAACCCTATTCAATTGAGAAGCAAAACCCTAATCGATGAAGCTTGGATATTGTTTATGATGATTTATGATCGGATGATGATCAGTGATGGAAGATGGCACGAAAGCATGTTGCACATGATGAGTTTATAGAAGGTTTTGGTGTGTAAAGATAACCGTTTATCTTAGGAATGATCAAATTCATAGTATGAAGTGAAAAACATGTGATGTATTACAAGATTCAAAGTGCAATGATCTAGGAGCGGTTTTAGATGCCTAGAAGAATGTAAAGTTGTTATATTACCCTATGCAATGTAATCTAATGGTCAAGATTGAACCGATGTGTTTCTAATCTGTATGAGGATTTTAGTGTTTGTGTTGTGTTACTGACCTAATGTATTTATTTATAAGGTCGATGGATTGATTGAATGAGTCATTGACAAATTTGATAAAGTGTGAAAGTGATTGTTGTCAAACCAGAAGGTGTGTCTGCAGAATGATGTGAAGGTAGATAGGAGTAGTAAAGGATCTGATTTAACAAGGAAGTGTTATTTCTAGATCGGTCAAAGAACCTGTTGTTCTCTAACCATTACAACAACTTGAAATCCCCTCACAAGGTAAGCTCTAACATGATTGTTGTTAAAATCCTCTAACCAGGTAATCCATTAGCTTGGATTTGAAATCCTCCACTAAGATTACCTTTAACAGGGTATTTGTAGTCAATCCCTTAACTGGGTGGTCCTTAATTGGATCTATTCCTAACAGAACACTCTTGTATAAGCTTCTAACTAAGCTTGGTTCCTAACAGGGCAAACTTTAGAAGAGTTCAAAGAATACTTGTGGGTATTCATCCCCACTGTGGTTTTTCCCATTTGGGTTTCCATTTGAAAAAATCACTGTGCCAAGTGGTGAATGATTTTATGGATGTTTTTTTGGTATGGTTGATATGAATGATTGGTAACTCTACATAGATATATTTAAATGATTGGAAATTATCTTAAATATGTTATTATTGGTATTAGTAAAGTGATTTAAGGTTTTGGTCAAATGATATTTAAGTTCAGATCTGTTACATTATATCACTGAAGTATTAGGTCAATCGGTAAGGTTTAACAGAGCAGCAGCAGATTTGTTAAAGTGAATAAACAAATAAACTTTGTGTGTTGATTCTAAGATGAAAATAAGTTTGGTGAAAATTCGGTTAATTTTCCAACTACTGATTCACCCCCCCCTCTCAGTAGTTGATCGGATCTTTATAGTTTCATCATATTATCAAAGTGAATGCTAGAACTAGGGCTAAAGATGGATAATTGACATAAATTAAATTGAACCAATAGTATCAAATTTAATATGTAGGCATAAACAAAAATTTTAAATGAGAAATATGAGTAGGACCAGTGTCTTAAATTTGAGCCTAAAAATGTAGGACAGGAATTCTCTAGATGACCCTATCCTCAAAATGTAGGATGCAAATGAAAGTAATTGTTCTGAAACCAAAATGATGCTTAGAATCTACCCCAAAAGTTTCATAAGAAATTTGTTAAACATAGGTGTTTGGGGTGACCCTATCCTCTGATTTTTACACCTACAAAAGTTGGTTATGGTCAAGATCTATGTTTACTCTGCCTAATTCTACAATTACAACTTTTGAACTTATAACTTGCACCTGCAAAAGAGAAAACTATATTGGGAATAGGGATTTCCCTAGTTCAAACACTGGGTTTTGAATTAACCCTTGAAATTGAATTGAAATATTGAATTAAAATGTTGAATATTATACTCTAGATCTACTATAGATGATTGAAGGCCAATGATGCAATTCTCTTTCAATGTGATTATAGCATCCTAAATTGTACTCCCTTGCAATTTTGTCCTCACTTGAGCTCTCACTTTGGTGTTCCTCCCCTAAGGCCTAATTGAAGCCCTGATTCTACTCACACCATGTATCAAGCTCAAAATTTCATTATCTATGTTTCTCTCTCCAAGATCCTAGGACCCTGATATCCAAGACCATGGTGTTGGGCATCATGGTCCTCTCTAAAAGGGCCCATTTTGGGGCCTCATAATGGTAACATGATTTGAGCGAGAACATAGATCCTGTGTCGGCCAGTGTGAGGAAATTAATTTTTTTTTTACTAACATGTGTATAAAACAAGGTCTACCCCTCTCATTTTTATATAGCGCATTTATAATTTAAATTCATCATTAAAAAAAATTGAGATCTACATTTAAGTGAGCAAGCAATTAGTCTTCATTAAAGAATTGGAGTAGAAGTAAAGTCAAGATTCAAGTATAGGAGATGACATTCATGTTCTTTTTATGAAGACTATCTACATGTAACCCTAATTCCTTATGAAGGCAAACAAAACTTCATAAAAATGTATAACATTAGCATTTTAGATATTTTCATACTTTCCCTCAAAAGGAAATCATTTCCATTATAGTACTTCATTTAAATTTCAATTATATTTCATGCTTAATTCCAAAATCAGGGTTTGACCTAAGGAAAGCCCCTATTCCCAACCATTTTCCCCTCTTTACTGTGTGTAGGAATAGGTACAAAGCTGCAATTTTCAGAAACAACATTATTCACAGAGACAAACAGGTTCCCTTTTCAATGGAAAGAAGTTTGAAGGACCATGGTGACGACCACCATGGTCATGACATTTTAAGCTAAGTTTCTAGGAACAAATTTGAACCTTCATCTACTACTTAGATCCAGGTTTGTGGCTCAATTAAATGCCAACTGTAGCTCATTGTTTATGCATAATTGCTCCAATTTGTACACATTCATTGTAATTTCAACATATTTAATTAAATCAATTCAGTTTAAGGGAAAGAAGAGTCTCCACTTATGAAACCAGGGATCTTATCAGAATCTATAATTTTTCACCATTACAATGATCAAAAGTGTTGATGTAGTAACATGACAAGATATAAATGACCTAATCATAAACACATGCTTTCATGACAATTACTATAATTTGTTGCTCCATAATGTCTAAAAATATTGTGGGATGAAATGTCACCTTGATGCTTTGTGAATGTTTGATGACATGAATGTGATATGAATGCTTGTGACTGATGAACTATGGATGTGATGTGATGTCAAAATGAATTAGAAGAATACTCTTATATAGGGTTCTCAAGGTGTGTCCTTGATTAGGCTAACCTCCAATGGTCAAATTGAGACATCATGATCCAAAACCAACTAGTGGGAAGCAGGAATCAACATGTTCAAATTTGGGACTTGATTACTAGGATAAGGGTGGTCCAAGCACCTTTGTCCACCCAAAATAGGGTGAACAAGACAAGGACAGGGTGCACTTAGCTTGAGATAGGGACACAAATCACCATGTAGACAAATGACATTAGTTTCAAGGTAAAAAGGCCAAAAATGAGCCTGGATAAGAGCTAAAATGGGTCAAACTAGGGCAAAGGCACAAAAAGTGATGTAAAAGGGGGTTATAATTTATGATGCTACACTAACCCTCCAAGAAGTGATACATTTAGAAAACTTGAGATAAGTGTGAGTACATGTATAAAATCCTTATTGAATAACACAAAATTGTAGAAAACCTATAAGTGAAATTAAGCTAGTGTGAATATATCTACTTGATAAAAGTGAAATAGGTTGGCAATAACATTCACACTAAAAACTCCTAGAGTAATACTCTTTATACAAAGTAGAATCAACATAAAGTACTACAATCAAACAAAAATCATGTGGGTGTAGACTTATATTTAGCCATTAGAAATAATAGTACTACTAGATTTTTAGTGGGTGTTACAAGAACGTAGAGGATTTCCAACTAAAGATATAGCCTCCTCAATAGTACTATGAGCCCATCTAGAAAAAATGTGAGTAGGAGATGGTTTTGTTGCTAGAAAAATAGGACCATCATCTAACATGTATTCTCAAGTGCAAAGATATCTTCATGTGATGAAGATGGAAAAGTAGGTAGTAAGTGTATATGGTGAAAATGGATAACAACAATAACGATATTGAAAGGCTAAATAGATTCAACCACAAAACCCTAGCCTAACAACAACAAAGATCCACCATAACATATGAAGATTACCTAAGACAATGCAAATCACATGAAATCACAAAGATTATACCATCACATGTCCAATAGGGTTTTGATCTCCATTCTTCCTATCTCCATTGATCTTGCTTGATATATTTGCTCTCAGATTTTATATGCACAAGAGCTCAACAAAGAACGGAATGTGGTTGCAAGTAGGATCGTAGTGTAGTCAATTGCATAAAAGATGATTAGCATACATAGAATGATTAGGAATGATTGATTAGGATGATTGATTAGGGTTTGATAATGAAGGAAGCATCTCCTTATATAGAAGACACTATATGAAATGGAGGGATAAGATTGAGAGGTGTAAAAGGAGGTCGGCTATGATTAGAGGGTAGGTAAAAGAAATAATAAAATAATGAAAGGGGTAGGTAGTGTATGAATTAAGAGATGAATGACATGTGTCATACGTAGAAAAGGTTAATGAATTAATTAAATAAATAAAGATTTATTTAATTAATAGAGGAAGTGAGATAATTAAATAAATAAAATATTTATTTAATTTAGGAAAATGATAATTTAAATAAATAAATGTATTTATTTAAATGAGAAATAAGGCTAGAAGAGGATAAATGAATTAATTAAATAAATAAAGATTTATTTAATTAATAGAAGAATTAGGCATAGATAATTAAATAAATAAAATATTCATTTAATTAGACTGGACAATTTTAGGTGTCTACATTTTGCCCCTCTTTGAGACAATGCGGCTTGTCGCGTTGTTTCAAAGAAGATAAGATGAACTGATACAGAGTTGCCCCAGAATGGGAATCATATGCCCCCTCGAGAGATTGGATGAAAATGTCTGAAAAGATTGCAGACAATCTCTCGATAAGAAAGACAAGATAGAATGGATTGACCGGATAAGGTGACAAAGTCACGGGATAACAAAGACTGACTCGGGAAATGAATGCGAGGGCTAGGGTAGGCTATAAGATAGACCATGGGGGAAAATACATCCTCATTGTCATCTACACATTCACAAGAGCATATTGCAGAGCGAAAATAGAGCAGGAGCAGTCAGCAGCGATGGCTTTCACTCACAGATTCGACCGCGTTCGCTGATTTTAGAGGCCAGCAGAGGCAGGAGAGCCGGTAAGTACCACCAAACCTCCTCGTACTTTGATGCATTTAATTTTGTCATTAATGCATGTCGAATAGGGTAATATATGCGCTTAGACTAGGGTCCAAAAAGTATCAAAAAAATGTCCAGGCGCGTCTGTGCAAAGCATAGGTACGTTTGTGTCAAGAAGGCGCGTCTGTGTTTTTCAGGCACGTCTATGCAGTCTTTGAGCATGTTTATGTCATGTAAGCGCATTTGCATTTGAAAAGTATGAATTTGCATCTTCTAGGTCAATTCGGCAGTTCTGTGATGAACATATGCTGTCGATTGGATAAGCTGCTGAGGGGATACACTCAAGCAGGTCCTCTAGGAAGACTAGGATAGATCAAGGCACTTTGTGATGAACAGTGAGTACCAAGATAGAGTACTTTGTGATGAACAGGGAGTACTGAAATATGAGCAGCACTTTGTGATGAACAGGGAGTGCAAATGTGAGTAACACTTTGTGATGAACAGGGAGTGTCACACACGTAGTACTTTGTGATGAACAGTGAGTACGACTAGGATAAATAGCAACACTTTGTGATGAAAAGTGAGTGTCACTAGGGTAGATAGCCATATGCATTTAGATAGCAAGTAGCATTTTGTGATAAACAGTGAATGCCACTATAACTGACATGATTGAGTTGTTTGACTGCAGGAGTATTTGTCGATGCTAGAGTCACGGGAGAGATTCCCGTCGACGTAGAGGTTGCGACCTGAGTTGTTGCTCGAGGACAGAGCTGCCATCGAGGAGATGGGTTTGAGACATGTGTTGTATGGGCCTGAGTTTCGGGCAAACATGGGTTTGCTAACTGCGCTGGCTAAGAGATGGCACTCTGAGACGTGCACATTTCATCTGTCGATGGGTGAGATGACAGTCACCCTGGAGGATGTATATAGGATTATGCGGATACCGATTGATGGGGAGTTGATTACGTACGATCGAGATGGAGACAGGGATGCCCTTAGATGAGTGTTCTAGGATCCAAGACTGGAGATGAGGGTGGGACACGTGGCATGGGATACCATGACATGGATAGGATTAGCACTACCAATAGTGTTGGCAGGAGTGATCAATGAGTTCCTATGTATCAGTTTTGTACCATTTTGTATAATGATGTAGACACCTGCGGGTGATTGTAGCCATATGATTTTGACATCATTGTATCATGACACTTTATATATATATATGAGATGATTCACCTTTGTGGCAGCTATATGCATGTGTACCTATGTGATGAGATGTTCTTATGTGATGCTTATGATATGGATGCAAATATGTATATGATGCAATGCAATATTTTATTTTTTTTGTTCGTTTATGTTTTATATGTGTATGCATGATGCAAATGTGAATGTAAGTAATGCAGATGAATATGATAATGCAAATGTAAATTGTGCTAACAGGTGTTGTGTGCAGGATGTGATGCAGTTGTGATATCTATATGTATGTATGAAATGCTTATATGTGATAATGTAGGTGCAGCTACATGAAATGCAAATGTTTTTGGTGTGTCATTATACTCAGTCATGTGATACCAAGCTACACGGACTCAAGAAGGATGATGGAAGTCAATCAAGAAAGGGGGATGGAAGATAGAGGATATGAAAGTGAAAGAGCTTCTTGTGCGTTATCATCATTGAGCTTTACTATGGCAAGTAGGTTATCACAATCAAGGCATATGTTCGACCCAGAAAGTCATTGTACCTGTTTGCATGGAGATAAGACAGTCACAAACAAGGAATGCCCCAGTTCACACTAGACTCACAGTGTCCTCATATCCTTGGACAAGTCATAGCATTACTAAGAGACAATCCACATACAACAAATACAAATAGGTGACGATACCCCATCCTCGCCTTTCTAGTCAAAGACATCCTAGAGATAGAATCTCTAGTCATAGACATCCTGGAAAAGCTAAAAGACATGTCACCAAAAAGATAAAATCAAAAGAAAACCAAGACTCGACACCAACATCCACTATAGCCCTCAAGTTTAGTGTCTCTTGTCACTTGTATAAGTCTTATTTGATTGTGGTCACAATGTTTACTTTCACAAAAAGGATAGATAGCACTGAACCATATGTTGTCTGAGTCTGTTGAAAGATTTGATTTGTTGAAGCCCATTGTTGCTGTTGTGTCTCATCTGAAACTGACTGAATCCATGAAACTGATACTTTATTGCGGAGAAGACGAAATTTTATTGCGGATCTGTGATGCAAATGTTGCTTTATTGTGGATTGTGTGTGGACAGACTGAAGGAAGCTGGAAGAAACTATACTCCTCGAAACATGTGATGTTCTCAATTCCACACCCATCACTAGACGTAGGATTTTGCCTTAGCCACAGATAGGATCTGATTTATTATGGATGGAAAGGGATGAAAAGGAATGTTTATTATGAATGGCTAACCAATCTTGGGTAGATCAATAACAAGCCATGATGGGAATGGGTAAGTTTATTATGAACAAATAGGTTGTGAGTGTGTGCAAAGTGAAATGATGAAAGAGAATCCTGAAGGAGGGAGGAGCAATATCTCTACACATGGCGCTGGTGACCCAGTTTTCACCATGGTACTTGCCCAGGGCACCACCAAAGTGGTTTTCACCATTGGACGAAATTATTTCTCTTTACTTTTTTCAATTTTTCAATGTTTTTTTTTTTTTTGTGTCACAAGGCGCCTATTTGTCAGGTTTTCACCAAGTAACGATTTTTTTGTTTTATAATTTTTTTGTATTTTTGAAATTTTTGATTTTTTTGTATTTTTTTTGAATTGGGATATTCCAAAGAGCTATGTGTAAAACCTGCGAAGGTGCATGTTGTTGATAGGATCCTCCAAAGGTTCACCTTCTATAGTTGAGAGCTGATATGCACCAGATCCATATGCTACTGTAATAATGTAAGGACCAAGCCAGTTTGGTTCAAACTTGCCCTTCTTCTCTCTGTCTTGTTGATTTTTAGGATTTTCTCTGAGAACCAAGTCACCTACCTCAAATGTGCGAGGCTTGACTTTGTGATTGTAACCACATTGTTCCTTGACTGAATGATGTGTACCTTGAGTGACCGTCTTCCTTGATAAAGGAACTGAGATAGAATTACTAGTGTGTGGACTACGTAGGCCCATATGTGTGTCACCTAAAGAAGTTTGGGCATCCCTGATAACAAAGTCCTTCAAGGAAGCTCCATTAAAGGTCCATGATGTATCGCCAGAAGGGAATGGATGTGTGAAACAAGTGGATGAATGATGAAGGCTTATAATTGTGAAAAGAAGTGAAAGTAGGATAGCATGATGGAGACTTAGGATCAACAAGTATGTTTTTTGACTTAAAATTGTATAACTTTTGCCCCCAGTTATTTTGATATTAGGGGAGATCAAATCTTGTTCTTTTTCTTTCATAGGATTTTTATCCTTGACTTTGATTTTTGCAGAGTCCAATAGCTTTTGATTTTGATTTGAACTAAAGGACTTCTCTCTATTTTTGACTTTTAGATTTTTCTTTTCAAAGCTTGATTTTTGATCCCCAATGAGTGAGGGCTTTTGTGATTCTTGTTGATCCAAGTCTAGGAGTGGAGTGGAAATGGAATGAGTGGATGAAATGGTAAGGATATGTGAGTTCTCAAGAGGGCTGGTGATATGCTCAATATATTCTTCTCTGGAACCACTCTTAGGACTATTGATATCAAGAGATGCTTGCACCGCTAGAGGAGATTTGCATTCAGACTTAGTAGCCTCAACACTAGGTGGTTCACACCCAATTCCTTGGTCTTGCATATTGCTTGTAGATTGTTCTTGTCGACTGAATGGCTTAGGAGACAGTGGGAGTTGATCAACATGAAATATATACTCACCACATCCCATGTCTTTAACCTTGAATATTTCTTTGAGCTCTGTTTGCTTTGATGTAGAAGGCTTCAAGGATTCTGGATCCACATATGTTGATGAGGGAATAGCTTCTCGATTGACTGGGATTGTTATTTCTGATCGATGTTGCAAATTGTTGCAATATATGAATGGATTTGGATCCACTTTGATGGTCACTTCAACTCCATTGTGTGGAAACTTAATACATCGATGATATGTAGATGGTATTGTGCTCATCTCATGAATCCAAGGACGTCCTAGCAATATGTTGTATGTGAGATCCAAGTCTAGGACTTGACAAACCACATCCTTTGTAACTGGCCCAACTCTGAGAGGTAAGGTGACTGTACCCTTGGATGAACGCTCTTCATCATCATATGCTTTGATAGTAATTTTGTTTGTAGAATTCACAGCTTTGTTAGAATATCCCAATTGTTTAATTGTGCTCAATGTACAAATGTTTAGACCTGCTCCTCCATCTATCAGGACTCGTTTTATTCGATGTTTGTGTATGAAGGCTTCAATGTGTAATGGTGCATTATGTGGCTGACTTACAGATGCGTCATCGGCTTCTGTGAAAGTAAGGGAGTGTGGAACAGAAAGGTATCCCACCATGGCTTGAAACTGGTCCACATTCAGATCAGTAGGAACGGTAGTGTCTCTCAAGATTTTGTCAAGAATAGCTTTATGTGCGGGGGATATGCGTAAGAGCTCAAGAATTGAAATGAGCGCGGGTGTCTTCCCTAACTATTCTACAAGGTCATATTCAGGCTTGGTTGATGAGGAAGCGGTGTTTTTGGTTGGAGCACCTTGCAAAGTGAATTTAGCTCGATGAGTTGTAACATTGCATTCAGAGGTAGGTTCAAAAGAAGATCCAATGCCTTATAGGACAATCTTGGGTCTTTGGGTAGAATTCTCAAGCGTTTTGTCCTTTATAATAATGGTAGAGACATAATTGTCCATCAAAATATGATTAACAGTTGAATCATAGTTATAGGATGCTTTGGTATAGTTGGTCTGGTCATCTGTGGCTTTAGCTTTTCCCTTGTCATGTTTTGGGAATGGTTCCTTAAACATCTCATGTTCTTGATTGGATGAATGTCCCTCAATCTCAATATCACCTCTATCAATGAGATCTTGTATGATGTTCTTCAATCGATGACAATTTCCCATCTTATGACCCTTGCTCTTATGAAATTCACAATACTCATCATCATTCCACCAATTTGGTTTGACCTTTGGTTCATATGGCAGGAAATCTGGAATTGTGATCACCTTGTTTGCCACTAACTTCTTGAAAACTGACTCAAGTGGTTCTCCCAATGGGGTATACTTCCTTCGTAATCTAGAAGTTGTTTGAGTATTCACTTGATTGTTTGTAGAACTTGATCCAGAAAAAATGAATTTGGGTCACACTGTGTTGGCATCAACAACACCATCATTGACTGTGTTCTTGTTTTTATTCCAAAATCTTGGCTTGTCTTTTCCTTTAAAGTCATCTTTGTTTTCCTTGAATATCTTAATGACTCCTTGTTCAATTAGGACCTTTTCTGTCGCTAAGCCTTTTTCAATAACGTCCTTGAAGGTGGACAAGCAAGCTTTCCTAAGATCATAGCCAATGTCTTTGTTAACATTCTGGGTGAACATTTCTACCATTTGTTTTTGTGGAATTTCACAAGAGCATCTGCTGGCTAGATTTCTCCATCTTTGTAAAAATGATGCAAAAGATTCTCCCTCTTTTTGCTTAGTATTGCACAAAGTAGTGACTGATATGTCTGTCTCTATGTTGTAGGAGAAATGTTGAATAAATGCCTCTGCTAAGTCACCCCATGACTTAATTCTAGGTGGAAGTTGGGAGAACCATTCCATAGATTGATCACCTAAGCTTTGTGGGAATAATCTCATCAAATATGTCTCTTCTGCTTCTACCTCAATGCAAGTTGTGAAAAATTGTCTTATGTGTGCCTTAGGATCCCCTTTTCCTCTATACTTATCAAATTTAGGCGTCACAAAATGTGCAGGAAAAGGAGGCATTGGAATGCTCTTGTCAAATGGATAAGGACATATGTCTCTCATTGTGTATGTTGGCTTCAGTGTATTTATGTCCTCCATTTTCTTTTGTAAGTCCCTGATTTGTTGCTTCAAATTTCTCTTAGGTGGAGATCGACTTCTTGGACCATACCCCATGCTTGAGGCACCAATTGGAGGAGGAGCATGTTGCATATATGGATGATATTGATCATACACATGTTCATATGGAGGAGGTCCGTAATGATGTTGTGTATATGGACCACTTGATATAGATTCATGTTGAGGAACACCATATCTATTTTGTGCATGTATACCATATTCTACAGGCATGTCATGTTCCATTGTGTTGCCCCCAAATTTGACATGAGGTTTCCTTGTGTCCAAATTTTGAGCATGCCTTTGAACATCCAATTGTTTTGGTGGTTGATCCTTAGCATTAGTATGTGATTGAGCATATTTGTCTGCATAAGACTTCCATAATGGTCTACGAAGGTAAGTATCATATGTTTGACCATGTGTATGTGGGACCTCTGGTTTTTGAAGCAAAGTTGATGGTGATTCAGGTACCATATGTGGTCCTCTATTTCCTCCACTATTAGATCTCCTTTGATCCATGTTGGAGTGAGGTTGTTGCAAAGGTCGATTTTCCATTATTTGAGACATGTCAAAATCATGAGGTATCTTGGCTCCACTTTGTGCCATCATTTGTAAGAAGTATTGTCTATCCCTCCTCATTATTTCCTCAACCAATCGATTGAAATGGGGATTCATAATGGATTCTTCCACATCTGCTGAATATACTGAAAAGTTGTCCACATTGTCATTTTGTGTAGCATTGTTGTTTATAGTGTTATGTTCTCAACATTTGGAATGTTTCTATAGGTAGCCATGTCAGGTAATGTAGTATGATCAGAATTGAAAAAGATATCATTGTCATACTCATAAGAACTCATGTTTGCGGACTCTTGAGCCTCTTTAGTTTCTCTCCTAGATTTTTGAAGATGGGTTTCAACCATGAACTAGGTATTGACCAAGATGTGAGAGACTAGATGAAAAATGGAAAGAGTATGGAAGACCAAGAGTTGAATGGAATGTAAATGAGTCTGAAGTGTACTTGCAATGTCCAAAGTGTAAGACCAAGTATGTATGTAGTAGAGTAGGTGTGACTTCCAAAGAGAGGATAGTTTCTCTTGATGAGGTAAGTTGACCTTGACTCTAAGTAAAACCAAATGAGACCCAAAGGTAAGAAACCTTGATGAGGGACCACTTAGCAAAGTGTTGTTGTATGTAGTGTGTTGACAAAGTATGATGAGGACAAGCAAGTGACCTTTTGACTCAAGTTTAGACAAATGTAAATTTAATGCAAGATGTAAAGCAATGATGGACTTTGTGAGACCCAAAGACAAGTTGAATGCTAGATGAAAACCTGGAGAAACAACCTAGGAAGCTCAAGAACTCTGAAACTGATTGCTCTTGTTTGCTGGACTGTAAAATTTTTCCAATTTGTGAAGTTGTGACCAAATCTGAATGTTTGACTGTTTTTCGTGACAAGAGGACACAATGTTGATGAAGACTCAATGTTTGCAAGTGTTTAGACTCTCCAAGAAAAGTGTGTTGTTTGATGTAAAAATGTTTTGCATACACTTGAAAACACAAAAGACACAATGTTTTGCTGTTTGGTTTTGAATGTTTTGAATGTTTATAATAAGTCAAGCACAATTCTTATGACTGGCCAAGACAATAGTTGTTGATCCCACATGAGGTTTTACCCCCGAGGCTACGCTATTCAGAGCAGATACTTAGATGCTTGACCTCATTGGCTCCACCCTCAGCACTCACTTCTTGGGTCAGCCAAGCATCAGTCCCCACGAAAACTCCCCGTGGCAAACTTTGTATCTCTACTAAGAACCATATGTGTGTGGGCCGCTACTAGAGGTCCGACCTCTTACCCCAACAACTAGAAGGATTTGGGCTTCTAAAACAAAAAGGTGCTAGTAAGGGCATCCGCTCGTGTGGCCATACATGCGGCACTTTCAGCTCTGTAAATACAGAAGGCTCCCAGCCAGTAGGGCTTACGCCCTACAAATGATCAAATAAATTTGATCAAACAGGTTTATGGGGAGACATAGTGTCGGTATGAACTAATCAGCACACGTTATCCATAGTTTTCACCATGAATACAGTTATTTATAGTGGTTCGGAAGAGGTGGGTTTTCCTCGCTACCACTTGGGTTGTTCTCTTCTCACTAGTAGTCCTAATGACCACACGGGAAGACAGACCCTCTAAAAATTAAACAAAAAGAGCCTATTGCTCAAGACACAAAAGACAATGATTCAATTTTAGTGCACCAATTGAAGTGTTTGCTAGTCTATGAAAACAAGGCACACAATAAAAATCCAAAAACCCTTGCCAAGGACCTGCAACAAATATTTATTAGTAGTTTGGATTGTTTGAAATAATCACCCCTTCCTGCAAGCACACAAGTTAGGTAAATTTTAGATCCAAAAGACTTTGTGAAATAGGGGCCTTCAACAATGCGTTTTGTTGACCAATTCAAATATTTGATTCATCATAAAAAAAGAGCACCTGTAAAATTTCAAGAGATTTCCAGAAATGTAAGAAAATCAAAAAAAATTGCTAATTTGCTCCAAAAATTAATTTTTTATGAAAAATCAAAACAAATTCATATAAAATGCAAAATCGATCCAAAAAATCTGAAATTTTTACTGAAGAGTCTTGATGGTCTTCCAAACTTGGACAAAAAATTTTCTACAACAAATCCAAGCAGTTTGTGAGATATGAGTAAAATAATGCAAAACCCTAATTTTCAAAGATCTAATTTTTGAGGAATGATTTTGCATTAAATTTAAAATCACAAAGAACAGATCCTATGTATAATTCTAAGATATTTTCAAAAATGTAAGAAAATCTAAAAATTCCCTAATTTGCTCTCAAAATTATTTTTTTATGAAAAATCATAAAAAATTCATATAAAATGAAAAAGCGATCCAAAAAATCTGAAATTGTTGGTGAATCTTTCTAATACTTTTCCTGACTTGCAAAAAAAAATTTATGTCACAATTCAAAGTTGTTTGTGAGATCTGATCAAACTAAGGAAAAACCCTAATTTTTAAAGATCCAATTTTTAGGGAAATATTTTGCATCAAAATTAAATTCACAAAGAATAGATCCTATGTGTAATTATGATAGATTTCCAAAAATATAAGAAAATCCAAAAAATTCTCTCATTTGCTCTCAAAATTAATTTTTTATGAAAAATCATAAAAAATTAATAGAAAATTAAAATGTACTTCAAAAATTCAGAATTTTGGATTGAGAGCTCCTGATACTTTCTTCAACTTGCAAAAAAAAGATGGTGCAAAATTTCCAATCCGTTTATGAGATATGATTGAATCTCTCCAAGATCTTGATTTTGTGTCCAAAACCCTAGCTGCACAAGGTTATTCTCCAAATTGTTTTACAAAATAGCAATATAGGGTTAGAAAAATCTACAAAAAACATATATCTAAGAAAAATCCATGTCCCACGGGGTGTGCCAAAATGTATATGGTGAAAATGGATAACAATAATAACAATATTGAAAGGCTAAATAGATTCAACCACAAAACCCTAGCCTAACAACAACAAAGATCCACCATAACATATGAAGATTACCTAAGACAATGCAAATCACATGAAATCACAAAGATTATACCATCACATGTCCAATAGGGTTTTAATCTCCATTCTTCCTATCTCCATTGATCTTGCTTGATATATTTGCTCTCAGATTTTATATGCACAAGAGCTCAACAAAGAACGGAATGTGGTTGCAAGTAGGATCGTAGTGTAGTCAATTGCATAAAAGATGATTAGCATACATAGAATGATTAGGAATGATTGATTAGGATGATTGATTAGGGTTTGATAATGAAGGAAGCATCTCCTTATATAGAAGACACTATATGAAATGGAGGGATAAGATTGAGAGGTGTAACAAGAGGTCGGCTATGATTAGAGGGTAGGTAAAAGAAATAATAAAATAATGAAAGGGGTAGGTAGTGTATGAATTAAGAGATGAATGACATGTGTCATACGTAGAAAAGGTTAATGAATTAATTAAATAAATAAAGATTTATTTAATTAATAGAGGAAGTGAGATAATTAAATAAATAAAATATTTATTTAATTTAGGAAAATGATAATTTAAATAAATAAATGTATTTATTTAAATGAGAAATAAGGCTAGAAGAGGATAAATGAATTAATTAAATAAATAAAGATTTATTTAGTTAATAGAAGAATTAGGCTTAGATAATTAAATAAATAAAATATTCATTTAATTAGACTGGACAATTTTAGGTGTCTACAGTAAGGAATAAAGAGTAAATGGAGGATCCATTTATGTGAAAAAAAACATCAATTTGAACATCTATATGAAAGTAGAAATATATAGTGGTTGGATTTAATAATTGGTAAGCCTTCACATCCTCACACTAGTCAATAAAAATGAATTATCATTTCTTAATGTGGAGACCAAAAATGTCTCATCACTAGCATCTAATTTTTCATCTTTATTAATTAAATAATTACTTAATTAATCTAATTTTTGTTCTTCTAAAAACTAATTTAATCATCATTTCATCATTATTAATTAATCATTTTTCATCTTAATCATTTAAGCATTTAACTTCCCTTCGTAATATTAATTAAATATTTATTATTTAATTAATTTTGAATTAATATTTATAATTAAATGATCTTTATTATTTAATTAAATTAAATTTCCTATAATTAAATAATTTCTTTAAATTATTTAATTAACTAATTCATTCTATACTAATTCAAAATTCAAATTCCCCAAATCCTAATTTCATCTAATTTCAAATAAATGTGCATTTCATTTCATATTTTTGAAAATAAAAATTTAACGCAAATGCAATTTCATGTCAAATTCCTATAGCACATGTCAAATTTCTAACTGGCACTAATTTTCAATCCGATTGGGCAATGAATTCAGTCAACTTCCCAATCAATTCAATCATATCACTTGTTAACTCAGTTAACTCCTCAATCATCTTTTCAACTCCAAATCAACTTCTTAGAACAAATCAATCAACTCAGTTGACTAATCAATCTATTCAATCATCTCATCGATCTATTCAGTCATGTGATCAATCAATCCAATTAACTCATCAATCAAATAAGTTTTACTCTCAATCAATTTTGTCTCAACTGATCTCAACCATTGATCAAGTCTATCCTAAAATCAATCTTGATCATTCAATATATCCTCCCAAAATCTATAAATTGAGCATCATTCTTCTATTTTCAACAATCGTGAACTTTTAATTTTTCAATCATATTATAGGTTAACAGTGCAATATTGAGTGTCATCATTCCACAAGAAGCAAAAGATCAATGAAAGCTATGAATTTAATCAACAAAAGGGGGTTTTAGATTAATTATCTTATGTTTTTTTGATTTCCTTTCTATTTCATTGTCATGGAATTCAGTTAATTAGTTGGGTTTTCATGATTTCCCTTATTCTAATTAGCCTAGTTTTTGATGAATTTTTCTGTAATACATTTCTTCTCCATTTTCTTGTGTCAACCATCTAGTATTCATGCCCAAGCCTCACTACCATATGTATTAGATAAGAAATCATCAAGCATGACATTGGAGCAAGCCTCAACTAGAGTGGTATTCTAAACTATCTTGCATGGAGTATAGTTATGAATATAGCTTTTATAATTGACTAAAAAGGATCGAGCTCCATAAACTAAATCTAAAGCATAATTTGACATATCTAATAGTGATTTGTTATCTCTATTAGGGAAACCAATATTGATGATGTATTCTATAATTAATATAATAATCCTAAAAATATTGATTTCAATGTATTCCCCCATGATCTATATGTATCTTCTATATACACTAGTACATTTGGGGATGATTTCCGACGGCCCATCATCGGAAGTCCGACTACTTTTCGTCCGATCGCCCACAAATGTAGTTGTCGAAAACTTGTCGTCGGGCTTCCCGACGATGCCATTGAATGTTGAAATTCTGACGACACCATGAACTCTTCCTACGCCTGCTATGTTTGCTCCTAGATGGCCAAAAATATCGTCAGATTACAGTCAGAATTCTGACGCTCTCCCACTACCATGCATCGACAATCATTTGACAAGGAAGTGATGTCGAACATACAACATCCTTGTCATATGTTTCTTTAGTTGTCGAAATTCTGACGGTATCAGATGTTGTGGGTCCGATGGTTTGGTCATTGGTGCATGAAAGCATTGAATGTGTTCTACTTTTAAAAATTACATAAAACATTTTTAGTTTATTTGATTTAGTCTTATTTGAAAAAAAAATATTATCAATGATGTTTCCTTTCTCCAAGAATTGGATCTAGGATCTTTCTATCAAATAATATGTAACATCCAATGACTAAATATTTTCTTTACAGATGCTTATTTTATTTAATCATCTGAGCCTGAATTATAATTTATATTTGTGCAGAAGCAGAAGATACAAGTTGAAGAGTCATGTGCAAGTAAATTTCATAAAAGAAAGCAAGCAGGCATTATCTTGAATGACATTGAAACAAGCTCATCAGTTGCCCAGAAGAGAGCAATTGGAGAAAAGCAGAGGAAAGTGTTAAAGGGTGATAAATACATAGAGAGTATGCAATACAAACAAACAATGTCTATAGTGTGTGATGTGACGTCTCTAATTTATTTCTGAAGGGACTAATTGGTTTTGGTATTCCTAGGAAACCTATTGGTCCACGCTTGGAGGAAATCAATGTGTTCATGCAAGTGCCACCTTTTTTCTATTATGAGAATGATTCTTTTGCACCGGAGGATATTTGGAAGACAATATCCAAAAATTTCTATAGTGTGAAACCAGAGTTGGTGGACTTGAAGTACTTTTCAGCTTCCAGAAGACCAAGAGGTTATGTACACAATATCCCAATAGAAGGGTGATTTCAAGAATTAACTCTTCCCCCCATGACTATTTAGGAAGCACCTCCTCAGACAAAGGACTATTGGCCTCCATGGGATCAAAGAAAAAAATTGAATTGCATAGACTCTAAACGATGCAGTAGTGTCCTTTGTGAAGAATTGTGTACTATGATTGAAAATTTATGAGGGAAACTGCAAGATAGTGAACAGAAATACATTCTTGAAAAGTGCAAAGAATGGAACTTGGTTTGGGTGGGGCTAGGTCAGGTGGCTCCTCTAGAGGTTGACGAGATAGAAATTATATTAGGATTTGAAAAAGATCACACTCATGGAACTTCTTGTGTGACTGATCGATTGCATTGTTTGGGTAATGTATTCCAAATAGATACAGTTGCATACCATTTATCTGTCTTGAAAGCATTTTATCCTGATGGCATTAAAGTTCTTTCTCTATTTTCTGGTATTGGTGGAGCAGAGGTTGCTTTGCATCAACTTGGGATACACTTAAGTTGTGTTGTATCTACAGAAATATGTGAAAAGAACAGGCTTGTCCTTAATAGTTGGTGGACAAAAACCCAACAGACAAGTAGGTTGATTCAAAGGGAAAATGTCCAAGATTTGAATACAGAAGTACTAGAGTTTTTTATTAGATTTTTTGAAGCCGTATTGAACTAGAGTTGTCATTGTTGCATTTGAACTCTTCTAACACTTCAAAATTTTCCTTATGTGATTTACCTGCTTACTCTGTTGTAGAGGATGCCAATCTCAATCCCTTAATGCCATTAGCTGCTCTTCAGTGTTGCTGACTGGAAGACTGCCATAGACTGAATGAGAGAAGAAGGACAAGTGCAAGTGATATAAATACACAATCATTCATATTATTGAAGACAAAACTGGTCGGCCATAATTTTAGGCAATATTAGGTTGGTCCTAATTGAATTTGACATATTGTTTTCTGAAGTATTAGTAATCGTGTAATAGTTTACATCATGTTTTTATTGAAAAACTCTTTTTTCCATTACTTTCTACCCATGTTCGACACTTTCCAAAAGAACTTTAGCCAGTGAATATCAATCCTAGTTGTGGCATACCAGTAGAAGTGATCAAATCATTTAAGGTAGGGTAAAATGCTCCAAAATTGAAGAGATTTTTCTTTACTAGATTTTTAATGCATGTCAAATTCCTTCCTAAGGAAAATGGTTTACCAAAGCTTAGGTTGCCAGCAAATCTCCAGGGATAACTTTAAGAAACCCCCCCCTGGCAACTGTGTAAAATCCTAGCGAATCAGACATTATTTTTGGGGGGAAATTTTCATATCGATGGCGAAATTTTTTTTTTAAATGACGAAAAAATTATTTTGTATTGGCGAATTTTTTTCTAGTGTGTGAAAATGCCATAAATTTTTGGCAAATAATACCTTGTTCTATGGGGAAAATATTTATTGTGGGAGGCGAATAATTATTGTTAAAAGGAACAAATATATAATTGTATGAGCGAAAATTTTTACTCTGAAGGAAAAATTATTTAAATGTATTGGCAATTTTTATCCACCGCTTGAAAATTATTTAAATGTATTGGCGATTTTTATCCACTGCTTGAAAATTATTTAAATGTTTTGGCGAATATTTTGTTATTTATGGTATAATATATAATTCATTGGCGATTTCATAAATTCATTGCCATTAATAGACAAGGCACATCACATCACATCAGTACATCACATCACATAATACATTGAGTCGGGACTCTGCACGATGTATAAATAAGCGCGGCCTCTTTGACACATAAAGGGTGACACATACCTAAAATCTATCAATGATTTTAAACCGTTCGATGATCATATATCAATGGCTGAAGTTTCATTTTGGCCCAATTTTCTGAAGAGAACATAGCTCACCAGAAAGTGCCCAGAATGGAATTGGATTCAATAGACACGTATCAAATGTCACGAATCACGATCGATAATTTTGTTCATTTAATATATATCTTTTCACTTACGGCAATCCACTATGTCCCCACGACTTCCAATGTGATACTTGCCAATTTGGTATTGGTTCATAGTTGTTTCCAATTTCGCACACTCGTGCATTTATGGGAAAGATTTGCAAAGATACGAAAGATTTAAAAAAATTTATAGCAGTTAATACTGTTAAAGAGGTAATTATTACAATCAAGAGATTCAACAATTTATATACGATCTCTGCTTCTTTCATCTTCAATTAGCCTTTGCCATTTAGTAGATAAATCGTCAGAGCTCACAATATTTTAGGTTTATAGGCTCACTGCTCAGGTTGTTTAATTTGTTAATCTGTTTTCTCAAGATGGACACTCCCATCCGCTTGAGAAGCATTTCTGCAGAGGACCAAAGGGCCTTTCTAGGCTCCGTTAGAGACCCAACCCTCCAATCAGTCTGCAAGGAGGTTGGGTCGTTCACCAATGAAGCTGTGCGGATGGTGCTGGGCAAAGAATTTATGCGAAATGAAAATAGGTACCGTGTTAACATGGACCTTACATCCCGCTGCTTAGCGTCTCTTCTGGACTTGGGAGGAGACAAGGTGGATATGCTGATGCTATTGAGGAAGGTTTTTAAGGAAGACTTCCTCGGAGACGACATTACTCTTGTCATTCTTGCAGAATTAGGGGTGGGGATCCCTTGGGCAAGTGATTTATCCAAGCTTCTCCTCCCTGACCAAACACTGTTAGTGGCCAAGCAACTATTTCTCCTCAACCTGAATGCAGAGCAGCTAACGCGTCACAGAAAATGGGCGCAGATTGGCAGGGACTTCCTCCGGAAATGGTTCCTCCTAGACAAATTTCCAAACTACATGTGGCTTGAAGTATTCTCTCAGCTTATGCTATCTGAAGAATTCTACATGGAAGGAGGGCCAGATTCATAGGGAAAAATTGTAAACAATTCCACTACCTGTAGTTTTTTTTTCCTATGTCCTTGAACCCTAACAGGCTGAGTGCGAGAGGCTCACTCATTTTGGCTTTTAAGTTTTGGGGGGACTCAAGTCTCTAACCAAAAAATTGTAAATTTCAAAAGCATAAATAATTTAATGATAATTTTTCAAATTCTAGTTTGTTTCACTTTGCCTCTTACATTCTTATGGATATAAAAATGTTTTCTATAATTCTATTTCATTTTTATTAATTAATTTCTTTCAAATGTTTTTTGTATATGAGCTACGTTATTTCAATTATTTGTTAAACAATGGAAATAAATTTAATACCGTGATCTTTTTATGTAATGCTATAAAAAAAAAATTCAATTTGTTCCATTAATTATTTGTACATTGATTATGGTTGATTATAATTTTATAAATATATACTATTACTATATAGTCATTCAAAATACAAAATTTCAAAATTTGCAAGATATAAAAGTTTATCGGTCAAGGTTTTTTCATTCAATTAATTGAAACGTTTCAAGATACAAAATTTGTCCACGGCTTATAGCAAGCAGACAAAAAAACTAGTTCATTGCCAATAGGCTGCTCACTCAGTCTCACTATCCCCCTGGTCCTTCCAGTCCCTTCCCTCCTCAGAGGTCGATGCTTTGGCTTTCCCTTTTGCCACTTCAGCTTTCATTTTTGGAATGTAGTTTAGGAACCCGAAGTCGGGGTCGCCCTCCAAGCTTGCCAGTAGCTGTATGGCCCTTCCTTCTTCAGCCCTATCTCTCAATGCCCTACCAACCTCCATCCTTGCCACCACATGCAAAGCATTCAGGACTTCATCCACCCTCATTAATTTAACAAAGATTTTCATCGCTTCCCACCCCACTCGGGCTCATTCACAGCACTGGTATTTGATTTCATCCTCTGGGCCACAAATAAAAGGAAGCAATTCCTCCTGGTCATCCCCTTCCATAATTCAAATGCCAACTCCCGGCACCACCCACTCCAAGTTTGAATCCAGGTTAATCAAAAACTCCCCATCAATCAATTTGACCAATGTGAGTTTTACCTTTTCCAGCTCCGGTTTGAATTCACAGGCCCACGCCATAATCAGAGAGTAAACCTCCATGTTAGTTCGATACCAGTGACTGATATGTGCCACCTCCTCCGCAAGCATTAGTCGATCTGCCACCCACAACTTCTCCTCCTTAAACCTGAATAGTCCTTGCATTCGTTTATCAGATACTTTGCCCAAAAAGGGCACCAACTTCTTGTCTGTTCAAAGTGTGAAATTGGCCTCCATTGTCTTATAGAAGGTATGATTCTATGAACTATGAACTATAGATTTGTTCTGCACTTGTAGCTGCTTCAAAGCAAAAAGTGGTACACAGATGAAAAGGTAAAAAAATATGCCTCCGTCTTAACTCTTATAGGCCAGGTAATGAATGTGCACAATAAGACATTAATGCAATGAGATCAGGAAAAAGATTTCCTACCATCCTCCCCTTCCTCCTTTCGTGCGGCATGCCGCAGACAACTCCTTGTGCAACAATAAATCGCCACCTTGGCATTTGTACTTTCCAAATTTTCTCGCCTTAACAGGTTGAGGACTGCAGTTGCACATTTTTTTAAATTAATAGACTAAATTTATGTTGAAATTTTATATATATTTTTAAACTATTTTTGAAAATGATATATCGTAAACATATTTTCAAAGAATTTTGTTAAACGTTAAATTAATATTTTAGATTTAATATTAAATGTTTTCTTTTTAATATTAAACTTTTACCTTTCAAATTGCATATCAAAATTTATATTTTTATTTAGTTATTTGTTTTATTCTAGAAACTAAGTTTCATGTTTAATACTATTTTTGAATTTAAAATTTTTACAAATAATATTAACATTATTTTTTAATAGTTATCTCAAACTATTGCCCAATGCCCGGAATTGAACATTTTAAATTTAATTAAATAGAATTAAGTGAAAGTCTATACTTAATACTTATAGTTTATGACTCTATAAACTATAAATCTCTTTTTCGGGCGGAATTTTAAAATGATTTAGTAGACTTTAAAAACAGACCAGAAAAGTAACACGAGTATGGTGATGTGCCAGAAAAAATGGCAGAAGTCATGGGACCCACTTCATCGAAAAATAGGTACCATCGACCGTTGGATGAACAAAGATCAACGGCTAGGGTGGATTTCGGCCCAAATGTGGGAAGCGAACACCTTTCTGAGAACTTCACCTGGAATTGGACATTTTAAATTTAATTAAATATAATTAAGTCTAAAAATCTCTTTTTCGGGCAGAATTTTAAAATGATTAAATAGACTAAAAATCAAACAGAAAAAGTGACGAGTATGGTGACGTGCCAGAAAAATGGCAGAAGTCGTGGGACCCACTACATCTTAAAACATGTAACATCAACCCGCGACTATTGGATGAACAAAGATCAACGGCTAGGGTGGATTTCTGCCCGAATGTGGGAAGTGAACACATTTGGGAGAACTTCTCCTGGAATTGGACATTTTAAATGTAATTAAATACAATTAAGTCTATAAAGCTTTTTTTGGGTGGAGGTTTAAAATGATTAAATAGACTAAAAATGAAACCAGAAAAGTGACACAAGTATGGTGACGTGCCTGAAAACTGGCAGAAGTGATGGGACCCATGACAAATGACAACAGGTACCATCATTCGTTGGATGAGAAAAGATCAATAGCTTAGGGTGGATTTTGGCCCGAATGTGGGAAGTGAACACATTTGGGAGAACGTCACCCGGAATTGAAACGTTTTAAATTAAATTAAATATAAGTAAGTCTATAAAGCACTTTTTTGGATGGAAGTTTAAAATTATTAAACAGACTTAAAAAACACACTCGTAAAGTCACAACAGGTACCTTGGTCCCTCGTCCGTTGGATGAGCAAAGATCAACGGCTCAGGGTGGATTTCAGCCCGAATGTGGGAAGTGAACACATTTGGGAGAACTTGGCCTGGAATTGAATGTATTACATTTAATGTCCTCAGAAATTCAGAATTTATACTGAAGTATTGAATATTTTGTCCTTCGGCATCGAATAATTAATAATAATTAATAAAATTACAACATGATTCTTAATGTCCTCGGAATTTATACTGAAGTAATGAGTGTTTTGTCCTTCGGCATCGAATAGTTATTAATAGTAATTAATAAAATTACAACATGATTCTTGATATTTTGCCCTTTAGGTTTTACTTTTCTACTTTTTAGAGTTTTCAAAATAAGAGACTCATAAATCATAATCATCTTTCATTTCTTGGATAAACCTGTAAATCAAGGGAGATTTAGAAACAGCTACTAGATTGAGGAATGCAAGTTGCAACAGAGACTGTCTACGCCAATCTAGTGAAATAGAAATTCCAATTTCTGGGTAAAATCTAGAACATCTACATCTCACCTTTTTTGCTTTTGGTAATCTCGTGGTCCAATTTGAGGGTTAGCATTTTCAGGTTTTTATCTAGCTGCCTAGCATTATTTTGAATTATTAACAATAATAGTGATGGGGAAAACGAGAAGCAGTAGTTCAACAAGAAGCCAAGTGAAAAACAAAATGTACCTTAACCTAACCGAACTAGTTAAAACACAAGGTTTCACTGATGAATACCATGACATTTATAACCCTGCTATCCATGGTGAAAAGCGTATCATAGATATTAGATATACATTGTCTAGTAAGGCGGTAGATGCATCCAAGGCAAAATTTACTGTTTTCAACCCAATGTTACAAAAAATAACAAATAAAATCGCATCGTGGGATGTTGGATTGGGAAGCACGGTGTTACCTGAAGTATTCCCTTGCCCTGATTTTGTCATGGTCTGCACCGAAAATTATGACGAAGATAAAAAAGCAATTGTCAATAAAAATACAAAAGAGGAAATTCTATTCATAAACGAGGGAGAATTTGCTCGTTTGTTGAACCTAGAATTTGAAGCCCAAAATTCAAACGTCCAAATTGACCTTGAAAAGCTGGCAGGGAATTATGAGAGTCTCGATCCAAGTCACAGAGATTCATTTATCAAAGGTCTAATAAAGATTGGTACTGGTATTGTGTTGGATCAGAATCATAAGCCTCCTTATGATTCTAAAAATTTTGTTCCATGGGTTGAGGACACTATTTCCTTGTTGTCATTTTGCCTAGGAATGGAAAATGATAGGGAAGTGGGTGCAAGCCTTCTTGAAATGATTTATAATATCCATTGTGCAAGTCAGCTAATAAGATATAATTTTATTGATCACATTGTAAAATCCATGCAAAAACAATTACTTATGATCAAAAAGGTTCCTATAAGACATTTAGGTTCTCATCCTACTTGTGCTATCTCCTTCTATCCAAGTATCGTGCAATATTTGAGACCAACAAGCTTCAAATTGTGAGCTATAAGATTGATGAGAAGATTGGGAAGAGAATAGACTGTCCAATATATGATTGGAGCCCAAAGATAAGGATGCATGATAACAGAAAGAACTACAACCATTTTGTAGACTTCTTTTGGCACCAATGTATAATGAAATTACAAGCACTCCAATGCCTAGGTTGCCTATGTCTTGTAGAGATTGCATTCAACTCAGAAGTCAAATAGAACTGGCTGACTGGTTCTTCATGGAAGAATTCACTGTGTTAAGGTTTTACGGATCGGCAGTAAAACCATACAAACTTCCAATACATGTGACAAAGAGGGTATTTGCATTAGAGTATGTACGGCAATTGGAGAGCACAAATAGGCACTTCCATGGTCAGCAAAAGAAGAGCATATTTCCTTCCTTGCCTTTCTCATGTTTAGGGTTCACATTTGAGAGAAAAGCATTCATTGTGGCACATGATTTCTTGACAGTTTTTAACTTTGGTGACGAGGGTCTCTGGTAGCATGATCCAATCGGTGTAGTTCAAGCAAGGCTTAAGAAAAATGGGAACTCTTCAGCATTATGTCAACATGAAAGTAAACCATTGCTAGAAAAGCTTAGAAACAAGGACTCCTTGGATGAGGTTAAAAAAGAGATGGAGAAAATTGTAGCTGACAATAACATTTCAATAGAAGAAATTTCATCACAAATTATGGAGGGCCAGGGCATCCAAAATAGGAGGTCCTACAATTTCTACATAAAATCTGCTAATCCATCTAAGAAAACTATTCCCAAATCAATTCTGCATGAATGTAAAGAGAATCGCTGGACTCAAACCAAAATAAATGATTTTTGGACTATAAGGAGGAATCTCAGTGAAGCAAAGACAAGTGCAGAATTTGAGAGCATCGACGAGGATGCAGAGTTTAGCAAATTGTGGGATATGGAGCATGGTGGGACTGAAGGTGATGATGATGAGCATGAGGTTGTCGTTGAGCCCCCTCCAACAACTACTACAGTGCCTAAAATATTAGGTGGAGTCAGTGAGTCCATGAAAGACAAATATAGCAAAGGGGCAAACCTTGTGGAAAAAATGGGTTTTGAAGGTGGTGGTCTAGGTCCCAGAGGAGAGGGCATTTGGTATCCACTTCAGGTACAACTTCCATCACAGTCAAAATCAAAAGGTCCCTATAAACCAATCATTGGACTTGATTCTTCAGATTCATCAGGAATAGGTACTACTCATTACCCTCAAGGTCCACCTACATTTGTTTCTAGTTCAAATCCACAACCACCACCACATCATGGTATTCCCATTGGTGGTGAATTAAGTGCCAATGCCACTAGTGGGGAATATGGGGATAGTATTCCTATTATTGTTCAGTCAAGTGCCACTGTGATTGGTGTTGGACAAGGGCAACAACAAAATATCTCTCGCAAGAGGCCACTAGAGGTAGATACTCAATCTCATACTATTCAGAATCCTATATCAAGTGCCACTGACACTACAAATCAATCATTTGCAGCTTCAGATCACACACCTCAAAAGACTATGAAAACTACACATGAAAGTGTCAGTTGGAGTGGGATAGCATCAGGAACTGTTGTTGGTAATCCTAATCCTGGTCAAGCATTAGTTAAAACCACAAGAATAAGTGGAACTAGAGCCTATGGTATTCCTATGTCACCTTTCAAACATTCAATTGCTTCAGCAACCCCAGATTTTCAATTTCGTGATTACTATGAAAAATTTGAACACACGACAAAAGCAACTAAAGAAAAAAAGAAAGCATTTCATAGGAATTCCATGTCTAAAGTTGTAAACGAACAGCCTGCAAGGAATAGGGTATTTCCAACATATGACCCACAGAAAGATATGATGGAGTTCATGGTTGTTATGCCCCTAGGCCCATCTAAAGATAAAAATCCACCACACAGTCAGATAGATCCCTCTCAATTTCAAGTTAGCACCCTCCAAATGGATTTCTCCAAAGTACATAATGTGGACAAAATTAGTGTGTCAAAAAGGACTAACGAAGTGGTCTACACTTCACTGCTAAAGGTGGAGAGAGAAAAAAATAAACTAGAGAAACAAATAGAAAAGTTACAGGCAGACCTGGAAAACAAGAAATCAAGGATGAAAGCAGCAGATAGCAAGTGCAATGAATTACAGAAAAGGATAAAAAATTCAGGCTCTACAGTAGAAATTGCAAAGCAAGACAAGAAGGATGCAGAATTGAAGGACCTGATAGAAAAACTGGCTAAAAGCAGTAAAAAAATTGTTGAGGAAAAAGCCAGTTTTCAAAAATTATACAGAAGTTATGAGTCTGCTACCACCGAAATGAAAAAATTACAGGACCTATTGGATCATGGGAAGGAAAAAGAAAAACATTTGCAAGAGGAAGTAGAGGAAGAAAGAAAAAAATGTGCACAAATGAAAGAAGACCTGCACAATGCAAATGATAAAATAAAAATTTTGGATCATAGATTCAAAGATAATATGAAAAATACAATGAAGTATATACAAGAAAACATTTGGCGGGAAATAATGCAGAGGAGTGAGAAGTTGTGTGAATGGTTTCAATTGACTGAAAGTATGAGACAATTTTTTTTTAAAATCAAACAGCACTATGAGAAGAGCACACATGTTTATTCAAAAGAGGAAATGGCAAAAAAGATTCTGCAAGTAGTCTACAGTTCTAGTGACAACTACTTGGCATCTAAGGGAATTAAGAGTCGCATTGATGCCACAGTTAAGACATCATCTATCATTCAAAAATGCCAGAAGCTAAGGGAAACATCAGAAGTTATGGACAGTTGTGGAAAAAAGATAATGAAGCTGTAAGAAAAGAAAAATAATTTGATTAAACTTGGTTTGCCTAAGCCTGTTGACACAGAAAATAAATTCATTGGAGAAGAAGCTTACAAAGAAATCATGGAGAAAAAAATGAAGTCTGATTTAGACTTGCTTCCAAAGGACACAACTCCCAAAAGCTTTCTGGAATTCATCCAACCATTTACAACTCTAAATTCACTATTGGATGAAATAGTGATGTTAAGTAAATCTTCTAAATATGGAATGTTGACGAAGTTGGAGTTGACTTTGCATAGTTTACAGAATATTGACCTTCCATCAAATGAAGAGTGGAGCACCCTACAAAAACTGGCACAGAATTCTTAAGAATCATAGTATGTATTGCACAATTTTCTTCTTTTATTCTTAATTTCAAGGTTTTTTTTTTTTTCCTGTTTGCTATTTTGCTAATCCAGCCTATGAATCTAATTTATGAATAGGAAAAAAATAGCACTCGCTATCGCTATTTTGCTAATCCAGCCTATGAATCTATGATGCACACTGCAAAACTTCAGCCAGCAAATTTGTATTCTCAAATTCTCCCTTGCTTTAACATTTATGCATTTCTCTATTTCTGATTAGTAGGTTTTAGGCACTCCTATAGCTATTATCTATGTTTAATTTGTCATGACTCATGGCGTGAATTGATATTTAATTTTGAACTCTATTTTTTGAACAGGAGACATCAAACATGTAGCAGATGTTAAATTGCTAATACGGCCTGTGATGGCCATATAAATATGTGCTGAGTTTGTGATTTTGATGTTCAGTGTTCACATGTTGCAAACTTGCAATTCGACCTGAAGCTGTTGTTGCTCCCTTGTTTCTATAAAAGGGAATTCAGGGTCATTTGCAATTTTGCAAAGGGTTCTGAAACTTTGTATTCACTTTTGCATGGACATTGGAGAATCACACAGGAGTTGTTGTTGCTCTCTTGTTTCTATAAAAGGGAATTCAGGGTCATTTGCAAAGGGTTCTGAAACTTTGTATTCACTTTTGCAATTGGCATGTAGAATCACACAGATTGGTGTATTACTATTGAATGAAATGTATCATATGGCTATATTTTGAAAGAATTAATGAAAATCTAAGTTCTCAACATGTGTATTACTATTGAATGAAATTTATCATATGGTTCTAAAATATATCACACAGATTTGAGACTCAAACATGTATAAATAAACAATAAACATCTCTGTATCAATAAACACATTATGGTTTTTTTTTATTATGCTATTTTAAATCTGGAAATAGAAAGTTGAAAAATAAAATTACAAATCAATATTAAATTCTAATTGCAAAAAGTAATATGCTTTTGTAATATGAATGATGAGATATAGTAATAAGATTAATAAATACCAATCTCTTATAGTTGCCATTCATCCTCATCAAATTCAGTGCTTTCTTGATTCTCATCTGTGGTTTCTTTACTCTGAGACTGAGTCTGCATATCTTCGCTGAACTGCATCTCAATGCTACCAGTAGGTCCACTAGTCCCACTGGCACTTTGGTTTGAAGTGTTGCACAAACCTCTTCTTTCACATTTGGACCTCCAGATTTGCAGTGCCCTATCGTAAGGAAAAGTGTGGACATCATACCTAGATGTATAGAGCCTCAAGCAATTTTCCAAATTTTTGTCTAGTTTGTTTCTTAGCTTAGATTTTAGGAACCCCAAAGCACTAAAAACTCTCTCATCTTCCACCGAACCCAATATCATGGTAAGACATAAAGCAGCAAGCTTCACATATTCTGGCATTGAATCACACAAGGATGCGTTCTCAGCTATATATTTCCAAACCCTTGTTACTAATCCTTCTTCGCAGGGGTTCTCCATTTTGGCATATTGTTGTTTCATAGTGTATGCAAAACAAGATGATTGCTCTCGAAGATGATTTTTGTCTAATATTCCATTTATAGTTACTCCATTCAATTCTCTGGATATGCAAAATTGTTTTATCAAAGTCAGTAGCTTACTTCGAAAATCAGATGCACTGTTGAGGCTCCAATAATGAGGAAACACAATAGACATGGCTTCGAGTAGGTTGTCAGGAGGGAATCTGCTTCTAATTTTTGAGGAAAGATCATATGCAATTTTCTTCATAGAAGTAGTTACAGTCTCAACAATCTTGTCGAAATCTTCCTTTGTAACTCTTGCTAGTTTCTTCCTGGGGCGCTTTCCTGGTTCCTCGGGGTCAACCGTGGCATAGAAGTGCATTGGTATCTCAACTCCCTGTACATTGGCACATACCTCCCCATTTGCACCGATTTGTAAAAAGTTATCAGGATTGTTCAAATCTGTGAGTGTCCACCACTTAACAAATTTTTCATCAGATAGTGTTCGTTCATTTCGATAGAGATTATCAAGGGTCATGGATGTCATCTTACGTAGCATAGCATATTCTACAATATACAAAGCTCTTTTTTGGGCAACCTTCATAATATTCCTCATTTCCTCTAGCATGGGCAGAAGAGCTGCTAAAGTTAAGAGTGTCTCTAAATTACTTAACCTACCAAGAAGTTCAGGAAATTTCAGTTGATCTGATTTGTCGCGAGTTGTGTGAAATAGTCCAATCAAGGATGGATATTTTGAAAACACTCGATGCGCTGGACCATCCAAAGAGATCCATCTGGTATCATTATCCTTGAGAAGCTTGTTCCCATCAGTTAATCCATCAGCAAAGTGTTGAAATTCCATAAATCGCTTGGGACTTCGACAGAAGTGTGAGTAGAGCTCTCTGATTAAAATTTCAATTTTTTTAACTGAAGCAAACTTGCTCACAATTCCAAAAGCTAGATTCATTCTGTGAGCCATGTAGTGAATTGTAGTAATCTACGGTGCAAATGAAGTTTCAATCTTTGTACAAAGACCGTTCCTATGACCTTGCATTACTGAAGCTCCATCTTCTCCAACACAAACCAATTTTTTGGCTACCGTCATGTCATCCATACCTCCATATTCAATTAAACTTCTCTTTACTAGTTGAAATAAATTTTCCGTTGTCGCACTCTCCTTCATTTTAGCAATAGATAGTAGATGAGGTTGGCGGGTATGATTCTCTACAGTATAAACATGCATGCATACCCATGAATTATTGTCTACTGCCATAACTTCGTCTAAAGAAAATGCAATGAAGATTGACTCTCTTATTTTTTCCTGTACATCTTTAATTTCAACCTCAGCAAGATAGCTTGCCCATTCCCATCCACTATTTACTGACTAGTGTCTATTAGGATAGTTAGGAACTTTCAAAAAGTGTAATAAACCACTAGTTGATGGAAAATCTATCATAGCATGCCCTCTGCTCAAAATATGAAAAACAACGCTTAACTGAACAACTTTTCCCAATTGTTCTATTTGCATTGCTTTTCCAAAAATAGCTTCAATAAAACCTTTAACTTCAATAGGCTTTGTCTGTAATTTCTCATGAAAATAATACTCTTCGGCATTCCTCACATGCTTACATTCATTCTTTGTTTTCCATCTTATCACTGATTTTTCAACCCCGTCTATCATTTGTTTTTCATAAACTTTACCCATATGCTTTTCTATGGTGTCAAATTTTAGCTGCAACCTAATTTCCTTCTTATTTTTCCAAGTGCAAATCTTACACCTGCATTCTATTGGAGGCTCGCCTTCAATTGGATTCTCCACTGGTTCAATGAATGGATACTTTGATGCCCAATTAATTTGAAAATTCCTGACTGACATATCCCACTCCCGATCCTTTTTTTATTGTGGTTCACCGTTTTTTGATATGGCTTTTCTTTTCCCCTTCTGTGCATTATCATCAATGGAATTATCACCCAAGTTGATTATATCATTCCAGCTAACTTGGGTATCTACCAGATAATCTTCTTCAAGATCATCCTGATCTGAGATATCAGATTCACTACCATCTTCAACATGCGGTGCAAGTGGTGAATTTTGTACTTGTACTTGTGATGATGTACCTTCCTGATTTTCACCAGTACCACAATCTTTTCCAATGCCAAAGTACAAAGACAACATTCTGCTTTTTGTTGGCCTCTCCTGGCCTTCCCCACATTCAGGTTTCCTACCCCTCTTCCTATTCGACATCTCCAACGAAATAAAGGCTGCCAAAAAAATATCAATTTGTTGAAGAAGCAATAATAGACTATAATGTATAATATACCAGTTCAAAAATATGATCACTCACCTTTAGGATTTAGGTAACTAGCAATCACCAATACAGTCAACAGCAATGATTTTCCTTGGTCTGAAACTTCGCTATTGATCAGAATTCAGAGCCTAGAACCCACTAGATTGTGTTGAGATAGATCTAATCTTTGCATGTATTTATACCAATCCTTATATGGCGAATTCCGCGGGAATTTACCAGTATACAAATATTTGGCGAATCCCGTGTAATTATAACACAACTTATGTAATTTTCAAGGTGATTATAGGTCATCCAAATATGACTTATGTAATTTTTGAGGCGATTATAGGTCGTCCAAATACAACTTACATAATTTTCGAGGTGATTATAGGTCATCCAAATAATAGACGAATAGCGAATACAATATAGTTGGCGAAAGTTGGGGTGACTGGAGACATGCGTCGGCAAGATGTCGGGTGAATTGGGTCCCCTCAGATAACAAATCTTCACATGCCTATAGGCGAATTAAGGTCATCTATTAAGGCAACCTTAGAGAGTGTAGGCGAAATAATTAAATTTACCGTGTGTCCACCATATATTGTATTGGCGAAATCATCGCATAGAAACATTTAATTGCATAAAACATATGGCAATCGGGCCATGATGTTGACAGAAATTGATAATGTTCTGGCGACATGGCCACCCCTATACGGTACAAAATATTCGCCATTTCCGACTGGGCCAACATGAAAAATTCACCATTGGCGAATATTCGCCACTAAAGTAATCACTGCAACTCTCCACATTTTCTGCAACTTGCCATTGTTTCTTCTCAAGGAGAGGCAAATGATCTAGGAGGATCTGACACTTTGATGGATTTGAATGAAATGGTAGTACTTCATTACATATATTTATTCACCACTACCTTTAGCAAATTGCCTAAAACACGTGTTCACATTGCAACACTCTTAACTCCATTTCGTTTTAATCTCACAACTTTGACAATGACAATGCTATTTTCGTTTACAATTTTTCAAGAAAACAAAAAGACATGGGACATGAATGGACAGAAAGTGAGTGGTTGTGGGTCTTGTAACTTCCATGACACTCATCTTTACTCTTGTATAATAATGTAATATAGTTGTTCCTAGATAGAAGAATATGAGACTACAAAAGATAGACACTTGGCAGATACTTTTGCATAAACAATCTTGCAACCTACAATTCTAGCACAATTGTCTTCTCATTCTTGAATCTCTCTTGTTGTGTGACACTGATATGTGCTCTCTAATACATTTTTATTCATTTTCCTGTGTTTTCTCTAGGCACACCTAGGGCCTAGATCACTAACATAGGGTTAACCATTATGTTCTACAATAGGTTTTTGTTGAACTTCAAATAAACATCACTCAGAGTGAGTCCAGCCTATTATAGCCAAGTACCATTTTTAGACCTTGGTTTGTTGAAACAGTAGCTAGCCCGGATACCTATTGTAGACATTTGGTATATAATTCTCCAAGATGAAGTCATTTGGAGACACAACACAATTCATATTTCTTCTATATGTGCTGCTAGCAGTGATTCTCTCTAATGCGAACTTGTGCAAGGTGATTATGCAAGGTTGAAGATAACAAAGTTGTCAAAGTATCTTGTGCAAATCAGATCAAGAATTTTGTTGCTCCGCTTTATCATCTGTTGTTAGAAGGCTGCATTCAATACTGATTTCTTGAACTGAAATTTGAGATAAGTCTTGTAAACCATCTACATTTGAGATAATACATAACAGATTTAAAGGTTGGATTTTTCACCTCCAAGAGGGAGGTTTTCCCAAGGTATTGGTGTCTTGTTTCTTGTGTTTTATTTTTGTTATTGTTCTTGTGTCTTGTGTTTTATTTCTATTACTATTTATACACAGTTTGATTATAATCAAATTGGTTACATTAACATCTGATTGCTTAAAATTAACATTATAATCAAGCCGACCACTAATCGAGGGAGAGGTAACATTTTCTTGAAATCACCCTTCTATTGGGAGATTGTGTACATAACCTCTTGTTCTTCTGGAAGCTAAAAAGTACTTTGAGTCCACCAACTCTGGTTCCACACTATAGAAATTTTCAGATATTGTCTTCCAAATATCCTTCAGTGCAAAAGAATCATTCTCACAATAGAAAAAAGGTGGCCCTTGCATGAACACATTGATTTCCTCCAAGCATGGCCCAATAGGTTTCCCAGGAACTCCAAAACCAGTTAGTCCCTTCAGACATAAATTAGAGATGCCACATCACACACTCCAAACATTGTTTGTTTGTATTGCATACTCTCTATGTATTTATCACCCTTTAACACTTTCCTCTACTTTTCTCCAATTCCTCTCTTTTGGGCAGCTGATGAGGTTGTTTCCATGTCAGTCAAGATAATGCCTGCTTACTTTCTTTTACGAAATTTACTTGCACATGACTCTTTAGCTTGTATCTTCTGCTTTTGCATAGATATAAATTATAATTCAAGCTCAGATGATTAAATAAAATAAGCATATGTAAAGAAAAGATTTAGTCATTGGATGTTACATATTATCTGACGGAAAGATCCTAGATCCAATTCTTGGAGAAAGGAAACATCATTGATAATACTTTTTTCAAATAAGACTCGATCAAATAAATTAAAAATGTTTTATGTAATTTTTAAAAGTAGAACTCATGCAATGCTTTCATGCATCGACGGCCAAACCGTCAGACCCACAACATTATCGTCGGTGCAATTTTGTGGTTAGATGGAAGAGGTAAGAAAAGGATGAATGTTGTTAAATGAAAATGGTACTGCTTGAGTAAGGACTTAGGTGGATTGGGGATAAAAGACCTCAGGCAACAAGGTAT
Organism: Cryptomeria japonica; assembly: GCF_030272615.1. NCBI lineage: Eukaryota > Viridiplantae > Streptophyta > Pinopsida > Cupressales > Cupressaceae > Cryptomeria > Cryptomeria japonica. Next base: position 858,485,245 of record NC_081414.1, on the reverse strand, counting down.
TGCCTTAGAAATCAAATGGATTGTCAAGGATTTAGAAGGGATTGAACCATGGAAGATATTAATCAAGAGAAAATTCATGATTGTCAATCATTATATCATTTTAGGCGGGAAAATTGTTGATAATTTATCATGGTTTGAAATTATTGTCAGGTATGTCTGAAATCTGAGTAAAAAGTCTAACTATTTTTGGATTTTATTGTCTATTGAAATTCTTTGGTTTCTTTGGAAGAGAAGGAATGAGAATGTGTTCCAAGTAAAGGGAGGGTTCTTATTGAGTGTAATCTTAGAATCACAATGCTAATTATTATTTAATAGGTATCATTTACATTGAAGATGCCAACAGGAAGATTCATGAAGATATTGGATGAAGGTTCATCTTCAATATATAAAGAAGACATTTAGGATGTTGCCTATTGACCCCAAGATCTAGGAAAGATGGGGAAGAAATTCTAGGAAGAGTATATAGACTTTTACAATAAATACCAAAAAGAACACCAATATCAATTAAAGAGGGGTGAAGCTATAAGACACCTAGAAATGGCTCACCAAAACTTTGATTGTTCTAGTTGAGAGAGGATCTTTGCACCCCTTGGAAGAGAATTTGATACTTTCCAAATTTTTAGGATTGAACCTAAGAATAATGACAAAGGAAAAGACAAAGAAGTTGATAATGAAGATGGGGAGAATGAAGAGAAAGATGAGAATCCACATAATGATAGTGATAATGAATCTTAATAAGATATTACAATTTATCTTTTTGAATATGTTGTCAATAGATGATATAATATTGATGTAATTTGATGTTGACTCGAAGCTATACGCGTTACTCTTAATCGTATAAACTGATTCTTTTTTTTTCTTCTATTTTTAAGGCGGTTTAGCTTGGTTGGGGTTTTGATGGAGTAATCAACTTGGTCACTATTATAGTAACTTGACTTTGTACTCTAATTTTATTTTGGTAATCGATATTCAAAAAATAAAACATTCTACATAACAAACACACTACACTCACATACACTCTTATACGAACCTTGACATGTGTCTTGCTTTACGATAACCTAGTGTACCACAAGCCAAATAGACATAGATACAAGATGAGGGAGCTAGTATTTGTTTCTACCCTCATTTCATCACTTATCATCAACCAACTCAACAATATCAATGATTAATTTGAGGTGTAAAGATTCAACAAATTGCTACAAATTTCATTGAATAAAGGTAACATAGGTGACAACCACCCTAACTTCCACAACAAAAGTCTTAGACATAAGATTCCTACCTTTTGACCTTTTGCAGTTTGATCTTGCAAGATTTAAAAATTTATATGTGCTAGTTTTTTTATCATATAAGAATCACATATATGATTTTATCCTTAGGCTAGATAATGGACATGGTCCAAATTTTAGTTGTTTAAATTCATATTTTTTTCAAGGTTGACGATTCCTAGATCTAATTGTTATCCATTGGTATGATGTCATAAATTTTGAATTGTGTGTCTAAGGTTATGTACTTAAAGGCATCATTCTAAGATTCTTTCACATAAGATAAGAAAGATTCAAACATGGTTTAGAAATCACAAAGTAACAAAAGAACATGAATGTTTCGTCTCTCATTTTTTATAGTTGATATGTGGATCTTTACACTATCATCATAATTAATGTTTGAGAGTGTTGTAAATAATAATGGCCATGAAAGGAGTAACTATCCTAAGTGCTTGAGATTGTCACAAAAAGTGAGTGTTGCAACAGTGAATCTTCCTTTGACCTTTGGGTGGTTGGGAGGGTAAAGACCCATGGTGGTATATGTTGAGTGGTTGGGAGGGTTAAGACCCACATATCAACTATCTACTTTGACATTCTAGGATTGTGTCCACCTACTCTAAAACCTTGTGGGCACTCTCTATCTGATACTAACATATACATAACGTGTGCCTCTCATATAACCCTATGTTGGCTAGGCCCCACCATAACTAGAAGATCCTAACTACTAAAAAAACTAGATTATCCCCTAAAAGTTTGTTGATTCATAGAAGGCCTATCTTGATATCCCTATAGTCTCTCATACCTAAAATATCCATGTGTCAATGATGGTCACATGTGACTACCCTATGTCCCCTACTATGCTCTAGACCTTTGTCCCTAATATTGATACTATTGGGTTTTTCTTTGAAATCCTATTGTAAGTCTAAATTCTCCTTTGAAGGATGGGGAGGCCTACGGAAACTTTAGTCCCTTGATGAAGGTTACAAACTTCTCTCATGCCTCTTGTGTCCTCCCATGTACCTCCTTTTCCATAAGAGACTTTTTCATAGCAACCCTGAACTCATTTGGATTGGCCATATGTAGGAAAACTGAAATTTTGGGCTTTCCACCCCTAATGAAATAATTGACAAGTAACTTGTCTTGAATGTAATCTACAAACTACAAGAACTCCAAAAACTAACTCTCATGTTGATCCACTACGAAACCTCATTATGTAAATTGTGAACCTCATCTTTGCATCTCTGTCAAAAATATTTTTAAATAGAACACACTTTGAAGCAATCCAAAATGGTATCCCATGAGAGGGTTTCCAATGTGAGTTGGTGCATTTTATCATCCCAGTACCACAAGGTGGAAGCAAGTCCTCTCAAAAATTGTATTGTAAATTATGCCTTTAGGTTGCTCACATATAGATGCAACCCAAAGCTAAGTAGCCAAGACTTAGCCTCAACCCCATTTGTGGATCTTAAAAATGTAGAGGATTGGAGATGAAGCAACTCTCGAATATGATCTGTTGGCTCATGATATGTGCTTGCTATAGTCTTTACCTCTTGTATTTATGCATGATGAGGCTAGGTAATGTGTATTGATCAATCTTCTATCTCCTCTTTGTGTATTTTCCAAATTCAAGGTGAACTCCTAATAAGCTCCCAAGATGCAAATATATGCTCCTCTACTACAAGTGGATCCTCATGAGGTGTCTCTGTTGTGGGCGAAAACCAATCTTGTATCACACCTATCAAATTCTATAAGGCTTGTCAGATTTGAGATCCATACTCAGGCTACTCATCTTGGTGAAAACTCTCAAAGTGATATGACTCTTCTTGTCCCTCATGTGAATGTGCTCCTCTTGAAGCACTACAGCATGGATAACCTTCCTTCCATTTCCTACACCCTATTTTCTAACCCACACCTCATAACCTTTACCTCACTTCCTATCATTATTACCTTCCATCTACCTTTCATATCCCCTGTCTTAACCTCCTTCACTTTCCTACATCCTATCCTAAACCTTAACATCATACACATTTACTTTTATAGAGATATCAACGATAGTAAGAAGACTAGATAATGTAGATGGGTCTTATTGATTTCATACATTACTCAGGGCCTCACGAGTTGATCATTGTATACGGGTTATCGCGATGAAGGGAGAAAGCATTTGAGTCTTGAGGTACAAAGATGGTTCATCATTTTGGATTGAGTTGTATGTGTAGGGATGAATCCTTTCAAGTGAAATGCAAAAGGTTGTTTCTCATGGATGAAAGTGTCCTCAATGCAGTTTGGAGATTGGTGCATCCATCCTTGGTGGAGGTAGATACTGGTGTGATGGTTTTGTTTATGAGGCAGTGAATTGCCCAATGATATATATCATGGGGTTGAAGGAAGTATGCATCCAAAGGATAGATGGTTTTATTCACACGATGGATGGGTAGGCCATTGCTAATGAGATTTTGAATCTAGATGTGGACAGGTGGGTTAGCCAGTTGGGTAGTTACTTCAACTCGGATAACTATTTTTCCTCAGATTCAGAAGATGACCAAGACCTTGAAGATGAGGAAAGAGATCATGCCAAGGTAGAGAAGGAAAGGTTGAAATCTTGGATAGAAGATGCCTGGGAAGTCTACCGGATTGGATTCATCAATAGAAATTTTGCCCCTTCCAAAGGCTGGTGGACAGAGATGTCTGCTAGCTCACGAGGGCCACTGCGGGCAAACTAATGGAAATTGGAGTGCACCTAGCATCATCCTCCAGGCTCTGTAGATTCCTTTATAGGTATAGCCTCAGGATTGGATGTATGGACTTGTGTCTAGTCGGGTTTATTTCTGTCATAAGGGAGCTAACCCCCTTTGGTTAGTACTTATCTATGTGAAAAAAAATGCAGTGATTTAATTAATACATGATTGTAGGATTGTTCAAGGGTTTAGGTCTTGTAAGAAATTCTTCTTTTAAATCAATCATATCATATTACAGAAACCTCTCACCATCTCTTCTATTAGCAATTAATCTGATAAATCTATAATAAACTTTTAATCTAGATATTTGAAAAGAAAATAATATTTTTCAACACAATGTGCATTGCAAATTATTGGTTGATTATTCCCTACCTTTTTTCTTCAACTGGATCTTGGCGGCACCCCAATCTAGAACTGTTTCCCTCCTTGCAATAATGCCCCAATTTTTATGTGATCGTAGAGATCGATGGGACAAAGAGGTGGGAGTAATGTTTATCAAATGACTTGGTCTTTTTTTTTTAAGTAATGCCCATGTTCGTCGAAATTTCGATGAACGCGGGAACTTTTTCTAAAAAAACACAAATTTCATTGCCAATTCCTTCTCTGTCAAAACCAAATGTTGAACTATTGTTGGAATTCTGATGAATGCAGACATTTTTTAAAAAAATTCAACTTTGGTCACAATATACCTTCTCCGTCGGAATTTTAGGCCAAAGGTATTAGTGATAGAATATTTTTATCACTTATATCCATTAAAAAAATCAATATACTAGAAGTTGTGAAGATATCGCTTTCTGTATTTAAGATAATACACCCATGTATCATGAGAGAAATCCTGAATGAAGGTGAACACATATTTGGATCCAAAAACAAGTATTATAAATTACATAAGGTCACCCTAAACTATCTTTTGGGTATGGTGATAGCATGGTGATCCTTACCCTTATGAATAAATTCTTGATTATGTTTGCTAAGGACATAAAGTTGACAAAATCTAAATCTTTATATGAAACCTTTAGAAGAAAAATTAAAAGGATTCTTGATTATGTTGGCATAACATGCACAAACTCCATCTTTATATGAAACCTTATGAAGAAAAAGTACCATATCTTATGTATTGAATTGCTAAAGATTCTTGAAATTGAGGTTTCAAAACCTTGTGTGTCAATTTTTTCTTAAATAACTATGTGGGTGATGTGATGATCCATAAGAAGATTTATATGAAACCTATGCAATCGAGACTCATGATGATTTTGGCCTAAAGCAACAATTTTCTTAAGATTTCACAATTCTTGAATATTTACACTATGTGGTCCAAGAATTGAAACAATCTTCTCATCCCTAGTATGGAAAATCTTCTAAATTGCATTCTTTCTTTGTACTTAATTTTTTTCATAAACATTTGAATTGAATAAGTCCTTGAAATTTAATATTCTAGTTTTGATAGTTATGTAGATTTAAGAATAAATGCTAGGATCCATACTGAAACACAAATTGGAACTTGAAATTGTTTCTTAGAAATCCCTCAACTCTAGTTAGTGTTATATAAAATTTAGCCCACCTTAAAAAATAAATACTTTATTATAATTTTGACAACTTTGAAAGCCTAAATCAACCATTTATGTTACATGGATACTTTACAAGTTTTTAGAAGTATGGGCCCCTTATCAATGTTGTAAAAATATAAGCAACAATGTTTGCTTGGAGGTCAAAAAAATAGTTAATTACAATATAACTGCAAAATTAAAACATGGTATGAAAGTTTGGAGGGTTGTATGAGTACTTTAGATTCATGAATTCTAGAACAAAAAACACTAAAAATTGTTGTAGTTTGAAATTCCATAGCACATGGCTACTATAGAAAAGTACTAGTCGGAAAGCCTACAATGGAATAATTGTCAAAGTTTAGAAGTCCAAAATAGTCCAAATTTTAAATCATTCTAGTAGTTTGGACTTAGGAAACTTGTTGAAGTTCTACCTGTAGAGTCCACTAATAGATAAAACTTTAGAGCCTAGATGTATTTCAAAGATTTTGTACTTCAAGACTAGTTTGTATGTTAGACTTCAAATTCATCTTAAAAAAAATAGGGGCTTGTTTAAAATGTAATCAAAACCTGGAAAGTATTGACTACGTGAGTTGTAAAATAGACTTAAATTAGAGTGACAAGAGAAAAAAACCTTTTGAATTTTCATGCTCTCACTAATATTCATGTTTTAAAATTAGATTGATTTAATTTATTTATAGAGTCTATGTTTTTAGATATTAATTAAAGTAAGTACTCACAAAACTTGTTTTGACATCAAATTTCTAAACATATAACTATTTTAAAAACAATAAAATTAAAAAGTAATTAAATATAATCTCAAATACTTAAAATTTTATTATTGTACATGATATAATACTAAAAGAAAAAAAACTATCAATTATTTATTTATAATGCAATTTAGAATACATAATATTTTTATATTAAAAAGAATTAATTTAAATTTTAAAATCATAATCATAAAAAATATTTAAAATTTTATTATGTCGAAGGCATACTCTATTTGAAGTAATTGAGTTAACTCTGAAGATCAATGGTTTACATCTTCTAAAAATTGATGCAAGACGATTGAACTTGTCATGACCATCGACATTGAATTCCCAAATTTAAATTAATCCTATTTTCCTCGTCACTCAACATTCGTTTTTTCTCATTGACTAGTTGGGATTGACAAAGATTTTTTTTAAGCAAAGCATAGTATCCATTTTTAAAATAATATTATAATTTTGTAAGAATTTTATAAAAAATTAAATAAAGCAGAGTATCCATTTTTAAAATAATATTATAATTTTGTGAGAGAATTTTATAAAAAATTAAATAAATAAATAAAAATTCTACTAGTGGATGGATATTGAATTCACAAATTTTAATTAATCCTATTTTCCTCATCACTCAACCATTCTTTTTCCCTCATTGGCCAGTTGAGATTGAGAAAGATTTTTTTTAAGCAAAGCAGAGTATCCAGTTTTAAAATAATATTATAATTTTGTGAGAGAATTTTATAAAAATTTAAATAAAGCAGAGTATCCATTTTTTAAATAATATTATAATTTTGTGAGAGAATTCTATAAAGAGTTAAATAAATAATAAAAGTTTTACTAGTATATGGATATTGAATTCACAAATTTTAATTAATCCTATTTTCCTCGTCACTCAACCATCCTATTTTCCTCGTCACTCAACCATTCTTTTTTCCTCATTGGTCAGTTGGGATTGAGAAAGATTTTTTGTGTAAGCAAAGCAGAGTATCCATTTCTAAAATAATATTATAATTTTGTGAGAGTGTTTTATCAAAAGTAAATAAATAAAAGTTTTACTAGTGGATAGAGGTTTAAGTGAAAAATAGAAATAAATCATAATTTGTCATTTTATAAAACAAGATTAAACATCCCATGACCATAATTCACAAATTTTAATTATTCTCATTTTCCTTGTCACTCAACATTCTTTTTTCCTCATTGGCCAATTGGAATTGATAAAGATTTTTTTTAATTAAATAAATAAAAGTTTTACTAGTGGATAAAGATTTAAGTGAAAAAACAGAAATAAATCATAGTAAATTATAATAGTTTGAGCTCATTCCATGTTTTTTTCCCTCTTTATTGTTATTTTCAATCTATCACAATTTGTCATTTTATAAAACAAGATGGAAAACTATTTTATAATTTTGTGAGAGTATTTTATAAAAAAATAAATAAATAAATAAATAAAAATTCTATTATGTAAAAAAAAAAATGCTTTATTTCCTCAAGTTCATCCACAACATAAATAGATGTGAGTTCTTATGCACTATGATCTAATTAAAATAAGTTTTACCCTATAAAAACTAGGAACCATATGCAAGGCATGAGAGGATGAGTAGAAACAATAAATATCTATTTTTTAAATTATTCAATAATTAAATGAATGTATTATTTCTTATTAAGTTTTCAAATTATTATTTATTTATTATAAATTTTAGAAATTAATATTTTCATATAGGTTAACTTTGCATTTACTTATATATTTTTCATTTTTACTTAGATTTGGATTTCAATTTTTTTATTATTATTTATGTCTATATACCTAACTACAAATAATAAATAAAATTTATCAAATGATTCACAGGAAAATATTTGCCACTATGACAACATTAACTACAAATGCAATTGCCAACATTCTTGTAGACATGTCTATTTTTTATCCTTCTTTATAGGTAACATGTGTAGAGTCCATAAAACAACGATCTGCGAATGTGAAATATCGATTACACCTCTCTGATGGTGTACATGCACATCCTTCTCTACTCCTGACCAATTCAACAAGCTTGCTTTGGAGGATGCTTTAGTCAAAGGTTTCATCATTTGCTTGAGAAAATATACTTGCAAGAAGTTCCCAAATTCACATATGTCCACAATTGCATACTATTATTTTTTAAGTTCTCATTTATTCATCTATATCTCCTTACTAAATTTAAATCTCCTTTCATTGTAGGGCTATTGCAATTAATAGCTTGAAAATGATTTTAAATATTGCAAAAATAGTTGGAACACCAATTCCTCTTCTACAAGCTACCAACTTCATTCCATCAAGCAACTCTCAAAACCCACCTGAATCTGATCCATCTAAAAAATGTTCCCTCCAACAATCTAGAAGGCCTACATATAAACAAACCTTGTCCCCTTTTACAATAATCCCCATAAAAACATTGATTCCATATCATAAGCAATGGTCAATTGAGGGAATCCATGAATATAAAAATGTTGGACGTGATGGGAAAGTTTTTGGCTTTGATTTTATTGACAAAGTAGGAACTAAAATACATGTAACTTGTCTCAATGAACTTGTTGATGAGTTCTACCATGTTATTCAATCTAATAGTCTTTATGTGATCTCCAATGGTTGTGTTAAATTTGCCAACACCAAATATAGTAGCTCCACAAACCCTTTTGAAATATTCCTCCACAACTCATCTACCATAATTACATCCACATCCATAGACTCTACCATACCCATGCATAGATTTGATATAAAGAGCATAGATTCATTGGAATCATTACCTGTTAATCACCTTGTAGATGTCATTGGAATTCTTGTATCTATCTCTACAACATCAACCTTACGCAAAAGGGATAGCATCGAAACAACAAAATGTATTGTTACAATCATAGATGCCTCAAATTGTACTCTTGAAGTTACACTTTGGAGTCGTCATTGTCAGATTGAAGGTAACCAAATCTCTGAAATATCCACAGAAACAACTCGCCCAACCCTTTTAATCAATTTTGCTTGTATAATTTCCTAGCATGGAAAAGAAATTAACACCATATTTTCTACTACAATTGTAATCAATCCCAAAATATTGGAAGCGTCAACATTGCAAACATGGTATGCTACCAAAGAAATTGACCATCATTCCCTTTTATTTTCAAAGAGCCACCTTTCCTCCCACAACTTTAAAAATCTACAAGCTATTTCTTCTATAAAAAATAGAAGCATTTTTGAGGAGGAGAGTGTGTGTAAAGGCCACTATCTCAAAACTCCATGTCGATAAATTTTACTACCTTTCTTGTCCTCATATTGGGGACAATAAAAAATGCAAGAAAAAAGTAATCCAGACTTCACCAAATACATTCTGATGCCTGAAGTGTTCTATTGATCTCTCTTAATTAGATTTTAGCTATATGCTAAAAATCGACTTGCAAGATGAAATAGGTGAACTCATTAAAGTTATTGCATTTGAAGGGCCAGGCTTTGTTGGGTGTTGGCGCAGAAGATTTTCAACTTCTACTAGAAGAGCCTGGTGGTGCTAAACAAATCTTAGACAATGTAATCAATTGTCAGTTTCTACTTGATCTCAAAATCAAAATGATCCCATTTGGTGGGCACGAAACACAAAGCATCATTATTGCAGTTGTTAAGCTGCTTTATCTTGATTGCATTTAAATCTTAGTACATGTGGAACTACAGTCATATATTGATTTGTACCTCAAAACATTTCTTACTTTTTGTTATGTACAAAGTTCTATTTCCATAACTTGTTATGTCCTAAGCTTATATATAATAGTTGGGCACCCATGTCCTTTCAAATTATGTTTGCATATCTATGTAAATTGAATAAAGTTAGAATTTGATTTCTCATTTATAGGATTATTAACTTTATTAAGAAAATGAGTTTTCAACAAACCTCTCCTATGATCACTTTGTTAGAAAATTTAAATACTAATTTTAATTGAAGTAAATTTTAGGAGAAAACATTAGCTCTCTTGTAAAATTTTAAATTGATAAGATTATGATTTGTAAGATCCATCTTAAGATAAACATAACATTACTTCAAGTGGAAGAAATGGTTAGTTTATCTCTTTATAATTTTGCAAAGGATTTGGCATTAGTTCAAGAGAAACTAGAATTATATTGATAACAATTATTTATTAGGAGCCTTATTATTATTTACATTGGTTACATAGCAAGTATTTAGACTCTTTTCTAATCTTATGTATCAAGACATTTTCTGTTACTTTAATTATATGCCACATTGTATTATCTTATAAGTTTGGTTATAATAGTTGACTAGATTATTTAAAATTATGCATGCAGATTTTTTTGTAAAATAACACAAAAAATAATTCTAACAAATACTTAGATGCTTTCAATTCACATTATTTAATTCTTTATATATATACTATTTACATGATCATCATTTACAGATAGATCACATTCTCTTAATTCTCAAAGGAACTTCAAATGGAAGAACACAATGAAAAGATGCAAGAAAAGTGTGCTCGCCAAAATGAAATGCAACGCATACGGTACCATGCAAGGAAAGATAGTATTAATAAAAGAAGATGAGAAAACCAACACATCCTTCCTGATGAATCTTCCACATCTACATTCTCTTCATCTAATAATCCTTTCCGTCTACCATCACATCCACCTCAATTACAACAGATAATTGAGCCCAACCTTCTTGCCCAAATGCAACCTCCATCACCTTTCTTTCAAAATTATTACATTGCTAGAAATAAATTTCATTCAAATTTGGATAGCCTCTCAAACATGTCAACATGCTTGGTTTGTATGGAAAGATATCCATGCATCAAAACTAAGAAATGTGATGGAATAACTACTTGTTAAAGATGCACATTAGAAAAGAATGGTCATCGATTCTTAAAATGGAACAATATGGATCCTAATCAGCAACCTATCTATTTGCAAAGACTCTCAAATTGAGGAGATATTAATTGCAAGGGTTAGCCCAGTAGTTCAAGTTACTTATGCTAGGGGAGGGCAACTCAAATAAAGTGGCCACACTATTTGTTTTCCTCAAGATATTACTACAATTGCATCCTACTTGCCAAGGCTTATACATGAATTGGATATAATAATAGTAAACAAGGAAAGCATTGGGCAACAAAAATATAAATTTAATGTTAGTAGAAATCATTTTCATGAATCATTGAAATATAAGATAATCAATGACCCATATTATAAAGATGTAAAGCTAGATGAACTTGCATTAACATCATTACCCATTGCCTCTATTGACATCTCAGACCTTCTATATGCAACAACTTCAACCACTGATCCAAGAGATGCAAAGTTCACACAATCAGATATTACAGAGGATGGCACATTACAAGAGAACATGGAATCACAATCTTCATTTGTGACAAATATTCCACCTGCACTTAGAGAGGTTGAAGAGGTGTGCTCTTTACTACAACTAGGGAAATGACGATCAACTCCTACTCTAAATTGGCCACCCATTTCTCCATCCCCCATAAATGAATACACCACTGAAGAATTGTTTGTAATGGAATTTCCCACTTTGTTTCCAAAAGGAAGTGCCATATCTAAACAACAACGCATCAAAGAAGTTAAGTTACATGAATATGCTCTACAACTTCTATGATACCATGATAATAGATTTGGGCAACACCCATGATTTAGATACTTCATACTAAACATACTGATGTGTCATTGAAGTCAAGCCACATCCTCTGTTTTTGTGCAAAGAAAACTAGATGATTCTCTACCAACAATGATTTCTGATCTATGGCAAAGATTAAAGGACTTGCCTGATGACAAGCTTGTTGACCAACTCATGCGGTTTACCTCATCAATTCATGGCATGCGCCCATTCTAGAACCAGCATAGAGGAGAGCTCTCAGACATAGTTATTTAGATTGGTTGCCCAACACTATTCTTCACCCTTAGTGCAATAGATACAAAATGGCCAGACTTGCATAGTATCATGCCATCTAATGCACCTACAAATCCGTATGCAGCTTCTAGATGGAGGATACAAAATATAGTTCAGAACCCACACCTTACTATAGTATACATGCACCATAGATTTACAACATTTCATAAAGAGGTCTTGGAAAAACTCCTTGGTGCAAAAGACTATTGGTATAGGTATAATTCTTAAACTATTGTAATCTTGTACTACAACACTTGTTACTTATCTTACTCACTAAAAATTCCTTTTGCAGGTATGAGTGGCAACATAGAGTATCTGCACATATCCATGGTTTCATTTGGCTCCATGAAGCACCTAACTTTGAAAAATTACAATGGAATAGCATTCAATCAGTACAAAATGCACTTGACTACATTGATAGATATGTCTCTACATGGAACCCAAAAACCATTGAATTAAGAAACATAATGATTAGCATATCTCCTATTGATGATCCTTGCTTGATGGACACAAGAATGATAATGACAACAAACCCTTCCACTGACTACAGTGAATTGGCAAATCGTGTACAACACCACACAAAGTGCACCCTACAAACTTGTCTCAAGAAAAAAGGGACATCTCTTGTTTGCCATTATAAAGCCCCTTGGAACATGCAAGACAAATCAATCCTCTCCAATGATGACAATGGCCAACCTAAACATACTCCTGCAAGAAATGATGACCGCTTGAATCTTCACAACCCATCTATACTCTCTATTTGGAGGGCCAATGTAGATTTCCAACTTGTTCTCTCAATAAATGCAATTCTAAAATATATCGCAAAATATGCAACAAAAGCCAAATAGAAATATGAAACATACCATGCTATGGTATCTCGCATTTCAACCAATTTTGAGCCTAACAAGCCTACCCCAATTGCCTTTCAAAAAATGCTTACTGATACTCTTGTAGATCGAGACATTGGTGCTCAAGAGACTTGCCACCTTATGTTAAAATTACCACTGTCCATATGTAGTAGGACATTTGTTTCTTTAAATGTAAACTGAAAAAACTTTCAACGTGTTTCAATCTCACCCACAACCACAACCACATCCCCAAGCTATATAGATGCTTACATGGCATGACCTACACATCTAGAAACAGTGTCACTTATTCAAGTCACTACAAAGTGGACCTTCAAAGCATCTCGCAAGCACAACCAATAGAAAGAACTATCCACACCAGCCATTGTTCAAGTAACTCCACAATTCACAAGCATCCCAACAAAAGATGACAAAGCTTTCCAAGCATTCTGTTGGACTAAACTACTACTATACCATCAATTTCGCAACATTCATAATGATATTGGTACATCAAATGACCAAGTTATGGAAAAATGGACAACTTTCTCTTGCTACTACCAACCATGGCATGTGTGGCACACACCTCTGCAACCAGATGAAGAAACTAATACTAGAAGTCCACCTATTCAGGAGGACGACATGCAAGAAGATATACCTAATGAATGACAAATCTTATCAAGTCTATATCTAGACCTTCCTATGCACATTGATGAAATTGACATGCTTGGTCAACATGGAATTGACCTCAACCATGATAGGGGAGAGGCTCATATAAATCCGCAAGAAGAAATAATAGCTACTACTTTCATAGACTCAAATCGCCCAAAATTTCAAGCTCCCTATGATCTCAATAATCAAAACACCCAGCTTCACCTATCTATTGAACAAAAAAAAGCATATGATATAGTTGTTTCACACCTATAAGTCATTGCTTTGCAGCTGCTACTTAAGATAGTTGTTCAATGAACAGATGGAACTAGAAAGTCTCACTTGATTAAATGCATCAAGATCGCATCGATGAGCTCAGCATCAATTGGCCAATCACCACTACTACTTCTTGTACCAATAGGTATCACAACATTCAACATACAAGCATCAACAATTCATTCTACCTTGAGAATACCAATAAAAGAAATGCCCCCCTTACAAGGACAAATGCTAGCAACATTCCAAGAGAGCATGTACTTCATTTGATACATTCTAATAGATGAAATGAGTTTCATTGGCCCAAAGCTACTACAACAAATTGACAATAGAATGTGTGAAGCATTTCCAAGCCAAAATCATATCCCATTTGGAGGATGATCAATCATGATATTCAGTGACTTAGGGCAGCTACCACCAATCAAAGATATCCCTATGTATGCTTCAACTTCTTATGGGGGAATACTATGGCATTCTTTCACAACAGTTATATCTTTGAACAAAATATTTTGTCAAATTGGAGAAGATCCAACACAAATTAGTTTTCATGCCCTTCTCTCAAATTTATGAAATCCAAAGCCTACAATTGTAGATTGGCAACTTCTAATGTCACGATCAAGCTCCTCACTCACAACTGAAGAGCAATCTCATTTCTCATCCTCCATACATCTATTTGCAATGAATGAAATTGTGTCTTCACATACGTGTGTTGTTATCTTCAGCAATGCCAGTAGCATTATCCATAGCAGAGCAACTTAGGGGATCAACATGCTCAAATCCATAAGAAGAAGAACTTGAATCCAGCATACTCCTATGTATTGTCCAAAAGGTTATGTTATGTTCAAATTTGTGGGTGGAAACATGGCTTGTAAATGGTGCACTTGGAAAAGTCAAAGTAATTGTATATAGAAATGGAGAAAGACCACCTCAACTTCCATTATTTGTTGTTGTTCGCTTCAAAAATTACAAAGGACCAATGTGGGATCACAATTAGCCAAAAAATGTTCCTATAACCCCTTTGAGTTGTGGTGTTCACCATCAAATGCCACTAAAAATGGCATGAGCATTAACTATACACAAATCATAGGGGCTCACACTCCAACAAGCAACAATCGACATCGGCAACATTGATCGTCAAGGATTGACATTCATAGCTATCTCAAGAGTTAGTGAACTCACAAGTCTCCGCATACACCCCACCTTCACATTCAAAAGATATTCACGCATGCAAACCAACCCATATGTTGCTCGTCAAAAACAAGAGGAGGAGCGATTGCTAGCATTATCAAATACTAGTTCTACAAACACAAGTTAAAAGATCTCCAGGTTTGTTCACTCAAGAACTTGTTTCTATAACTTTAAAATGTATACATTAAAACCATACTTTTTAAACTTGCAAAGTATTCAACAAATACTTCCTTTAATTTTGTTTGAATTACAAAATCTACAAATATTTGATAATCAATGTTAAACAAACAAGCATGTAACAAAAGTTGTACAATATTCACATTCTAATTATATCTCTTTTCCATACTCTACAGGTACAAATTATACAAAAGGATAATTGAACACTTATTCGTAATACTATTCTATTATTACTACAAGTGAAAAGATCTCTAGGTTTGTTCAATAAATCACTTGTTTTTGTATCTTTATAATGTATAAATTAAATCTAGACTTTTTCAACTTACAAACAATTCCACAAATAGTTCCTTTAAAAAAATATTAACTACTAAATCTACAAATATTCAATAATCAATGTTAAACAATCAAGCATGTAACAAAAGTTGTACAATTTTTGACTTTCTAGTTATATCTCGTTTTCATACTCTACAGGTACAAGTTTTACAATACGATAATTTTCCTTATTTGTAACACCATTGTATTATTAGTTACTTCCAATTCAAAAGAGTTTGCAAAAATAATTTGTACAAATAAAGGAACATTATAATGTTAATTGCATATATTGTTCAACGTCCAAAACTAACTTAAATACAATATCAAAGATATCCTCGGCGTACCCATTGCACACTAAGGTGCGATTGCTAGTAATTACACTGAAGGAGTTCCCTATGTCAGCTTTATAAGTTCAATTGGACAATCCATGGTTGATATCATCCTAAAGGCATGCAAGACATTTGAAATGTTTATAGCCATTAGATGGAAAAGCAACAAAAATCCCACAACAATTTATTTAAATTCGTCAAATATATTAAATGTTAGAATTTTGTATAAAAATAATTTCATTTGATCAAATACAATGTTTTTAATAATTAGATATATAAATTATTTTTTATTTTAAGTTGATTATTTTGTTAGAAGTGCCTATGTGAGCTTTATAAGTTCAATTGGACAATCCAAGGTTGATATCATCCTAGAGGCATGCAAGACATTTGAAATGTTTATAGCCATTAGATGGAAAAGCAACAAAAATCCCACAAAAATTTATTTAAATTCATCAAATATATTAAATGAAAGAATTTTCTATAAAAATAATTTCATTTGATAAAATACAATATTTTTTATAATTAGATATATAGTTTTTTTATTATTTTAAGTTGATTTTCTTGTTAGAAGTGATTTTTAAAATAAAATAGAATATTTTCTAGTTAATATATATCTATTTAGTATTTGATATGTTTAATTTTATTTTATTTATTAATCATTAAAAATTCTAATATGAAACCATTTGCAAGCAAAAAAGAGTTAATTAGAATTAAAAGTTAGTTTTAAATCTAGATTTTAGTCTTTAACTTATTCTAAAATTATAATTAGTAATTGTTGATTTATTTTTAAATGAAATATTTAATTTTCTTTAATTTTTTTTTTTTTGATAAAAGTGGACAAGCCACTAAACTTATATTTTATTAATTTTTAATTTTGAAAATACAAACGGGTTCAAAGGGCATACCGGTAGGAAAGAACCCACAAGAAAACCTCCGGTTATGGCCCAAAAAAAAGTAAATAAAATTTAAAACCCCATATACCCAATTACATATCTGATTTTGATCACCCTCCCATTACATGACTTTGAAAGATATACATATCATTATCCATTTAAAAACCCCATATACCCAATTACATATTTGATTTTGATCACCCTCCCATTACATGGCTTTTCGAAGATATACATATCATTATCCATATGACCCAAAAAATTATGAGTAGTAATCTGTAGAGGAGGCACACAACCTCAAGGCTTCCCCAGCTTGCCAAAAAACATATCAACCGATCAGAACCCTACATCAAAAAAAGACATCAACATATCTGCACACATAGTTAATTCTGAAACCAAGAACTTGAGTTCTCAACAGGGGGCTCTCTATCCATGATCAAAGGAGGAATGATCTGCAAGGGAGATTCTAACCGTGGAGGAGCTAAGGCCAAAAAACCAAGAGAGAGAAGAGAATGTAAACCCATAAGCACCACTAATGCTTTATCCACAAACTAAGAGGGAACCAATTCGAGCAAGGATTCAAAAGCATGCAAGGTGTCCCCCAATCTATCACATAATAACCCCATTCTCAACTCGAACAATAAAACTCCACAATGCCCATTATCCAATAGATCAGAGCGAGGAAGAAAACCCCCATAATAAAAAGAGCCTAGCTCAAAATGATAATTATCCAATGCAGAACTAACAAGTTCCCAGGAGCAAATTGAGGGAGAGATAAACATATGAACTAAGAGATGGAGTAAATCCTTATCAAGCAAAATGTCATAGAAAACAGTAAGAAATTGAGACAAAATCTTAGAGCTAGAAAAGGAAGGACCAGAATGCAACCAGAGAGATCCCAGCAACCTGCGAACCTCAAAATCCACCTGAGGAGTAAGCAAATAGAACACTTCCCCAAGCATTTCAAAATTATTACTAGGAGCCTCATTTTCCCTCTTAATTGGGCATTCGAAAATGACCCTATATCTTGAAAGAGAAAAAGCACTCGACATATGAAACAGAGCTCGAACAAGAATAATTCAAGTATTTACTGTTGTATTTGAGAACAAAATCGGCTTTTAAAGACCAGTCGCCACAAAAAACGTGAACCGAGAAAATCATGGTACTTAATTATTATAAATAAAGCCAATTAAAGAAAGATTAAAGCTCATACAAGATAATACATAAATAATGGACTTCGCACGAGGGTGGCGGCTGAAAAAATAGTACTTCATATCCTAGCTAGTGCCACATAATAAGCTACATACTCCTATCATAATGGCTTCATAAAAAACCGTGAATGATTACAACCAAAGTACTTCATAGAAAAATAAAGCCTTTAAAACATACAAGCGAGGACAAAGCAAATCAAAACATACCAAATCATAATAACCAATATCGAAACAAATCTACTGACAGGGTGCCACCTTAATACCATAATAGGTACCCACCCTTGCTGCTTATGATAGATCATAAGCATAATCAATAGCCAACTAGGAATTGCCTACTAAGCATGCTTACCACCTACGCATAAACCCCAAACATGCTTACCTCTCAAGGCATAAGGGCGCTCAAAGATTTTTTATGAGAACATAATTAGGAAAAACTAAGAAGATTTATGCAAATGTTTCAGAAGGGAAGGTGGGATCTCATCCATACTTATATCCCGCAAATTTGCATTAGTGTCAATGGCTAAGTTTGCCAAAAAATTTGCTATTATATTAATTTCTCTGAAGCAATGAGTGATCAAGAAGGATTCAAAGAAAGCCAACTGTTGTAAAATTAACTCCAGAACATATTGTAATTCCAACAGTTAGATTTCTTCTTCATAACACATTGGATGATTACCATCGAATCCCCTTCAATTACAAGATCCTTGATGCCCAAGGATATAGCCATGTCCAAGCCCAAAGACAGGGCCTTAAATTTTGTGAAGTTATTGGACTTATGCCCAACAACATGACATCTAGTCTGGACAATATTAGCATAATGATCAAAATTTACCATACCTACTCCTGCCAAACCAGGGTTTCCACGAGAAGCACCATCAAAATTCAATTTAAAATGCGCATGAGGAGGGGACTTCCAAATAGCTATATGTCTTTTGGTTAAAGCATTACTGTTTTTCAAAATGGAACCATGAGAAGGCAAGATAGATAAAAGCTTCCAGACCCTAGTCACCCTACTATCCTAGTGCAAAAAAGAAGAGAGATTTTTGAGGTTCTTGAAGATATAAGACAAGACAACTTCTAAAATAGAAGATTCAATTTTTCAGTAAAACCTCCTCAAGAGAAGAGCTAGTCTTTTTAAAGATCCTATTATTCCTTTCTAACCAAATATTCCATATTAAGATAGAAGAGGAAGCAATCCAAAGACAAGCATAGAAGGATGAAGCAAACAGAAGAGGCCAAGCTCTGAAGTGTGAAATAAGATCTTTCCCTATTACAAATGACAGGTTCAATTTATCAAAAAGCCACTGCCAGCATTGAAATGTAAAATCACAGTGAAGGAAGAGGTGAGAGGAGGTTTCCAAATTTCTCTTGCATAACACACAAGTAAAAGCATTAGTGATACCAAGTCTATCCAAGCACATGCCTGTAAGTACCCTATCCTGGACTGCTAACCAGGTGAAAGCACTAGCTTTCGGAAGATAGGCCAAATGCCAAATAAGCTTATGTGGCCAAGAGGAAGAGTCATTGGCTGACACAAGAGAGTTATATCCATCCTTAACCGTATATTTTCCCGAGATGTTCCTAGTCCATACAAGTTCATCTTCAGAGTCAGATAGGATAATCGATCTTTCTTCCAAGACCTTTGCAAAATGCAGCTTGAGATCTTTCTCAACATCCAAGAATTCAATGGACTTCCATTTAGCCAATTTCAGATCACCATTATGGATTACCTCGAAGTAATCTGCCACAAATACCCCCCAAAGGGAAGAAAGGGTAGATATCGAAGGGGACCAATCCCTTATATTTTGTAAGGGAGTATGACCATTCCACATCTCATCCCAAAATCTAACCTTTTTCCCATTATGAACAATCCAAGAAAGATGTGGCAAGATAACGTTCCGACATTTGCAAATAAAATTCCACATAACTGAACCTAAAGGTAAATTTGAAATCTGAAAGACATACTCCCAAGGTCCATTATTCAAGTATTTTGCAAACATTATTTGTGCCCAAAAAGAGTCAGATTTCTCATACAACTTCCAGACCAATTTAGCTCCCCGAGCCAGATTCTATTTATACAAATTTCTAATTCATGTACCCCCCTGTTCCTTGGGCAGACAGACTTTATCCCAAGCTACTAAGGGTAGTTTGTTCTTCCCATCTTTATTACTATTCCAAAGAAAGGACCTAAGAGTGTCCTGTAGGCTTACTAACACCAATTTAGGGGTGCTTACTACTAACATAAGATAAATAGGGACCAAATTCAACACAGATTTAATCAGTACAAGTTTTCCTGCAAGGCTTAACCATTTATGGCTCCAGGATAAAATCCTCTTTGAGATGACCGAAATGAACTTATCCCAAAAGGATAGATTATTTTGTTTAATTAAAAAAGGTATACCCAGATACTTACAAGGAAGGATACTAGGATCAAAACCCCAAAAGGTCTGCAGTCTCTGCTGAACTAAATGTGATGTGTTAAGGAAGAATATTTTTGACTTCTCAATATTGACTTTTTGGCCAGAAAAAGCCACATACTTTTGGATAATCCCATTTATAGTATTAGCCTCCCTTAAGGAAGCTTGACCAAAAAGAAAAGTGTCATCTACAAATAAACAATGTGAAATAGGAACAAGAACCCCATGAATCACAATCCCCTTCCATAAACCTTTTGATTTTGCAGCCTTAATTGTCCAGCTAAAAGACTCAGCTAAAAGGATAAACAGGAAAGGGGATAGAGGATCCCCCTGCCTCAATCCTCTTGAAGAGGAGAAAAGGCCACAAGGAAACCCATTAATTAAAACTAAAAATCTGGCAGTGGAAATAACAACCTTTATCCATTTGACCCAAGCCTTGGAGAAACCTAATTTGAGAAGAACACAACCTAAAGCCTCCCACTCAACCCTATCATAGGCCTTCATCATATCCAGTTTGAGAATCATAGACGGGACCTTCTGAGTATGGATAGAATGCAGCACTTCGTGAGCCACAATGGCTCCCTCCGGTGTTTCCCTACCAGGAACAAACCCACCTTTTTCTAAGGAGATGATTTTGGAAAAAAGTTTTGCCAATCGAAGGGAAATTGCCTTAGTAAATATTTTATACAGAGTATTGCATAAAGCAATAGGATGAAAGTCAGCAAAGATCTTAGTGACTTCTTTTTTTGGGATAAGGGAAATCAAAGTGGTATTAAGTTCTTTTAAGATTGACCTATTTCTCCTAGCCTCTTCAAGAGCCAAAAGGACGTCTTTGCCCACAAAGTCACAACATTTTTGGAAGAATAAAGTGGTAAACCCATCAAGCCCCAGAGCCTTGTCAGGATTCATATCAAAAATCATATATTTAACCTCTTCCAAAGAGAAAGGAGACATCAGCATCCTATTATCTTCCAAGGAGATTATAGGGGGAATATCTGAAAGAAAACCGTTCGATGCACATCCACCCTCCGAGGTCAATAATGATTTAAAGAAGTTAGTTGCTTCTGATGCAATGTCTTCTGATTCAGTAAGTAGCGTCCCTTTGGGATCCTCTATGCAAGATATCCTATTTCTACTCCTTTTTAGCTTAATTTTGTTTAATTTATTTTTATATATAATAAATATTTATGAATTTTAAAAATTACAATTTATTATAATTTTAGAGTTAATTGTAAGCATAAAAATATTGTGGTGATTTGATTAATAATTTTAGATCCAATAATACTTAACCCCACATAGAAATATAATTGTACTTAAAATCACTTAAAATATTTATTATATCAAATTTATTATAATCTCCATAAACCTTATAATTAATGATGATTTAATTGTAGCCCAAGGTGCACATAAAACAATTGAAAAAGAAAACACTGCAATTACAGTTAAGTTATTAGACACAATACAATATCTAAAAATCCAATCTAAATAATTTGCAAGAACATACCCTAACTAACTACATAATGCATCATTCAAGATATGATAAATCTTAAGGTTAGGATTTGGATTGTAATTCAATTAAGTTAATGTTTTTTTGTACTCTATTGATTATATTTTTTTAGGTGCATGTTTTATTAATATTTTAGTTCTAATGAGTTAAATAAATAAGTTCTATTTTTTATTTAATAATTTTGCAATTTTAAAAATTTATTATTTATTATAAATTTTTTAAATTTTTTATTAATATTCAAATTTTCATATATTTTGACTTTGCCTTTAGTCTATTCTATTTTGAAATTTATTCTAGATTTAAGTTTGGTTTTTTTAATAATTTATGTCCTTTTACAAAATTACAAATAATAATTAAAGTTATTAGAATTAATTTAATTTATAATTATTTATCTTATTAAAATTTTAGTTTATTGTATAATAGTTATATTTTGAATTATATAATATGTTTAATGTATCTCCCCATCACTCTCTCTCTCTCTCTCTCTCTCTCTCTCTCTCTCTCTCTCTCTCTCTCTCTCTCTCTCTCTCTCTCTCTCTCTCTCTCTCTCTCTCTCTCTCTCTCTCTCTCTCTCTCTCTCGCTCTCTCTCTATCTATCTATCTATCTATATATATATGTGTGTGTGTGTGTGTGTGTACCCCTCCCTCTCTCTCCTCACTCCCTCTTTTTATCCTTATCTCTCCCTATCTGTACCTCTCCCTCTATCTCCTCTCTATGTTATTCCCTCTTTTTATATCTCTTTACTTCCCTCTCCTCTATCTGTCTATCTCTCTCAATCTTGTTCAGACACTCCTTGTTACTCCTCCCCCTCCCTATCTCAATATCTCTCACACTTTCACACACACTCCTTGTTTCTCCCTCACTATCTATCCTCTATCTCTAAATATCCCCCTCTCTCTTCTTCTCTCTATTACCTCCTTTATGTCTCTCTTGCTCCCTCTAGCTCTATATTCCCATCACTTCCTAATGCACGAGCACTGGATTAGTTCAAACCGATACCAATTGGATTTGATCCTGGTGATACATTGATCCCAATATTGGCCTGGTATTGGTGTGCTCTTACTGGTTGGTTTTGCAGTGTATGGAATCGGGTTGCGGGTGATTTTTGTAACTTGAGGATTGTTGAGCGATGTTGTTTTGAGTCTTGTCTAATGTTCCCAGAGGACAGTGTGAAGTTTTATGCACTTGAAGATGTTCTTAGTGATTTGGGCTGATATGTTATCATTTGCACGTTTCATCATGAACCGGTTGGTCCTTGGCCGACTTGATCAAGTTGTTATTGCTTGCGAATGGTATAAAGGGAAAGTTTAGAGATTCATTTTGGGGGACAAAAGACAGAGGACAGAGGTCGAAGAAAGTAGGGACCGATCGAACATGTAGTTTTTGGAGAGATTCTGGTCCTGGGGGACTGAAGTACGGATGATTGCAGAACAATGCAGACTGTTACCAGAGACCTATTTGTCGAGAAGAAGATCTACGTATCTTAGATTTGTGTTGCATGGATTGTTTTGTAGCCCTGGGCTATGGTCCAACATGTGTAGCCACTGAAGGCTTATGTAATTCTTTAACTAATTGTAATGATGGATTTATTTCTTACTGGTTATATCTTGTGTTGCCTCTACTGGTTAAGGTTTCTTACCGGTTATATCTTGTGATATTTTACTGGTTGTCGGTATCTTGCATAGTGTTTTGTGTTATGTCAGTATCTTTCATGGTGATTTGTGTTATGAGATACAAGGCAGGGATGTCCTTCATTGGATCTCCCTACCTTGACTGCACCACTTCCTCTCCCTCTCTATCTATATCTCATTATCTCTATCTTTCTTTTATTCATTTCATCTCTGCTATTCTCTCTATATATCCTTCTAGCTCTTTTTATATATCACTTCTTGTATCTTTATCTTTCTTTGTCTCTATCTCCCCCTCTCATTGTCTCCCTCTTTCTATCTCTATTTCTCCCTCTCCCTCTTCCTCTCTCCTCCCATATTTCTCTCTCTATCACTCCCTAATTTTATATCTCTTTGCCTACTCTCCTCTCTTTATTTCTCTCCTTTCTTCTCCCTCCCTCTCTACCTATTGATATATCTATCTCCCTCTCAACCTTTTGCAAACATAACATGATCCTATTGGTAATGGAATCTAGTAATCTAGTTGATTCAAAGATTCTTTTTTTAGTTCCTATTACAAAATGCATAGTTCATTTTAAGCTATCACTTCTCAATTGAGACCTTGGTTGCACAAAAAAAATCAATTCTTAAATGGCCTACCAATTGAAATTATGTACTAAATAAATTTATGCAAAATACACCAAAAGGTTCCTTAATTGACCTTCCACACCTCTTTGACGTACCCATTGCACACCAAAGTGTGATTGCTAGTTTTATATACTATAAATATATATAATTAAATAAATAAATATTTTTTTTATATTAAATATAGAGGGAAAATAGTACAATATAGATAAGTATTAGTCAATCAAACTTGATTGACCCATATTACAAAATCATGTCATTGTTCCACTTATCTACATCCATATCCACTGACCCTATCCAGCTCTTTATCCTGCACATAATGAACACTCTAAGTTGTCTACATATCAAAATCTAATCCAAACTAGAAAAAAAGATCATTGATAAACAAGCATGTAGTCCAGCCCAGGGGACCCTCCATCCAAATCACTTGCTTTGCATCTCTGATCAGGACTGCTCCATGGGCTGCCAGTTGGGCAGTGTACTCCCTTTCTATTTTTCTACCCTCATTGATCTTGTTCATAAAATTTGTTGATACATTCACAAAGGGAGTTCTTTCCAAGTTGGATCTACTCCAAGTATAGCCATGGGAGATTTCTAAAGTATAATCCCTCATGTGCCCATCTTCTAGGAATCTTTCAATTTTTTTCTTTGCTAGTCTCATCACGATTGTAACTTGCATGTCAACATGGTGGAGTGTGAGTCGTCTAAAAGACTCAGTAAGTACCCTATCTTTTCCCTAATTATATTTATCATCATTTATGATTTCCCAAATAAACCATAATATTTCACAGGATAAAATAAGCCAAAACATATTACTATCTTTTTTCAGTCCATGCACAAAACCTAAAGCAATATTCATAATATTCATAATATTCATATTATCAGAGACATTAATTCCAAACAAGAGCCATATCTCATTGGCAATTAGGCATTCAAAAAATAACTAATTAGTAACTTTTCAACCAGTTTACAAACACTGCATAAATCCAAATCATGCTTCTCATTCTTGAAAGGCAACTTATTAACAATGAATAGCCATTTGAAACATTTCTTCTTAAGATCTATCATACCACTCCATAAGCTATTAAGAATATTATGTTGTTGTTTTTTACAGGAATCACAGTGCCAAACAAAATTTATATGAGTAGTGATATCATTATTAGAAGATAAAACATTATATACAATCTTGGCTTTAGTATTCACAAGAGGAGTGTCATCCATCCAGGTGTAGGAGAGAAACCTCTCATTGTTAACAATGCAAGGTTTAGGGAGATGCAACATATTACATGCATTTCTAAGCAAAGAGTAATCCCTCTAATTGGAGCCAAAATATTAAAATTATGAGAAAGTTCAACCCAAGAGATAAGATGCTCATTAATGAAAATATCATTGAAACAATAAATGCCTTTACCAACCTAGTTTTTAGCTGAGCAACCTTGAATGAGAGAAAGAGGCTTACCCTTGTGGAAAAGATTCTACCATATAGATCTCTCCCCATAGACATAGTCACTGCTACTAATCCTATAATTATAAATCCAGACCCTGACCACTTCCCAAGCTTTCCAAATAGATTTAAAGATGGTCAAGTTTGTTGTGGAGATAGGGAAGCTCCCTGTACTAAGGTCAGTAAAGGGGATAACTTTTCATGATTTGGCCTGCTTAGGAACCACCATCTTAATATTATTCCTGAGAAGAACCTTCCAAGGTTCATCGCCATCTGATGCATGGAAGATCTATTTAGTAGTGAGAGAAATACCTTGGAGTTTGAGGTCCTTCAATCACGGGCCCCCCAAGGTCTTGTTTATACAACACCATTCCCATTTAACCGAGTGCATCCTTCTATTACCTCTCCCATCTAACCACATAAATTTCCTAATGTTTTTCTAAATTTCATTAATTTGGTAGTTGCTAAACATCTAGACGGATGCATAATATAGCCTATATGAAGAGATGATTTTCTAACAAACCTACAATCTCCCTGCAAGAGAAAGATATTGTTTGTCCCATTTCCTTAACTTAGAGTCCAACTTGCCCTTATTCCACAACCACATATCTTTCAAACAAAAGGAAATAGAGAAGGGTATACCCAAATACCTAACCTGCTTGGAGGGACCACCTCGTAGGTATCCATATTTACTTAGCCAACTAGGAGGGTTGTCCTTCCAACCCAACAATATAGACTTGTCTTAGGAGATCTTGGCCCCAAAGGCTTCACCAAACAACCTGAGATTAATCATTAGAGACTCCATGTTATCCTCATCTAGCTCTAAGAATAATGTTGTATCATCTGCAAATTGTATATCCAATAGGTCAGCCTTGATGGGAAGACTAATACCTTTAATTCTCATTAAAAGAATATCATCCCTCAATAGATAAAAAAATAGCATCAGAGGCTATGACAAACAGGATGGGTGCTAGGGGGAATCCCTGTCTTATGGATCTTCCAAGTCTAAATGATTCAGTGAGAGATCCATTGATTTCTAATTCTACAAAAGCATCCTTAAGCAAGACCTAAACCAAATAACAAAATTGTTTGGGGAAGCTAAATGCTTCTAGCATCATTATAAGAAAATCCCACTCCACATGGTCATATGCCTTCTCACAATCTAGGAGGAACATAGACACATTTTGGTTAGTAATATTTTCCCAATTCATGGCTTCCCAGCTTATAATGAGGTTCTCAAGGATGTACCTGCCCTTAATAAACCCATTTTGTGTAGAGAAAATGAACCTAGGGAGAATATCTATGAGCCTTAGTGTCATCGTCTTAGCAAGGATCTTATAGGAGACATTAAGCAAAGTGATAGGTCTCCAATTTTTAATCAAGGATTTAACCCCATATTTAGGAAATGTCTTAATAGTACCTTTATTAATGTCAGGACCAAGAGAACCTGATGCAGAGGTCTTGTGCCTAGCTCTCCAATTCACCCTTACTCACCCCAATTCCTCTACTCACCCTTCTACTCAAGCTCCTCCAAGGTAGCTTGTTAGGGTACACTCCCTAGACCTCCAAGGACTAAAATCTCCTGCCTTTCCTCCTAGGTATAGACTCTTGAGTTTTCTTGTTGGTTTTGATCCAAATCTTTGATTTTGATATGGTCTCCTACTAGGTTCCCAAAGCTCCAACTAGCCTCCAAAGACCTCCACCAAGGATCTTCACTCTAATAGCATATTTAAAGGTTGTGATTATGTTTTGCAGGTATTTTCAAGGTCATTTTATGCATTGACAAGTTCTTCACCTTCCTCCCAAGCCCTAGGCTTTCAACTTGCTTCTACCAACTGCTATTAGGCCTAATTGAATAGCCCTTCTTGGACTATTTTTTGGTATTTTTCCCAAAAATTTCCTAACAACCCCTAGATATTTTTACATATTCAGATACCCATTTGGAAGTTAAACAATATAAAAAAATTTCCCATCTGGTTTTGTTGTACAACTAGGGTAACTGAAAAAGAGCTATTTTTAAGGGGTTTAGGGCTTCCAGGCAGTTTTGGAAGATGTGCTCCAAACTCTTCACCAGTCAAAATTAAAAAACCAAAAAGTATTTTATTATTTTATTAAACCCATAGACATTTCCAAAACACTATGGTTTTTTGGGGTATAACTTCTCCATGGCTCTAAAAATGAGCAATCTATGCTACCCTCACACACTAGCTACAAGCTTGTGTGTTATTCATCTCACCTATTCTCCTCCTTGTGGCCTGCAAAAACACAAAAAGCCTACTCTAAAAATATTTATAGAGACTACCCAATCCATCCACTATATTTCAACTTGTTTCATTCATGGATGCTTAGGTAAAATGCATTTTTACAACCAAAACCCCAAGCTTCAAGGGTTTGTGAGCAACTTTTACAAAAACAGTGATAACTTTTGATCCAAAGCACTTCAAACCTTCATATTATACTTTTTGGAAAGATAAAAAAAATTATTAACTTCATATGCTATTATGAGCACTATAACAAACCATACAGGTCATACAAAAGCATAAATTCAAAGCAAAAATTATCCAAACGTGAGGAAAAACATTGGAAATCCTTGGCAAAATGAATTGAATCCAAACCAAAAGTTGATTAACCTATTATTGGAGATGATTAGAAGGTTTTATACACCATTTTAAGTTGTTTCCAACCAACTTCCAATGCCATTTCCTTCATGGGCAACTTTTGCCTAAAAATGCAAAAGTTGTCATGACCAATTTTTGACAACTTTTACCTATGAGCGCAAAAACACACTCCAAGGCTTTCAAGGCCTAAAAAATCACTCAAATGGCATCCCACAATGTATTTAATCCATTTCCAAACATTCTAGCAATTTTCCAGGCATCCACCTATTGCAAACCAAAAAAATTGACATTTTGACAACATTTCAGGAAAATGACAATTTTGGATCCTGAGCACAACAAAAGTGTGGAAAACCAAAATATGGCTTCAAAAAGAATCATAGGATTTATTCCACCTTATTACAACATAAAATAACTTGAAATCACACAAAAACTTTAAAATGCAAAAAAGAACAACTTTGAGCTAGGTGCTCTGCACCATACTCCCCTGGGGCAAGGAGCTTAAGTCCCTTGAGTTATCAGGTCTGCTAGTTGCACTCCATGATGAATTATGTCAGATTTTGACATCCACATAGACTCTGAATCAGGTATACCTTCCCACTTCACAAGATAATGTTTGTAGATGTCCTTTCGTGTCTTCTTGATCACCTTGGTATCCAAGATGCTTTCCAACTGAATTGGTTGACTAACTGGTAAATCCTTCACCCAATCCTCTTTAGATTGCAATGTGGTATCCAACTAAGAGGTCTAAGATTCTCCTTTATAGGGATACAAGTCACAAATATTGAAAATAGGAGATATGGCCAAGAAGGAGGTAGTTCAACCTCATAGGCATTTTGGCCAAACTTATGCACAATCTTGAGTGGCCCAATCTTCTTCATCATCAACTTGGTTGGCTCTCCTTTTGGAAGTATTTCCTTTGTGAGATAATCCAAAACAAAGTCTCCAACCTTAAATTTCAAGTTCCTTCTTGATTGATTAGCTTGTTCCTTATATTTTTTTGATTTTTGTTGCAAGGACTATCATACGTTGTCATGAATTTCCTTAATGCCTTCAGCAAAACTCTCTCCTTGAGCACTCTTATGGCTCATTGTGCTGATATCAATAAGTTCTAAGACACCTCTAGGATGCATTCCATAAACAATTTCAAAAGTATTTTTGCCTGTGCTCCGGTTGATTGAATCATTGTACGCATACTCTGCTTGGCTGATCACCAAGTCCCAAGTCTGACTATGCTACTTAGTGAGAAACCTTAGGAGATTACCCAAGGACCTATTGACCACCTCAGTCTGGCCATCTGATTTTGGATGGTAGGAAGATGAAAATGAGAGTCTAGTACCCAAATTCTTCCATAAGGTTCTCCAGAAGTGACTCAAAAACTTAACATCCCTATCACTCACAATGCTAACTGGAAGTCCATGGATTCTTACTATTTCTTTCAAGAAAAGACTTGCAATATAGGTGGCATCATTGGTACTCTTACAAGGGATGAAGTGAGCCATTTTGTTGAACCTATCTACCACCACATAAACACTATCAAATCCTCTTGGTGTTCTTGGTAAACCCAACACAAAGTCCATGCTCAAACATTCCCAAGGCCTTGTGGGTATGACTAAGGGCTGATATAAACCTGCATTACTTGCTAATATTTTTTCTCTCTAACATATGGCACATTATTCAACAAATCTCCTTATTTTTGATTGCAACTTGGGCCAATAGTAGAACCGACTAACCTACTCCATTGTTTTATCATTGCCAAAATGACCTCTTAGACCCCCTTGATGTTTCTCTGGAATGATGTTTTGTCTCATAGAGCATTGAGGTATACAAATGAGATTTCCTTTAAACAACAAACCTTCCTGTATCATATACTCTGAGTAGGAAACATGAGAAGTATTAGAAAAATCAGAACATGTAGCATATATATGAGCAAAATCTTTGTCTTCTTTGTAGAGGTCTCTCAACTCCTCCAACCCCACACTGTGCAATTTAACCTCTTGTATGGTCATGACTCTCCTACTAAGTGAATCAGCAACTTTACTTGAGGTGCCCTTATTATGCTTGATAGTGAAGGTATAAGATTGTAGGTATTCTACCCACTTGAGGTGCTTCTGATTCAACTTCTCTTATCCATTGAGAAAACTAAGGGCATGGTTGTCAGTATAGACCACAAACTCTTTGGGAAGTAGGTAACAACGCTACTTCTTCAAAGCTTGCACCATGGCATAAAACTCCAAGTCATAGAAAGAGTACTTTTGTTTTACTTCATTCAACTTTTCAGAGAAAAAGGCTCTGGGAAGACCCTCTTGACTCAAAACAACCCCTATTGCCCTTTGACTAGCATCACACTCAACTATAAATAACCGATTGAAATTAGGTAACCTAAGGGTAGGTAACTTAGCTATCTTCTTTTTCAACAACTCAAATCCCTTTTGGGCCTCCTTTGTCCACCTAAACTGACACTTGACTCCCCCTTTGATAGTATTGAGAATAGGAGCACACACATGACTAAAGTTTCTTATAAACTTCCTATAAAAGGATGCTAACCCATGAAAGCTCCTAACATCACTGATATTCTTAGGTGTAGGCCAACTAAGGATTGCCTCAACCTTAATAGGATCCATTTTTAGACAACCTTGTGAAATGACAAAACCAAGATATACAAGTTCAGTCTTGAGAAACTCACACTTTTCAAGGTTGATTTTGAGTTGTGCCTTTTTCAACTTCTTCAAGACCATCTCCACATCCTTGAGGTGTTCTTATTTGGACCTGCTAAAGATTAGAATGTCATCAAGATATACAATCACAAACTTACCTATGAACTCAACCAAGACTTCATTCATGAGCCTTTGAAAGGTGCTAGGTGCATTGGTAAGGCCAAATGGCATGACCAACCACTCATAGAGGCCAACATTGGTCCTAAAGGTTGTCTTCCATTCATCCCCTTGGTCTGATCCTTATCTAATGATAACCTGATTTTAAATCCACCTTTGTGAAGTAGCTTGCACCCCCAAGATTGTCCAACGGGTCTTGTATCCTTGGCATAGGGAACCGGTACCTTATAGTGATCTTATTGATTGCTCTGGAATATGTAAAAATTATCCATTCCCCCCCTTTCTTGGGTACTAAGATATTAGGCATAGCAGACGGACTCAAACTCTTTTTGATGAATCCTTTGTCCAAGAGCTCTTGCACTTGTTTGGCAATTTCTTCATTTTGACTAGGTGTCATTTTGTAGGCAGCCTTGTTAGGCAAACTTTCCCCTAGAATTAGGTCTATTTGGTGATTTACATCCCTCATTGGTGGCAAAGAATCAAGTAGATCTTCTCCTATTACTTCTACATATTGTTTGAGTAGACCCTTCACCTCTTGTGGCACTTCTTCCATTGGATTCGCCTTACCTTATTCACTAGGTTTGAGCACAATAGCATACCCTTGATCTCCTTTTGTTTCATCACCTTAATAAACTCTTTCCCACTCATTCCCACTCATCATCATCACACTTTATCCCACTTTTTTTTCCTCTTTTGGATCAGGTAATGGATCCATTTTATACCTCTTACCATTCTTGATAATGACATAGCTATTCTTCTCTCCATCATGCTGAGCCTTTACATCAAATTGCTCTGGACGTCCCAACAACAAATGGCAAGCATCCATAGGCAATATATCACATAAAATATTGTCCTTATACTCACCAATCTCATAGTCTACCCATTATTTCTCATCAACTAAGACATGTTGGCCCCAGTTGAGCCATGACACCTTGTAAGGAGTGAGATGTGGAAGCCTCTTTAAATTGAGTTTATCCACCATTTCAGTTGAAACTATATTCTTAGTTGAACCTGAGTCTACAATCACTTTGCAAATCTTGCCTTGAGACTTACAAGTTGTTCTAAACAAACTCTTCCTTTGTGGTGGCTCTTAAGCTTGAGGAATCTTCAACAAAGACCTTCTTATCATTAGACTTTCACCATCTATCACTAGGCCTGCCTTGCTGAGAGGGGAAGACACACTTTGATTGTCTTCTTCCTACACTAATTGTGTTCTTCTCTCACCCATGTATGAGTGTGAAGAGCTGGTCGCTTTCTCCGGACACCCTCCCATTGTGTGGCCAACTTGATTACAATTATAACATCTACCAGTGAAAACTAAATTTCCTCTTCCTGAGCTTCCGAATCTGCCCCTATAATTATTTCTTCCTCTAAAGGATCCTCTAAATGACCCCCTTGAAGAGTCTCCACCACCTTCTTTCCTTGAGTTTTTTTCATTCCTTGATGTTTGTTGTCCTCTACTAAAAGTGCCCCTTCCTCTAAAGGATCTGCCACCTCTAAACTTTTGATTTTACTCACTCCTCCTCTTGATTTTGTCTTCTGCCCTTAATGCTAATTGAAAATACCTATGAATGGTATCAGGAGTAAGGATATTGATTTCATCTTGTATATTTTGTCTCAATCCAGCCAATTTCTCCACCTCATTCTCATGCTTCTTAGCTCTGAGGTTTAGTTTATGGAATTCCTTTGTGTAAGCATTCACATCTAGCCCCCTTTGTTTCATATTTTGTAGTCTCGTATGAATTTGAACTTCATAATCTCCTAGAAGGAATTGTGCCTTAAGTCTGATCTTCATACGCTCCCATGAAGTTATCTTCTTTTTGCCTTCTTGTATCCTTTCTTCTTGCATCATATTCCACCAAACCAATGTTGATCCACTCATTCTTGATTTGGCCACATTAACTCTTTTCTCTTCTGCTACCTCTTTGTAATCAAAATGATTATTGAGAGCTTCTATCCAATCTAGCAACTCTTCTCCATTGAGGTTTCCTCCATATGTTGGTAATCAATCCAAATTGTCCTTAGAAATGGATTTGACTGCATCTAGGAATAACTTTTGGTCTTAAGGCATAGCTACTGTTGCTAGTTCCTCCCCGTCTTACACTTCTTCATCAGTCTCATCACCCCATTCTGTCTTAACCTTTCCCTTCTCCTTCTTTGCCTCTCTAGTTCCTCTGCTTCCTTCTGTATCCTTCAATCCTTCTATCATCTTTGCCACCATCTGTCGAATGGCTTCTGGAGTCATTGCCTTTGGAGGGATTGAACTTGCTTCTGATTCTTCACAAACTGACATACACCAAATCTTTCAAAGAATGGCTCTAATACCACTTTGATGTAGAGGTCTTGTGCCTAGCTCTTCAATTCACCCTTACTCACCCCAAATCCTCTACTCACCCTTCTACTCAAGCTCCTCCAAGGTAACTTGTTAGGGTACACTCCTTAGACCCCCAAGGCCTAAAATATACTAGCTTTCCTCCTAGGTATAGCCTCTTGAGGTTTCTTGTTGGTTTTGACCCAGATCTCTGATTTTGAGATGGTCTCCTACTAGGTTCCCAAAGTTCCAACCAGGCTCCAAAGACCTCCACCAAGGATCTTCACTCTAACAGCATTTTTGAATGTTGTGGTTATGTTGTGCAGGTATGTTCAAGGTCATTTTATGCATTGACAAGGTCTACACCTTCCTCCCAAGCCCTAGGCTTTCAACTTGCTTCTACTAGCTACTATTAGGCCTAATTGACTAGCCCTTCTTGGACTGTTTTTTAGTCTTTTTCCCAAAAATTTCCTAAAAAACCCTAGATATTTTTACATATTAAAATACCCATTTGGAAGTTAAACATTATCACAAATTTTCCCATCTAGTTTTGTCGTACAACTAGGGTAACTGAAAAAGAGCTATTTTTAAGGGGTTTAGGGCTTCCAGGCAGTTTTGGAAGATGTGCTCCAAAATCTTCACTAGTCAAAATCAACAACCCAAAAAACCTTGGATTATTTTATTAAACCCATAGACCTTTCCAAAACACTATGGGTTGTTGGGGGTATCACTTCTCCATGGCTTTGAAAATGAGCAATCTCTGCTACCCTCACACACTAGCTACAAGCTTGTGTGTTATTCATCTCACCCATTCTCCTCCTTGTGGCCTACAAAAACACAAAAATCCTACTCGAAAACTATTTACAGATCCTACCCAAGCCATCCATTGGATTGAAACTTGTTCCATTTGTGGATGCTCAAGTAAAATGCATTTTTACAACCAAAACCCCAAGCTTCAAGGGTTTGTGAGCAACTTTTACAAAAACAGTGATAACTTTTTATCCAAAGCACTTCAGAACTTCATATTATACTTTTTGGAAATATAAAACAAATTAATAACTTCCTATTCTATTATGAGCACCGTACCAGACCGTACAGGTTGTATGAAAGTAGAAATTTAAAGCAAAAACAGTTCAAATGTGAGGAAAAGCATAGGAAACCCTTGGCAAAATGAATTGAATGCAAACCAAAAGTTGATTAACCTATTATTGGAGATTATTAGAAGGTTTTATACACCTTTTTTAAGCTGGTTCCAACCAACTTCCAACGCCATTTCCTTCATGGACAACTTTTGCCTAAAAATGCAAAAGTTGTCATGACCAATTTTTGACAGCTTTTACCTATGAGTGCAAAAAAACACTCCAAGGCTTTCAAGTCCTGAAACATCAGTCAAATGGAATCCCAAAATGGATTTAAAAAATTTCCAAACATTCTAGAAAGTTTCTAGGCATCCACCTAGTGCAAACCAAAAAAATTGACATTTTGACAACATTTCAGGAAAATGACAATTTTGGATCCTGAGCACAACAAAAGTGTGGACAGCCAAACTATGGCTTCAAAAAGAATCATAGGATTTCTTCCACCTTATTACAACATAAAATAACTTTAAATCACACAAAAACTCTAAAACGCAAGAAAAGACAACTTTGAGCTAGGTGCTCTGCACCAAAACCCTTCTCAATCGCTTCAATATACAATGACTACAGATCCTCACTAATCCATTCAATATTTTCTTTACAAAATTTTGTAGGCAGCTCATCTAGCCTTGGGGCCTTGTCATTTTGTAGAGCACTTATAGCTTTCTTAATCTCCTAAGTGGAAATGGGTCTCTAAAGAGTCTGTGCACTCTCTGCAGTGATCAGATTCAAAGTCAATGAATTGCACTAATTTCTAGCAATGACACAAGGAGGGTTGTCTTCTAAAGTAAATAACATTTGGTAACATTTCAAGAATTCTTCCTTAATCTCTTCTTCAACCGTAACATCTTTCCCTTCAACCCAAATTCTGTCTATCCTCTCCCTATATTCCTTTTGTTTCAACATATTGAAAAATAATTTAGAACCCTTCTCCCCATGCTGCATCCAATTCACTCTAGCCCTGATTTTGGCTCCCGATATCCTATTATGTTGTATGTTCCTTAGAAGATCCCTGGAAAGAGCCAAGTTTCGAGTAAAAGTATGATTGCATGGATTTCTCTTAACCACCTCCTCCATCTTCTACAAATTATCTGTAAGTTCTCTTTATAACTTCCTATTATCCTTGGCTTTCTTCCTCCCAAAAGTTTTAAACAGGCATCTCTAGGTACAAACATTTTTGTTCCATCTACGTATGCTCAAACTAGGGCCATTGTTCCATTTACTAATCTGTCTAATCATACAAACAACAGTTAGGAGATCCTGGTCCTCCAACAATTTGGTGTTAAGAATGAATTTATCGTCTTTAACTCTATCAGCTGGGGCTTTGTCCTTGAAATACACTTGTGCTATAATAGGGTGATGGTCAAATAAAGTGTATGGGCAGACTTTGATAGAGACACCATTGCTTTCTTGCATAAATGAGAATGAATCCTTAATAACATAAAATCTATCAAGTCTACAATAAATTATTCTAGGTCCTCTTTGGAAGTTACACCATGTAAACGAGATCCCCTCATAGTCTCTCTTTAACCCTTCTAGGAGATAAAAAAATCCTCATCTTATTTTTTATCATGTTCCAATGCAACTTTTCTCTCTCTTTCTACTCCATATTCATCCCTACCAACTTATCCTCGGGGTGCTCAATCATATTGGAATCTCCTCCAAGGATACATGGAATGTTTGGAAGAGAAGAAATCCATTTGCACAGCGTTGTTCTCTCCCTATAATCATTTGATGCATATATAGAACATACCCCAATCACTGCATTACTTAGGTTAAGAGTAGCCGATACTGCTCTGTTACACGGTGAGGACCCACTATCTAGAATGGAGTCTTTCCATTTTTCATTAATAAGCAAAACAACTTCCTCCTTCTATTTCTCATGCTTGGTAACAATCTGACAAGCCTCTTTCCATATAAATTCTAGATTCACCTTCAAGGCGAAATGGATTGCTTTGACCTCTTTGAGCATAACAAGGTTTGCATCCCTGTGTTGGCTAAGGAATCTTTTCACATATTTTCTATAAGGAGATTCAGGTCCCTTGATTCTCAATGAAATGCACTTCATCATCATAAACTAAAGAATTATTTAGAGTTCTTGGCAGCCTTAAAGTTGCTGAAGCATTTAGGTAATTCAGCCTTAGAGTCTATCTTTTTTGGGAGGGGAGAGACCTTTCCTTTCGAGCCCCTAGGCCTTCCTCTTTTTCGTCTGGGTTTATTGATTTGGTACCCATCATTAGGCATCACAACCTCTCCATCTCCGAGTTCACCATCATCTTGAAAATCAGTCTCACATTCAAGTTCCCCACTACTAACCTGACAATTAAAACCCCTAATTACACAAATAAATAATTAAAAATAAATCACCTAATATTTTCATTATAAAAAATAATCATAACATATTTTAAACCATAATTAGTTAGTTTTATATAAGTTAGTTTTATATATGAAAAGTATTTAATACAAATATGTTTAATATCATATTTATTATGCCTATCGCACATCCAATAAACCCATAAACATCTATTTTACATATCTTAGATTAAAGAAAGACAACATTAATACCTTTCAAGCCTGTAATTATTAAGACAAGATTAATACCTTTCAAGCCTGTAATTATTATATCTTTCTCCGTTGTATTTATCACCCAACCCATGTGGGATAAAGAGCAGTACACCAAACAAGATCATTACTATTTTGCGCAGCAGATCAAACGGTGAACGCAAACGGGATCAACAAGTACGGAAATGAAAACAGAAACAGAAACGGAAGCAGCAAACTGAAATAGGAGAAGCCAGGTGAAAGGAGGACCCCACATGGGCCGGCCACCTAAGCAGTCAATGTTTGAGTGTGTCTATTAAGTTCAGCCCTATAAAATTGTTGATGACAAACATGAAACTTCACTCATAATTTTTATGCGGATCTATGAGTTAGTCCACCCAAATTTGTGAAATTGTTCATGACAAATATGAAACTTCATTCATAATTTTTATGCTGATCTATGAGTTAAGTCCACCCAAATTTATGAAATTGTTCATGACAAACATCAAATTTCATTCATAATTTATATACGGATCTATGAGTTAAGTTCACCCAAATTTGTGAAATTGTTCGACAAACATCAAACTTCATTAAATCCACCCAAATTTGTGAAATTGTTCATGGCAAACATCAAACTTCATTCATAATTTTTATGCGAAACTATGAGTTAAGTCCACCCAAATTTGTGAAATTGTTCATGACAAACATGAAACTTCATTCATAATTTCTATGCGGATCTATGAGTTGTCCGGCCAAATTTGTGAAATTGTTGATGACAAACATGAGACATCATTCATAAGTTTCATGCGGATCTATGAGCGAAGTCCAGCCAAATTTGTGAAATTGTTCATGACAAACATGAAACTTCATTCATATTTTTATGCGGATCTATGATGGTAAAAACTCCTCCTCTAGCCGAATTTTCTATATGCACACGAAACGCCTGTAATCTAATTGCATTCTCAGTTTTTTCCCTGAGATTACTGGAAAGAGAAAACCTCAGAAGATTTCATTATTGTTCAATGAAGTTTGGGAAGGAGTTTGTGGCACAAATGGTGCATGAATGGCACGAGGCTTACATGGACTACAACTTCCTCAAGACTATGTTAAAAGATATCATCCGCCACAAAGCAAGGCCAAAGCCTAAGCCTATCCCCAACGCCATTAATCCTCCCAGCGGAGGGATCAAAAGGGCCATGACTTTCAGATCCTTCAGCGGCCTCCTCAGACGCGATAGCATCAGTGAAGAAGAAATTATAGTGGTAACGAACACTGTTGATTTTTTCGGAAAAGAAGATTTTAGGTTATATTTTTGGTCTAAAGATTTTATTTGTCTATTTGAAGGTGAAAAGCCAGGAGGAGGACGGGAACGATTCGATTGAAACGATGTTCTCAAGGACTGCAGAGCAAGGGACTGAATATGAAGTGCTTTTCTTCAAGAGATTAGACGAGGAGCTTAACAGAGTGAACAGGTTTTATCGTGGCAGAGTGGAAGAGATTGTCAAGGAAGCGGCTGAATTGAATAAACAAATATCATCTCTGGTTGCCTGCAAATATATCGTACGCAATAAACCTGGCCAAGAACTTGAGAACAGTGATATTGCCGGAAACACACCTCCAAATCCTGAGAAACGATCAGGTATGGATCTTATTTACTTAGATATTTACAGTAAATAAATTGAGTACAGGAATTCTTGATGAAAATAGTCAGATGTGCTTCAATTGTCACATTTCCTGTACTTGATTATAATACTTTCCAAAAACAAATTGTTTTTATAATCTTTCCGATCGCACTTTGCAATTCATTATAAAAATGATAACCTCTATTATAAAAACTCCATGGTTTATAGGTTAAATTCATCACTTTCTACGATTTCTACAGAAATTTTCATTTTCTTGACAATTTAATGTTATTTTGCGCCAACGATTTCCGATAAGAAGCTTTACTTGAGCTAACTTAGGTTATAAATTACCTAAATATCCTTGTACATGATCTGCATTTTTATCTTCTACAGTCATAATTTACTGCATTGTGACTACATGAAATCTTGATGAATTTAGCCCGATATGCTTCAATTATTGCGATTCCTGCACTTCACTATAATTGCTTTTACAATATTTCTGATCACACTTTGCATCCATCGTTCAAAATATCATAATCTTTATTATAAAAACTCCATGATTTACAGCTTAAATTCATCATTTCCTACAATTTACATATATAATTTCATTTAAGCTAATTTTGCATCATTTTAGCCCAACTATTTCTCATACGAAGTTTTGTTTGAGCTAGCTTTAGGTTTTTAAAATTATCTCAATATCCTTGTGCATCTGATCATCTGCCATATATTTTAGCTTATATTACTTCGTCGTTGTAGGTCCTGTTCATATGGAAGAAATAAATGATGTAAGATTAAGGATTACACCAAACACCCCGCCGTGTACCATACTCAGCATTCCCGACAGTCCAGACAAGAAGACATTATACAAAAGGGATCTCAGGAGAGCCAACAAAATGGTCCGCACTGCTTGTATTGCATTTTATCAGAAATTGACACTATTGAAAAGCTATAGGTAACAACATTCTACATTATTTATTCTTTATAATGCACACTTACTGTGTCTTATGATCTTTGATCTTTGTGTGGTACAGTTCACTCAATCTGTTGGCTTTCTCCAAAATTATGAAAAAATATGACAAGGTGAGTTCAACCTACTTTTTTATTTATTGTATTTATGAATTTACCCACCTTATTTGTTGTATTTATGATATTTGCCACCTTTTCTGAATTACTTGATTTACAGTTGCATTAATGTATGACACCACAGGCATTATCAATTTAATGTGTCCCTTAATATCGATTTAGTTCTCTAGAAAAATAACATACAAAATGAAATTCCCTAAAACAAATTGGTAACCCTATCTTCTGGATATGAGATTTCCATAGCATTAGATATAAGAGTTGCATTCTGATATAAGAGTTGCATTCTAGTTGTAGTATCTCTCAAATGGAGTATCATCCAAACAAGTAAGGAAAAGTGTATAATTATTTGCAATTCAAAGATCTAATATATATTTAAATAAAAATATATTAATATACATATTTATTATAGATCATAAAAAATGAGGTGGATTAGCAACATTAGGCATTCATTTGACCACACGCATTATTTTTACAAAATTTGAGTGAACAAACAACAAGGGAATACAACTATGCATAAGAAACAAAATGAGGTAGCCTAGCCAAATAGAGATTCATTTGGCTAAATAACTTGCTTGCATTGTCTATGCTTTTGCATTTTGTATACAAAATTCTCATTTTTATTCTTTAAAAGGTGTCTATACCTGATCCCAAAATCCCCATTTGACACAAGGAGGCATGATATATATCAAAGCTTGTGGAATTTAGTTTCCCAAAATACCCATTTATTAATTAGGTTGAATCAATGTTAACCTCTAGAAATGCAAATTCAATTAGTTATAGGTTGTCCTAATTCCTTACTCAAAACCTAATCCAAAAGATCCCTAAAGCACCAAAAGATCTATACAAAAATAATTTTCAATAACCAAACCAGCTATAGACCAATTAGACCAATCCATTGAAGAGAAACATTTCAAAAAACTCATATAGAGTTTTTGAAATACTTAACTAATTTTTTCACACTAACTAAAAATTCCCCTATATAGTTTCCACCTACATAAAGATATGCTTTCCCCTCTTTTGATATAAATATCAAGTTTGCAATTGTACATGTTTTTGGTAGGTCAATGCCTACTCTTGATCTTAATCAAGTAATTGAACTACAAAATGCATGTCCTTAGCAATTCAAAGAATAATTTTGCAATATACTCTTAATCTAGAATGAATAGAATTGTCAAAAAATAACTACTAGAAGCTTTCTCGAATTTTTTTCAAATTTGTTGCAAAAATATTTTTAAAAAAGGCAAAGAATTGAGAAAGCGACATGATCATTTATCCTAATTCCAAGGATAAATTTCTTCCAAGAAATTCCGAATCAAAGTATTCCCCGAAATGAAAAAAAATTAAGAAATATTTAATGAATAAGGTCTTTATTATTTTGTAAGAGCATAAAGGAAAATAATACACTATTTAACAAAAAAAAAGGCATGTGGTAAAAAAGAATGCCCTCAAAGTCTAAGAGTGATCAAGTCAAAACCTAAAAAAGATAAAAATAATCTAAATAGGGTTATTCTCAAATATCTATAAACATAAAAAAGTTTCTACGTGATGAAAGAAACACCAATAAAGGGATCGTGGTCATCTCATTTACTACATACATCAATGAGAGAGAAATTATATCAATAGGATCTCAACTAGTGAGAGAAACATCCTCCTAGTCTTCATATGCAAGATATCAAGCTTGAATATGATAAATTAATTGTCATATTTTAAAGGCGAGAAAACTTGTAAGAATTAAGCCCACTACAAATGACACCACACCTATGAGAAGAGACAAAAGGAAAGTTCCAACAATTTTGGGACCACTTATGGGATCAATGAATCCTATAGCATTAAGGCCAATATCCTTGAGACTAAGATCCATAATATCTTTTAATAAATATATTGCGACTATGCTTACAACCGCAAGGTGGCAAAGAGGTAGTAGCTAGAACTCTAATAATTATGTAAGGGTAATTACCCTCTAGGAGCTCTACAAATGCACAACTTCAATTACAAATGTGTTACATTGCACCTAGATCTACATAAATATGTTAGATAAAATCATAGCTTTAGTGTAAAATAAAAAAAAACAATTAATAGCCTGAAAAACAGACCTAGATTTCTGTGCATAAATATTTAAGAGCCATTCCACCCAAAAAGCATGTTGAATATAATTTTAAATTGGGATGAGGCCAATTAACCAATACAAACATATGCCATGATAAGTGTTCAATCTAAAAGATCTTGAAGAAATAATGTATCCAAATCCAAGCTTCTTGAGCTTTGGTGGACAACACAGAGTGATGTTCAAAAGTGTCAAATTATCCATGAAAAGGACAACAAGGGTTAGTAACTCCTGGATGAGAAAAGTAAGATGTCATGCCCAAACTTTAGGGCACAAAAACGGAACAACAAATTTTTTTTTTGACGTCATGAACTCGCTATAAATCCTATTACATAACAACTGTATTTAAAGTTTTGTCTTATCTAGGATGTAAATAAACTTACTTACTAAGGTTAAGTTAAATAACCACTCGAGCGAGTGACTTGATTGGTGGAGATTAATTTGCATTGCGGATTAGTTAGCTAGCTCAATTACCTAAGACAAATTGCCGCTAATTAAATCAAGGGATAATTGGCTATCTTAATGTATAAAATCATTCCAGGTCATATAATGATATTGCTAGCGATTATTTGATGCTTATATAAAAATTTATTATACACATCCACCCGATGAGGGTTTCGACTTACTACAATGTCATTTGCCCACTAAAACCGACAATAAGCTAAGGCCAATTCTAATTTTCCCTAAACCCCTTGATTTTGTCAATTAATTTTCAATCCGACCAAAAATCGGTCTCAAGGGCTTAAGGTTCCTAAATTAACAAATTCCTCCTTTCAAATTTTCCTATCGTCCAATTACATGGGGGGGGGTAAGTCCATTGATTAATTAAATATATTGCTGGATTAAACGTTTAGTTTATCCAACTATAATAGTCCTATATTATTAACCCCCTTGAATTAATTGAAATTTAAATTTCTAAGGAATGGGAACTTATAATTGTTTAATTATTAAATTAACCCCATATTTATATATATTAAAATCAAAAGTCTAAAATCCCATAATAATTCAATTATTAAAATCAGGGTTTAAATTTCCATAATATTTCAATTATAAACTTAACCCCAAATTATATACTAAAATCTAACTTTAAAATCCCAATTTAAAATTCCTTATATATATATATATATATATATATATCACAATATACATTCTTAAATACTAACCCTCATTATAAATTAAAAAAACCAATTTAAATGCCCCAATCTAAATCTCCTATATATATATA
The DNA here is from genome assembly GCF_030272615.1 of Cryptomeria japonica. NCBI lineage: Eukaryota > Viridiplantae > Streptophyta > Pinopsida > Cupressales > Cupressaceae > Cryptomeria > Cryptomeria japonica. The sequence continues at coordinate 858,442,054 of NC_081414.1, read as the reverse complement.
TATATATATATATATATATATATATATATATATATATATATATATATGTGTGTGTGTGTGTGTGTGTGTGTGTGTGTGTGTGTGTGTGTGTGTGTGTGTGTGTGTGTGTGTATATATATATATATATATACATATATATATATATATATATATATATATAAATATACATATATATATATATATATATAGATATACATATATATATATATATCAATATATTCATTTATATATATATATATATATATATATATGTATATATATATATATATATATATATAATTCTTATAATGCTAACCCTAACCCGAAATTGGGTTAGGGTTGCATTTTTACATATTACACTTGTCTTATGTTATTTTTACCCTTTTTACATATTATACCCTAACCCGAAATGGGTTAGGGTTTTATATTAACCCTTTTTCTTTGTTTTGTTTTCTTTCTTTCTTTTTTGTTTTGGAATGTGACTGCAGGTACGGAGGCGGAGGGTTTCATGCGGGGAGAAGCGGTGGAGGAGGAAGGGTTTCGGGCTCCGCTGTGCATACGCATAGTGGCGGGCGCCGTTCACTGTGCGTAGCACAGTGGCGGCCGCGACCGCCCACTGTGTTACACATAGTGCGGTGCCCTTCGGCGCCGCCCACTGTGTGTAGCACAGTGGCTCGGCCGTGGCCATCCACTGTGTTGCACACAGTGGCCCGCGTGACCTGGTTTCCCCATTTTTTTTTTTTTGCAACGTTTTTAATAAATTTCGGGGGTTGATAAAAATGTTATATGATAAGTTTTTTTTTTTATCATTAAATATATATTATATATATATATATATAATATGCACAATATCATTTATAAATATGAAAATATTTTCTTCTACAGGTACTCCCAGAGCATGACTCTAGATTGCAAAATATATATATATATATATATATATATATATATATACATATATATATATATATAGGATTAAAGAGTTTATTCTGCATTATATTTTTTTTTTATGTTTGGAACAGAGATGCACAAGTTCAAAATGCATCCTTTATTTGTTGTTACAGGGGTATGCACATACAGGAAGCTTATATATATATATATATATATATATATATATATATATATATATATATATATAGGTATATATTCTCAATATATATACTTATATACATATAGAGATATATATGACTAAATGTTGAAGTAATAGGGTTAAAACCCTTATATTGATTTGGGATTTTCAACTATTTACATACTATTTTTTTTTTTGTCTTCTAACAGTATTTAGATTAGGTCTAATTTTTTTTCTTTTCTTTTATTTAAACTTTCTACAGCAATAAAGCAATACTGGTTCTCCTTTCTTTCTAACAGACATAAAATAACAGAATTTAAAACTATGCAAGTAAATAATAACCCTACTGCATTTCTTTTTCTTTCTATAACATTTGCAGTAAATAAACTAGTAAATAGTAAATAAGGAATCCTAATGCATTTTTCTGTTTCTTTTCTTTAATATTGCAGTGAATAAACATGTTACAGACCAGATTTAAATGTAGTCTACTACAACACAATAGGCATCAAAACATAAAATTACATTTACATTGTTTTTCCAGAATGATAATTACAATAGCCCATATATAAAAAAATGGGTAAATAATCCAAACAGTCATCTTTCTCTAATTTTTACACAGTAAATAAAGAGTACATTAATTTAAATAGAAACAGAATCATTTTAAGCCCTATATTTACATATGCACTTTCTCTCTCTTTCTTTTTTTTGCTACAAAACATAAGGTTACATTTCTTTCTTCCTTTCTACATTTAAATAAAAATAAGAGATCTGAATAGAAGTCTGCAACACAAAAATCTGCAACTCCTAGTCTTTTTTCCCCAAGCCACCTGCAAGTAAAACTTAGGACTGTGACCATGGGATGCTCACCTCCCAGCCTAGGCTTAGCAGAAGCCACCCCCGAGCTAGGAGAATCAAGACCTAGACGGGTTACAATCAGGCAATACAACACAACATTTGGGCAAACACACAACACATACACTTTCCCATCCCAAGCTACACTATCACCACATTTGTGGAGATCAATCTATGGGTGGAAGTGGACCAAGTACCATTGGGGAGACTGCAGCCAAAAATATATCACAAGCCACCTCATGGCAACACAAAATACTCAACAAAATTCATCCCAACCACCTTATGCCCCCCAAAGGCTCAAAGTCATTTCCCTCCCCTTATGACCCCCGAATGCATACACAAGGCTATGCAGCAAGGGTCACAAAGGACACCCTTGAGATCACTCTCCTTAAGGAGAGCCTCTCACCCAAGGTTGTCATGCTTCTTCCACCCCAAGATCATCCTACTCTCCCAAGAGTAGAAGATCTTGGACACTCCCAAAGCAAGAAACTCAAAACAGAAAAAAATACATAGAAAAGAGCTACACATTATTTTCTTCAACAACATTATACATACACACTTTCTTTACAAGCATTTCTTTCCTTCAACAAAACAACATAACTAACATAGACAACATAAACAAGAGGAGATAACAACCAACCTTATTCTGCCAATAGGTATGCTAAACTTAGTTGGAGATGAGCTGCCCAATCCACACAACTTTCTGCAATCCTTTGGCCCCCAAATTCCTCTAATTCCTAAAACTGGTTTTCTTTTCCTTCCAAGTGTTTTTTTTTTTCAAAAATCTCCAAGAATGGAGAGTGGGTGATTAGCTCACTAAGCTTCCATTCTTAGCCTAAGAAGGCCTCTCTCACTCCTTCCAACCTCTTGGTTAGAGTGAGTGAACTCCCATTGGGTTGGTCTTCCCTAGGTCTTACACACTCCCTAACCTAGGTGCCTAGAGAAGGGAAATGGAATGGGGAAGAGGGATTACTATCTCCAAGAAGGTTCTCCTTCCAAGGATGGCACTCCTATAGATGGAATTCGTCCATCTTGGGAAAACCACTTTTTTGGGTGGTTAAACAAGTCCTAAGGGAAAGACACATGGCCAATTTTGGCCTTCACCCATAGGTACCCCATGAGGCCCAATAGAAAAACTCTAAAATTGACTCTAGGAGTTGATTTGACCTTCAGAAAGTCCACCTGAAGTTAACCTACGGGTCAACTCTGAGTTGACCTTCCTTGTGGCTCTCTAACCTAGATTTCTTGGTTCCTTCAAGGATAATTAGGGGATATAACCATTAACAAAAAATAAAACTTTCAAAAAGGTGACATGACAATTGCCAACACAACATACTACATAGGTGTCAAGTGACACTACAAAATAATTCCACATCACAATAAACACATGGCAATTGTCCCTTAAACAATTTAATCAATCCAATAAATACAAATTACACTCATGCAACATTTTACATTTACGAATAAAATACAGTACATACGGGGTGCTGTCTCTCCAAATAGACAACCCCAGGTTTTTACTAACGCACATTGGCCTAGGCTTGATTCTCCCTAATATTTCCATGGTCACATGGATATTTTCCTGCACATCTCAATTTAAACATTAGTACTTCCCAAATAGCCTCATATAATATATAATCGCAAAATCAGAATACAATACATTCATTCTGCAAGGACTTGACATTATAAATTACGATTTGTCACAAATCAAGGCAATTTCCTCATAATCCTCAAAATTTGATCCATCTACAATATATGCAAACATTTTCCTAACATTATATCAAATCCTGAAATTCAGATAATAACCTGCATCATCACAATATTACCCTAATCTAGAATCATATAATATTCTATAATCCACAAGGCATAGAAATGAAGCATCCACATATATCAATGTTACCAAAATCGCGGAATCATGAAAAGTTCTATATCCATAGTGTGTCAAAACTAGCATCCAAATAGTTCCAAAATGAAAATAACTGAAGAGATAGGATGGGTCGGGGTAGGGCCTCACATAAGAGTTGAATAGAATAAATTGGTAGATAATGCACCACATGAAATGAGCCAAATTAGGCTAACAATGGCCACCCAAATTTTAGGCTAAAACTCTATTTAAATATTCTTAAGGAGTTCCACTAAATCAATTTTTGTAATCTTCATTTAGTAAATTATAGAAAATTTCTTAGAATATAGTCATGTTTACCCTTTATATTAGATTTGGATTCTTTCATGTTTTTTTAAGTCATTGCATCAAAGTAAGAAATAATTATACAAATAGATGACAATCTATGTTAAAAGATTATAGCATAAACGTAGTCTAGATGAGGAACTTAAATGACATGTTACATTCCACCAACAAAATGGAAAGGCACTCAATAATGTAATCTATATCAAACTTGAGTATAATTAGATAAAAACATGTAAATTATGTTTCCTTCAGGACAATATTTTACAAAAGAAAATAAGAGAAGCATAGAATATGCATTCAAACTTAAGGTGAATCAAGTTTCTTATATTTTAAAAGATTGAGGTAGTCACAAACTAATTCATGTTTATATGTCCTAAAATATAAAATAATTTGTGTTGTAATAGTTGGAAATTTACATGCATCGAGGAAAAGGTTGTACCAAAGAGAATAGTATTTAAAAGATATTTTGGATTCATGATTTATATGCATTTCTTATGAATCTTGAGTTACTAGTTAAATATGAAATATATGCTTAGTTAGGGACATTAGTTGTGAAGGAAAGATAATTTTCTTTATATTTAGTGTATATAAATTAGTAAAATTTATTTAGGTAAGTGTAGAATGTTATTGATAGTTTGTAATAATTTAATTTTATGTAATTAAAAAATAAATGTATTTAGTTTGATTAAATAAAACAAAAAAATTAAAAGAGTTTGATTTAGACGTAGTATTAGTCTTCTAAGAATTATAATTTTTAACTTAGACTGTATGAGGAAATTTTTTAAGGATAAGTATTTGTCTTGTACTTGTGAACTTGACTTGTTTGATCTACAAACTATTTATATTCACTTTGTCTAAAATACCTTGATGTCTTTCGATATTTTTTTTTTACATTTGAAGAGGCTTCTAGTATTAATAAATACCTTTGCCAACTTATCATACTACTAAGTCACAAGGTCTCTTCACCTCAATTAACCACTTGAGAGTAGACAAAATTGAAGAGAACATTCTTCAATCATAGAAACACTTCTAATAATTGTGTAATCCTAGATTCCTTTTAGGGTGTCAATTAAAATGTGTAGATTCTAATGATTTATCTTTATAATTCAATATACTTTCATGATTAGAATAAATGTAATGAATGTATTTAAATACAAAGGCATATCAATATATCACAAATAGTTGCTTGTATTTCCTTGGTCTTATGTAGGAAGGGTAAAGATGAAAAGTCATTCAAATTTAAATTAAAATTTTCAATTAAGACAAGCCAAATTCATAATTCTAAAGATATTGAAATACTCCCTTCAAAATAAACATAATCAATTATAATATATTTCTTATTCAAAAAAAAAAATTGATATTTAAATATATTAATTTTTAATTATATTAATCAATATTTATAAACAAATAATTAAAATTAAAACCATAACAATATAACTATTAGTTTCTAATAATTTAATGCGTATTGAATAATAAATTATGTACAAGTGATTATATTGTATGGAATATATTCCCCTGCAATCGGTTGCAACCTTAGAATGTGAGGAATTAGAGGAGAGAAAAAATAGTGTATGGAATATAAATGCAACCTTCATACTATAATGTCATTATCATTCTAATAGAGATCATCAAATATGTCTCTTGTTCTTCGTTGCTTCTCTTTTCTATCACATGATTTTTTTCTTTATTCTTTTGTGCTAGGTAAAACATATCACCAAAAAACCAAGATGCCCTTTCTTATCAATGTTTCTTGTTCCTTGGCTCATGATTATGGTAGAAGGATACAAATTTGATGTACCACATTTATTTATTTGTCTTTCAAGTATCTTTTATAAATGAAACTCTAGCATATGCATTGTTTTCATGCTTCTTTCTTTCTTGATCTCATCTTCTTTGTACTTTGACAAATGATTATGAAGTTTATTCTTTCTTTATTTATTTTTAATAAATTACGGTTAACTATTTTTAATTCTTGTCATCTCTTTCAAATGTATCTTTTGTATTTGTGTATGATATCTTTCTTCTTATAGGGCACAATATTTGGTGTGTTCATAAATATGTTTAGCATGAAGCACGACTTGTATTATACATTGGTTCTTATAGTGCCCTTTCAAAAATTTCCACTTTTTTTTTATGTGCTAATTAAAAACATTAATGTACAATGGGAGAGGTAGTATTACATTGGTTAATCGAAGGTCATCCACGTAAACCCCCAAATCCATCAAATGATGTTATAACATAACAAAATGTGAATAGTTTTTTAGGTTCAACAATCAATAGTGAGATAATGCATCCTAATTTTGAACTATACAAGCTCCAATATTTCTTTGTGCATTATATCCAACACAATATACAACATTGTGTGTTATCGCACATGCTCCACACGCTTCAATATTATGATCCAACATGCATGCTTTATGATTTAGTCTACCTTGTATTGGACCATACACATGCAACACATGACATTAGCTCCTCCATAGGAAACACAACCATATGCACACAACATTTAGTAGCTAGTGTGCCACATGGAATAATTCCATACAAGTTTGACATTTAACAATATATGCATTCAACACCTAGTAATGCTTATGGCATAAGATAGATACCATTAGGCTGAACACTTGGTAACATCCTATATATATTGCATGATCATTTAGATTGAACATGTAGATGTGGATCTTAGCTACTAACCTAGTGGGCTTCATCTATTAAATACTTACATTATACATCTTGTTCATAGTGTGTAAAGGAGGAGACATATAAACATGATTTGATAATCTAGTATTGCCTCTACCATAATCTATGAAAATAAAAAGGATGCACACATTTTCTTGATTTAATAAATTCCCACTCTTAACCTCACTAGATGTTGTGTACATTGATCCTATCCTATCCTTGAATAGAAATATATTATTTGTTAATCTCACGCTATCATAATGCATAGTTATTTGCATCTTATGGTTTAAGAGTCTATTTCATTTTCCAAAAATTATTATTTTATTTGAGATATTTTTATTCCCTAGACAAGTTGTATATTATCCTTTGTGTATCTCCTAAATTCAAGACAATTTTTTATTTCTCTAACTTTATGGTATAATCCCATTCTATCTAAATGAAGATAGAAAAATTTAATAGTTATATTCAAAGTAATTATAAATCATAACTCTAAAAAAATTGAAAATCTTTTGTTAATTTATTCACCTCTTTTTCAACAATACATTTGTGTAGGCACACAAATAGGTAGAATAATTGATTTCTTAAGAAATTTTGCTATCAATTTATTAGAATGAATGAATATCTATAATGACGTCCACGAGATCAAACAATTTATGGTACCCATAATTGATGACAAAACAATGACCACAAAAGAACCGCCAACCAACAAAGCAAGAAAGCAAACAAGAAGTGGCCCTAATCCTTGCCGATCAAGTTTCTTTGCTGTGAATTTTGATCATGTAATCAACTATCTTTACAATTCTTTCCTCCTTGAATAAAGTGTTTAAAGAATTCACTTTTAGGATATCCGTATAATTGTTCGGAATGTCTTCATAAACCGAGTAATCCATGATGTAAAACCATTTTGTTTTTACTAATTGTGCAAAGAAAACAGACATTGTCAACCTATTCTTCTTTGGGTATTTTTCATTTCCCTGTTATACACCTAAGATAATGTGAACTAGTTCTTAGCTAACTACTAATATTTTTGCTTTCCATTTTACATCTGCTTCTATAAACTAATACTTTAATGTAAAGTGTGGCCAGATGATTAGTCCCCTTAATTAAAAAAACCCTCCGCGCCTTAAAAAACCAGCACAAAAAATTATCTTATTGGTATCCTGTTGCTTTTTTCAATGACCTATTTCTACCGGTTCATAGCTGCAGTCGAAGAATTAAAAGAGTGTACCAATAGGAAATTCTAGATATCATCAATGGGTGACGTGGAAAGAAGTTTAACGGATCTTTTCCTTCAAGGTGGTGCATCTTACGCGTCTCTTCTGGAGGCGAGGGATTGTTGGCATTTTCATTAGGTTTATTGACAGACTTTGCGTTCTGCTCTGAATCTTTCAGATGAATCCCAAATTCCATTTCCATCGAGGCAAACCAGAGATTTCATTTTGCGGCCCTAACTGGGACCAGTGCCTGACAAATGGGTTTGTAATTCAAATTGATAAGTGCTCTCAAGGCGGTGATTGTTCTTCTTTTTTGGGAGAAGGGAAAGTTTGGGGCAGGGTAAACACTGACGTATCCCTTATGTTCATCTCGATTTGTTTGGATGTTTAAAGGATAAGTGATTGGTTAAGACATTGGCGGAACACTTCATGCGAAAAGTTTATCATGGGTTGCCAGAAACTGCGGCAGAGGCGGCTTTGGCCTTTCCTGGTTGCCCTGTCCTGGTGGCCACCAACAAGTTTCGTGGCTTGGTTTCGATGGCGTCTTTCTGTGAGTTGCTGAGAGCTCCTTTTCCTTTTGAGATAAATTTATCTGCTTCCAGATGCCTTTGAAAAGCTCAGTCTCCTCGTATGGATCGTGAGAGAGAAGAGAAGGCTAAGAGGGCTATCAAATATTTCATACGCTCTGTTAGCTTGATCCTAGAGGATGATTGCGGTTGGATTTCAGAAGATTATACAGAAGTGGTGTTGGTGGATTGAGGGGCTCGCTTAGCTGGAAATAATGCTTTCTACTCCCAAGTCTAATAGGTTTTTCTGGCATGCATTGCTCTTTAATGGCCGTTTTTCCGAGCAAACTTTGTAGGTAGGGTTTAGCCATTCTGAGTTGCTACACTTTTTATTTTAAAATGAAATAATCATATTATCTTTTTATATAATGAAAGAAAAAGTAATACTTTATTAAAAAAAATTGTGGAAGGAGCATATCTTTAAAGTTTATATAGGTCCAAGTTCAAACAGCAAGACGAAACAGGAATTAGACAAACTATGTAAGTGCTGAGAGATACACTGATGGGGAGGATGAGGATGGTCACCTAGTTGACGTAGGTAACATCAATTGGACTAGAGCCATCTATGATAGGCTCCCAACCAATAATAACATTAAATTTATGATTTTTGTTTAATGTATTCATGTAGATTTTTCGTGGCACATCTATAGGTGTTATTAGATCATTAGAATAATGCCTCATATACTGTGGATACAATTAGACAGCTTTGGGAGTCCATGACCCCAGTCGCATAGGTGCTCTCAGCCCTCTCACCGACCTTCAACTTTATACCAACTTCATGATTGAGGAGTTGCCTACACTCTTGAATGATACAAAACATTTTGTTTTATAAATTATCATTAATAGAGTAGGGTAGAAGAGACCTTTAGGCTAAGGCCTTCGTCCTATGTTATCCACTTATTAATTACAGATATTTTTGTACATCTATTGCTTATATATTTTCTCATGTTAACAAACTCTTATTCGTTCACCTAATCTACCATTTTACTATTCTTATGTTACACGTATTCCCAAGCACACACTGTCCAATTCAATCTAGCTTCTTTTTTGTCCTTGGACTAGTTTGTATTCATCAGACCTTCCGTGTAGATATAGATTTGTCCCACTTGAATGTAAATTTAATTCTCTTTTCATGTTTACGCTTTTTGTTCAAATTCTTTTTTGTTGAAGAAAACTCAATCTTTTAGTTTGTTTGAGCTCAGATAGATTACTTACAGAAGATCTCTTCCCACTTTTTACTGCGAAGACCACACCAAGGGACCTCACCCCAATTCATCAACATTTTTGTTCTCACCTGGGAGCACAATGGCCCAACAAAGGCCCACAGATTGCTAGAACAGTAGCTCAGCAGGGGGTTTGAATTCTAATGGCTGCCACAACAATATTATGATTTGACCATTGTACCATGCCCTTGTTGGCTATTTGCCTAGGGTTGAGTAAACACAAATTCGTATGATATGTTGCTATGCCCTTGTATTTAAAAGATATTTAATACATTCATTCTAATTATTATAAGACCAAGGAAAAATGAAATCATTCACATCTACAAGTATCAATTGATAGCATTGTGCAATTATTTAGTAGTATTCGCAATGATTGACGAGTGTTGTCTTCAATTTCATCTACTTTGAGAGGATTGATCAAAGTGAAAAGCCCTCACAATTGAATTATATAACTGTGTAGTAAGTGTACTTACCAATACTATCAACTTTTGCAGATATCAAGAAAATATTGAAGTGAAGAAACAATGCTTATAGATTACACATGTTGAATTTATGAATACAAAACAAGTTTCCTACACAAAATCAATATAAAAATTAATTTCAAAACAATTATGAGCAATCTGATATATCCCAAAAACTTATCAAATTTAGATCTTCAATCTTTATATATCTATTAATTATCATTAAATATATTTTTTTTAATTTTATTTTTTATTATAATCATTTACCAATATTAACTGTCATTATCTTCAGTAGAGGAAGTTATTTTTCTTTAAATTTTTTTTAAAACTCTATATGTACACTTCAGTGACCGTATATGTTTGCTACACATTCTGTCTGGTATGTTGGTCTTGCTTGTACGCTGGCTTTTCTTGTATCGTTTGTGTATTCTCTTTTGTGCTTTAATTCAATAAAGAAGTATATATTTTTTAAAAATTAAAATTAAAAAACATATAACTTAGTATAAAAGTTTGGTTGGAAAACTTTCAGCCTACATGAACTTAAATTTATAATTGGATGTATGGGACTTCCATTAAAGATAAGGTTAATCAGGTTAGCTTTCTTACACCCAAAATATTCATGGTACTATTAACCAAACATTAACAAAATTGAATGGTAACTACCACCAATACATGATCAATAATCTATTTTGATTTGTTGTTTTGTCTATCAGTTAACTCTGTAATATATATATATATATATATATATATATATATAATTTTTTTAAGATTAGAGTAGAAGCTCAAGACACCCTTTTCCCACTTAAACATCAAACAACAGCACTCTTCAGCCCCTCCACAAATTTTATTTTGAAGATTATAGTTCAATACCATAATTGAATAAATTCCCTTCAGATGTTGGTTTGTTAGATTATTTGAAGCCTATTAAACTTTATTTTATTTTTTACTATTGCCATTATTTGGACTAGGGGAAGAGCACCAGTAGTCATCATAGCTAACTTCGAGCACCCACAAATCTTAAACGGTACATCAGATTTTGATTTTTTTTTATAGTTGTCTTTGTATGCGACTTAGCTCCTTCTAGGTAGTAACATGCACGTTGTGGAATCAGTTATGTGCACAAAGGTCAAAAAATACACATTTCAAAGTGTCGCCTAATACCTAACTAAAGATGTTCCATAACCGTCAACTCAAAATCGCTAGTACTTGTTGACACATGTCCCAATAGTGGTGCACAAATGTTCCAATAGTGGTGCACAAATGGGCCAATTATGAACAAAAAATTACAAAAAATGATCGGCTATTGGTACAAAACAAATTTATTAATGGTGTTTTCACTATAACAGCTATTGGGGGGTCAACATGACAATAAGGTGACAGTTGTTAGAACTATGTTATCTATTGATGGTCTTCCCCTATATTAAACTTTCTTAGAACTGCTTTTAAAGTTTCTATTTTGATTTTTTCCAAAGTAAAATTGTTTATTTTTTATCTTGAGTTCTCCGTTCTTTGTACAGATCAGTGGAAGACGAACATCACGATCTTACCTCAATATTGTCGAGAAATCTTATCTAATAAGCTCAGAAGAGGTCAGTTATCTATTTGTTGATTTCAAATTGTATGCTATCGAAGTGCCTAAGTTGTACTTCTTAACTAGTTTCTTTCCCCTTCAAATTATTTTTTCATCTATTCCTTCATGACTGATATGTCATAACATTTTGAACAAGAAAGTAATTTGTATGATTATAATTTGTATGATTAATATCTGAGCGCTGGTTTGATTCATTTATTTTTAAGAGGAGAGGAAAATCAAAACTTGTACAAGATTCATACTTCCGCTATATAATTCACTAACAAGAATTTTTATTTATTTTTAATATGATTTGAGTGTCTAGGTTGTCTTTTCTTGTCCAAAATGTAAGAATTGTCTCTATGTTTTAAACGTATTGTGGGTAAAGGAATCGTAAATATATAAGTAAAAATCGAGGGCATGGTCATATAAAATAAAGTAGAAAATAAGAAGATAAGTATAAAATAGGAGAACAGAAACTGCAAGAGAGTGAGGGATCTTCTTGTAAAGTCATTATGTCGTGAATTATTACAAAGGTTTAGTGCCTTGTAGAGGCCTTCATGCACATCTCTACACGGACAAAAAGATTAAAACATCTTCCAAACTCCACAACTGCTCTCAACAATTCCATAGCACACTTCAACTTCTATAAGACTTCTAGACTGAAGCAACATAAATTCAATTCGACCAAAACTTCTAAATTGAACCACCTTATTAAAATAATATTGCTATATATGGTCATTTATGTACTTTAGTTAGTGTAAGTAACTTTCATTTATTGTTTTCATCTCGATCATTTCTGTTTTAGAAACGTCATTCTATAATTGCTTAGTTAAGGAGTTTCTTCTCCTTTGTTAATCAATCAACTACCATTACATGGTATCAGAGCCAAATTTATTATCAAAAAATTTGCCAAAAAATTTAATTCGGCTCTCTTTGCTTTCCTAGAAATTGTTTTCCAAAAGTTTCTGGATGATTTTGTCTTAAAAATTGTGGGAATAAAGTCGCGGATTTGTTTTCTCAAGATCGCGTCTGTTTTGGAAGAGAAATCGCGGGTTTTTTCTTCACTGAGAATCACATTTTCCTTCACGTGAAAAAATGTAGGAATTTTTGAGGTAGATTTTTGCGGGCGTCAAGGGTTTGATCGCATAGCCTTTTCTTGTGCTCAAATCATAGATTTTCTTCAGTTCGACAAAATGTGACCCTTTCCACTGTTCAGATCGCGCGACAATAACTAGTTCTTCCCACGCCATGTTCTTTTCTTTGTGGGCGATATTTTGCAGCAATTGGTTTTTCCTACGTGACGAAGTTTTTTTCTTGTTTTTCGCCACATGACGGTTTGCAGCGTGATCCGAGTGTTTTTCCTTCCGCATAGGGGTTTATGCCTCTTTTTACAATATCTTGCGATGCAAGGGTTTCTGCAAATCGCCATTTTACCCTGTTTTTCTTGCACTATTTTTTCAAAATCGAGGGCGATTTTTGGCATGCACCTAGGGTTTTGGTGTGTCGAGGTTTCCAATTTTTTTTGACGTTTTAAAAAAAAACATGGGTTATTTTTTCTGCTCAATCGAGGGTGTCTACTCAACCTAGGGTTTGACTGATTTTGTTAGCAAAACTAGAATTTTTTGTTTATTTTTTTCAATATAAAATCGATGCTTATTTGACCTCATTTTTCGTGCCTATGTAAAATTGGAGGGATACTGTCTTTGACCAACATCATGTTGGAAAGCAACTATAAATTCAACAACAAAAATTACAATACTTGGAAATAGAGGATGCTCACTATTTTCAAGTATCGGTGCCTTGATCAAATTGTCCTTGGAACAACCACACATCCCATTGCTATAGGCAAAGACTAGGACAAGTTTGATGAGCATAATCATGAAGCAATTATGTTGCTCAAATTATTTGTCACCTACAAGATGTTTCGAGAAGTGCCATTTGGCAAGATTACTACAAAAATTTGGACACACTTGAAGAGTCTACACGAAATGTTAGACAAGGGTAGAGCATTTTTCTTGAAGAATATGTTGTTCTCAATTATGTGGATGACAAAATGTCTTTGCAAGATCATCTCATGAAGATCAAAGACATTCGCAATCAATTGGAGACTTTTGGTCGCAAGATGGAAGAAGAGGATATGGTGCTCATCACGCTGAAAAACTTATCGTGATCCGATGAAAACTTCATCGAAACTCTCAGCATTACATCAACCAATGTTGGCCAAAAGTTTGATGAACTGTGCAACAAGCTCTTGCAATAAGATAGGTGGAAGAAGCAGTTTATGAGTAGCAAGGAGACAACTAGTATGGAAAAAGGTTTTATTGCCAAAGACAACGACAAAGGCAAAGGCAAAGGCAAGTCCTCTGAGGAGAGTTCCAAGAAGGCTATCACATGTCATTATTGTGGTAAGCTTGGTCATGTGAAGAAACAATGCAAGAATCAGTTGGCTGATTAGAAATCCAACCAAGGAGGGTCTCAACAGAAGGCCCATGTTGTAGAGAATATTGAGCAGAAGGAGTTTGCCTTTTATGCTTTTATGGCCAAAAGACCAGCTGATCATGTCAAATCTTTTGCGTGGTACATTGATTCTAAAGCATCTCACCATTTCACACACAGAAGAGATTGGTTCACGAAGAACAAACCTTTCTATAATTTAGTGATCTTTTGCGGCGATGAAGAGTATACAGTTGTCGGTAAGGGCAACGTTCAGATTACATCTAGTGGGAGAAATTTCATATTTCTCAATGTATACTATTTTTTGGGCATGGAGCACAATATACTCTCCATGAGAAACTATGTGACACTCGCCAAAGTTGGATGTCGTCTTTAGTGCACATAAGTGTCACATTGTTGACAAAGAGTCCAAGAAGACAATTGCAATTGGGCTTGAAGATCGTGGATTGTATAGGTTGGTTGATACTGGAGAGTCTCGGGAGCACACAATGGTTGCAAAGAGTTCATCCATTAGTACTCTTTGGCATCAATGGTATGGGCATCTCAACCTATCATAGGTCTAGTTGGCTCAAGAGATTTTGTTAAATGACTTACTCGAGATTGAATAGCAGACACATGGTGTGTGCGGAGCTTGCCAAGCATGGAAGCAACATCAAACTCCATTTTCGGATGGACAAGCTTGGAGAGCATCCAAGGTCCTTCAATTGAATCATGTAGATGCTTGTGAACCAATGAATACTGCATTGGTCACTGGTGCCAAGTAGTTTCTCTTATTTGTTGATTTTAGTAGGAAATTGTGGGTTTTTTTCCTAAAGGCAAAATTAGATGTGTTTAATTAATTTCAGAAGTTTAAATCATTAATTGAAAAAGAATCAAGATTTCATATCGTAACTCTTAGGTCAGATTCTATTCCAATGAATTCACCAACTTCTGTGCTAAACATGGTATTAAGCGTCAATTTACCACACCGCATACCTCTCAACAGAATGGTGTTGTTGAGCAGAGGAATTGTACTATTATGGAAATGACCCATTGTATGATGGAGAACATAAATGTTCTAAGAATTTTTGGGCTAAGGCAATATATATTGTTGTGTACCTTCTTAACCAGTCTCCCACTCAAGTTGTGAAGAATATGACCCCAAAAGGAGCATGGTCTGGCAAGAAACCAAAAACTAGCTACCTCAAGGTTTTTGGTTCAACAACATATGCTTGGATTCTAGATGCCAAGAGGACCAAATTGGATTCCAAAATTCAAAATTTGATGCTTATATATAGGCTACAATGACAATAATAAAGCATATCGACCGATTAATGTGAACACTGATTGTCTCATATTCAGTAGAGATTTTTTGATGAAGAAGGTCTGCCCTTTCAACTCTCTTCTACCATCAAGAGTCACAAAGATCAGCCTCTACAAGCTAAAGATTTGGGTGCAAGGATTCCTTTAGCTCCACTTGAAGGGAGGGATTTTGATGATTCTGAACTTGTGGAATGTCCTAGTCATGATCCTATAGCAATAGATTTTGCTTAGGACAACCTAGATCAGCATCTAGACAATTTCATTCTAGGCAGCCCAAGTCATGATGATCATCTTGATTTGGAAGAAGATGCTTCTCTTAGACCTAAGTGGTGGGAAAAGCTTATCGGTGATGTTCGAAATAATGAGCTTGTTGAAGGTAGATCATCTAGAGGCAAGAGCAAGCAGGGTATTGTCAATTTTTTTCTTATGGTTAACATTTAGAGTGTTTATGAGCCCCGGGATTATTCAGAGGCAAAAGGTAAACCCGAATGGAAAAAGGCTACAAAATCTGAGCATCAATCTTTTGAAGAACAATAGTTGGGTTCTGTCGGATCTTCCACCAGATAAGAAATCTATTCGTTGTAAATGGGATGCCATGTGCCCTCCTTGATCATTATATATAACCTAAATGAAGTAATTATTATTGATTAATATAATAATTATCAACAAATGATTTCTTTAAATCATTAAATATTTATTTATTTATTAAATATTAATTAATATTTTTAAAATATTTAAATAAAATAAATTAATATTATATTTGAAAATATTATAAATAAAAATGACATTTCAATAAAATAGTGATACTTAAATGTTTGACCAATAATAACGTGTAATTGTAATTGATCAATAATAAATATATAAGTAAACATTCATTATCAGAACAAAATAATTAGAAGCAATTATAATAATAAATAAATTCAGAAAACAAATATTCAATAAAAACAATATATAATATAGGACTCATCCCAATCAATATATAAAGTTTATTATTAAACCAAATACCAAATAGACGGCTGGTGTAGAGATTGTCCCCTCAACAATAAACATTGATATCCAGCAAGAGTGGTATCATAAGGCTACGATTTGTGTCCAAAGGAATGCTTTAACCAAGACCAAGTATAATGATTAAGGGATGTAGGTGTCCACTAAATATTCTTTCCACCGCCTATGAAGATAAAGATAACTAAGGCATCAATTAGACCTGAATAAAGATAGCAAATAATATTAATTACCGAAGGGTGCGGGTTGAGTGATAAACTTATTTGTTTAAGTTGAAGAGAGGTGTCTCTTAAATGATGTAACTATTCATTCAACAAGATATAAGTTGGGATTTAAAATCTCTTCTATCAGGCATCGGGGATTAGGACGGAAGATAGGGAGAAAGTGGAATACTGGTGATTATCAAGGTAGCGGTGAGAATTCCATAAGTTAAGTTATGAATGGACATCAATACATCTCCAGACAACAGCGATTATAATATGCATTAATTAATATGTTAAGAGGCAATGATTACTTTACAAAATCAGTCATTTATTTAAAACAGTGATTGATACAGCAGCAATTTAGTTAAGAAGGGACACATCTGCTGTGAGGAGATGTATACCCTGAGAAGGCAGTGATTCTTGAGGGATATATCAGATCTATTATGTGGAACAAAACTGGAGAGGGATAATCAATTTAGATCTTGGCTTCATAAGAACATTTGGCAATATAAGGAGTCTTACAACAGATTTGTAGTGAGGAATTTGATAGCAGAATTGTAAGTAAATAGTACCAGTTTATGGGAGATTTATGATCAGCATAAATACACTGTCAAATCAGAGAAAACTATCAAGATGAGTAAAACGTTTTTAGAATCAATGAAATTATATTTATAAATGTAATACAATTCTCACTTTAAGTTAGAATTGTTGTTTCAGGACTAAATTAAGGTAAATCCCAAATGGGGACATTACATGGGACTACAAAATGAAATACAAATCTAATGGAACTCTTGATAAATACAAAGCTTGGTTGTGTTGTGTTTTCTAGGCACATGTGAACACAAAATAAAATATCTTAAGTATCTTATCCTCTCTTGAACAAATCTTTGAAATGATGAAGATTAGCTTAAGGATCACTTGAGAAGACTCCAAGGTTCATGAATGTAGGGTCATTACGTGTGGATAACCTCTATTGGTTGATGTGATTATGCTAGAATCACAAAGGGATTTACATTAGAATGCCTGAATGTTTGATTTGCTGAAACTTGATCATCTGATATTTCAATCGGGTGATGCTCTTTGTCCTAGATTAATTTGAATTGAAAAAATGACAAAAGATGAAGGGTTGAGAAAATCTATTCTAAGACCTATAATGTAAGAACATGGATGAATGACTATATGGAATCCTACCGAGCGAGGTCTCACCATCAACTTGAACAATTTGACACAAGCTCAGTGCATTCTTTTAAGGATGTTTCAAAGATGTTCGAATCAATACCATCAAACACTGATCACCATTCAAGTTAATGCATAAGCAATGAGTGTAGAACGATTCGAGGTTAAGCTCATGTCATTCTAGTTGACCACACAAGGCACACTTACAATTAGTAAGATGCTAGTGGTATGGACAAAACGGATCCCACATGAATACATTCAACAAATTCTTCCACTCAATCTAATCAACATAAAAGTAAATTGAGAAGCAAAGACCATGCGAGTTGTTGAAGTAACAAATCAAATTCACCATAACTTCAATGAAATCAATTGTTCTTTACAACCATGTTTGGCAACAATCTTTGCCTTCTCATACTCTCACTTCTATTCTAATTGCTATTCTATTCATTATTTGCTAGCTATTAACTATTCTACTCACTGTTAACCTTTACAAATGAGAGATTTGAACCTTTTATAGTGCTCTCAATACAATTCAATGGCTCAGACTTATTTGAGATCAATGGCCGAGATTTTACAATTAAAACCTTAATTAGGGTTTGTTACAACAAACTCAATTCGGCCAATGAAATGATTACAACATTTTAGGATAACCAATAGATAACAAGGGTAGCCTCAGAGTTTGTGCCATCACTGGTGAGTCAGGTTCATTGAATTAAGACATGTTGAGGTAGACCTTCCCTGATTGGTAGAGATAGTGACTAGGATGATGACTGGGATGCGACCTCCAACTTGCACTGTGTAGACTTGATTTGATTCATCATCACGAAGGGATGTTGAGAGAGATCTCTTGATACTCAACATTCTCCAGTTTTCTTAAAGTGATGATGATGATGAGAAGCAAACTTTGATTAACTCTTCTGAAACTATCTACTCCCTCGATCATGCTCGATGTAGGTCTTGTGATGACTTTGGTTGATATTCCTTCATTTTTGACATACTTGATGAATGATGCAACTGGTTGAATGTATCTCTTCATCATATTGACTTCGATTCTTGGATTCCCAAATGGAATTCAAGATTGTAAAACGTCCTTCCATCATGTAGATTATCCTTCCTTGATGCTCTAGTGCCTTGAGGTAGTTGGATGATTTCTCCTTTGCACTCCTGTGATCTTTCCATATCAATGTGATAGAATGAGAACCTTGAAGATATCTCACTCTATTGCTTGCAGCTATGCAATTGAGGTGTGAGAGTCTTTAAACACTTTGAGATCTTCTCTTCCTTGATGTTCTTGTGTTTTTTTATGAAGCTTCTTGAAGAGGTTCTCCTTGTATTTTACTTCATCTCTTGCAAAACAAACAAGCGAGTATCAAATACACTTGATATATAGATTTAATAAGAACATATAAAGAGAATTCGCCCTCATGAAGCGACACTTGAAGTTGTTTTCCGCGCTCTTTGGAGAGGAGTTCTTGAAGTTTATTCCACCCTTTATGTTCATTAAGTTGCTCTCGTCTTGTCTTTGAATTTACTTTCATTCTTGAAATTCACTTTTGCAGCTCAGAACATGAAGTTCACTCCTTGTTGTTCATTCATGATGTTCACTCTTGCATGTTGAGTTCTCTTGTCTTCCTCAACTCATGAAATTCGCTCCAATCTTCTAAGTCATGAAGTTCACCTTTGTAGAAATTTGCTCCAAATCCTCAACTCCTGAAGTTCACTCCAAACTTCTTTTACCTTGCTCATTCGCTTGTCTTCCTCAACTCTTGAAGTTTGTTTGAATGAGATTCGCTCCATATCCTCAAAACATGAAGTTCAATCTAGATCTTTCAAACATGAAGTTCATCATTGTATGAAATTCGCTCCTTTTCTTTGATTCATGAAGTATACTTGCATGAACTTGGCTCTCAACCTCTAACTCATGAAGTGCATTCTGTATAAAGTTTGCTCCAAAAGGTGAAGTCATGAAGTACGAATTTAGCTCCAATTTCTCAACTCATGAAGTAGGAAATTTCCCTCCACTTTGTCAACTCATGAAGTAGGAATTTTGCTCCAAACTTGCAACTCATGAAGTTCATGTTCTTAAATTAGCTTCATTCCTTTATTCCCAACTTCACTCATGAAGGCTTGAAGATGTAATTCTCTCCAACCTCCTTATTCATGAATTTCGCTCCAAGCTTGCAACTCATGAAGTTGGAAATTTTGCTTCGAGAAGGCAACTCATGAAGTTGGAAAATTTCGCTCCAAGAAGGCAACTCATGAAGTTGGAAATTTTTGCTCTAAGAGGTGTGCACATGATGTCTTATTTCTATCACATTGCTTGCTAAGCTTGCTTCCAAACATAAAGCTCGCTCCAAAAGGTGAAGTCATGAATTTCGCTCCAAAACATGAAGTCATGAAGTTCACTCCAAGACATCAAGTCATGAAGTTTTCTCCAAGGCAGCAAGTCATGAAGTTTGCTTATCATTGAATCCATTCAAGACGATTATCCTTCATTTCTCATTCCACTTCTCTCATGTAGGCTTGATTGTGTATGCTTATTGATGAAATTCGCTCCAGGGAGGCAAGTCATGAAGATCTCTCCAAGAAGGCAGGTCATGAAATTCAAGTTCGCTCCAAGAAGGCAACTCATGAAGTTCAAGTTCACTCCAATAAGGCAACTCATGAAGTTGGAAATTCGCTCCAAATGATGAAGTCATGAAGCTCGCTTGAGTGTTTGATCATGGAGTAGGTGCCTTTTGACTTTCCCTCATTCTTCCACTTTCAACATGAAGAAATTTGCTCCAAAAGTCTACTCATGAAGTTCGCTCCAAGCTGGCAACTCATGAAGTTCGCTCCAAGAGGTGAAGTCATGAAGTTCGCTCCAAGGCAACAAGTCATGAAGTTCGCTTGTGAATGCTTAAACATGAAGTAAGTGGTTCCTTCATCTCTTTATCTTTCCATTTCACTCATGAAGCCTTGAAGGTGAAATTTGCTCCAATACCCCAACTCATGAAGTTAGAAATTCTCTCCAAAAGGTGAACTCATGAAGTTGGAATTTCGCTCCAAAAGGTGAACTCAAGAAGTAAGTGTTCTCAAGTCCTTCACTTCATTCCTTTATTTCCAACCTTGTTTATGAAAGTTTGAAAGTGAAATTCACTCCAATCTCCTTATTCATGAAGTTTTGAAGGTGAAATTCACTCTTGAGGCTTTGAAGATGAAGTTCACTCCTGAGGTTAAGCTCATGAAGTGGATTTCAAACCAAGACCAAACTCCCGTTTTCTCATTTTCAATTACGCTCTCAACTTCGATACCTAATAACTTGCTCAACATGAGATCTTAGAGTGAATTTTCGTTCTGTGGGGAAGTGCAAGTAATTTGCTACACAAGGAGTGTTTATGAAGTGAAGTTTGTTCCTCAAGAGGAGCACTTGAAGTGACCTTCAAATTAGCAATTCTTCCTTACTCATGATTGAACTTTTGATATCTGGACCCTGCAAACTTACTTACTTCACACTCATGCAAAACTATCTTCCTGACTCCTAGCCACCTAGCCTTATACTCCCCTTCAAATGCAAAGGCTAATAGCTAAAGACCCTAACACTACCTAGAAGGCAAAAAAAAGTGGGGGTCCCCATTTGCAATGGGGCAATGTGTGAATACCTCACAATAGGTTGGTGGCTAAAGGGTTCTTGCAAAGAGAAGGCATCGACTATGAGGAGACCTTTGATCCTACAACAAAGATGAGCACCATTCGGCTGGTTCTAGCCATTGCAGCATAGTATGACTAGAAAGTCCATCAAATGGACGTGAAGAGTGTGTTCCTCAAAGGTGATTTGGAGGAAGAGGTATTCATGACATAGCCTCAAGGTTTCAAGGTTGCAGGCTTGTTATGGCCTAAAGTAGGCCTCCAAGGCATGGTACATTAAGACTGACAAGTGTTTGCATGCACAAGGCTTTCAGAGAAGTACTCCGGATACCAACTTGTATGTCAAAATAATTGGTAGTGGCATCATTCTTCTTGTCGAGTCTATGTGGATGATATCATCATTATTAGTAGTGGGGCACATTTGCTTGAGCAGATCAAACTAAATTTGTGTTTGGCCTTTGAGATGACCGATTTGGGTCTTCTGCATTATTGTCACGGTGTAGAGGTTTGGCAGACAATTGACAGTATTTTCATTTCTCAATCAAAGTATGATAGGAGTTTGTTGGACAAGTGCAGGATGATAGATTGTAAAGTCTCATCTACACCTGTGGAGAAAGAGCTGAAACCATCAGTCAAATTAGACTCAAAGGTGATCAATGAGTCATCTTTCGGGCAACTAGTTGGTAGCCTCATCTATCTTATAGCCACTAGACCCGATCTAATTTATGTTGTGAGTTACATCTCTCACTTCATGAGATCCCCTAAGGAAGAACATTGGGTTGCAGTGAAGTGCGTATTGAGATATGTGAAAGGGACACCTGACTTTGGCATTTTGTATAGAAAAAGCAAATATTCTATGTTGATTAGTTTTATAGATTCAGATTGGACAGGTTTTGTTAATGATAGAAAGACAACTTCTGGGTATGTCTTTAGTCTTGGCACGAGTGTAGTCACATGGACCCAGTAAGAAGCAGCGATCAATAGCTCTTTCCTCTACAAAAGTAGAGTATAGGGGAACTGTTAAAGTAGCATGTGAGGCAGTATGGCTTCGAAGGATACTTTTTGACTTGCAAATGTCTCAAGTAGGGCCTTCGCCCTTGTTTTGTGACAACCAAGGGGTTGTAAAGCTTGCCGAGAATCCAATCTTTCATGAGCGAACAAAGGATGTAGAGCTCCATTGTCACTTCTTACGATAACTTGTTGAAGATGGATATGTGTTCCATTCTAACCAAGTCTCTAAGCCTGGACAAGTTTGTAAAATTTAGGGGGCAACTTGGTGTAGTTAGTAGAATGACCATTAAGGGAGGGTATTAAATTATTTTGTTAATATTTAGCATATAATAGTCATTTGTGTACTTTAGTTTTTGATTAAGGGAAAAATAGGTTTTGAAGGGACCCAAAACCCAGTACAAAATAGGTTAATTTGGGGGAACCTGATTCCCACATCTAAAGATATTCAAGAATAACCACTAAACGAAGCTGAACTAAAATGAGACGGAACAAAGCCAAGAAAGCGGATCACAATAGATTGACCCCTTCAAAATGAAAAGCTTCCTGACAAATAAAAACATATGCATGGAAAATCTGCAGGCAGTCCGAGATCCAAAAGGAGATACAAAGAGCAGTAAAAAAGAAAAGGCAAAATAAAGTTCCAACTGCCCTAAGGGGTTTTAACAATAGGCATCCCCAACCTGGAGCAAACAACCATCATTAGGATTTCCTTTTGGATCCCTTCTTTTGGGATCTAAGGGCCATATCAAAAGAAGGCAAAGACCTTTTAGAATGTTTTCTTTTAACCAAAATCCAACCTTCTTCAATCGTAGCAGCCTCAGCTTGCCAATCTAGCGAATCCAACGCACGAAACCTAGCGCCTAAGGAGAGGCCAACAAACATCGAAGTCTACAGGACCAATAGAGATAGGGCTAGGCACATCCTTGGAAGAAGAAACAGACAATGGGACAGCTCCAACAGATGCATCAGAAGAAGAAATAGGTATAGGGGCAGCTCCAACAAACATACCATCCAGAATCTTGTCACACCCAGCAGCAAGGGCAGATCCAACAACATGTAATATATCAGGGCCACTAGATGGCTCAGAAGGAATCGAAGCAAGAACACCATTTGAAAGGTTAGCAGAAGGGACATCACCTTCAACAACATCCACTGAAGGAGTATCAGATCCCGTCCTAGGGACCAAGGGGACAGATCCAGCAAAATCTACCACAGACACTTTAGGGCCATTGATGGGAATATCCTACCCAACCATCTGAAAAGAGCTTTTGAATATCGTATAATGTTGAGAAGAGACACCTTTCCACCATGAAGAGGGCTTCTTCACTTTAACTTTCTCTAAATCACATTTAGTCGCGACATGCCCAGTCTTGAAGCATCTTTTACATCTGAAGGGAATCCCTTCATAATCCAAAGGTTGAATCCAGAAACCCTTGGGGGTCGAAAGTTTGATCTATGCCGGAAGTCCCTTAGAAGCATCAATATCTACCGAAATACGAGCATGGGTGGAATGAAGGATATCAGAGGACTCCACATCCACCATAAGAAAATCTCCCAACGCCTCACCCACTTCCTCAAGGAGCTAGTCCACACAAAGATGAAGTGGGAGGTTGGGGAGTCTAACCCAAATCGGTATTTTACAGAAGGATTCAAATGAGGGATTAAAATCCTCATTCCAGGGTTTAATCATCAAAGGGAAACGATTCTCCCAAGTAAAAAAAATGGTCACATAGAATAATCTTTCTATCCGCCACTTTATCAACCTTGGCAATTAAAAAACCCTAGGCCAAAGGGAAAGTCTGAATCGAATCCGAAATGAGGGGTTCCCAATGCTTAGAGATCCAGTCATGGAGTCCCAGGAGACTAGGCCAAAAACCCCTAAACCGGCATATAACCGTAGTAGAAGAAAGATCAGAGGCAACCCGATCAATCTCTTTAACCGCCTCTTCTTCTAGATTAATAGCAGTAGAATGACAAACAGGAAAAGGCTTAGTCTCAGCATGAGCAGATCCCTTACCCCCTCTAAAAGCCAGACGATCCGCATAAGATCCCATAGAGACCCCAAAAGCTGAGCGATCCACACCCGAAACACAAGCAGCTGAATCAACACATCAAGGAGCACTAGTAGACGTCAATGGAGGCACATCGAGCACTACATCACCAGCATGGACCGTTCCATTAGAGCTGCCAGAAACAACAGTACCCCCCACCGAAGCGGAGGCACCTAGAGTAGGCACCTGCAAAGAGGTTGAGGGTTTTGAGCGAGAAGACATGGTTTCCTTCCGCGGTACTTTTACCTCATGAACTACTTTATTTGTGTACTTTAGTTAGTTCTAGTAACTTTCCTTTATTGTTTTTGTTTCAATCGTTTCTATTTAGAAACATTGTTCTATAATTTCTTATTTAAGGAGCTTTTTCTCCTTTGTCAACCAATCAATTATCATTACACACCTTGCAATGACTTTCCTTGGAGATATTATAGAACACAAGTTAGAAGAAATTCTAGAGAGGAGCTCAAGAGTCTCCTAAAATTGAAACTTCCAAATCTTGAATTTTTTAATTTCTTTGAATCATGTTGACTTTGCTTTTTATCTTGTCTAGGAAGTTTTTGGTGAGGACTGAAACCATCTTGTATACCATTTCAAAACATGACAAATTAGCATTAGTTAAGTCGTGTAAAAGTTTTGGACATGGATGAATGAATTTCCAGCATGACATCCTCCTTTAGAGTGTTTGGATCACTTAGGACACTTATGCCCCCTTCTTTCTAGAACAACTTGTCCTTTGTTCATATGTTTTTGTTCCTAAATGGGCTTAATAGTGTCTAGTACATGGGAGAGTCTTTATTTGGACCAAAGAAGCATTAATTGTTTGGGGAATTAATCGGCAAACCAAAAGTATAAAATATTTTTGAAAAATCGGGAAAAAAATCAGATAATATAATATTATTATATTATTTTAATATATTATATTCATATTATTATTTCTATTATAATAATATTTTATTATATTATAATTATTATGTCATAATTATTATATTAATATTATAATATTATTTAATTATATAATATTACAGTGTAAGGCATAAGGTTCGAGTTTGAGTTCGACACCAACAAAATAAATTTCGGATGAAGTAGGGGAAAATTTTTGGAAAAAAATCAACATTAAATTCATTTTATATAAATTTAATTTAAAAAATAATAAATAGCACTCTACTTTTTTCTCATAATTATTTCGTTAAAATAATATTACATCGCTAAATAGATTTAACAACATAATTAAAATATATTATTTTTATTTTTCATCTAAAAAACATTAAAAATATTAAATTTAATTTTAATATATTAATTTTTAATATTTAACTTTAAAAAAAATTAAAAATACATGATTTTATTAGATAGCAAGTTTTCTTTACAATTAAAAAATTTAGTTACCAAAAAATACAATAAAAAATGCTTAACTAATTTCTATCTAAAAAATAGATGAATAATAAGTAAAATAAATAATAGTATATAGTAAATTTAAATATATTAATATTAATTTTTAATAAACATTTAATATAAGTTAAATAATATTTAATTTTTTAACGATTATAAAATCTAACATTATAAAATTTATAATATTTTATAAAAAATTAAAAAATAAAAATTGCGCTGCATTTTTGCCGTCGTCGCGGAGTGGAATGAAATCCTTTGGCAGCGCTGCTCGTTACGAAAATCCTTCCTTTCACGGAAATCCTTACGTGTTTTCTCACAAAATCCCCATGATTAAATCTATCACGCCACACACCTTCAGAGCTCTGTCGCGGCTAGAAATTTGTCATGTCGTAGCTGCTAACGAAAGAAACTCCGCCCTCAACAACGATTTGTCTAGGAAGCCGCATTTTTCATACGAATTTGGAGGCGAATTTCTTGAATCTCAATATGTTTTGGAAAAGTTTGCCGAATTTTGAACATGAAGCTGTAAACTCGACCTAGAATCGTTGTGTTCAAATCTGCAAATCCTCAAAATTCATCAGAAAAATGGTCAAAGTCGTTGGTCAACGATTTTATACAATATCACGATTATTTTGGGGAAAATATCGGCATTCCAAAAGTTCCACGATTTTTGCCAATTTCCGAGTTTTTGCCGATTTTTGCTTCTTTGATTTGGACTACGCTTTACCAAATAAGAGGTTTTTAGGCCCCCAAGGCTTAGGAATTTAAGGCACGACGAAATAATTCCTTCTATTTGAATAAAATGTGGCCTTGTGTGGTTGGTTGCTAGATTAGAAGTCCTACATTCAATACTCAGCATAAGAAGTGAAGTAAATTTGCTACTAGCATTTATAAACCTCTTTGATTGATGTGCACTTGCCAAGAAGATCTTCAATTTTCTTGTTTAGGCATTGACGATGAATCTCTTTCTATCTTTAATATACCTATATTTGTTTTTCTGTATCCTATAAATTCCATCTCCAAGAATAAGAATTTCAAACCCTATACCACATATGGCCAAGGAATTTCCCCCTTTGTCATTGATGGCAAAAACTCCAAACTGCAACACAAATTCAAAATGGTCAATAAAAAATCTCAACATTTGAACATCTGCTGTAAAACACACAATTCTGAACTTTGAATCCGCAATCAGATCTGAAACATCAATATTAAGTATCTATTTAACAATCTGTAATCAACATTATCACTTTGAAGCAACCATGGAAGCAACATTATCACCATAAAGCAACCATACTCCCCCTTTGACATCAATGACATTGGGACGGGGGATAGTAAATAGAACAAAAAGATACTCCCCCTAACCAGATGCATGAAGATGTTCAAGTTTGAATAGGTGAGACTACAATCCCATCGTGTTTGCGAAGAGCTTCAAAAGTTTCTCGAGAAAGTGGCTTAGTAAAGATATCAGCCATTTGATCATGAGTAGGAACATATTCAAGCTAAACTTCATGATTAGCAACCTGTTATCGCAGAAAATGATATTTAATAGAGATGTGCTTAGTGTGAGAATGTAAGACAGGATTCTTAGAAATTTGAATCGCACTAGTGTTGTCACAAAAAATAGAGAGAGGTTATTAGAAACCACTCGTAGATCCTGCAATCCGCATCAGTGTAAGCAGTCAAAGTAAACTGATTAGATCGAGGATACCATAACCCATAGTTAATTATGCCTTTTAATATGTGAAAATTCTTTTGACTATGTTAAGATGTGAAATTTTGGGAGCAGACTGAAACTGTGCAACCATACATACAAGTTGCATAATATCAGGTCTTGACATTGTCAAGTATAAGAGACTACCTATCATGGATCGATATTTTGTCTTATTCGTATCTGGAGTTTTGCTCAATTTACACCTTGTGATCATTGGAGTACTAACTGGTTTTCAATCTTAGTTTGGAATTTTTTGAGCATCTCTTTAGTGTATGTAGTCTAAGATAGAAATATACCTGCATCCAACTGAAATACTTGCAACCCAAGAAAAAATGAAAGCTCTCCTATCATAGACATTTCAAATTCTATTTGCATTTGGGTAGCAAAATCTTTGCAAACATTATCATCACCACCAAAAATAATGTCATAAAAATAAATTACTACCACAAATACATGATCACCAGCTGAATTGAAGTATAGGTTGCTACTTGCATTACCTATGTTGAAACCTTGTTGAAGAAGATATTGATCCAACCTAAAGTATCAAGCCCTAGGAGCTTGTTTGAGATCATACAAGGCCTTTTCTAACCTACACACATAATCTTCTTTGCCTGAACATTTAAATCCTTCTAGCTGTTCAATAACAACTCTTCTTCCAAATAACCATTTAAAAATATAGATTTAACATCCATTTGCCAAACATTAAATTTTTTATGAACTGAAAATGCCAAAAATATTCGAATAACTTCTAATTTGGCTACAGGACCAAATGTTTCATCAAAATCAATCCCCTCAATTTGTGCATACCCCTTACATACTAATCTAGTTTTGTTTCTAACAATCTTTCCATCTTCATTCAATTTGTTTCTAAAAACCCATTTAGCACCAATTACATTTTTATCAGCAGGCCTAGGTACGAATTCCCATGTTTTGTTTTTCTCTATCTAGGTTAATTCTTCTTTCATTGCATGAATTCAATTTTCATCACTAGTGGCCTCATTATAAGACTTAGGTTCAAATTCAAAAACCAAAGAAAGATATACCTCTTCATTACAATGTTTGGCAATTATTCTCCTTGTTTGAACACCATCATCAATATGACCAATGATCTATTGCTCAGGATGGTTTTTATTTACAAATATTGAGGGAGCCTTTTCACTGTCATTTTCAATAACCACTTCACCACCATTTTTCAGATCCTCTTTCATCAATATCATGTTCTGTAGCATTATTTTCAGAATCCTTAGCAACATTTTTAGATTGCTTGCCTATTATAGGTTCTTTAGAGTTATCTTCCTGCACAAACTCATCCACTTTCACATTAGCACTTTCAATAACTCTTTTTAGTCTAGCATTATAACATTTGTAAGCCTTGCTATGTGTAGATTAACCAAGAAAAACACCCTCATCACATCTAGGATCAAAACTTCCCAAATTATCTTCATCTTGTCTGATAAAACATCTACTTCCAAAGACTTTAAAATACTTAAGAGAAGTAGATCTTCCATACCAAAGATCATAAGGGGTTTTCTTAATATTGAGCCTCAACTGTACTCTGTTAAGAGTATATACTACTATGTGACCAACTTCTACCCAAAACTTATCTGAAATTTTGTGTTCGTTAAGAAAAGTCCTTGCCATTTCTTTAATTGTTCGATTCTTCTTTTCGACCACACCATTCTGTTGTGGTGTCCTTGTTGTAGAAAGCTATCTTTTAATGCCAAATTTCTCACAATATTCACCACCTTTGTTAGATCTAAGACACTTGATTTGAAAACCACTTTCTTTTTCAACCATTGCTCTAAAGATTTTAAATTTCTCAACTGCCTCATATTTCTCTTTTAAAAATGTTACCCATGTCATTCTAGAAAAGTCATCCACGAACAACATAAAAAATCTTTCATTTTTTAACCCTGTAGTTCTGGTTGGTCCACAAAGAACAGTATGAATTAATTCTTAAGGGCTGCAAACTTGAAAACTAATTCTAGTTTGCTTTCCTTGTTGGCATTCCATACAGACAATATTTTTAGGATTTACAATTTTAGGCATGTGTCTAACTAAATTCATGGAACTGATTTTAACAAGATTGTTAAAATTCACGACCTAATATTCTATGCCAAAGCCAACTTTCATCAAACTGACCTAACATACATCTTTTACCTTTTACCTCCCTTAAATCATAAAATTACTTTAAGTTATTTTGCCTTCAGCAAAAAGTTTTCCTTATTTCACATTCCTGAGCATTAAAGATCACAAAATATCCATTATCACACATTTAACTAATACTTAGTAAGTTATATTTCATCTCATCAACAAACCAAACATTATTTGTTTTTAAAGCACCATTAATGCTCAAAGAACCTTTACCATGGATTTGAACTGAAGACCTATCTCCAAATTTCATTGGACCACCATTCCAATCAGTAAAGGTACCAAACTTACTCTTATCACCTGTCATATGATTCGAGCAACCACTATCCACTATCCAAATATTTTCCTCCTTAGCATGCAATGCTGTCTAAATGATCATGGATTTCTTCTCCTTTTTCTTCCATACTTTTTCCACCTCATCCTTCAAGACCCTGTTCTTTGTCCTATTTTTTTCTGCAAAATTCATGTGACAATTTATTGCAATATGACTAACATTCTGACAATTAAAACAAAACACATTGAAATCCTTCAAAGAATCAAAAGAATTTCTACTGATAAAATTAACATTTCTTCGTGGCACAACTCTGCAATTCACTGCTTTATGACCAAAATAGTTACAAAGATTACAAAAACCATGAAAAAAATAATATATGTTTGTTGTCAATCTTCTAGTAGGAAAATGTCGTTGTGAATACCTCTGTTGTCTCTGAATTCTAACAAATTTATTGCTTTTGTCTTCGTCACTAGAACTTTGGCCTTTTTCAAAACCCAAACCAGATGTATTCTTATTTGACCTCTGTTTAGTTAGCATTTCATCAAACAAATCTGAACTCTTTTCAAACTTAAGTTGTTTATCAAAACCTATCTTCAATTGTTTAAGTTCATCATATATTCAATCCCGAACTCATCATATATATCAACTGACTAAATTGTTTTCACGTCAGACACAAATGAATGATTAACAATTTTGGTATTATGTAGTTTGCAGAAACTGTCCGGTCAGTCTCTCTATCCCAACAGCCTAGCAAATTCTTCATAGAGAATGTGATAGAAAATCTCTAACAAGGATTTGCTCATGCAAGGCATGCAAACTGAACATGTTATCTGATGAATAACAATCTGCAGGAGCCAGTGAGTAACAATCTGCATATCTCTTTTCTTGACATCAATGACAAACAATTTCAACACCAATTACATTTGCTTGAAAGTTTCTAAGATCTTTTCAGTAAATTCATTTTGTGAATCTCTTCCAACCATCGCATTCCATGAGACTACAGTTGTTTGAGGCATTTTGACCAGCCTAGACTTGCCTTCTCCACGCCTCTGCATATTTTTTTGCATACATGTCTATCATGGCAGTCGCAATAGCGTTGTGTCCTTCTTAAACCTCCGGTTGTATTAACATGGTTGCACCATGATTTGAGAATGGAAGCAATACGTGTATGTAAATGGCATGCCATGCTCTACAATGATTGGTGCTACATTTTTTTACCCCTTTTATATCTGTGCACCAGGATTATGGCCTGTGCCATCATCCTTGGCTGCTTCTTCCATCTCTCTCTTCTCCTCTCCGAACTTCTGTTTTCTGACGAAATTCATCTATCCTTTTATGCTTTCATGGACATCCACACCTTGTTTGAAAGCCCTCATTTCTGTGTGGGCAAGGAGGATGCCATCATAGGTTGTGGAGTTGTGCTTTTTTACATCTCTGATTCATTTGCTTGAGAGTTTTTAATGACATTTTTTTTTATGCAGGGAAGGATGCCCATACCCTGCAGCTTGTCCTTGCATTACAGCTGCTGAAACTGGACTCCCTTCCCTTGTTGTGGTGCCCATGCTTGCAACATTACTCTCCATCTTCCTTCCATCCTCTTCTCTGGTTTCTTTTTCAATGTAGTTTATCTAATTTTTTAATTTATCTTTTTGTGATGTAGGCCCCATGTGCAGCCTCCTTCTATGGGGATATGACATTTGCATATAGACTTAGGTTTTAGTTATTCTTATTTTCATTGGGCAAGGTTGTGTCTCTCTATGCAATTCTGATGCTCATTTTATGCAATTATCTTTTGTGTAATATAAGGAGTAGTTTTTGAAGATAAATGTTAAATCAAT
Source organism: Cryptomeria japonica (assembly GCF_030272615.1). NCBI lineage: Eukaryota > Viridiplantae > Streptophyta > Pinopsida > Cupressales > Cupressaceae > Cryptomeria > Cryptomeria japonica. The sequence continues at coordinate 858,410,070 of NC_081414.1, read as the reverse complement.
ATTTAATTTGATCTAGTTACAAGTCAGATTGAACTACTTTTCTTGTTATATGATTATTAGAATTTTTATTTGCAATCAAGAAATTTCATCCCTTCTCTAATTTGAGTAAATCGTTACAATCAGGTGAACATGGTTGATTACACAGTTTCTAAAATAACATCCAGTTCATTTGAATTTTCAGAAAACTGCAGAATGTAGACAAACTTTGATTGATGACCAGATTATTTGTCTATTGATTGCATTCTGTAGGTTAATACATTACTGAAGAGAGTTGAGGAAATGTTTACAAAACACTTTGCAACTGGAATTCATAGCAAAGCTGTGAAGATATTAAGACCAACAAGGAAAAGGAAAAGACACAGTCTTACCTTTTTTATAGGTGAACTATATTCTTTTCTTATACCACTTTGTCCATATTTTTTGTATTGCAGCTACGTGTTCAAACTTGCTGATAGGACAAGAGAAAGTATCTTCTTAGCAACATGATTCTGGAAAATCAATGCTTTTAAGTTTTAACATCTTCCACATCTTAAAGTAGTTCATAATCATGTTACATATGCTATGTAAGGATTCCCTTGAAATGTCATATTTCTAGCCGTGTTGGGTACAAAATTACTATTATCTATCATTGAATTGCAAATAGTAGTAAACAAGAATCCCAATTTCTTAGGAAGAAATATTCAATATATATGTTTGCACACTTCAAAATGCCTCAAATATATTGGACATCAGCACATCTTTGTAGACAAGGTACATTTTCCTTGTGTCTCCCATGTTTTGGGGATGAGAGACACTTGGAAAATGTCCCTTGCCATTCTTAATATTAGATTGAAGCCTTGGAATTGCCTTGAATATTTGTTATGGAAAACCAGACATCTTGAGTATGTCTTGGGGATGTTTTACAAGTGTCCCTGGGAAATAGGCACACAAAACTGACCTTGTTCCATGGGGGATGCCTTGATGTCCCCTTTGTGGCTACCTCCAACGAATACCAAAAGCAGTGATGCCATCACTTATTTTAAAATTTATCCCATTGGGAAGCACCATGCCTAGTACATTGTATCCCCAAAAGTAATCCATCCGAGCGCTTTATAAGGAAAAGAAAAAAAGGTCAGCATAAGTTCCTATTTTATAGTAGGAGCATTGGATCAGTAGGTCTCTTCTTTAAGTAGATTGTGACATGGAGCAGCTTGTACTCATTTTCAACTAGGATTTTGTGTCTTTTCATCTTGGAAAGTGAATAATAAAATTAAGTACTCATTTTTTGTTTCAAGTTTTGAGTTTATGTAGTCAACTTTTAAAAATTAAGAAACTTCAATACCTTAATCAAAATAGTACAATCAAGCAGCAACAGAGGAGGGGTTCTTGCTGCTATTACAGTAATTAACATTACCCCTTTCTCAATGCTTGCATACAATGATAGAACACAGAGAAACAACATATTAATTGTTGGTACTGGTTAGTAAGAAAGCAAACAAGTACTAGGATGGTGGACAACCATTTAAAAACCTACCTGTACACAGTTGCCCCTTGACCTTCTTCATTAGGTCTCTAGGTAGTGATATTTTATCTTACTTTTTTTAGTCCAGGTACAATTATCTCTTGCCCCCTTTCTTTCATTTGGATTAGCATTCTTATCCATTTACACCAGGGATTTTCGTTGGCTTTATTTTTATTTGGATGGGTATTTTCATTTATCTTTCTATTTCAGTGGATCAGGAATTTTCATTGGTCTTTATTTTGTTCCAACATCTCTCATCTCTCACTTTTATGTCTTTTGATCCAGGAATTTTTTGTTTGACTTTTAGTTTCATTTAGACAGGAATGCTTATATACCATTTTTATTTATTTATTTGGATAGTAATTTTATTTTAGTCAATGAATTTATATTTTTAGAGAACTTAAATGTGGAAGACTAAATTACTAACAAAAAAGCATTTGTAGGACTAAGTGAAGGATGATGTCTGTACATGCTTGATATTGTACAACAGAAGCTTGATGTCAAATATTAATATTCTAAGTTTCAGGAAGAGAGATATTATATATGTTGGAAATATTTGTTTATTGAAGTTCTAGGTTGTGAAAGAGTAGAAAAAAATGGGTATTTGCTTATATTCAAAAATCTAATATGAATCTCTTGTTTGATTCTAGGATTTTTTACTGGTTGCTCTATGGCCCTCTTAGTGGCACTTATTCTGCTTGTAGTGGTTCAAAATGTTTACAATGATAAAGAGGCTAGTCGCTTTATGGAGTCTGTTTTCCCTCTATACAGGTACATTATTATATAGTTTTTTTAATCGAAAATGAGTTACATTGTGATTTTCTAGTTTTGCAATCAATAAAAAACCATTCATGGATTTATAAGGGGATGAAAAATCAAATAATTCTGTATTTAATTCTTCTCCTATGAGGATTGTGGAAGAATTTGTTCCACACCTGATTTTCTTCATCCTTTTCAATGGTGTCTTCATGCACACCTCCTTCCAAATTTGAATGCTCATTATCAGCTGCTGATTCAACACGAGTGTCATTCTGAAAATGACCTGCAAACCCTATTAAAGCAACTATTTCATGGCTGCAAACTATATTATCATGAGAAGATTGACCCTTAGAATGTAAGAGCTTAGGTTTTTGTTGAAACAAAGCTAAGGTGTAGAAAACGCTTCCTAACACTAATTTAATGGGGGAGATAGTGCAAATTTGATAGCGCAAATTTTCTTACAAATCTTGACTATTTCAGAAATAGAAACACATTCATAAGGAGATAGTGAACATGCATAAAGATATACAATAATGAACACAAAATATAGCGTGCGAAAAACCCTTTCAGGGGAAAAGCCCCACACTCCAAAAGCACAATACTTTATATTACCAAAACTACAATATAATAGCAGTACACTGCTTCTTCAACAAGAGTCTAAAATTGTCAGCCCACAATCTAGATTAATTATGGCAGCATAACACTTACCTACAAAACAAAACATAACTAAAAATCTCAAAGGCTACTTTATATAGAGAAGTACAACAAAGAAGGAAGCTTCTAGATGAAACAAGATGGGGTCGTGTAAAACACTTGGCACTATTTTTCAGCCATCTAAAAGCATGCAAATGACACATATACATCTCCAAATGACTCCCCATTCAAACTTCCTAAGTTGGGTGCCCAAAATTTACTATCTTGAGGTATGACAAATGCTTTTACGCATCTTACAACTGTCATAAGAATCATATTTTCATAACACTTATAGCTATGAGAGAATCTATCATAATTGATCATAAATAGCACATTCTCTTACAGCTTGTCATAACCCAACTCTGGCACCTACCTTCTCCATGCAAAGGTATCTCCTACCACTTGTCCATTAACGTCATAGAATTTGTCCTAGGCTGTGATATGTAAGTGTCTCATAATAGCCATCATAGCTTCTATCATAAATTTGTCATAACATGACACTTGTCAAGATCCTCAATGTGGGACGCCTACTTCCACATGTGCAACAATGTATCATATAGTCACTGCCAAGTAGGATGCCACCCAGCTTGTGGGTCCCACTAGATGACTAGATATTTTTAGGGAATTAATTAATAAAAATAATAAATAAATATAACAAATAAATGCACTAATCAATGTTAGGATTTGGAAAGGTTGAAAGTTGAAACACCTTAATCTCAACATTCTCCCACTTAATGAAGACCTTTCAAAAAGCCCATAGATCAATTGTAGGAGGTTAAGAAGCCCATAGAACTGGAACACCATCTAAACTTCTCTGTGCTCACCAATTTTGTCAATGCATTTGCAACAGTCATCAAAGTGTCAACCTTCTCCAATTTTACCTTCTCATCCTCTACCATATCTCGAACAAAATAAAACTTAAACATCAACATGCTTTATTGTGGCATCAAAAGTCAAATTGATTGTCACAACAAATAGTAATCAATCCTGCATCAAACCCAATTTTTGAACACAACCCTCTAAGTCAAATGGCTTCCTTACAAGAATGAGTAGCTGCCATATACTCCACTTTCGTCGTGGACAAAGTGATTACAACTTGCCTCTTACGCATTCAACTAATAGCACCGACATACATAGTAAATACATAACCACTGGTGGATCTTCTTCTGTTAGTGTCACCGGCTCAATCTAAATCCACATATCCATGGATACTCACATGATGCCAAGGTCTAATGGGATAACCATGATAGCACAATGAATACTTAGAAGTACCCCTCAAATATATAAACACTTGCTTAACTGCATCCCAGTGCACCCATCTAGGACTAGCCATATATTGACTCAAGACTCCCATTGCTTGGGCAATGTGTGGTCTAGTACAAACCATGGCATACATAAGATTGCCAATAATACTTGCATGTGGTAAACTAGCCATGGCCCCCAGTTAGTAGGAGATTTCGGACAATCCTCCACAGATAATTTTGTTCCAATGCAACAAGAACTATCATAGATCTACATGCTATCATGCTCAATCTCTCCAACATTAAATTCACATGCTTACTTTGGCTTAACCAAAGCTTTCTGTTAGCTCTGTCTCTTTTGATCTCCAAGCTCAGAATGTACCTAGCTACACCTAAATCTTTCATCTCAAACTGTGCTAATAACTAAGACTTAAACTCAAAAATCAAATACCCATTCCCAAATAGTAATATATCATCCACATATAATGCAATAATGAGAATGTGACCAATATCAGTTTTGAAATAAACACAATGATCGGATATAGACCTTTGAAATCCCAAACTCAACACATAGGTGCCAAACTATTGGTAGCACATCCTAGGAGACTCTTTCAAACCATATAAAGACTTTTTTAACTTGCAAACCATATTTTCTTTACCTTTCACCATGAAATGCTTTGGCTGTGACATATAAATCTCTTCCTCCAAATCACCATGAAGGAATGCTTTCTTCACATCCGTTTGCTTGCTTTCCCAATCATGAGTTGTAGGAAGTGATAATAAGAATTGAATGTATGTCAACTTTGCAATGGGAGAGACAATCTCATCATAATCTATTCCTTCAACCTGGGAATACCCCTTTGCGACCAATCGTGCTTTATTCTTCACAACACTACCATTAAGTCCCAATTTTTTCTTGAACACCCATCTGCATCACACGAACTTATGTTGTTCAAGCAAAGGTTCCAGATACCAAGTAATATTCTTCTTCAAAGATGTCATCTCATCATTCATGACTTCCATCTAGGATTCTGCATCACTCATACCAATAGCTTCTCTAACAATCCTAGGCTCATCAATGTTAACAATCAAAGCAAAAATACAACTAGAATCTAACAAGGAATAACCAAACCTATCCAGTTGCCATCTTATTCCAGTAGACTTCCTCAAAGGTTGCATTTGAGGTTCTTCATCTTCATCTAAACTTTCAAAGCTGCTAGAGCTCTCCTCATCAGTAGGTCCATGAAGAGCACATAATTCTTCTCTCTTAGGGGTAGAAGGAATTTGAACTAGCTCCTTATTTTGTTTCTCCTCTTTCTCAGATTGTAACTCAATAGTGGAAGGTTTCATCTCTCTGAAAACAACACTCTTGTTGTAGAAAACCTTCTCTGTCACTAGATTTGAAAGATTGTACCCTTTTACATCGACATCGTAGCCAATAAAGATACTTGTGAGTCTCCTTTTAGCCGAATTAAAGACAAGGATCATCCCTTAACCTTAACTCTTTGCTCACCAAACATCCTTGCCACCCATCTTGCCCAACTCCTCGACTTTTAGGTCTAAATTGAGCTCGGATGTGTGTGCGCCATGGAGATGTCAGTGTGTCACCATTCATCCTGCAAATATCTACCACTAAAGGTGGCCATTGGAATGTTACACTTTCTATTTCTAGCAGTCTAACGCTCCTTTGCGCTCACACCAACTTGGGATGACTGCCAATCCCTTAAAACTTGCCTTGTGGTCTTCATTTTGCTTTCTTTAACTATCTAATCAATCTTTATTGCACTTTGAAATCTTTTTGTGGTTCTCCCACACTTTTTTTGTGTTTTCTTGAGTACACCAATCCCCACCACCTTCCTCCATTGTTATCCATCTAAGCTCTGCTCAACTCAGAGGTCTCCACCATTCCTCATTCTGGCAAGCCATGCTGCTTCTGGTCTAGAAGGGAGGGTAACTCTTGTAAATGTTTTTCAAATTCTAATTCAATGATCAAGGTATATATATAATGTTGTTGTATTTCAATGTAAATGTTTATCACAATATAATTGTTCTAGTGATTAATTATATTTTGTGTATTGCAGGTAGAGATAGAGCATTAATAATTTCGATGTCTTCTCCATTTATCATTGATCGGTATATATAAAAAAATAGGGACGATCAAGTGACACCTAGATCGGACATGTCTATTAGACATGGCCGATCAAGATACCACTTGATCGTGCCTTTTCATTTGCAATACGTAACCAATCTAATACCGATATTAATCGGTGTCAATGCGTAACAATGAAGTCCAATAATTAATCGGTGGCATTAACAATGAAGCCCGATAACTAATCGGTGGCATTAACAATGAAGCCTGATAACAATCGGGATATCAAGGTTACTGTTTATTGTTAGATTGGAATGTTTATTTATTAACACCAATCATGAAATACGATCCTAGCATGATCGTAAATTTAACATCAGTTTGTATGATTATAATCGGTAAAACCGATAATGCACCATATATATAAGGAGAGCAATTATAATAGTAATATCAGATGATAGAACAAAGGAATAATAAGTGAAGTCTATTATAGTCTATCGATGAGATAGATGATTGAATGGGAGACTTCATTTATCTCTCATTCAATCATTTATCTTACCGAAGCTATCATGTATCAACACTCCCTCTTAGCTCAGGAAGATGAATGACAAACAACATATCTAGCATCACATTTCTCATGCTGATCAATATTCCTTATGTAGTTTTATAATCTCACTCTCCAAGGGATCATATCACCTAAAACACGTGATATGAAGTATCACCTAAACACATGATACAAGAAGTCATATCACCTAAGCACGTGACATGAAGTATCACCTAAACATGTGTACAAGAAGTTCACCACATTAACTTGTGATGACAAGATATCACCTAAGCACGTGATATCAGTATTGCAAAGCAAGCAATACTTAGGATAAATGCATGAGAATAATTAAATCCTCACTTTATCCAAATTGTGGTATGTGCACTGACATTTTCAAATGTCTTTACCACAATATAATCATGGCACATCCATGACATACTAGGAATCACACATGATATCTAGTTTGATCATTATAAGATTGTCACCTTATAATGTCTTCATACAAGTGTTCATTATCTGAGAGATCATCACCTCTTAGAAATGTACACAGGGGGTGGAGCCCACAAAAGTCATAGCACGACAAAGAAGTTTACACATTAAACATCTTATTAATATATAAGTACAGATTACAAAGCAAATTACCTTTCAATCATACCAAGACCTTTTCTGAAGTGCTCAACCTTCACTCTGGAAAATGGTTTGGTAAGAATATCTGTTGTCTGATCTCCTATACAAATGTATTCCAACTAGATCACATTCCTGTCTACCATATCTCGCACATAATGGTAAGGAATCTCAATATGCTTGGTAGGTTTCATTGGTTCACTGAATAATCCCACAAGCAACTTCCTAAGCCATACTGCCTCTCGAGCAGCCATGGAAGCTACAATGTATTCAGCCTCAGTGGAACTCTATGCTACTGATGACTACTTTCTGCTGATCCAGGATATCATGGCTGAACCTAAACTGAAACAGCATCCTGAGGTGCTTTTCTTGTCAGTTACACTTAAAGCCCAATCTGAATTTGTGAATCCGTGTAAATTCAGATCAACTCTCTCATACTTGAGACCAAGCTTTAGAGTACCTTGTAGGTATCTCATGATATGTTTTACTACTACTAGGTGTATTTCCTTTGGATCACACATAAACTGACTCAAAGCATTAACTGCATAACATATATCTGGTCTCATATTTACTAGATACATCAGGGACCCAATCATTTGCTTGTATAGAGTAGGATCTGTGGGTTGTGATTCTGTTGCTGCTTCCTTAAGTTTATGAAAGTTTGTTTCCATTGGAGAAGTCATAGGTTTTCAGTTCAACATTCCAAATCTCTTCAGAATGTCCAAGGTATACTTACCCTGGTTTAGTATAATGCCATCAGAATTCTGCCATACTTCCAATCCTAGGAAGTAATGAAGGAGTCTCAAGTCCTTCATGTCAAATTCTTTAGCAAGGTCTTTCTTGCACTGATCTATGAGGTGATCTTCTCTTGTGATTAGCAAATCATCAACATATAGAATCAATATAAGCATATCACCTTCATCTTGCTTATAGTAGAGATTTGGATCTGCATATTTCTTTGAGAAGCCTAGCCCTGTGAGATAAGTGTCAATTCTTTCATACCAGACCCTGGGAGCCTGTTTAAGCCCATAAAGAGCTTTCTTGAGTCTACACACATGAGACTCTGCATCATGATTCTCAAACCCTTCAGGTTGCTCTAGATATACTACTTCTGCAATCTTTCCATTAAGGAATGTTGTCTTTACATCCATCTGATGTACTTTCCATCCATTTGCTGCTATAATGGCTAAGACTGCTCTTACTGAGGTGTATCTGGCTACAGGTGCTAAGGTTTCTTCATAATCAATTCCTTCCTTTTGTGAGAACCCTCTGCCTACAATTCTGGCCTTGTGTTTCTCAATGCTGCCATCTGTAGCATGTTTGATCTTGAAAAGCCATTTGGAGGAAACCACAGTTTTTCTGGCTGGCCTAGGAACAATCTCCCAAACATCATTTTTCATAATGGACTGATATTCCTCAGACATGGCATTCTTCCATACATGATGTTTAAGTGCACTTGATACATTGGTAGGTTCAACTTTTGAAAGATCATTCATGAGGGCAACATAGCTGGTGAATTTATTAGGCCTTTTGCTTTCTCTGAAGGTTCTTGAAGGGGCAGCATACTTCTAAGCTTCTTCTATAGTTTTGGTGGCCCATAGTGGTCTTTTCTTGAGATTTTCTCTAGGTGGGTTTTGAATCTCACCTTCATTTTCCTCAAGATTCTCCCTCTGAAGCTCAGGGGAAGGATCTTCATCTATGCTAGGGGCAGGAACATGGACTTCAAGTTCCATGGAACTTTGGGCTCTTTTGAAGGCTAAGTCTTCTTCAAAAATTACATCCATACTAAGTTCAACATGCCTTTGACCAGGTATATAGATTCTATAAGCCTTGGAGGTTTCACTATACCTAACAAGTATTCTCCTTTTTCCAGAAGGCTCTAGTTTTGACCTTTTCTCTTTAGGTACATGAATATAAACAGGGCACCCAAATATCCTAAGATGGCTGATATCTGGCTTTGTTTTAGTAAAAACTTCCTCGGGGGTTTTGTCTTCAATATGAGAGTGAGGACATCTATTTTGTATATACACGGCAGTGCTGGTGGCTTATGCCCAAAGATTGGTATTTAGGTTTTGATCAAGGAGCATAGCTTTGGCAGCTTCTACAATTGTCCTATTTTTGCTCTCAGCTACCCCATTTTGTTGAGGATTATAAGGTATAGTAAGCTCCCTCTTTATCCCAACATTTTTTACAAAAATCCTTAAACAGATCTGAGGTTTATTCCCCCCCATTGTCAGTTCTTAAGGTTTTAACTTTATTTCTTGAGGAGTTTTTTGTTAGTGATTTAAATTCTTTGAACCTATTAAGGATTTCTTCTGATTCTTTACATTTCAGAAAGTAGATCCAAGTCTTTCTAGAGTAGTCATCCACAAATATTACATAATACAAAAATCCTCCTAAAGATGGTACAGACATAGGTCCACATACATCAGAGTGGACTAATTCTAAAACATTACTTGTTTTCCTAGTACTATTTTCAAAAGAACCCTTGGTATTTTTACCTAGGGCACATCCCTTGCATGCCCCTGAATGATGCTGCTTTAACTTGGGTAAACTTGTGACAAGGTTTTCCATAGATGATAAAGCTCTGAAATTCAGGTGCCCTAGTCTTCTATGCCAAACTTCATTAGCATCTGCAACTTCATGGATTAGGGCTAGGTTGGGCTCTGTGCACAGCTCATACAGGTAGCCTTGTCTTTGACCAATGGTTTTGGCTTTCTTAATGGACGAATTCTTTGGCCAAGCCAATACTTTGTTGTCCATGAAGGTCACCCTATACCCATTATCCTCTAGTGCTAAGATGGAGACTAGATTCCTCTTGATGCCTGGGACATATAGCTCTCCTGTAAGCTGTAATGATAAGCCTGACTTCAGTCTGATGGTGCAAGTTCCAATTCATCTAACTGGATGTGTAAAGTCATCTCCGATTGTCACTTCCTCATCAGTCTCCTCTATTATGGAGTCTAACACTTCTCAAAACCCTGCAATATGTTTGGATGAGCCACTGTCGATCAACCATGAGTTAGCTTTGTTTGATGCTTGGTTTGAAAGTGCTGAGTATAGTACATATTTCTCGGAGTCATCTTCTCCCTTTGATTTTCCATCTTTGGCAAATGTAGCTTGTTGTTTAGCCCTTTCAGGACATTTAGCAACATAGTGGCTGAATTTGTCCCACCTGTAACATTGAATATGGGAGAGATCCTTCTTGGAGGTATTCTTGCCTTGACGACCTTTCCTCTTCTTAAATTGTTTCTTCTTGCTTTTCTTATTGGAGTTCGTATTTAGGACTTGGAGATCTTCATCTATAATCTTTTGTTTGATCCCTTTTTTATTTAACCTTGATTCTTCTTGAAGACAATCTGCTCTTAGCCTCTCAAATTTTGGATATTTAGCCCTTGCACTGATACCTTGGACGAACGTTTCCCATTTACTAGGCAACCCATCTAGGGCAATGAGTGTTAACTCTTTGCTTTGGATCTCATATCCAAGTGTTGCTAGTTCATCCCTTAGGGCTGATATCCACATGAAGTAGGCATTGACTGACTCCCCTTTGATCATACTTATATGATTTATTTCTCTTTTAAGGCCAAGGTTCTACTTGCATTGGATATCTTAAATGCATTTTCAAGTGCTTTGAACATATGGTAGGTCGTCTCATGTTTCTTTATGATAGTGTAATATTAATCCTCACCCCATCAACTATTATTTTTATGGCCTTCTCATTGCCTTCGATCAATGTCGTTTTGTCAAGTTCGTTCTCAGGTTCTTGAGATTCAACTTTTACAAATGATTCAACTTTATTCTCTCTTAGAATCATCTTAATTCTGAACTTTCATGCTGAGAAATTGTCACCTCCTTCGAGCCTATCCTCAAATCTGATAGTGCTGGCCATTTGGAGAAATGCAATGTTAGATATATTCTTGACTTGAATTTTTCACAAATTTGAAAGCCGCAGGTTCGATCTACCAGCGCTCTGATACCATGTTCAGACATGGACCAATTAGGACTCGAACCTAGGACCTTCCATACGTTGTTGGAGTGCTCTACCACTGAGATACTGGCCCCTCTTGGACCAGTCCATCATTGGTCCGGGTGTGGCTTATTTCCAACACCAACACCCCCCCTTAAGCCACACCTCTCGTGTGCTTGGGGCTCCTAGCCTGGACCTGGCTCTGATACCATGTAAATGTTTTTCAAATTCCAATTCAATGATCAAGGTATACATATAATGTTGTTGTATTTCAATGTAAATGTTTATCACAATATAATTGTTCTGGTGATTAATTATATTCTATGTATTGCAGGTGGAGATAGAGCATTAATAATTTCGATGTCTTCTCCATTTATCATTGATCAGTGTATATAAAAAAATAGGGACGATCAAGTGACACCTTGGTCGGATATGTCTATTAGACATGGCCGATCAAGATGCCACTTGATCGTGCCTTTTCATTTGCAATACGTAACCAATCTAATGTCGATATTAATCGGTGTCAATGCGTAACAATGAAGTCCAATAATTAATCGGTGGCATTAACAATGAAGCCCGATAACTAATCGATGGCATTAACAATGAAGCCTGATAACAATCGGGATATCAAGGTTACTGTTTATTGTTAGATTGGAATGTTTATTTATTAACACCAATCATGAAATACGATCCTAGCATGATCGTAAATTTAACATCAGTTTGTATGATTATAATCGGTAAAACCGATAATGCACCATATATATAAGGAGAGCAATTATAATAGTAATATCAGATGATAGAACAAAGGAATAATAAGTGAAGTCTATTATAGTCTATCGATGAGATAGATGATTGAATGAGAGACTTCATTTATCTCTCATTCAATCATTTATCTTACCGAAGCTATCATGTATCAACAACTCTTTGGGTTGTGTTCTTGATTCATTGTCTTTGCACTAGCATATCATTTATTTTTACTCTTGGTTGTATCCATTGATCTTTTTAAATATAATCTTGTCTATAGGCTGTCCATGGAGATGGAAACACCAAAGCGGTGGTTTGACTGAGGCAAACCTCTAAACACAACCACCCAACATTTTGTCATTGGTCTTTTGTGTCCAAGTTCTAGTGGAAAAGATGACAGTTCTTGCTAGAGCTTCATTTCTTAGGTTCTAGTGAACATTCCTTTGCTTCCTCTTAATCATTTTATTGCTTTGTTTCAGTTTAGTATCTCTTTGTTCCATACTTTCATTAGCATTTATCTTACAGGGCATTATACATTTCATTGTACTTCTTGGTACGGATTTATGTGTTCTTTCCATATAGGACGTTTGTGTGCCACACTGTCGTCCTAGGCAGTGAGCTCACGACACTGTCTTGAAGGTCTTTGTAGTCTATCCTATTCATTCCCTGTGAACTAAATAGATTAATTAATTAGTCTGGTTAGTTAAACACTCATCTCCTTTAATAGTGAACGAACTCAGAGGTCGTAGTCACTTGAAGGCTCGTTTTGAGTGGAGAGTTGGGACTGGGATCCTCGAAGGATTTGGTTACCCTTCGTAGCAGTTCGTTTTTTCACACTCCACAGTTTCTCCATTTGAAACTTCTCTTGCTACATCAGTGACCTTTGAAACTGGAATTTTAATGTACAAAGATAACAATTTTAACTAAGATGTCATCCTTATTCTGCCTTCTTCTTTTTGCTGAAGTTAGCAAGATGTGCCAAATGTTGAGTAAAGGAAGAGATGTTGTCATCAAAAGGTTTCAGACTCTTGGCTATGAAATTAGCTAGTTTATAAGTTGTACAGTCCATGTTACTTACAATTTGTCACTATGGGCCTTCTACTTTGTGAATTTTCAGAAAACTATAAATCCTTGGGGTTATCTCCTTTGGAATGTGTCTTGTTCTCAATTCATCATCAAAAGAAGAGTCAGTTATTGCTTTTTTCACTTTCCAAATCACCTTCCTATGTAATCCTTATCCAGTTTCAGGTATCTAATATTTTTGAAAATATAGTTTCCCATCTTTATGAAAAGTCTGTTTTTTTTTCTCGTAAATACTTTTTGCATTCATTTTATCTTATCTAGCCACTAGATTGAACTCAGATGAGGTCCCTATCCCTGTCCATTTTTTTGGCTCATGCTTTGAACCAGAACATTCATAATTACATTGCAGAGGAAGTTGGATTTTGGCTTGATGCAAGTCACTTTAAAAGTTTGTCTTAGAACTTATTGCGTGCTCCTTACTTGTTTATCATGTTCAGGTTTAATGTTTTTACATGCATCTCTCTGATTGACTCACTACTATGTCACAAAATGTCATCATAAAGAACATGCAACAAAGTACTAGTTCAGATTTGATCCAGCGAGTTGATTTTAAAAAGATTTAGTTATTTAAAATTTTATCTTCCAATTTTGGGTATCATTTCTTTTGGCACAGTATATTTGGATTTAGTTATTTTATTTCTCTGAACAATATGCATAAATTTTTTTGTCACAGCATGTTGGGCTTTATTTTCGTGCATATGTTCATGTATGGAGCAGATTTGTACTTTTGGCAATACTTCCGAATCAACTACCCCTTCATCTTTGAATTTAATTGGGGGACTGAGCTAGGATTCAGAGAACTGTTTCTAATCGCCACAGCTCTCTCCGTAATGACATTGTCTGGTGCTATTTTGAACTTAAACTTGGGTACAAAATCTCTGTCAATACCTGGAGATTTTGTACCATTGACTTTGGTTGTGGTAAGATAACAACTAAAGATTTCTTGATTCTATTGTTATTATTCTAGTTTGGAGATTCTGAACATTTGTTTCTTGAGGAGAATAGATCATTTGCTGGTTTCCAAATAATCCAAACAAGGTATATTATAACACGAGAAGTAATGTGGAAACTTAGCAAGATTAGGTGACATAGAGGATAACAAATTTATTATGATCTTCAGGAAAACTATTTTTCACATTGCAAATATTTACTGATCTTCCTATTTGAGTGCAATTTCTGGCCTACTTGCAGGTTCTGTTGCTAGCACTATTTTTACCTTTCAAAATTCTTTATCAGTCAAGCCGACTTTTCTTGCTTCGGACTGCACTTCACTGTATATTTGTCCCTTTTTACAAGGTACACATTAACTTTATTTTCTATCATTTCATCCATAAACTGAACTCTATTTTAGGAAAACTGAGAGGCTATCCTTTGTCCACATTGCAGGTTTCACTTCCTGACTTTTTTCTGGCAGATCAATTAACCAGTCAGGTTTGTTTGTTTTCGTCGGATCAGACAGGAAGTTTATATTACAATCTCTGCTGTGTATCTCAAAATTTGGTGCTGGCCCTCTTATATGTATAAATTCAATATATTGATACAATAATTTCTACCAAAAATATTATATAAAAATAAGGGTCCCGTATAAGTTTTGGGAATTATATTACTGAATATTTTTAAAACATGAAAATTGGCTTTATTATTAAAAAAAATTAAAAATATTTGGATTTAATAAGACAATGAGAGGACGTACGGAGATGATAGAGGTTTTGTATCTTTCTATGTCTTCTTCTTTTTTTGATCTTGTCTCCTTCGAGTCCCCCTTCATTCTTTGCTTACAGTGCTATCTGATTCTCAATCTTTCATTCACATTTTAATGACAATGGTCAGTTCCATTTAACGTAAAAGTATTTACTATGAGAATATTAGTAAAGCCCTGAATGGTAATAGTTTAACATTGACATGCACATAGATTCACTTAGAAATCCTTAAGTAATAGTAAAGACTACTTAGTTTTAGTTTAAAAGGGTGTGAATTGTTGATTGTGGCATTTCCCCATTTGCTTAAGAGATCGCCTGATTTCCTTTATTTTTGAAAGAAAAAGCTTGCATAGCTGAATATAGACATCACTCTCCTTATTAATAGTGCACCTAAGAAAGGAAGAGGAGCATCCATTTACCATATTCTTAGTGGCTTTTATGTTGACGAATAGGTTGTTGACACAAGTATGGGATTTCTCTTTCTATTCAACCAATTTATGCTAGTTTCATCAAGACATGTTTTCCAACATTTTGGTTGCTAGTGGAAGGAAGAGAAAGCATAGTCTTTGAATGCTCCATTAAGATATTAGCAATCATTGAAGGCAACAAAGGGCAAGAGATAATTGTCCTCCCACTGAATAAGTGGTCGAGTGATAAGTTTTATGCAATTGTCCTCTCACTGAAATATGCGGTAGAGTGATAGCTTAATGTAATGTCCTCCCGCTGAAATACCCGGTAGAGGGATTGAGTTTTAGTTTCTTGTTATTTCCCTTGGCTGGTTTACCGCCAAAAGTTCAGTTTCTACCCTGTTGGATAAGCAGAAGGGGCTGGCTTGCCGCCCGTGCATTGTAATTTCAGTTTGGTTTATGGTGCTAACGATCCCCGGAACACCGTATGCTCTCACCCTCCCAGATTGGGCTCTCGGTGAACAAAAGGTGGAAGGGTTCCCTTTCAGTAGTTTGGATTATTTCTCTAACCTTAACGGGTTATGGTGTTTGCTTGTAATTCTTATTGCTAAAAAAAAAAAAAATTAAGGGGAATATTACAATGGTATTAGAGTTGGTTTTCTTGCCAGCCCGTGTGTTCCGATTCATCAGAGTTCTCCTTGAGTGATAGAGAAACAGTGGTTGATTCAATGGCAGAGAGAATATTTGGTCAGAATGATGTAAATGTGGCTGTGGAAAGAGGTTAGAAGAAGTTTGACACCATGATAAATATGATGTCCCAGTTGCTAGCTACTATGACTCAGAATCCTAGTGGAGGTCATAATCAAAATCAAAACACCAGTGATCATAATGCTAGCACCTTTAACAATCCAGGAGGTAATGGGAATGCTAGCAACCATAGCAGTAACAATGGTGGAATGTCGGTTGGTTCAGTGCCAAGACCCTTGCAGCTTGTTTTCCTTCCAAGGGAAACACCACCACCTTAAGTTGAAGTCCTTGTGGCTGATGAGATACGGGCTTGTTACACGAAGTATGCATCACTCCCTACGGAGATCAGAAATGTTTTGTCTCTTGACCAGTTTATGAATCATAAGAAGAGGACAGAAGAAAGGGTATACACAATGAATGCTGCAAAATCCAAACGCTTGGATGGGAAGGCTGTCTTGACATATGAAGAATGTGTGACAAGGCCTCAAGATACTCCCTCAAACTGGCATGAAATTAGTGTTACCTATTTTTCGCTTCTAGCTGAAAAATAGGTTAAGATATGCTAGTTTTACAAAATGAAACAAGTGTGTACTACTTCTCTATTTTTGTGTTTCCAACTGCACTAAGGAATGAGCTAAAGATGGTATTTTTAAATACTTCTAGTCTGTAACAACAAAAGAAAGAGACATCTCATCACAAGGAGAAGTATTTTATTAATATTCAAACGTGCGTCCCACACAAAGAGCCGTGAGACTAGCTACATGCATCAAGTGCAGAAAAGAAATATACAGATATGTATACACAAGTACAAAAAAATGAATAAGGCATGTTGAGAATGGAACCAGTCATTACCTGAATGACTAGAACAGTTGAAGTAGACTCAACGTTGCCTTTGTCTTGCTGCTTCACCCTGGTCCATATCTGCTTTCCTTCCGATATCTACAAAAGAGTTAAAATATGCAATGCGTTAGAACATTTTGTTCTAAGCAATGGCTGACTACATTCCTAACATGTTTACTAATGCACGCATATATATATATATATAATCCCTACATGCATCAGATGCATATAACTAGCATCACGGATCATCTCGAAAGGCAAATATCAGATCAAAGGAAAATCACCATGCATATGCATATTTTTGCTAACACGTTTGCTTCATGCGCAGGATTAGGAAGAGGGACAGCTTGCTGGTCATGAAATTCACAAAAATGAGTGGGGATGAATGAGGCTCCCACAAGGGTTGAGCCCAGCTCATGTGAAACAATAGCAAGGCCTCATACAATTAAGTTATATCAGAGCTAGTGATAAAAAAAAAAAAGTGTAACAAAACGCAAGTATGCGATCACATGATCAGCCAATAAGCATGATAAGACTGTCCTTTTTAAAGGGCGTGGACAAGGTATTTATGCATGCTAATGAGATATGCAGTGCATACATAAAGCTGTACACTAAGTACAGAAAATGCAACATTCAGTTTTTCAGACTCAGTGGGCAGCGAATAGTAAGGAATACAATGCATTTTCAGAATCATAACGAAGAGATTTTCTAACACAATGCAAGATACCATTAAACACAATTATGGAAGGGATGCATATAATCAAAGATACAATCATAGTGATCAATTCACAAAGGCATGCAGTCATATTTTAGAAAATGATACAGACAAGAATCAAAGTCAGTATGGACAGCAATCATTCACGCCACAGGTCACATGTCTTAGAAGATGTATGCAAGGATAGTGAAATCTTATCAAGCAAATGTTGCTGTTGTTGATACATACAAACCCTTGCAAATACGGTGCAGTCACTTTGTAAGGAGTACAGGGGATAGTCAAGACAGTTTTGTAGAGATGATGACAGAGTCAAAGACAGTGGGATGCTTGGGGAGCAATGACTGTTGCAAAGCAAGGAAGTGTGTTTTTTTTTTTTATAGCCTTATGTTAAAGATTTCGATGCGGAAGAGCAATAAATGATCAGGTTGCTGTTATATTCAAAACAAAGGTAGCAGCAGCCATCAAAATATCAAGCTAACGGCTAAGTAGATGTCACATGAAATGAATGAATTATTCGAGGTGCATCTCTATCTGATTATTTGCAACTACATATCTTCCATGACAGCAAGTGCACGGATCTTCAAACAACATTAATATGCTTTTTCCAAGGGGTATAAGAGAAGATGCATGCAAGGAGCATGAACAAGATGTGCAAATATTTACAAATGATCATTAAGAGGACATTTTATGCATCGAGCTTGAAAATTTTTATGATAATCTAGAAGAGGCATTATTGATCAGATATTTCAACAATTCCAAGACGGCTACGTCCTTGCAAATGATATTCAGATTCAAGAGTATTTTGTAGATATATACAGCTATAGTTTTCATAAAATACATATTTTAACGCACAGCATAATGGCAGATGACAAAAGGAGGGTTTATAATGTTTTTTCCACCATTTTCAGTCCAAACAGTCATTCAGAGATGCACACAGCAATATGATTTTCACATCTTTTGAGTTTTTTTTTTAAGAAAAAATCTGATTAAACCATTATTTTCGGAAGGAATTATGCTCAGAAAGTCATTTTCAGAATTGAGAAAGATCAAATTGAAAAATGGAAACAGAGTGAAAATCTCCTAAAAACAGTCATTCAGAGATATACACAGCAATATGTTTTCCACATTTTTTTTAAGAAAAATCTTAAGGAGTTTCATTGGCATGTTATGAAGAATGAAACATGTGGAGATTAAAACCATTATTTTCGGAATTATGCTCAGAAAATCAGAACCAGAACAGCAAAAAAGCAAAAGGAGGGTTACTAGTAGCAGCCATTAATGGCGAAGATACCTGCAATTCCTTCTAAAAACCCATGGAGACCTGAAAATCGCCCAGAAATCAGACATGGCGCCCAGCAAGAAGACCACGCTACTGCAGAAAATAAAGATGAAATGCCTAGTATTTATTGAAATCAGAAAGCCGCTTCCAGAAGTTCGAAAAAGCCTTCAGAATGTGGCACGTTCGTGGTGGCCTGAGTGTTTGTTTTCAAAAACTCGAAATGCCCTTCATTCTCGCTCGAACCCTCATGGCGGCTACCTCACAACAGAGTTTGCCAAGGGGAATGAAGACATCAAAAGGCCACGCCCAGAAAATACAAGAAAATCTCCACGGCAGCTCCCCAAAATGTGCCCAGAATCAACAAATACACAAAAGGGAGATCAGGTTGTAAGCGCCCCATAGGCCCAGCACTCATTTCAGCGCCTAGCAACAACAAACGACTAATTTTTTCCTCCTTTCATGCCCAATTCAAACCCTAGCGGCGCCCAACAGAGCTTCCAAGTGAAGTTTCCAGAATTTCGAATGAAGTGAGGAATGAAGACTTTAGGTTTTCATTTCGCCTTTGTTCTTTTTCATTTGCTCTCTCTTTCTCCCCGTGAAATACCTAAGGTGGGGGGGAGCGATTTAATGTAACATTTGCATTACTTCTTAAGTGATTTAATATCACTTAATATTTTATTTCCAAATATCTTATTAAGTGATTTTAAATCACTTAAGAAATATGTCTTTTAATAAATGTAAATAAATACATTTTTTTAAAGTATTAAAAAAAAAATATCATTACTAATTAAACATGTGTTTTTTCCTTTTTTTTTATTTATTATATATTTATAGTAAAAATGTAATAAATATAATAAGGGAAATTATTTACTAAAGTGTAAAATAAAACACTTTAATAAAATATATATTTTTTATTACATTTATTATTTAATAAATAAAGATAATAAAATTATCTTATTAAAGTGATTTATTTTATTTATCACTTTAAATAAAATAATTTTAAATATATAAAAAATAAAATCAAACAAATGTTCAATTAGGTAATGATATTTTTTAAATCACTTTAACAGATATTTATTTTCATTTATTAGGAGGTCAGGGAGAGATATTTTTGCATTTATGAAGGCTTGCAGGCCTGTCAGGGATATTTCAGAGTCATTTATGATGCATTTAAGGGGTTTTATGATTGCAGAATGGGTGGCTTGACTTTT
Source organism: Cryptomeria japonica (assembly GCF_030272615.1). NCBI lineage: Eukaryota > Viridiplantae > Streptophyta > Pinopsida > Cupressales > Cupressaceae > Cryptomeria > Cryptomeria japonica. The sequence goes on along the minus strand of NC_081414.1, from coordinate 858,389,926 downwards.
TGGCTCAAGTACTTTCCCTTTCAGACATGTTTGGGGCCAAGAAAGTGGGTTTTTTGAGTCTGCTCGACCTAAGAAGAGGAGGTGGAGTCTTTTTGAGTACCTTGGAAAAAAGCATATATACTAGAAGCCTTCATTTTTGAAGGGGGTTCTTCTTCATTCATCTTTTTAGCAGACTGTAATCTCTGAATTCTCTCTGCGGGAAGGAATGTTTTTGTAACACATTTTCAGGAATTATAAAGCTTGGTGATACCTGTTTGGCAGGGATAATAGCTTGGCTTACCTCTCTACTCCTCATCTTTTTTGTTATTATGTCTTTAGAGTTAGTCAGTTCTTTGTGGTTGGCTTTTTGCCCCCCTTAAAATTGCACTTTCTGTTGATGCCTTATACATAAACATATATGTTCTTGCGGGTCATAAGCTGTGTTTTTTTTTTAAGTAATTACCAGTCTTAGGTTGTGAAAGGGGTTTTTTCCTCTTAGGACTGTGATTATCCAACCTTCTTATGAAGTATTGATGCAAAGATCATGGGTTGTTGGTTAGTGTAAAAGAGGTTTATTATCACTGTTATACTGTGTATCTTTTGCTTAGTTGGATTTCAAAATATCATCTGGTGCAAGCCACCTTAGATTTAGATTTCAGTTTTACATGTTCTCCTCCTTACTCTTTTCCTTGAAGAAGTTGTTAGTTTAGGTGCAGAATTTGAAAAGAACCAGCTTACTCTGGAGGTTCACTCCAATTTTTAGGCAACCCGCAGGCCTAGGAGGGTTCCCATGTGTCACAAGCCTGCTGAGTTGATAGCTTAGCAAACAGGGGTGCAGGTTCAAGTGATAACAATTAGAAATAATGATGATTGGTTTTGTGGAAAGAACAAAACAACGATTTTGAAGCCTAATTCAGATTCAGTCAATGTTGGTCTTGAGACCAATGAGTTCAAGAATGAAGAGCATGATACAAATATATAGGTTAGAACCGATGAAGTTGATTTAATTTCTAAGAGGAAATGAGACTTATCTTCACATGAGGCTGATTTTGAGCATGAAGTTAGTCATCTTAGTGAATTGGATCCACAAAAAACCGCTGAAAGTGATGATGAGCATGCACAAGAGGGCTGGGACAGCTATGGGATCAATGTTGACAAGTATTATGATTCTAATTTGGATCTTGACCATAGTGGCAGTGCACTTTCTACCCTAGACCAAAATTGGATAACATCTAATAACCCATTGTATGAGATAGAAGATGGAACGTCACTCGGTTCTAGCATTGCTCTTGGTGAGAATAGCAATGTGTGGAAGTGGAAACTAAGAGAAGATTCAAGATCTAAGTTGGAGGATTCCTGGAGCTATGGTGAGCACTTTTTAACGAAACAAAGTAATCAACCTTTTAGCATTTGGGGTCCTGTTGACGTGTATTTTGTACACTATCAAACACAGAATAAAATACCCAAGGGTACCTTATCCTCTCTTGAGTAAAGCCTCTGATTGCTGAAGATATCGCGGAAAAGGATCAATTAGGATGACTCCAAGGTTCTTCGTTGTAGGATCTCTACGTGTGGATAAGCTCTCTATGGTATGATGTGATTTGCTGGAATCACAAGGGGACTTACACTTGATGACTGAACTTCTGATTTGCTTTGAATATTGCTGGAACATAGGCTCTTACTAGCTTTGATTAAAAAAAAGGAAAAAAGATGAAGGTGAGGAAAGGATCTAATCCTAACACTAAGAATGTAAGAGCAATGAATGATCTTTGATGAAATTCTAACTAAGTCTTGTTTTGACATCCTAGGACCATCTCCACAAGGTTAGTGCGATCTTCGAAGGAAAGCTTTATGATGTTCAAATCATCACTGCAGGCATAGACACCATCAGGTTGATGCATATCAATGAAGAAGCGACAATTGAAGTTAAGCTTAGGCTAAATGATTACAGTTGACTACGCAAGGCAAGTCTACAATCAACAAACTGCTAGTAGTATGGATATACGAATTCCACCATCAATCAAGCACATTTCTTTCATTCATCTAATCATCTACCATCTAGGATTGAAGATTCAACAAGAAACCATGCATATTGCAAGAAATGACACACTTCACCATTACTTCAATGAAAATGGAGTTTGTTTACAATCAATGGCAACAATTTCTTGCCTTGTCCTCCTATTCTACTCTAATTGCTATTCTATCAACTAGCTAATCACCTTCTAACTACTCTCTATCTGTCTTCTATTAACTGCTTCTATATATTGCCTTTACAAATGAAATGCCAGGGCTTATATAGTGCCCTTAATACAATTCGATGGCTAAGATCAATTTGAGATCAATGGCCAAGATTTTACAATGAAAACCCTAATTAGGGTTTGTTACAACCATTACATAATATTTAATACTTGACCAATGATAAAATTGTATTAATTGGACACATGTCTTCTCTAGAAAATTCCACCAATGGATAGCTGGGGTAGGTACATCGAAGTTTGTGCCACCTCCCATGAGTTAGGTACATTGAATCTGGACATGCTGAGGTGGATCAATTCGACTAGAGGAGTGGTGACTAGGATGCCAACTCGTCAAACACTTGGTTGATATCAATTTGGTAATGTTGAGAAGCTAACTTTAATTAACTCTTTTGAAACTATCTGCTTCTTCAACGAACCCTTTGCTCTAACTTCTCATGTCCTTGATTTGCAGGATGATGATGTACCTCGCCTTGGAATGCTGGATTAGAAGAGGTCGCCCTTGATGATGTTAGTCCGAAGAAGGCCATCCTTGATCTAGCTTGACTGGAGGAGGTCGCCCTTATCCTTGCTTGATCTTCTTGGAGGAGACCGTCCTTGATCTGGCTTGATTTTCCAACTCCGAGATCTCCATTTGATGCCTACACAAAATATTAAAGTTAGTCTTTTGAGCATCAAACCTCAAAGCATGAAATTTAAGACCTTTCAGAGGTAAAACTTAAGATATTAATTTGAAAAAAGTCATGATAAATCAAGAACTATACATTTTCAAATTAATAATGAATGGAAATCGGATTTTCAAGACTTAGATTTTACAAAATTGCAATGGGATCATAATAAGTCTTGAATGAGATCTTCATACCTCTTCTTGAGCATTAAACTCTAAGAAATGATGTAAAAATAGATGAATTTCACTAGGCAAAGTGTAGATCATAGCCTTCTCTTGAACAAATTGCGCCTCCTCTAGCTTGGAAAAGAACAAACTCTACTAGCCTCTTCAAAAATCTGGATATTCGCCTTCAAATACCTTCAAAAAATCTGGAAATTATCCTCCAATCTAGCAAGAAATTCGCCTCTCCAATAGCCTTCAAGATGAATTTCGCCCTTCTTAGTCTCCACACTTGGTAGAAATTCGCTCCACTCCAGCTAGATTTCGCTCCTCAAATTGCTCTCCAATTTTGCACTTGAAAGGATGATTGAATGATTTGAATTGTGAAACAACACCTCCAATATATAGAGTGCTCACCTTCCACTTACCCATGAGGCCGACCTAGCAAATAAAAGGTGAAATAATAAATAAAAACCCAAAAGGAGAAGGCCGACTTGTCAAATAAAGGCAAATAATACCTTGTGCGCTCAACTTTTAATTTTAATTTCACAAAAATTAATTTTAAATGCCTTTATAATAGAAATTCGATTTTTTGAGGCCCAAAATTAATTTATTAAATGCCAATTTAATTAATTTTTTCAAATATTCCAAAGTTAGCAATTTGGCATCTAATGCGATTTGGAGGATATTGACGCCCAAATATGGTAAAAATAAATGAATGCCATTAACTTCGCTCTGGTCCCTTGGAGAGGGACAGGAGCACTTTTTCATTTTTAGGCTAGGATTCTCAATTTTTTGAAGTCAAACCTTCGTTCACCATGCTTTAGAAGTTCTTTCCTATCTCACACAACTTTGCCTTAGCATAATCTCGGAGGGAATTTGTTGTTTCATAAAAAGCGCCCTGGTCCTTCAGTGAGGGACGGGAGCACTTTTGAGTCCATTGCATGAATTCTTGATCACATTAATCTTCAATTTACCCTCAAGGCGTAGAATATCACATTTCACTCCATCTTGAGCCTTGGTAATAAAAATATCCTTTCAAAACGCAAGGTAAATGGTCATATTTGGAAATTGCGTCCTGGTCCCTTGGTGAGGGACGGGAGCACTTTTGCCAGTTGTCATCAAAATTTGCAACTCTCGCATCTCAATTCCACTTCAAGGCATTTTAAACACTTTTTCAAACTTGCGCCTTGGCCTCAATTTGTCCAAAATTGGTGAGAAAGGCTAGATAACATGTTAAGTGCTCTAGTCCTTCAGTGAGGGACAGGAGCACTTTTCCAACTTCAAGCTTATCCGTCCTTTGCTAGCTTCCCAAATTATCTTCAATGGGCTAATCATGTCTTCTTCCATTCATTTCAATCACAAACTTGCCTTGTCTTTGCAAGAAATTTACACTTTCTTGGAAAATCGCTCTGGACCCTTGGAGAGGGACGGGAGCACTTTTTGGAAAATCGCTCTGGTCCCTTGGAGAGGGACGGGAGCACTTTTTGCATCTTGGCATACTTCTTTGTTCTTTAAACCTCTCAATTGCGTGCAAGGCATAAAACATCATTCGTCCTTCCTATCCAAGTCAAGTTTTGCCATAAAATATCAAACAAAGAGGGGAAACTTGAAAAAGTGGCATGGTCCTTCAGTGAGGGACAGGAGCACTTTTTGCCCTCTTAGCCAAATTGTCTCACTTTTCGTCTCGAAATTCCTTTGCTAGGGAACATTTCATCTTACTTCATGCTATGAATAGAAGTTAATGTCCAATAAAGGTCTAAAATTGTGCATATAAAGAAAAGTGCTCTGGTCCTTCAGTGAGGGACAGGAGCACTTTTGACCTTCTAGGCAAAAACTTCATCATTTCATCGTTTTTGATCAAGTCTGGATGCTTTATCATGTTCATTTCGTCCTTCACTATGCCTTTGATGTTTCAATTTGACCAAACAAGGCCAGGAATGGCTCAAATAAGTTTTTTCGCCTTGGACCCTTGGTGAGGGACAGGAGCGCTTCGCCTTGGTCCCTTGGAGAGGGACGGGAGCGCTTTTCGCTCTGGATCCTCAGTGAAGGACAGGAGCGCTTTTTGACTTTTTGAACTCTCTATCAGGATAATTTTTATGGAATATAACATTTCCTTCTATCTTTCTTCTTTCTTATACTTTAAGTTATATTCCATATATACTTTCAGGATGTTTGAGAGTGGTTTCAGACCTCCAGGAGTTATATTGCAAAATCTAATTTTTGGAAGTTTTTCAGTTTCCAGACTTAGTCAAATTTCAAGATCAGGACATTCCAGACTTAGCCAAATTTCAGGATCAGGACTTCACTCAAGCCAGACTTGCTATCCATGTGATCCCCTTGGTGACACTCAAAATGCAAAGGCTAAAAGACAAAACCCTAAAAAACCTAGAAAACAAACCCTAAAAGCAAAAAGCAGGGGTCCCCATTTGCAATGGGGCGATGTGTGAAAACGTCACAACAGGTCCAGGTGTAAAAGAATCTAAGTTTGAAGAGGATCCAATATGGGATGAATTTACATTTGATCCTAATATTGTATTGGTTTTAAAGATCAGTGTTTACAGGATCCAATATGGGATGAAGTTACATTTGATCCTAATATTGTATTGGTTTTAAAGAACAGTGTTTACATGGAAGATGACATTGATGGTGTTGATGACATGACTGATTTATCAATGCATGTTTCTGATCTTGAGCATAGACATAGTGACCTTGTTGATCTAGAGTCACAGTTCATTGTTGAGGGTGATAAAGAAGAGGCACAGGTGATTTGTGACAGCCTAGAAGACTTTGATGCCCAGTGTATTAGTTGTGATTTTGGTATTCATTATAACAGCAATACCTTTGCCTTGCATGATTATGATTGGAAGAATGAATTGTTGGTTTCTGCTGAAAATGAAATACACACTTTATCTAGATTGGATGACATTAGAAGCCTAGTTGAAAAATTCATCTTCATGACACCAAGAGACCAATGTGAACAAAATGTTCCCCTTGCTGATTTGCACATGATCAAGAACACAATGGAAGGAATAAAATTGGTTTTCTTACACATGATGCATGATAGAGATGTTGCCACCAAGTTTGTTGATGAGACCTTGTCTTTGAATAAGCAATTGAGGGGAGAGGTTAGTGAGCTCACCATTGAGCTTGATTCCACTAGGCTTTCTTTCAAAAGTATCCAAGAGACACTTCTTGAAGCAAATGATCAGCTTTATGAGGCCAAACATTTAAGAGAGCAAGAGAATAGAGAAATGGCCAAGGAGATCAATCAAGTAATGGAGGAGCTTGATTGCATTCAGGAGGAGTATGATCGTGCTCTTTGTCCCCAAAGATCTGAAAAAGTAATTTTGGAGCAGAAGAATGTTTGGGTGGAGCATGACTCTGATAGTAATCAGCAGGTTGATAGTCTATTGTTTGATACAAATCCTGATTGGACATTTATAAATCCACTTTTCAAGTTTGATGTGGGAATTCCTTTTGACTTCAGTGATGAGGGTGGATCACATTGCAGAGTTTGGGATCTAGGTGCAATTTGCAACCATGAGATATTGTATCAAAATTGGAGCACTGAACAAATGCATACTCTTGGGCGTCTTCTTTGGAAAAGAATGGATTAGATTTTCAGATTTGGGCTTGCTGATTGGTTGCAAATTAACCACTTCACTTTATAGTTTTCTCTCATTTGGGGGAGTTGGTGCAATTTCTTTGGTTATGCAAGTAATGGATTTCAATTGGAGATTGCTTGGAGATGTTTTCCAGCCTTGGACATGAGCAAATGTGTTGTTTTGGACGACGATTTCCTGTGTTGCAACAGCTGTTCATCTCCTTGGATGCTGATTTTCTTAAAATCAGATCTAAAGTCAGCCATTTCAGACTTAGTGCACTGTTGGCGTACTCTTTTTCAGACTTCACAGTTTTTTGGCAAAATAGGTTTATGGTCTCAGATGAGAGGTATGGCGAGTTGGGGCTATCAATATCTATATATAGGAAGTGTTCAAGCTCTAACTAGTGGTTATTCTTATGCCCTCTCTTCTACTTATGATTGGGACAGTGAACCTTTTCTCTCCATGGTTCATCATTATGAGGTGCTTGAAGTAGGAACTATAAGAGATTTCAAAAGTCTCCATGGTTGTATCAAAATAATTCAATTGAAACCTAGTAGATTCATATGGAGCTATGGGGATGAGGTTGTTGAGCTCTTGCAAAGAATTGTTTTCATCTTTGCAGGGAGATTTGGAGAAGCCACATTTAGAGTCATGGCTCCGCTTGACACCTTGGGGAGATATGTTGTGGAGTTTGGTTGTGAGTTGTGTAGACTTTATTTCCTATTGCCCAAGCTTGTGATAGATAGTGGCATTGTTGATATTGATTACTCAGCTTTATGGGCATGAGATGTTGCATGATAGTGATGTCTGTCCTTCAAGATTTTTCAATCTAAGCATCATGGATGGCAACATTTTGGTGTTACAAGGGAGGTTAGTGTAGTTTTGGCGTGATGTTTTCACTAATGTCATCAGAGTGGTGTAGCATCAGCATGGTGGGTTCTTTTTGAGACAGGCATGGGACCCTGGGATCGTACGAATCAATTTAAAATTTTCAGGAGTTGTGCATTGCTTGAGGACAAGCAGTTTTGGGAAGGGCGGATTGTCATGTCCCCTTCTCCACAGTGATTAGTTTAGTGGTCCATTGGCCTATTCCGGAGACCCGTAGGCTATTTGGAAAGGAGAATTAGGGTTTCCAACTTTTGTGGAGTTCTGCTCGAGCTTTTTAGGGTTTACCAGGAGGGAATTCTTCAGTTCTATCTATGGTTTCCTTCTGGGTTTTTCATGAGCTCCAGGTTGGTATAACATGCATTTGATTCTTTGGTGAAGTAAGAACTTACTATTTTTAGTAAGTTAGGGTTTGTCTGTTTGGATGATGTTGTCTTACTGAGCTTTCCAAGCTCTTTCTCTGGGTGCGAAGATCATGTTTTTCAGAGGAGTATTTCATGACTTACTATTTTTAGTAAGTGGCAGTATTGAGCAATTCTATTTTTAGCAGTTTGGATAGGATCCTGATCCTGTAGCAGTTCAGTGGTCTTCATTGCTTAGATTCATCCTAGATTTTGTTGATAATCAGTATTGGAGTCATAAGCGATTTAATTAAATATTATTTCCTTATCCTAAGGTTTAATATTTAATTATTTTATTACTGATTAATGATATATTGGGCGACTTAGGAAAAGACATATTTTTATCTTAGGCAAGTTCGAACTTGTTGAATTATTGGTTAAAATGCAACTTGGGTGCCCACCTTGGGAAATGAAATGAAATGTCATTTGGACGCCATGTGAGAGTGAAATGAAATGCAAATTGGTGAGGTGATTTGGGAGCATTTACATTTGAATTTTAGAGGAAAAAACTATAAATACAGGTGCTTGGCCTCCCATTTGGATATCTTGAAAATTGCATCGTTATGTTGCCGGTTTGGCAATAGAAATCCGAGCTTCGAAGTGAGCCTTCCTAGCTAAGTGCAGTTTCGTACTTGCAAGATAGTGCCTACTTGTTTTCCGTGTTCTCTAAGTGTTTTTGGTGAGTTTGTTGAAGTGTGGGATTTCTGGTTTTGTTGTGGTTCCAATTTCAGTGTGTTTCCAGGCTACTAGGAAAGTCATGGCTGAAGCATACTTTCATTCATAAGTCTCCGTGTGATCGCTTGCTGCTTCTGGGTATTGGCTCTTTGATTTTCTATGACCCAAGCGAAGGTATTTGTAATTTTCTAGCACTAATATCTGAGTATTCATTTTAATATTGCAAATCAAAATTCCCATATATGGCATTTTTCTTTGTGTGGGCATTTGGAAGTAAGTTGAGTTAAGTGGGATGTTTGGTGGTCATTTTATTGGTTGTTCTTAGTTAGTATCGATATAATAGTAGTTTGGTTTGGAGTGATTTGGGCGAGTTGTGAGAGTGTTTTATGCATTTTAATGTGTCTTGGTGTTGCTGGTTATGCGTTTCCAGCTTGCTGTCAAAAATTATAGATTTCCAGAAGTTAGTGTTTGGGTGTGCATTTAGGAGTGTGAGTAGATTAGTTGATTGGGAAGTGATTTGGAGAGATTTGGGTGAGTTTGGAGAGATATTTGAGTGTGTAATAGCTTCTTGATGTTGCTGGTCTGTGTGACATTGCTCTTAGAATTTCATAATTTCATGTTGAGGGGCTTTTGGGGAGTTAGCACTTGCTTGGGAATATTTATCAACTTGGACAACATTACTTCTCTATTCAATCTCTCTAATTCCTATATTGTAAGGTTAAGTAGTAGTACTACTAACCATTTCTGATGTGTTGCTTGCCCATTGCATAAGTGGAAGAGGCTAGCTTAGCCGCTTTGTTGCTTTGTAATTAAGTTTATGTACTCAGTCCTCCCACTAAATAAGTGGTCGAGTGATAAGTTTTATGCAATTGTCCTCCTGTTGAAATATGCGGTAGAGTGATAGCTTAATGTAATGTCCTCCCGCTAAAATACGTGGTAGAGTGATTGAGTTTTAGTTTCATGTTATTTCCCTTGGCTGGTTTACTGCCAAGAGTTCAGTTTCTACCTTGCTAGATAAGCAGAAGGGGTTGGCTTGCCGCCCATGCATTGTAATTTTAGTTTGGTTTATGGTGCTAATGATCCCCAGAACACCGTATTCTCTCACCCTCCCAGATTGGGCTCTCGGTGAACAAAAGGTGGAAGGGTTCCCTTTTAGTAGTTTGGATTATTTCTCTAACCTTAACGGGTTATGGTGTTTGCTTGTAATTCTTTTTGCTAAAAATAAAAATAAAATTTAGGGAAATATTATGCAACAACATTATGTCCAAGAGCCTTCTTAAGGCGAGAAATGTGAAATACATTAAGAATCCTACGGCTCGCCAGTAGTTCCAACTCATACGCCACTTCTCCAATCCTCCTGTTGACTTTGAAAGGCCCATAGAATCGTGGCTTCAATTTCTCAACTCCACTCTTCTTGAGAGTAGACTGTCTATAGGTTTGGAGCCTCAAATAAACCATGTTATCCACCTCAAAGGTGCGCTCAATTCCCTGTTGATCAGCATACAACTTCTGCTGATTTTGTGCATGCTGGAGATTGTCTCTCAGAATCCTCAAAATATCTTGACTCTGTTGCATCATATCCTTCGCCTGAGGAGTTTTGCTATCACCAAATACAAAGTCCGCAAAGCTAGGAGCTTCATAACTATATAGTGCCATGAATGGTGACAACCAGATGGACATGTGATAGGAGGAGTTGTATTAATACTCTCCCAGGTGAAGCCATCTCGCCCATGTATTCTACTGCTTCAAGACATAGTTTCTAAGATATCCTTCCAACCACTTATTCACTATCTTAGTCTGCCTATCAATTTGTGGGTGATAACTTGTGCTTGGAGTGAGCACATTACCACATAATCTGAAAATCTCCTGCCAAAAAACACTTAGAAACTTGTTGTCCCTATCACTCACAATGTTCTTCGGTAACCCATGTAACCTGAACACTTCTCGAAAGAACACTTCAGCAACCTGAGTTGCTGTAAAAGAGCTGGTGATGGCGAAAAAATGAGCAAACTTAGTTAGTCTATCCACCACCACATAAATACTATCCTTCTCTTGAGCCATGGTAACCTAGTGACGAAGTCCATGGATATACTTTCCCATTTTTGACTGGGAATGGGAAAGGGTTGTAACAAACCAGCTGGCAGAGTGTCCTCATCTTTGTTTCTTTGGCATGTATGACACTCCTTGATGTACCTCAAGACATCATTTTTAAGTCCTTTCCATGAAAACCTCTCTCGGATCTACTAGCAAGTCTTGAAGTAACCTTGGTGACTAGCAAGGGGAATGTCATGGAAATCCTTCAAAATCTTATCCTTCAGCTTAGATTCAGCCACAATGAAGATCCTTCCTTTGTGTAGAATCAACCCCTCAACCAATTTGTACTTTTCATCATGAAAAGTACCCTCTATAATGCTGGTTGCAAACTGATTTTTGGCATAATCAGCAACCAACAACTCCCTCCAATCAGCAGTAAGCTCGCACAGTGAGCTCAAATGGGGTCTTCTGGACAAGGCATCAGCCACAATGTTATTCTTCCCTTTGACATACTCAATATCAAAGTCGTAAGCCTGTAGCTTACTCATCCACTTCTACTGCCTTTCGTTCAAGTCTTTCTGATGCATGAACTGTTTAAGACTATTATGATCAGTCTTAACATAGAACTTACTCTCCACAAGGTATTGCCTAAACTTTGCAAGGGCATGCATTATGGAAAGCATCTCCTTGTTATATATCAAATATAGCCTTTCAGGCCCTCTCAACTTCCTACTCTCAAAGACTATAGGATGCTTATCTTACATGAGGACTGCACCAACACCTTCTCCAGATGTATCACACTGTAGTTCAAAAGGTTTGGTGAAATCAGGTAGAGCCAAAACAGGGTAGGAACTCATGATTCCCTTAAACTAATCAAATACTTCTTGTTCCTTTTTGGACCATTCAAAAGCTCCTTTCCTTGTAAGATCTGTGAGGGGGGCAGCCAACTGAATATCCCTTCACAAACCTCCGATAAAAGCCACAAAGACCCAAGAATCCCTTTAAGTGTGTTATGTTCTCAAGAGGAGACCAATCAATGATAGCTCTAATCTTTTTGGGGTCTAACTTTACACCACCTGCACTGATACTGTGACCAAGGTAGAGCAATTCTTCCATTCCAAATTCACATTTGGACTCCTTTGCAAATAGGGACTCAGATTCCAGTATGCTTAACACTTCATCCAAGTGTTGTAAGTGCTCCTTCCAAGATTTGCTGAATATGAGTATGTCATCAAAGAATATAAGTATGAACTTCCTCAGCTGTTTCTGGAAGATTTTGTTCATACATGACTGGAATGTGGTAGGGGTATTTGTCAAGCTAAAGGGCATGACTAGGAACTCAAGATGCTCAAAGTGGCACGTGAAAGCAATCTTCTCCACATCTGAAGCTCTCATCCTAATCTGATGATGCCCTGACTTGAGATCAATCTTAGAGAAGAACACTGCACCATGTAGCTCATCAATTCTCGGAATAGGATACCTATTCTTAATAGTTTTCTGATTCAGGGCCTGGTAATCCATGCACATGCGCATGGTCCCATCCTTCTTTTTCACCAAGACAATAGCCGAAGCAAATGGGCTTTTACTTGGTTGAATGTACCCCATGTCAAGCAAATCCTCTATTGCTTTCTCAATCTCATCCTTCTGCTTCTTGGGATATCGATAAGGGGTAGTCATAACTAGCTTAGCTCCTTCTTTGAGCTCAATGATGTGTTCTACACCTCTTTTAGGTGGTCTACCCAGAGGTGGATTCTCAAACACCTTACTCCTCTTGGTTATCAGGGCCTGAATGTCTTTAGGATAGCTTTGATTCTCTTCTAGTGGTTTGGAGGGCATAACCATGACCTTACTTCTATCTATGATCAATGCTTGAATGTCTGCAGAATAGCTGCCCTTGTCTACCAATGAATTTGATGGCATTATCAAACACTCTGCTGCCCACTTCACTTGGTTATGACAGATTAGCCTCTCCATCCTCTTCAATGAAACAATTCTAAGTCCACCATTTGACATTCCTCTCAATACTACCTTCTTCCCTTTAGACATGAATTTCAGCTCCATGGTTTGCAAATTTAATGTAATCTCACCAAGAGATCACAGCCATTGAATTCCGAGGACTGCATCATCAGTCCCACCAATGCTAACCACAAATAAATCATCTCTAATTTCATGATTTCCCAACTTCAGAGACATGTTGGAAATCATCCGGTTGCAAGATATAGTGGAGCCATCTGCTATAGTGACTTTCAAGCCTTCTAGTTCCTCCACCACTAGCCCCCTCTTTGCAACAATTCTCTCATCAATGAAATTACGAGTCGCTCTTGTGTCAATGAGAGAAATGACACGATGTTCTCCTATCACACCTCAAACTCTAAAGGACTCATTCTTGTGAATGCTCGAGAGTTGAGCAACCACTCCTTTTTCTTCTGACTCAGTTTCAAGCCCTTCAGGAGCCTCTTCATACTCGCTGTCCTAAATTTCAGTCTGCTATTCTAACATTTCAGAATCTGATCCATCCACATAATAGCACTCCATTTCATGCAAATTGCCCTTCCCATGACACTTATGCCTTGGGGCCCAAGGTTCTCTGAAAGAATAGCAAAGATTCTTCCTTCGAAGCTCTTGACGGAGCTCATCATCCATACGTGAAGGAAACCTCTTGGTCTGATTTGTAAACTTCTTCTTATCCTTTTGGAAAGGGAAAGGCTTGAACTGAAATTTGTTCTTTGGGGCAGCCAACTCCATGCTTCGAGATTTTGTAATGGCTTCTGCCAAGGTGAGCGGATCAAATGTTTTAACCCAACCTTTCAAAGGTTCCTCAAGTCCTTCAATGAAAAGGACCACTAACTACTTCTCAGAAATACTACTTACCATGACTGAGAGATTTTGGAATTTAGTTATGTAAGTGTCCAATGAACCTTGCTGTTTGAGTTGAGCAACTTCTCTAAATTTAACCTCTGGATCCTTGGTATTAAACCTTTCAATCAGCTTGTTGGTGAAATCAGCATATGTGGTGATCAAGTTATGACCAAGGGTGATCAACCCATGGTACCACCATTCGTGGGCCACTCCATCCAAGTACAAAGTAGCGAACTTGATGGCGTCTTCTTCAGGCATAGGCCTCAAGGACAAGTAATTGTCCAACTTCTGCACCCATGCTCTAGCTGTGCTCTTAGTGCTCCCATCAAAATGTGCCAGTCACCCTTCCAAGAGCTTATTGATAATCTCTTGGGGCAGAAAATCTGTTGTCATTCCTCCTTCCTCACTTCATCTTCTGATGCATGAACTGATCCAGAGTGAGGATATCTCGGATCTCTCCAGGGAGAGAAGCATACTTCATATAGTTGTTCCTTATTTCATCAGTTGTAGGTATCTCATTTTCAGCTTGTTGTGCTTCTCTTGGCACGAAGACGGGTTGCAAAGGTCTTGGGGCTGAACCTCCACTGTTTCTCCCATTGTTACTCCCATTTCCATTCCCTACAGGAGCATTAGAAGTGTTGGCTTTCTGTCCATTGTTGGGTTGGTTAGGGGTCCCAACAACATTCTGGTTAAGTTTGGCCAGCAATTAAGACATCATATCCATCATGGCATTGAATTGTCTCTCAGCCTTCTTATCAGGTGCCTCATTTTGTTTTGTAGCCTTATCTGCCATTGAATCCACTGAATCTGCATAATCCAATTTTTTCCCTCTGTTTCTCAATACCTCTAAAAAGGTATTTTCTTCCAGCACTACAGGAATCTGAAACTGATGTCTCTTCTATTCTCTATTGTAGTAACGGACGTCTTTGTTACTCATGGAGAATTCTGACCCCTCTGAAACTCACAAGCTGGCAGAAAACAAGCTCTTACAACACTATAATATCTCGGATAATTTTTATTTTTTTTAGCAATAAGAATTACAAGCAAACACCATAACCCATTAAGGTTAGAGAAACAATCCAAGCAACTGAAGGGAACCCTTCCACCTTTTCTTCACTGAGAGCCCAATCTGGGAGAGTGAGAGTATACGGTGTTCCATGGATCGTTAGCACCAAAACCCAACTGAGAATGACAATGCACGGCCAGCAAGCTAGCCCCTTTTGCTTATTCAGCAGGACAGACACTAAACTTCTTGGCGGTAAACCAACCAAGGAAAAACACAAGTAGCTTAACACAATCACTCTACCGCGTATTTCAGTGGGAGGATAATACATAAAACTAATCACTCCACCACATATTTCAGTGGGAGGACAATATCACTCCAACACTTATTCAGTGGGAGGACAAAAGTACAAATGAAATTACAAACACTAAGGTGGCCCAACCACCCTCTTCCACTTATGCAATGGGGATTACAATGAGCACTTCAAGTTTAATAAGAGGTTAGTACTACTACCCAATGATATAAGATGATTACAATGAAGTACTACAAACATTCAATCATAGAATAAAACTGATTCCAAGCTAAAACATAACAATTTCTGATATAAAATACTAGCCTCTCCGAAAATGGACCAGCAACACAGAAATGCACAGAACTCTTCTGAATCAGCTCCAAAATGCTCACAAACTCACGCGAATAACTGCTAAGACCAAGGCGGACAAACAAGGACCTCAAACCAGCACCAAAATCACCACACACGAATGGCATGCAAACCAAGGCACTCCAATAAAGGTACGGCCAGCTGGGAATTTCGATTTGCTCTCAAAAATTCCAATCAACACAAAATCAAACGCCCTTCTAGAGGAATGATCGCCTCTCCAATACGCTTTCGACAAGCATCTACCCAGAAGAAACAGACACTTAGGCAAAGATCTATGAATAGAAATCCGCTTAGGCCACTCCAAACCAACAACACAGAAAATCTCACCAAAACTCTAAAATTGAAAATCCTCACACCAAAATCCACTCTCAACACACCCACCAGCTAGGAACTATATTTCAAGTATGAAACTGTGCTAGCTAGGAAGCCTCAACTCCGAAGCTCAAATTTGCTCTCCATTTCGACAGGATAACAATGCAAATTCTTCAGATGATAAAAATGAGAGCCCAAGGCTCTTATTTATAACTTTTTGCTCTCCCAAATTCAAATGCAAATGCACACAAATATGCCCAAATTACATGCCGCTTCATTACACCCCAAGGGCGTTCAAACACATTTGAATTATATTAAATATGTCCCCTCAAAGATGGCGTCCCCTTCCACTTAGGCAAGTTCGAACTTTGCTTAGGACAAAAACTTGCAAACAAAACATAAAGTGATGCTCATGAAATAAACTCGATTTCTCTTATGCCATTGACAAAAAAAATTAATAAAATTACTTGAATAAAATAAACTTCTATTTCCCAAAGTCATCCAAAATATAATAATTAAATATTAACCTTAGAATGCAGTGTTAATATTTAATAAATCATTCTGCAAGCCTAATACTGCTCAAAACCCAAATGAATTGAGGACTGAAGTGCCGAACCATCTACTGGACTGAACTGAATCTCTGAACTGCCTTGCTATAAATAGAACCACTTGAACTGATACTTACTAAAAATAGTAAGTCATGCAATACTGCTTTGAAAAACATAATCTTCGCACCGAGTGATAGAACATGGAAAAATCAGTAAGACAGTATCATCCAAACAGTTAACCCCTAACTAAAAATAGTAAGTTCTTGCTGCACCAATGTTTGAAACCCTAATTATTCATTCCACATGGCCTACGGGTCCTTGAAATAGGCCAATGTACCACTGAAAGCACATCATTGAAAAGGGGACATTACACTTACTAAAAATAGTAAGTTTGGAAAAGCCTTCAGATTCGTTTGCATGTCACACCATTGCGAGGCTCTCTGAAAACCCAAAAAAATAAGTTGTCCTTGCCCCCACTTACTAAAAATAGTAAGTTCGGAAAAGTCTTCAGATTCAATTGCATGTCACACCATCACGAAGCTCTCTAAAAACCCAGAAGGAATCCAGAATCTGAACTGTAAAATTCCAACATGCAAGCCACCAAAACTGCCAAAACATCCTCCTAGAAAATAGGAAACCCTAATTTTTGCCTCTGATTTACCAACGGGTCTCTGAATTGGCCAACAGTCCACAAAACCAACTAGAGCGGAAAAGGGGACATTACACTTGGAGTAGATAATGCTGACTCTTCAATCTAAGAACTCTCTTTTGTGTAGGAGTCATGTGAGTGGGACACCTTTGATTGAGTAGATAACTCACAATCTCCTTGTACCATTCATTGGGAGTGACATCTTCTAGTTCGTAGACTTGTTGAATCAATCCGAGCCCATCCATCGCTAGAGTTTGTGCGAGAGCCCGTCCTCGAGCAAGTTTCATTAGTTGGATTTCAACATCATACTCTTGGATAGTGGCAACCCACTTTCCTCTTCTTTCTCCTAATTCATTTTGCATGAGGGAGGTTTCAACTACTGCATCAGGTACTATTGCGTACACCTTAGTTCTCAAAATATAATGCCTGAACTTTTTGATTGCCTTCACTAGAGCATACACCTGCTTTTCAACATTTGGGTGTCTCAATTCAACATCTTTAAGTGGCGTGCTTATAAATGCTATGGATTTTTCATCTTTCTCTTCGCTTCTTTGAGTGAGGATGGCTGCAGATGTATGTTCTGAAGCAAAGGAATATAGATAAAAAGGTTTCGTATAATCTGGACTAATCAGCATAGGAGCCTTGGCAATCGCTAGTTTGATCTCCTAAAATACTCTTTTTGCCGGTGTTGTCCACTCCATTTTGGCATCCTTAAGCATTTTGTTCAGGAGTCTCACTATTTCAGCAAACCTAATGATGAACTTTCTTACAAAGTTTATTTTTCTAAAGAATGATTTTAATTCTTTCTCGCTAGCAGGCAAATTGATAATTGATATCGCCTTTACTCTATCAGGGTCTACAGAGATCCCTTTTTTTGAAATGACATGTCCCAATAGTTTCCCTTCAATAACCCCAAACATCACTTCTTTTGGGTTTAGAGATATTCCATATCTTTTGCACCTTTGGAATACCTTTCTTAAATCTTCTACGTGATCTTCTCTCTTCCTGGAGAACACTGTGATGTCATCCATGTAAATGATGATACACTTTCCTATTAAGTCCTCGAAAGCGATATCCATTGCTCTTTGAAAGGTAGCTCTGGTGTTGATAAGTCCAAAGGGAATACTCCTATAGGAAAATGTTCCCCATTTTGTTGTAAAAGTTGTCTTTAATCTCTCTTCATGTTCAACCATAACCTGGTTGTGCCCTGAGTATCCGTCTGAAAAGGACATCATTTGTAACCCATTTACTATTTGCAATACCCCATCTAGTGATGGTAATAGGTAATTGTCCTTTTTCGAGGCCAAATTAAGGTTTCTGAAATCCACACATAGTCTGATTTCACCATTTTTCTTTTGCATTGGTACCAGGTTGGCGACCCACGTCGAGTGCCTTACCGGAAAAATGATATTGGTTGATAGCAACTTTTTAACTTCTTGATATATTAATATGGTTCCAACAATGGATTTACTAGTCTTTGTCATTGTCTGAAGGGTTTACTCCTTGGCTTCAAAGGAATTGTGTGCGTGATGATTGAGGTGTCATATGTCTTTAAGTCCTCATAGCTCCATGCAATGACATCTGGGAAATCTCTCATATGAGCAATACCATTTCTTGTCAGCTTCTTCGCCATCTTTGAAGTGTTACATTTGCCTCTACCAAACACTCGATCTCATAAATCTTCCATATCAGTGTGCCCAAAGTTGGTGTCACTAATCTTTTGCCATCTAGAGGTGATCTTAGTATCAAAGAGTGTCTCTGAATTCATTCTTCATTAGAGCTTGCCTCCTATTTCCTCGTGTCCTTGCTTCGGACATTAGCCTACAAACAAGATAACTTTGTCACAAAGTAGATGTGGATTTGTAGTTCTAATGATTGATTGATAAAGAAAATGAGATTTCATCTTTAATGTCATATGGTAGATACAAATGTTAGCAAGGTTTAGCTCAATCAATGACCTTTCGTACCTTAGCTAGGATACACAAAACCTACTTTCAAGAAAAATTGAAAGCTACAGCTCTTCGAGATAACAAAATCAGACCTGGAAATGAGTAAAGAAACTTAGATTTTCAAGTTTTTATTGCAAATTGTAAGACTTTAGGATTTCTAAAAGTAGTTTTGCATTGAAATATGGTCTTACAAATAATAATTTGCCAAATTTCAAGGTTTGACTTGGCTTTATTTCACCTTTGAATGCTGATGCAGGTCTGATGGTATACAGAATTTCACCAAATTTTGCCCAGGCTGCCCTCAAATTGGACTGAAAACCTCTCAAACTAGGGCAAAGGTCCCTCTAATCAAGTTCGCCTTTCTTGAAAGTATATTTTGATCAATGAAATGATCAAAATCTGTTGTCAAAATCACTGATCTTGGTGAAATTCACCTTTCCTTGTAATCAAAATTGTTGTCTTAAATGTATTTTGTTGTGCCTTGAAGTAATGATCAGAATTTGATCAATGGGATGATCGATGAAAATCACAAAATTGCTGGTATTTGTTACCAAAATCGCTGCCTTAGGGATAGAAGTAGTTGTGCCTTCAAATGCAGATCAGAATTTGCTAACTTGCTTGATGAATGATGTTTTGAAATGAAATGAATCATATCCCTGATATAGATGTTCAAGGCTAAGAGTTGTGTCCTTTCATTTCATCTCCCTTGGCCAACTTGTTTTGATCAAATAAAATGATTCATCTCCTCCTTTTGGGCGCCAATCATTACACTAGCCGACTTTGCCTTTTGAATTCACCTTTTGAGGTTTGGGAGGGTTGGCGATTTCATGTTCATTTGTAGTTTTTGGGCGGGAAAATACCATTCGTTTGCACTAAGCTAGCCTTGGCAGAAATTTGATGTTTGTTTGTATTTCACAACCTTGGTGGCAATTTGAGTTTCATTTGTAGTAGGCTCTCCTTGGCAGAAATTTGAGGCTCATTTGTAGTGAACAGCTTTGGTGGAAATTTAAGGCTCGTTTGTAGTGAACAACTTTGGTACAAATTTGAGGCTCGTTTGTAGTGAAACTTTGGCGGCCTCTTGATGTTCATTTGTCCTAAGCTCTTCTTGGCATACTTTTGGGGTCCATTTGCACTTTGAAACTTGGGTGGCTTTTGAGACTTCATTGGTACTAAGGTTATTTGATGAAATTTATCTCTTGCCCTTTGCATGAACAAAACCACTTTGTCAAATCGGCCATTCCTCCTTCTTTTGTAGTGCATCATTCAAAGCCTCACCTTTTGCATTATCAAAACCCTCCTTTTTGAGACAGAATTTTCTCCTTAGTTTGTACTAAGTTGTCTTGAGCAATCAACTTTTGATCATTTTGCTTCTTCAAGGTAGATTGGCATCTTCGTGCTCATTCGTAGTAGATGATTGAATTCACCAACTTGTGATCTCTTTATGTACTAAGGAAAATCGGCCTTAGGGGTTTGATTTGTACTAACCATAGATGAAAAACTCGGCGAGCAATTCAAAAACTCGCGAGTAATCGCGATCCATAATCCCGCGCGAGTTAATCGCGGAAATACTCGGGGCGATTTTTTAATATACTCGCCGCGATTTTTTTGGCAAATAATCGCCGTTAATGGCCAAAACCCGCCCGAAACGCGGCACAAAATGCGAGAAAAACGCGACTTAAGTCGCAGGCAAAAAAAAAACCGAAGTCTTTATTCCATTTCGCGGCTCGCGCGACTCCGGAAGGCAAAAAAACGCCACGCGATTTGCATAGGGTTTGCATTTGCACGCACGACCAGGTATCTTTTTGTATTGTTTCATTTCAAATACACAGTCATTTTGACTGTGTAATACACAGTCATTTGAAATGACTGTGTATTACACAGTCAAAATGACTGTATTGTTTGCATTTGCACGCACGACCAGGTATCTTTTTGTATTGTTTTATTTCGAATACACAGTCATTTTGACTGTGTAATACACAGTCATTTGAAATGACTGTGTATTACACAGTCAAAATGACTGTATTGTTTGCATTTGCACGCACGACCAGGCATCTTTTTGTATTGTTTTATTTCGAATACACAGTCGTTTTGACTGTGTAATACACAGTCATTTGAAATGACTGTGTATTACACAGTCAAAATGACTGTATTGTTTGCATTTGCACGCACAACCAGGTATCTTTTTGTATTGTTTTATTTCGAATGACTAAGACTGTGTAATACACAGTCATTTGAAAATGACTGTGTATTACACAGTCTTAGTCATTTCAAATGACTGTGTATTACACAGTCACAGTCATTTCAAATGACTGTGTAATACACAATCATTAGTAATTAGTAATTACAATTTACAGTCATTTCAAATGACTGTGTATTACACAGTCATCAGTCATTTGAAATGACTGTGTAATACACAGTCATTTGAAAATGACTGTGTATTACACAGTCACAGTCATTTCAAATGACTGTGTAATACACAGTCATTTCAAATTTTCAAATGACTGTGTATTACACAGTCATCATTACACAATCACAGTCATTTCAATTTTCAAATGACTGTGTAATACACAGTCATTTCAAATTTTCAAATGACTGTGTATTACACAGTCATCATTACACAGTCACAGTCATTTCAAATGACTGTGTATTACACAGTCACAGTCATTTCAATTTTCAAATGACTGTGTAATACACAGTCATTTCAAATTTTCAAATGACTGTGTATTACACAGTCATCATTACACAGTCACAGTCATTTCAAATGACTGTGTATTACACAGTCATCATTACACAGTCACAGTCATTTCAAATGACTGTGTAATACACATTCATTTTCAAATGACTGTGTATTACACAGTCATCAGTCATTTGAAATGACTGTGTAATACACAGTCATTTCCAAATGACTGTGTATTACACAGTCATTTTCAAATGACTGTGTAATACACAGTCATTACAGTCATTTCAAATGAGAAATGACTGTGTATTACACAGTCATTTTCAAATGACTGTGTAATACACAGTCATTACAGTCATTTCAAAATTTCAAATGACTGATGACTGTGTAATACACAGTCATTTTCAAATGACTGATGACTGTGTAATACACAGTCATTTGAAATTTTGAAATGACTGTGTAATACATAGTCATTTTCAAATGACTGATGACTGTGTAATACATTAATCATTAATGTACATTGTAATTAATGACTGTGTATTACACAGTCAATTGTGAAATACTCATAGTCATTTGAAATGACTGTCAACTGTGTAATGTCAATGTGTATTAAAGTATTTCATTTAAATTTAAATTTGAAGTTAAAAACTTAAAAAAATACACAACCAATTAAAAATTTTAATTTTAGAGAGTCATCTATTTTGACTGTAAATAAAATACAGTTATACAGTCATTGTAATTTTTGGATGTTTGTGATTTTTTTTGGTAACAATGTTATTTATCTCTAAATGTTGCCTCTCTTTTGCTAGGTTCTTTTCCACATCTTTTTGAAAGAAAATGGATTCAGCTTCTACAGTTAAAGTTGGTGGCAAAAAGAGAGACCCTTGTTGGAAACATGGGAGACCAGGTCCAAAACGAGGAGATGTTTTTTGCAACCATTGCAAAAAAATTGTAAAAGGTGGCATTAATAGGTTCAAATATCACCTTGCAAAAATTCAATGCCGAGATACCACAAGCTGTACGGAATGTACTGAAGAGGCTACGAGAGATGCAATAGCAACGCTTGAAGCATATGATCAAAGGAAGGCAACAAAAAAGAGAACAGCAGAGGCAATGGCAGCCCCAAGGGCAGATTTGAGTTCCATGGGGTCACATACAGATGTGGGGACATCTGGTTCTTCCCTTGGGCCACGGATACGAGCAAAGGGAACTTTGGACAGCAACATGGAAAACTTCTTTATTCCACGTAACACTCCTGGTGCACAACCTGGATTGCTTGGCACTGCATGGAATAAAGAGGCTCACCAACAAGCCAAGGTGGCGTGTGCTAGATTTTTTATCTACAACGATGTTCCGTTCAATGCTATTTCTAGTCCATCTTGGGACCAATTGGTCACCGCGTTGACTGTGGCAGGTAAGGGGTTCAAATCCCCAAGCCGTTACGAGGTAAGTGGACCGTTATTGCAGGATGAGGTCCAAAACACTCATGCATTAGTGGAAGAGCAAAGGACTATTTGGGAAAAGAATGGCTGCACCATTCTTTCTGATGGATGGACAGATGGTAGGAACAGGACACTCATCAACTTTCTAGTTGCTTCAGGAGGACAGTTAGTATTTTTAAAATCAATTGATGCCTCCAATGAAGTGAAGAATGCGGAGACCTTGTGCAACATGTTGGATGAAGTGGTGATGGATGTGGGAGTGCAGAATGTCATCCAAGTTGTGACTGATAATGCAGCTGCATATGTGGCAGCCGGCAAACTTCTAATGGCTAGACATCCGACATTATTTTGGAGCCCTTGTGCTGCCCATTGTCTTGACTTGCTCCTTGAGGACATAGGGAAACTAAGTTGGGTAAAGAAAGTGGTTGAAGATGGAAGGAATATCACCAAATACATCTACAATCACACATGGGTCCTGAATCTTATGAGAGAACACACTGAAGGTAAGGATCTTGTGCGGTCGGGGGTCACACGCTTTGCTACCAATTTCCTCACCTTGCAGAGCATACTTGCTACATTGCCCAACCTGAAGCGGATGTTCGTGAGTGAAAGATGGTTGGGGAGTCCTTATGCTACAAAGCCTGAAGCAGAGAAGGTTGTGATTGCCATTTTTGATACTAATTTTGCCAAGATGGTGGAGGAGATCATCAATGTAAGTTTTGAAACTTTAATTGATGATTTATTATTTAATTTTCTAATATTTCAATCTGCTGATTTTGTTAGATTTTTTATATCTAGGTGTCGGAACCGTTGGTGAGGGTGCTACGAATGGTGGATGGGGATCATAACTCCATGGGGTATCTATATGAGGCCATGGATAAGGCCAAAGAGGCGATTCAACACTTGTATGGGTCAAACAAGACCAAGTATGAACCCATATGGCGCATAATTGATCGGAGGTGGAACCATCAACTCCACCAACATATTCATGCTGCTGCCTACTTCTTGAATCCCAAGTTTTTTTACTCTCCGAGTTTCAAAGCAGATGCAGAGGTTAGAATTGGCCTTGACACATGCATTCGGAGATTAGTTGATGATGAGATCCTTCGAGACCTGATACTTGATGAGTTGCAGAGTTATAAGAAGGCCTTAGGGGAATTGTTTTCTTCACCTGATTGCAAACGTAGGAGAGCCACCTTACGACCAGGTAAAAAAAAACATATGTTTAATTTTTACCATTTATTTCTCTCTTTAAGATTATTGAAATCTTTACAAGTTATAAATCACATTTTGTATCCTTGCAGATTTGTGGTGGGAAGATTATGGTGCCACAACGCCTAATCTTCAAAAGCTTGCCATCCGCATATTATCACAGCCTTGTAGTGCTTCTGGTTGTGAGCGCAACTGGAGTGTTTTTGAGAACATCCACACAAAAAAGCGCAATAGGTTGACTCAACAACGCTTGAATGATCTTGTCTATGTGCGGTACAACATTCGATTACATGAGAAGAAGGTGCTAGGGCAAGATTCACATGAAGCACTTGACTTGGATGACATTGATCCATATGCAGCAGAATGGGTTGCTTCTCCTGATGATGTTGATAATGATTTGGATCCATTCCTTACTAATGAGCAGCTGAGTGAGTTGGAGAGGGCAGGAGAGGAATGGGATGCGGAAGTGGCAGCACGTGAGGAGGAGCAGGAGGTTGATCATGCAGAAGAGGCACCTGTTAGTGTTGAGGATGTTGCCACTACTTCAGCACCACCCACCCAGCGGCCACAATCTATTTTGAGCTTTAGTCGTAGACGCAATTTATGATTTCTTATTTTCATAATTTCATTGATACCAAACTTTGAACTTGATATGTAATCAGAATTTCAGAGGTTCTTGTTTTGTGGTCTATGACTCTATAACTCTATGAGACTGTCACTATGATACGTTGATATGTATTGAACTCTTATACATATGTTGCACTTGGTTTTTGGTTTATGCTATGATACTTGCATTTGTTGCTATGTATTACCAAAAAAATTTGATTTATATATCATGGAAATCATATATGTTATACAAATTTGGTGTAAATGTGTGTTTTTGAATTATATATAAAAAAAAAATGTATTTTCAAATGTTCGATAAAGTTGCCGAGTTTTGCCGAGTTTTTTGCCGAGTTTTGGCGAGTCCCGAGTTTTTAAAATTTTTTGGCCTTGCCGAGTTATTGCAAAATCCGAGTTTTTCATCTATGGTACTAACATTGTTGATAGAAGCTTGAATCACTCTCTCTTTTGAATCAAATATCTTTCGTTGTCTAATCAGATTTTGAGTTCTCATTCATACTAAATCTTCTTTAATTTCATCAAGGCTACCATGCAGGACAAGCTCATACCTTAGTTCTACATTTTCTCTCCAAACCCTAACTCAACCTATGCTATGAGATTTCATTGTTCGCCTAGCCTTGGAAGAGATTTTGATGATTCTTCCTTCATTTGACCCATACTACTTCAAATCTCTACTACATACCTTTCAACTATGAGACTCTTCTTTTGCCATCAAGTTTTGAGATGTCCAAAGGCAAGGAAAAACCTTCAATTTGGAGTCTAACTTAGACTGCTAGCTACTTGATCTATCGGCTTATGCTGTTGGGAGCAAAAAAAAAAGGGGGGGGTCCGCATCTTTGATGGGGTGATGTGTCAAATGGTCACAACAATAAGGTATATGATGGATTCACATAGGATTCACTTAGGATTCACATTTGAGCTTAATTGGAGGAACAAGGATTTTATTTGCAATTACCAGCTTCAATTCTCCAAGTACAAATTTATTGAGTTGGAAAGCAAATAATAAATTTATTATTGTGGTGTGTGTTGGAGAAAAACCAGAAGATATGAGTTTAGTGTGCGTAGAGGTTCATTAAATTAAATAATAGAAACATTCATATTCAGTTGGTTTACCTAGCCATACATTTTCTAGCACCCATAAGGAGTCATACTACTTGCAACCCTATCATGATGAATAGATTTTTAATTTGGAAAATTTCAAAAAGTTTAATGTCCCTATTCATGATTTACCATTATTTTATCTTGTGACCACAATTCTAACTTTAAATTAGAGTTGTAATATATTAATAAATATGATTTTTATTATAATTAAATATATTTTATTATAAATTTAAAGAGTAGTTCGAAGGGCACAACTTATCTATACCATCCATATTAATCTATACCGCTAATTACTATCATTTCTCTTCAATGTACGATCACACTCCACCAAGTCGTGCTAAGCTGATTAGCATGGAGACCCAATACAATCGTGTCTTTTGTCGTCTAACCATCTTTACGGCATTGAGAGTGAACATAGCGCCTAAGGGAGAGTGGTGTTAGGTAATGTATTCACAAATGATGATCCGTAGATGTTGACTTCCATGAGGTGAATAGATGTCGAATCATCTTCCAGTATATTAAGTCATGTCAACAATTATACTTCTTTATGATCATCACTATCCTTTTCTTTTATTAAGGCTTCCATTAGCACAATTATCTTTCCTTATACGATCACCTATATTGTTCATTATATGGGTTTTGAATATTAACTAAGTTGTCGATTCAGGTTCGAGCATCGGTACGGGTTTGAAGAACTGGTACGCTGGTACAGCAAAATTTTGAAAAGGGGTTTGGGTTCGTTAGTACAAAAATATGTAATATATATATATGCAGCCTATAAGCTATTAGACAGTTCAAATAACCGAAAGACAACTGAGAGGAGGGGGGGGTGAATTAGTTGTCACAGATTACCAGAACCATTAGCAATTTAAACTTTAATACCGGAACCCAAAACATCAATACCGGAATAGCAGTTAAACCAATTAAGCATAAACAATAATCACAGAATAAATACCATCCACATGACACCAAGATTTGTACGTGGAAAACCCGGTAAAGGGAAAAACCACGGTGGGAAGCCTACCCACAGTCAGATAATACTTCTGTAGTAAGTATGTGAATTACAATTGAGGGGCTTGCACTTGCAGGAAGGCCAACAACCTAGAGCACACTGCTCATCACAAAAGGAGCCTCACTGACTACATATAAATCCAGACTACAATTCGGAGAAGTGTTGAACTGCAAAAGATAGCATCTCCTATGCTTGAGTACAGTTCTGGTTAAGCTCAATATCGGAGGACTAAATCCTCTTACATACACCCAATTCGATCTCCAATGATCGACCAACTCCTTTGCTTGAATGATATTACATTATTCACACATTAAATTCCTTGACCATGATCTCTAACGTAACCATGATGATCTACAATGAGATCTTACATCTATATATACAAACCCTCGACCATAAACAATCTGGTCGGCCACTAGATAATAAACCAATTACATAATTACAAACCATGTCGGCCTTAGACCAAACAAATAATATCCAACACATAAGACATCCCGTAAATACATTGAGAGGTCCAATCCACACGTTACATTATAGCCAGTCCATAACCTAGATCAACCAAGACCCAATATAGGTCCACACCCTACGGCAATGATCTTCATATGCCAAGTCTCGCACATGATCATCAACAACATCATAGAACTCCACCAGAAGCTGCACCAACACCACTTATGCAATTCATCAAAGATCTTCATCAAAAGCTCTGCTAGTGAAACCCTCACCGAAACCAGAAGCCAAGCTTCGAGGCAAGTAGGATAGCATCCGATCACAAGACCAAAACCAACCGACCAAATATGAGCATGAGTATCATGAAAAAGCCAATTCCATCACCAAACTATATCAAAGCCTACCGGATCACGCCGAATCCAAATCAACCAGAAACCACTCAACCTACCAAGACCAGAAGGGTGTCGGTAAAGCATCCAAATAGTTAGTGTTGACATCAATGACAAAACATCAATGCAACACATAATCAATTCCACCAAATGGCCAACAATCTCCCCCTTTGGCATTGATGGCAACACTAGATGTGAACACTAGATGTGAAAAACATCTAAGTACCAAGAAATGCCAAACAATCTCCCCCTTTGGCATTGATGGCAACACTAGATGTGAAAAACATCTAAGTACCAAGAAATGCCAAACAAGTCTCCCCCAATGGAAGACAACCAACAATCTCCCACATACAACTCCGAATGTCAATATCTCTCCCTTTACTTTTTTTATTCATATCTCTCCCCCTATGACTTTTTCTTTTTCTTCCTTTGTCTTTTTCACATCAATATCTCTCCCCCTTTGACATTAATGCCAGAAATCTGACAAAAACATCAAAGCAAGAACATAAACCACTGAATCACAAAGTTGAATACTCCCCCAAAGAAGTAGCATCCCACATCAGTGTCAGAATGAATAGTATCTCTGATAATGCATGTCGGACTAATGCCAAACTGCATCAATCAAGTCTCTACCAGAGGGGTAGAAAATCCCAATCTGTCTCTTAGGTACTCAAATGATTCCTTGGGCAAATATTTAGTGAAAATATCTGCAATCTGCTCTTTAGTGTTCACATAAACCAGCCTAAATTCATTTGCTTCCGCCTTTACTTTCAAAAAGTTATACTTGATAGATTTGTGCTTTGTTTTAGAATGAAATACCGGATTCTTTGATATATCAATAGCAGCAGAGTTATCATAGTGAATAACTACCGGTGCATCACAATCCACCTTTATATCCTTCAATAGTTGCTTCATCCATAAAACTTGTGTACAGTTAGTAGCAACAACAACATACTCATCTTCAATAGTAGATAAAGAAGTACATGACTGTTTCTTGCGGATCCGTGAAACCAACTTCTTTCCAAGAAAGAAAGCTCCATCGGAAGTACTTTTCCGGTCATTAACATCTTGTTGATGTGTATTTTGTACATGACCAAACACAGAATAAAATACCTAAAGGTATCTTATCCTCTCTTGAATAAAGTCTCCGAATGCTGAAGATGTTGCGAAAAGGATCAATCGGGATGACTTCAAGGTTCTTTGTTGTAGGATCTCTACGTGTGGATAAGCTCTCTATGGTATGATGTGATTTTGCTGGAATCACAAGGGGACTTACACTTGATGACTGAACATCTGATTTGCTTTGAATATTGCTGGAACACAGGTTTTTACTAGCTTTGATTTGAAAGAAAAGGAAAAAAGATGAGGGCGAGGAAAGGATCTAATCCTAACACTAAGAATGTAAGAGCAATGAATGATCTTTGATGAAATTCTAACTAAGTCTTGTTTTGACATCCTAGGACCATCTCCACAAGGTTAGTGCGATCTTCGAAGGAAAGCTTTATGATGTTCAAATCATCACTGCAGGCATAGACACCATCAGGCTGATGCATATCAATGAAGAAGCGACAATTAAAGTTAAGCTTAAGCTGAATGATTCCAGTTGACTACACAAGGCAAGTCTGCAATCAACAAACTGCTAGTAGTATGGATTACAAATTTCACCATCAATCAAGCACATTTCTTCCACTCATCTAATAACATGAAATCAAATATGAGAAGTATAGAGACCATGCAAATTGTCGAATCGACCCATAAATTTCACCATTTCTTCAATGAAGTTTTACAAGTCTTTTACAACAACATCTTGGCAACAATCTTTGCCTTCTCTCTCTACTCTACTATAATTGCTATTCTATCAACTGGCTAATCACCTTCTAACTACTCTCTATCTCTCTTCTATTATTAGCCTTTCACAAATGAAGAGTCGGGGCTTATATAGTGCCCTTAATACAATTCGATGGCTAAGATCAATTTGAGATCAATCGCCAAGATTCAATAATGAAAACCCTAATTAGGGTTTGTTACAACCATTACATAACATTTAATGCTTGACCAATGAAATAATTGTATTAATTGGACACATGTCTTCTCTGGAAAATTCGACCGATGGAAAGCTGGGGTAGGTACATCGAAGTTTGTGCCACCTCCCATGAGTTAGGTACATTGAATCTGGACATGCTGAGGTGGACCAATTCGACTGGAGAAGTGATGACTGGGATGCCACTTTATCTAACACTTGGAATTTGGTAGATATCCAATTTGGTGATGTTGAGAAGCTAGCTTTAATTAATTCATCTAGAACTATCTACTTCTTCAACGAACCCTTGCTCTGACTTCTTTTGTCTTTGATGTGCAGGATGATGATGTACCTCGCCTTGGAATGCTGGATTGGAAGAGGTCATTCCTGATGATGCTTGACCAAAGAAGGCCGTCCTTGTTGATGCTAGACTGGAGGAGGTCGCCCTTATCCTTGCTTGATCATCTTTGATGAGAACCTGCCGACTTGTAGATCCTCCAAGCTTTGGAGTCGCCATCTTGATACCTACACAACATTTCAAAATTAGTAATATATCTTGAAGTCTAGAAATTAAACTTAAAAGGAAGATTTAAGATTTTAATTAGGAAACTTCATGATAAATCTAGAGTTATCATTTCCTAATTAACCATGCAATACATAGACTTTCCACAACAAATGTCCAAAAATCAAACCTTAAACAAGGGTGTCAAGATGATTTTGCCAGACCTCCTCTTGAGTATTAAACTCTAAGAAATGAATGTAAAAATAGATGAATTTCGCTAGGCAAAGTGTAGATCAAAGCCTTCTTTTGAACAAATTGCGCCTCCTTTAGCTTGGAAAAGAATAAACTCCACTTCCTTCTAGCCTTCAACACTTGAAAGAAATTTGCTCCAAGCAAGCCAGATTTCGCTCCTCCAATTAGCTCTCCAATTTCGCACTTAAGGAAGTGATTGAATGATTTGAAATGTGAAACAAAACCTCTCCAATATATAGAGTGCTCACCCCTTTGCTTCCTCTAGGCCGACTTGTCAAAAAGGAGGTAAAAAATAAGTAAAATCTCAAAAAAAGGGGGCCGACTTGGCTAATAAAAACAAAATAAGGCCTTGAGCGCATTATTAAAAATTAATTTTAAATGCCTCCAAAATAAAAGTTCGATTTTCCCAAGGCTTAAAATTAATTTATTTAAATGCCAAAATACTTTCAAATTTAAATTTAATTTTCCACATGCCTCAAATTTAGCAATTTTGGTGATCTAATGCAATTTGGAGAGTATGAATTTTAAAACAAGGCTTGATGAAACTCCATGATGATTTCGCCCTAGACCCTCTCTGAGGGTCAGGAGCGATTTTCTAATTTTAGCCTCGAATACTTCACATCCTGACTTGAAAACCTCCTGGAGGGTAAATTGATATCCAGTTAATGTGTTGTACTTCAAATTTGACATTTTGTGTGAGGAAAAATAGGTGGAAATGTCAATTTCGCCCTGGACCCTCAGCAAGGGTCAGGAGCGATTTTTCATTTTCTAGCTAAAATCCACCTCAACTTGATTGTTGACCCTTCAATGTCACTCCCAAAATCCATTTCCTTGCACTATAGAGTTAATTCATCAACAATTTTGGAGGAAAAAATGTCCTTAAAGGCAATTTCGCCCTGGACCCTCAGCAAGGGTCAGGAGCGATTTTCTTTAATTTTGACCACAAATCCTCACTTCCTCACCAAAACACTTTCTCACCAAGCTAGATCACGTTTAGGCCTCCAAAATAAGCAATAAAATCTTCTTTCAAGTTTTTTTCGCTATGGACCCTCTCTGAGGGTCAGGAGTGATTTTTGCAAATTGGGCTTAATTCTCCATCCTTTCTCATTAAAAGTTTATTCATCATTTGGCAATGTCCTTCCTTTATCCACTCCAACCAAATTTGCCTCGTTGTTGCAAGGTAAAATGAAGATTTTCAATAATTTCGCTCTGGGCCTTCGCTGAGGGTCAGGAGCGATTTTTTGGTTCTAGGCATATTCCTTCATCTTTTGGATTCCAAATTGCTTCCAAGGCATAAAACATCATCTCCTCTTCCTATCCACACAAGATTTTGTCTCAATTCCTCAAACAAAGGAGAGAATCCTGGAAAATCGCTATGGGCCCTCTCTGAGGGTCAGGAGCGATTTTTGTAATTACCTTCAAAATACTGACTTTCAACAATCTCCTTTCACTCCAAGGCATTTTAAACATCATTTCGAGCCTACGTCTAGACTTGTCTTTCCTCAAACTTGGATGAAAAGTTCCCATATTAGGTTTTTTGCTCTGGGCCCTCTCTGAGGGTCAGGAGCGATTTTCGCTCTGGGCCCTCTCTGAGGGTCAGGAGCGATTTTTTGATTTTGGGTTGATTTCCTCTTTCGTTGATCATCCAAATTATATTCAATGGGTAGAACATGCTTTCCTTCATCCCTTCCAATCATAAAAATCACTTTGATCTTGCAAGAATAATGCATTTTTGAAAATCTCGCTATGGACCCTCTCTGAGGGTCAGGAGCGATTTTTGCTACTTGGACCAAAATGCTTCACTTTTCATCCCAAAATCACTTTGCCAAGGAAGATGTCATCTTGTTCTTTGCTATGAATAAAAATTGATGTCCAAGAAAGATCCAAAAATGTGCACACAAAGAAAATTGCTCTGGACCCTCTCTGAGGGTCAGGAGCGATTTTACCTTTCCTGGGCAAAGTTCCTTCAATTTATCATCTTCAATCAAGTCTGGATACTTCATTATGCTCATTCTATCCTTCACCATGCCTTTGACATCTCAAATTGACCAAATAAGGCTAGCAATGACCCCTATAAGATTTTTCGCTCTGGGCCTCTCTCTGAGGGTCAGGAGCGATTTTTCTATTTTCAACAAGGTCCTTCATCATTTCTAGTCAAAACTTCTTTAGGCGGGTGGAGAAAGTCATTTATGTTCCATTTATGATCAAAACTCGGTCTCTTTCCATTGCAAAATGAAGGAAATCAAAATCTCACCCTAGGCCCTCTCTGAGGGTCAGGAGCGATTTTTCCCTTAGCCTTCAAAATTCACCATCTTTCACGCCTCCAAATCTTCCCAAGCATCAAGTCATGTTCAATCATCCTTCCAGGAGACCCTGCACAAAGCAAATTAGAAAAGTCAGTGACAAATATGACTTAAACAACATTCTCGCCCTGGACCCTCAGCAAGGGTCAGGAGCGAGATTCGCTTTGGACCCTCAGGAAGGGTCAGGAGCGAAATTTGACTTTTTGAACTATCTTTCTTCTTTCTTATACTTTAGTTTATATTCCATATATACTTTCAGGATGTTTGAGAGTGTTTTCAGACCTCCAGGAGTTATATTGCAAAATCTAGTTTTTGGAGGTTTTTCAGTTTCCAGACTTAGTCAAATTTCAGGATCAGGACTTTCCAGACTTAGCCAAAATTCAGGATCAGGATATTCTAGACTTAGCCAAAATTTCAGGATCAAGACTCTCAGACTTAGCCAAATTTCAGGACATTCCAGACTTCATCAGTCACCAACTTGACCTAACTCAAGCAGAACTTGCTATCCTATTGATCTCCCTGGCGACACTCAAAATGCAAAGGCTAACAGACAAAACCCTAAAAGATCTAGAAAACAAACCCTAAAAAGCAAAAAGCAGGGGTCCCCATTTGCAATGGGGCGATGTGTGAAATGGTCACAACACATCTCCAGCCCAATCAGCATCTGTATATGCACATAAAATAAAGTTATCATCCTTAGGGTACCACAAGCCATATTCTGATGTACCTTGCAAGTATCTAAAAATCCTTTTCACCGCCATCTCATGATTTTCTCTAGGATCACTTTGAAATCTTGAATAAATACAAACAACATTCATAATGTTAGGCCTAGTCTGAGTCAAATAAAGCAAACCTCCAATCATAGATTTGTATCTTGTAGGATTTATCGGTGCAGAAACATCTTTTTCTTGTCAATTTCTCACTTGTAACCATAGGAGTACATACCGGTTTAGAATATCACATACCAAATTTCTTCAACAATTCCTTAGCATATTTAGTTTGACAGATGAAAATACCTTTGTCAATCTGAGTAATCTGCAAACCTAAGAAAAATTTCATCTCACCAATCATAGACATCTCAAATTTTTTCTCCATATTCTTAGAAAATTCTATGCATAACTTATCTTCACCTCCAAAAATAATGTCATCAACAAATAATTCAATAATCAGTATATCATCATTAGTGATCTTATAATATAAATTACTGTTGGCACTGCCCTTAGTAAAACCAAGCTTCAAAAGATATTTATCCAACCTTGCATACCAAGCTCTGAGTGCTTGTTTCAATCCATATAAAGCTTTCCTTAACGTGCAAACCATATTTGTATCATCTGATAGTGAAAAACCATCAGGTTGTTCAATATAAACTTCCTCATCAAGATCCCCATTCAAAAATGCACATTTAACATCCATCTGATAAACCTTGTAGTTTTTATAAGAAGCATAGGCAAAAAATAATCTTACAGCTTCAATCCTAGCTACAGGTGCAAAAGTCTATCCATAATCAATTCCTTCCTTTTGAGAATATCCTTTACAAACCAATCTAGCCTTATTCCTTATAACTTGACCATCCTTGTTCAATTTATTCCTAAAAACCCATTTAGTTCCAATAACATTTTTATTTTTAGGCCAGGGAACCAAGGTCCAAGTGTTATTTTTCTCAATCTGATCTAATTCTTCTTCCATAGCTTTCAAACAATATTCATCTTTACATGCCTCAACTACTTATACAGGTTCAACTTGTGAAATTAAACATGCCTCATTAGTTGCCAGTCTTCTTCTTGTCATCACTCCATTGCTCTTATCCCCAATGATTTGATTTTCTGAATGATTCAATCTCACATACCTAGGAGTCTTCTGACTTTCTGTTCCTCTTCCATGTTCTTCAGTTACTGTAGAATTCTCTGATACTGCCGGACTAATTGGTTCAACATTCTGTTTCGGTAAAGGTGCTACCGGTTTAGATATAATCATTTCCACTGCCGGTTCCTTCTCATAAACTCTGATTTGACTTATGTTTAGCTCTTCTACTTTGACATTAGCACTCTCCACAATTCTCTGCAATCTCTTGTTATAACATCTATATGCTTTGATTTTATTAGAATAGCCAAGAAATATGCCTTCATCACATCTAGGATCAAATTTCCCAGTGATATCATCTCTCCTGATATAACATTTACTACCAAAAATTCTGAAATACTTAACTGTAGGTGTATTGCCAAACCATAATTCATAAGGTGCCTTACCGATTTCTCCTTTGATATGTACTATGTTGAATTTATAAACTGCTGTGCTCACTACTTCTCTCCAGTATATATGAGGTAGACTAGCTTCCATCATCATTGTTCTAGCAGCATCCAAGATAGTTTTGTTCTTCCTTTCCACAACTCCATTTTGCTGAGGTATTCGGGGAGCAGAAAATTGTCTTCTTATACCATGCTTCTCACAAAAGTTATTAAACTCACCAAATGTGAATTCTCCACCATGATTTGACCTCAAACATTTAATCTTTAATCCTGTCCCAGTTTCCACTTTAGCCTTAAAGATTTTAAACTTTTCAAATGCTTCAAATTTCTCCTTAAAAAAAGTAACCCACATCATTCTAGAATAATCATCAATGATTAGCATGAAATATCTATCACCTTGAAAACTTTTAATTCTAGCAGGGCCACACAAATTAGTATGAATAAGACCAAGAACATCATTTGATTTATCTTGTATACTCCTAAAAAAGGTTTTCACCTGTTTACCCATTTGACATTCTTTACATACCAGATTATAGGGCTTCTTTACATACCTATTTACCCATTTGAACTGCCTTAGTTGAACTAATCTTCACAATGCAATCAAAATTCACATGACACAACCTTTTATGTCATAGCCAACTCTCATCAATCTATGTAATCAAACATGTCTTCTCACTGGAGTTCAAATGAAATATATTACCTTTTGTCTGTGTACCGGTTGCAATCTCCAAACTAGATTTGTTAATGATTTTGCATTTTCCATCCTTGAACTGTAATTGAAATCCCTTATCTACCAATTGTCCTACACTCAAAATATTATGCCTTAAACCTTCAACATAATAAACATTATTAGTATTGTTCTTACCATCCAATGATATAGTTCCTTTTCCTTTGATCATACATGCTTTGTCATCTCCAAATCTAACTAGACCACCATCAAATTCTTGCAAAGATAGAAACTTTCTTTTATCTCCAGTCATATGATGTGAACAATCACTGTCAATTATCCATTCATCCTTGTCTTCATTTTTAGCAGCAAGTGCCTTCTCTGCAGGTACATTCTCTTCCAGTGCCAGATCATCTTCCTTGATAGCTAGGAACACCCATTCCTTCCCATTGCTGGAACTACTAGCAGAGTCTTCTGTCAGTTCATCATCAGAATCAGTAATGCCTTCCTCATCCGCTATGTACCATGATTTGTCTATGTTTGTTTTGTACTTATACTTGTTTCGATATCCAGGGTTTGGCTTAAATGATCTTCTAACTCTTTCTTCAAATCTTGAATTCCTTTTAGGACATCTAGATGCAAAATGACCAATCTTATTACATGCAAAACATTTAAAAGGTGCTTTTCCTTCATACTTACTTCCTATCGGTCCTTTAGGTACTCTTCTAGCAAATAGTGCTTAAAGTTGTTCAAACGCGTCATCTTCTCTCTTCATATCTTCCAATTCCTTTGCACACAAAGCTTTCCAATCTTGCTTACCGGTTGTAGATGTAGATGCATGAAAAGAAGGTTCAGATTTCACAGCTCCAAAAGCTCCAAATTCCTCAAGCTCAAAAGGAGATAGTTTCCCAACCAAAGTATCTCTGTTGACAGATGTATTAGCCATTGTTCTTAATTCATTAATAGCAGTAGCCTTCATTTTGTAAGTCGGTGGTAGGGCTCTCAGGACTTTAGAAACAATTTCATCTTCGCTCAGAGTTCCACCACAACATTCAATTCCCATAACAATCTCATTTTACTCTTTCCATGAATGCAGTAATCCTTTCATCTTCTTCCATCTTTAGATTTTCATATCTCACTCGATAACCATCGAGTTTAGCAATCTTCACTATAGGGTCACCTTCATTAAGAATTTCCAACTTATCCCATATAACCTTTCCAGATGATTTGTCGGTTAATCCCATTATTTTCTGATCAGAAAGTGCACACAAGAAGGCTTCTCTTGCTCTACAATCATTGTCAAGCTCCTTGTCCAGGTTTGCCGGAGGAGGATTGCCAGATCCCGGATTATAAGGTGTGACACCATTCTGTGTGATCTCTGTTGTGACGTTTTCACACATCGCCCCATTGCAAATGGGGACCCACGTTTTTTTTTTTTTTGCTTTTTAGGGTTTGTCTTTTTAGGTCTTTTAGGGTTTTGTTAGTTGGCCTTTGCATTTTGAGTGCTGTCGGGGAGATCAATAGGGTAGCAAGTCCGGCTTGAGTGAGGTCCTGATCCTGAAATTTGGCTAAGTCTGGAATGTCCTGATCCTAAATTTGACTAAGTCTGGAAACTGAAAAAACCTCCAAAAACTAGATTTTGCAATATAACTCCTGGAGGTCTGAAACCACTCTCAAACATCCTGAAAGTATATATGGAATATAACTTAAAGTATAAGAAAGAAGAAACATAGAAGGAAATGTCACTTATACTTAAATGTTATATTCCATAAAAATTATCCTGATAGAGAGTGCGAAAAGTCAAATTTCGCTCGTGTCCTTCTCCAAGGGTCCAGAGCGAAAAGCGCTCCTGTCCCTCTCCAAGGGACCAAGGCGAATCGCTCGTGTCCCTCACCAAGGGTCCAGAGCGAAAATGCTTACTTGAGCCATTCCTGACCTTGTTTGGATGAATCGAGACATCAAAGGCATGGTGAAGGACGAAATGAGCATGATAGAGCATCCAGACTTGATCAAAAACAATGAAATGATGAAGTTTTTGCCTAGAGGGTCAAATTCGCTCCTGTCCCTCACTGAAGGACCAGAGCGAAATTCTTCACAAGGTACGATCTCGGCAAAGATCAAGCAAGTTTTATGTTTGAAGGCAAGAAAGAGGGCAAGTTGAACCTATTGAAGATAAATTGAAGATTGCCAAACATCAACAAGCGACCCAAATGTCCTAGTTCGCTCCTGTCCCTCAGGGAGGGACCAGAGCGATATTTGTTGTAGATGATTTTCTTGCTAAGTTACAACCGATCTCAAGGCATGAATCAGTGGAAAGGTACATCACGAATCCGTTGAAGATAATTTTTGAAGGATATGAAGTCAAGTGAAGCCTACAAGAGCAAGATCGCTCCTGTCCCTCTCCAAGGGACCAGGGCAATATGATGGTGATATTGCTTCTTATTCAAGTTTAAAACCGTTCCTCCAAGATCAAGACCTTCCAAGATGAGGAACAAGGAGGCAAGGACGTTTCAAGGCATTTCAATCAAGCACAAGTTACCAAGGTCATCACATTGAAGGAATTTGCACTCTAAGACCTAGTTCGCTCCTGTCCCTCAGGAAGGGACCAGAGCGATATTTCCATAAAGGCATGAATTTCAAAAGACAAGCAAGTGTCAAGCTACCAAGAGAATCGAAAGGACGACATTTCACGCATTGAAGATAATTGCAAGTTGAAGAAAACAAGAACAAGCTCACAATGTTGAACTTCGCTCCTGTCCCTCAGGAAGGGACCAGAGCGATATTGGGTATATTGATCAATTTATGCAAAAATGACGTTAAGACAAGGCTTCACAAGGTCATACAAGGTTCAAGGCATCTTTTGAAGGTGATATATCAAAGTTTGGAACGTCCAAATGTTGTCAAACAAGCTAAAAAGCTCATATCGCTCCTGTCCTTTGGACAAGGACCAAAGCGATTTCATCAAAAACACTCATACTCCTTCAAAGTCAAGGCAAGGTGAGGATGGACAAGGTAAAAGACGCTATTTGGAAGGCAATAAACGATGAACAAAGGTTAGATGTTTACAAATTTAAGCCAGGACATGGAGATCGCTCCTGTCCCTCTCCAAGGGACTAGGGCGATATTAGCCAAAACACATGATATCCTTTGAAAATCACGTTAAGATAAAGACGCACACGGTTTTAAATGGCATTTGGAAGATGATACAAGGAAAAGTTCATATCAAGATGGAGAATTTCAAGCAAAAACCTTAGGATCGTTCCTGTCCCTCTCCAAGGGACAAGGGCGATGATACATCCAAAGCCACTTATGCGCACGTGCAAGGCAATCTAACTTGAAGGACCCGACAAAAATAGCAAATTCAACGTGGAGATGGAGACCTTGGACGTAAAATTTGCAAGAATCAAGACAAAGTGATGGATCGCTCCTGTCCCTCAGTCAAGGACCAGGGCGATGAGGTATGTATTTCCCATCTTCAAATTTTTTGGCGCTAAATAAACATTTTTAATTTATTTTAAATGCTAAGTTCGAAGGGTTTTGAAAATTCAATTAAATGGCATTTAAATTTAGCGCTTGGTATTAATTGATTATTTTTGCCTTGTAAGAAAATCGAATTTATTAATTAAAAATGAAGGCATTTAATAATTAATTATTAATTTATTAAAAAATTAAATTGAGCACTTGGTATTTATTTGTTTTATGGAGGTCGGCCCTTGTTATTCATTTAAAAATCGTTTAAATTGCCTTATTTTTACAAAAGTCGGCCTAGATGGTATGGGTGGTATGAGCGCTTATAAAAGGAGGTGTTTATTTCATTTTTTAAATCATTGTTCAAGCATCCTCCTTCATATGCGATTTGGAGTATACAAAGGAAGTGCGAAATTATCATTCAAAGGGAAGGTGCAAGCATTACCAAAGGGATGTGAACTTGAGATTGGAGGTGAGGCGAATTTGCTATCATCAAGACATTAAAGACCACGTCAAAGACATCCTCAAGGGTGGCGAATTGATAAAGAGGACGTTCATTATCCTTCAAGATCACGTCAAGGCCATCTAGCATTAATTTTGCCTAGGCGAATTCCTTCATTTTGCATTCTAGAGTTAGTTCTATAGTGAGGTATGGCGATTTGGTTTTATTGTTTTAATTTTGAATTTTGATCGTCATAGCCTTAAATTGTGAATTTTGAAATTTTGAATTTCAATTAGCTCAATCGTCATTTAGGAAATGATAATTCAAGGACTAATCATGAAGTTTCCTAAAATTAATTTAATCTATGCTATTCATTGCAAAATCATGTTACTAATTTTGAAATGTTGTGTAGGCATCAAATGGAGATCTCTTCAAGGAAAATCAAGCCGGATCAAGGACGGTCTTCGCCGGGACGATCAAGCCAGGACAGGGGCGACCTCTTTCAATCCAGTGTTCCAAGGCGAGGTACATCATCATCTTGCACATCAAGGACAAAAGGAGTTAGAACAAGAGTTAATTAAAGATAGCCTCTCAACGACATCAAATTGAATATCTAGCAAGCTACAAGTGTCAGATGAGGTGGCATCCCAATCATCACTCCTCCAGTCAGTGTGGTTCACCTCAGCATGTCCAGATTCAATGTACTTAACTCATGGAAGGTGACACAAACTCCGATGTACCTACCCCGGCTATCCATTGGTCGATTTTTCTAGAGAGGACATGTGTCCAAGCAATACAATTTTATCATTGGTCAAGCATTAAATGTTATGTAATGGTTGTAACAAACCCTAATTAGGGTTTTCATTGTAAAATCTTGGCCATTGATCTTGAATTGATCTAAGCCATCAAATTGTATTGTGGGCACTATATAAGCCCTGGCATTTCATTTGTAAAGGCTAATTAGCAATTGTTAGAGATAGTATGTAAATAGTTAGAATAGTTAGAGAATAGTTGGAAGCAATTAGAGTAGAATAGGAGGACAAGGCAAGAAATTGTTGCCATTGATTGTAAACAAACTCCATTTTCATTGAAGTAATGGTGAAGTGTGTCGTTTCTTGCAATTTGCATGGTTTCTTGTTGAGTCTTCAATCTTAGATGGTAGATGATTAGATGAATGGAGGAAATGTGATTGACTGATGGTGGAATTCGTATATCCATACTACTAGCAGTTTGTTGATTGCAAACTTGCCTTGTGTAGTCAACTGGAATCATTCAGCCTAAGCTCAATTTCAATTTGTCGCTTCTTCATTGATATGCATCAACTTGGATGGTATCTATGCCTGCGGTGATGATTTGAACATCATAAAGCTTCCCTTAGAAGATCACACTAGCCTTGTGTAGATGTTCCATTGATGTCAAAACAAGACCTAGTTAGAGTTTCATCAAAAATCAAATCATTGCTCCTACATTCTTAGTATTAGGATTAGATCTTCTCTTCGCCCTCATCCTTTTTCCATTTTTTTTCAAATCTAAGTTAGTGAGAGATTGTGTTCTAGCAAAGCAGATCGGAAGTTCAATCATCAGATGTAAGTCCCCTTGTGATTCCAGCAAATCACATCATACCACTGGAGTTTATCCACACATAGAGACCCTACATCAAAGAACCTTGGAGTCTACCTAACTGATCCTTTACGCGAATCTTCAGCAGTTAGAGACTATTTTCTCAAGAGAGGATAAGATGCCTATTGGTATTTTATTCTGTGTATGATTGTGTACAAAATACACGTCAGCAATCTCCCAAATCTCCTTGCCAAGACATCTCAGATGAGTCTCCATCTGAATCTTTCGTACTGCTTAATTTGTTCCATCAAGCCTCGGAATATCCCTCTGAAAGATAGCTCCAGAAGATTTGGATGAACTTGAACTGTTAGTCTCCATAGGATCTTCCTCAAGCGGTTAAGCTTTCTGTAAAGAGGACCAAAGCTCTGACACCAATTGTTAGACAGTTCAAATAACCAGAAGACAAGTGAGAGGGGGGGTGAATCAGTTGTCACAGATTATGGGAACCATTAGCAATTTAAACTTTAATACTAGAACCCAAAACATCAATACCAGAATAGCAGTTAAACCAATTAAGCATAAACAATAATCACAGAATAAATACCATCCACATGACACCAAGATTTGTACGTGGAAAACTCGGTAAAGGGAAAAACCATGGTGGGAAGCCTACCCACAATCAAATAATGCTTCTGTAGTAAGTATGTGAATTACAATTGAGGGGCCTACACTTGCAGGAAGGCCAACAGCCTAGAGCGCACTGCTCATCACAAAAGGAGCCTCACTGACTACATATAAATCCAGACTACAATCAGGAGAAGTGTTGAACTGCAAAAGATAGCATCTCCTATGCCTGAGTACAGTTCCGGTTAAGCTCAATACCGGAGGACTAAATCCTCTTACATACACCCAATTCGATCTCCAATGATCGACCAACTTCTCTACCTGAATGATATTACATTATTCGCACTTTACATTCCTTGACTATGACCTCTAACATAACCATGATGATCTACAATGAGATCTTGCATCTATATATACAAACCCTTGACCATAAACAATTAGGTCGGCCACCAGATAATAAACCAATTACATAATTACAAACCATGTCAGCCTTAGACCAAACAAATAATATCCAACACATAAGACATCTCGGAAATACATCGAGAGGTCCAATCCACACGTTACAATAAAGTCGGTCCATAACTTAGATCAACTGGGACCCAGTATAGGTCCACACGCTACAACGATGATCTCCATCCGCCAAGTCTTGAACATGATCATCAATAGCATCCTAGAGCTCCACCAGAAGCTACACCAACGCCACTTATGTAATTCATCAAAGATCTTCATCAAAAAGCTTTGTTGGTGAAACCCTCGTCGGAACCAGAAGCCAAGCTTCTAGGCAAGCAGGATAGCATCCGATCACCAAACCAAAACCAACTAACCAAATATGAGCATGAGTATCATGAACAAGCCAATTCCATCACCAAACTATACCAGAGCCTACCGGATCATGCTGGATCCAAATCAACCAGAAACCACTCAACCTACCGAAACCAGAAGGGTGTTGGTAAAGCATCCAAACAGCTAGTGTTGGCATCAATGACAAAACATCAATGCAACACAATCAATTCCACCAAATGACCAACATAAGCATGAATTAAGATTAGCATGTCACATATCATCATATAAACAACAAAACCAACATAAAATTGTAATCAAAGCATCATGATCATACCATAACAGCATCATATACATCAAGTTTAATATCAAAATGATAAAGTATTCAAGTATCATTGTTTCAACTTTCAACAATTTAAAGTTTGATCATTAAATGGATTCTCTAATTCATCATCCTCATTCTCCTCCTCCTCATCATTGAAATTGACATTAAATGAATCAATGCCAATGCCACTTACACTTGCACTTGCACTTTAAGTTTGCTCGCTATCTGAGTCATCAAATGCAACAAGCTAAGAAGTGAAATGTAATGTCCCCTTCTCAATGATGTTCATTCAATGATCCAGTGGCCTATTCCAGAGACCCGTAGGCTATGTGGAAAGGAGAATTAGGGTTTCCTACTTTTGTGGAGTTCTACACGAGCTTTCTAGGGTTTGTCAGGAGGGAATTCTTTAGTTCTGCTTATGGTTTCCTTGTGGGTTTTCCATGAACTCCAGGGTGGCATAACATGCATTTGATTCTTTGATGAAGTAGGAACTTACTATTTTTAGTAAGTTAGGGTTTGGTTGTTTGGATGATGCAGTTCTACTGAGCTTTCCAAGCTCTTTCTCTGGGTGCGAATATCATGTTTTTCGGAGCAGTATTTCTTGACTTACTATTTTTAGTAAGTGGCTGTGTTGAGCATTTCTATTTTTAGTAGCCTCGGACAGGGTCCTGACTCAACATAGTTCAGTGGTCTTCATCGTACAGCTTCATCCTTGATTTTGGTATTGATCAGTATTGGAGTTATAAGCTATTTAATTAAATATTAATTCCTTATCCTAAGGTTTAATATTTAATTATTTTTATTACTGATTATTTGTATTGTGGGCAACTTAGGGGAAAATATTTATCTACCATCTATATTGTTATTTTCCTAAGTTAGGCATTGAAATTTGAAGAATGCCTTAAGTTATTGTTTGAGGACTTAGGTAAGTTCGAACTTGTCTAATTATTGATTAAATACAACTTGGACGCTATTGGCGGTAATATTGTACGAGAATAAAATTGTAGTTAATTAAGTAGTACTTGTCTTTGTTAGTATGGTAACTGAGGGATGGTAGTTACGGGTGCGATGGTTGCCCGTCGCACCCCTTAGTACCTTTATATATATACCATGGCAAGGCCACTTGTAAGGAGACATGATTATGAATGGAATAATATCTCTTATTTTTGCTTGATCTTATCTGGTATCTATGGCATTATTGTTTTGCATTGAGTATTCTATTTGTATGTTCTATACTGTTCACCCTGAGGGTAAACAGGTGCCCACTTTAGTAATGAAATGAAATGCAAAGTGGATGCCATGTGATAGCGAAATGGAAATGCAATGAGATTTGGGTGAATTTGGGAGCAATTACATTTGAATTTCTGAGGGAAAAATCTATAAATACAGGTGTTTGGCCTCTCATTTGGTATCTTATGAAATTACATCGTTATGCTGCCGGTTGGGCTATTGAAATCTGAGCTTCGAAGTGTGGCTTCCTAGCTAAGTCTCAGTTTCGTACTTGGGAGATAGTACCTAGCTGTATTTCTTGTATTTCCAGTGCTGTTAGAGAGTGTTTTGCCGAGTGTAGAGTGTTTTGCCGAGTGTGGAGTGTTTTGTGTGGATTTTGGAGTGTTTTCTTGCTGCTGATCGCGG
Organism: Cryptomeria japonica; assembly: GCF_030272615.1. NCBI lineage: Eukaryota > Viridiplantae > Streptophyta > Pinopsida > Cupressales > Cupressaceae > Cryptomeria > Cryptomeria japonica. Next base: position 858,345,554 of record NC_081414.1, on the reverse strand, counting down.
CATTGCTGAAACTTTATTTTGCTCATACCTCTTGACCAAGTGATTCCTTCATTTTGGGTATTGGCTCTATCAAAACATGGCATGGAGGCGATATAGTCTGCAATTTTATAGCCGCTGATTTGGAGAATTGGATTTTTAGTTGCAAATCGTACCTTTCAGCTGGGTTGCACCATTCCAAGGGTGCATTGGGATGCATGCTTTTGTTTTGAGGTGACTGGATTGCAGGTTCTGTGTTCATGTTTCATCATCCAGATTATATCTTTCATTCGCATTTGAATTGGTGTGTTTCCAACTTCATTTGAGTGAGTTATGATCATTTTGGTGTTGCCGGTTGAGACTAGTCATGCTTGTTTGACTTCAGATTTTTGGTACAGCAGTAGTAGCATGATTTGAGTTAATTTGTTAGTTGTTTCTTTCTGTAATCTGCATTGGATATTATCTCTAATCTTCTCTTTCTAAATTTTAAGGTTAAGTAGTAGTACTACTAACCATTTATGGAGTGTTGCTTGCCCATTGGATAAGTGGAAGAGGCTAACTTAGCCGCCTTGTTGTTCTGTAATTCAGTTATGAAGTTCAGTCCTCCCACTGAGTAAGTGGTTGAGTGATTTTATGTTTGTAATGGTCCTCCCGCTGAATAAGCGGTCGAGTTGAGCTTTGATGTGATCCATTCCTCCCGCTGAAACATTGCGGTCGAGTGATTTGTGTCTTGGTGTGTTGTTCTCTTGGCTGGTTTGCCGCCAAGTTTCTTGTTTACCTGTTGGATAAGCGGAAGGGGTTGGCTTTCCACCCATTATTGTATTTCAGCTTTCAGTTGGTTTATGGTGCTAACGATCCCCGGAACACCGTATGCTCTCACCCTCCCAGATTGGGTTCTCAGTGAACAAAAGGTGGAAGGGTTCCTTTCAGTTATTCCGGATTAATTCTCTAACCTTGATGGGTTACTGTGTTTGTTCTGTTAATCTTATTGCTAAAAGAAAAAAGAAATTATCGGGGATATTACATGAAAGCATCCAAATCAGTATGCTCGGGCTCTATATCCCACATCTTCGTTTCCCCTTGCTTGTAGTCATGTTTCTTGTGTGAAATGAGCCAAGTTATTGTTTTAAAACCCACTTTTAGGGTTATATTTTAATTTTTCATGTGGTGGAATTCAAAAAAAATTAAATTTTGCAAAAAAAAAACCATTTTTGGGCTGTCAGATCCCTGGGTTTGACCTGGGTCCTCTTGGGTTCGACCTGGTCCAAACTAGGCCTGTGAATCACAGACCTTGTCCGGACCACAGGCGGACTAGACTAAAACCCCAGACCAGTAGTAGGATTCTAGGGGGCCAAACCTGGTAACCTAGAATATTAATATTAGTTATAAAGATAATACAAGGAGCTTTCTCAATATATCAACTGAACTATTTTGTCTCTATCATGATTTATTCATGATAATACAAGGAGCTTTCATTTGTTTGGTTATGAAGCTTTATTGTTTGGATGGGGACATCACAAAAAGAAAATTCTTATGAGTGCATAGCTTCCTTGACTAATCACAACCCGCTTTAAAGGCTTGAATCATATTTTGGAGGAGATTTTAAGCTAACGTGAATGTTATCGCTATTCTCTAGGAGAGATATCACACACCCCTAGGCAGCAATACCACAATTTTTGAGGCTGCCATATCAATTAGAAGCTGCCGTATAGTTTTGGCAATAAAGGAAATGCTGAATGTCCTCTAAGTCAGCAATTTGATTATAATATTTGAGGATTGGACAGCTATATTTTAATTATGTGTATTTAGTTTTTGTAACAGCAAAACAGAAAGCTGTTTAGAAATTTTGTGTCTATTTTATGCAATTTCGGAGTTGAACATTTTGTATTAGTAATACAAAGAATCACAGAAAAATTATCTTTTGTCTATATTATGCAATAAATTGTGTGAGTGAAGTCATTAACAAATTTAAACATTGTGGAATACTGTTATGATGAGTATGTATAACATTATATCAAATAAATTGCAAAAACATAACCAAAGTAGCAACATACAAAATGTTTGTCAAAAAGTTTGGGTATTAAGTGAAAATTGTAAAAATTTGGCTTAGAAATATGGTCCTAGTTATTACAATGGAGCTATGAAAAGAGTTCAATAGTTTCAATGAGAGTATGCAAGGCAGATTAGCAGTTAAGATGACCAACTAATGGTATTAATATCTTTTGGAAGGTGAAACGAACCCCTATTGCTTTGCATAGAAACTACAAGGAAATCGTGCTAGGTTTGGGAACACTATAAGGGTCGTGTGGGAGTTGCAAGAAGATCTGGTAGGTCTGTTTGTGTTTGCTGCCCTTATGGAATCCATAAGAAAAGGGTCATGCTAGTCTTTTCAGAAGTTTGCAGGGTTATGAAGGCAATTCTTGTGATGTCCCTGATTTAATTAAATAATAAATCTAGTTATTTTGTTGTAAGGCCCCAAATTTAATAACAAATCTTTCGGGCCCTTTTATTTAATTAGACTAGACAAGTTTTGGTTGGTCGTGTCAGCCCGTTTGTAACCCTTTGGGAAGTTTCCCGGAGCCCATATATATGGCCGTGTTAGTCATTGTTGTAGGTAGGCGAAGGTATCTTTTCTCTATTGTGCGAATTCCTATTGGAGTTCTGTTATCCACCATTTCGGAGGTGAAAGACCCCTCCCTATTTGGTATTTACAGTTTCGGTGAGGTTCACCTCTCACCCTATTTTGTCATTGTACTCGTTCCGGATCTAGAAAATCTTGAATTTTATCATTGTTTACTTTCTCTGCGTCTCTGTTAATCTGGTTTACATGCATAAGGACTCCTAGTATTCATAATCCATTACTCTGGAAGGTCACCACACAACCGTTGAAGCTCACCGTACCTCTGCATCTTCACAGCCACACATCATACTACCACCCCTCCCCTTCTCACCACCATACAACCTTCTTTGGCCCCACCATACACCTCCCTCACCACCGTACGACCCCTTGTGGCCACACCGTACACCCTCCTCACCACCGTACGACCCTTTGGGCTCCACCGTACGGCCGCTTGACATCACCGTACGACTATTATACCGTACGGCATTTACACCATACACCGTGCTCTCCATCCCCTACTGTACGATCTTCCTCTCCCACCGTACGTCCACCTAGTCACCGCACGGGTGTCCCCTTCCACCGTACGGTTGATCTGCACCGTACAGGTCCGGATGAAATACTCTAGCGGCAGAAGTCAGGGCCATTATGGACACTATAATAATGACATCAAGCGGAAGGTCGGTAAGATCAACCTGTCATCCTTTGATGGGGCCGGAGCGACCTCAGCACGTGCCTGGGTTCAAAAAGCAGATACTTACTTCCAACTTAACCCGATGCCTGAAGATGAAGCTATCAAGTTTGCAACACTCCACCTGGAAAGGGTTGCGCATGAATGGTGGCATCATGGAATGATCACTCTTGGCCATGACCATATAACTTCCTATGTCGAATTCACAAAGAAGCTCATAGATCGATTTGATGGGAAGGATCCAGAACTCAATTTCAAGGAGCTGGCGCAACTAAAGCAGTTGAGATTTGTGGACAGTTTACATCACAGAATTCCAGAGACTATCTGTGTTGCTAACTGACATCTCAGAGCGAAGATTGGTGGTCTTGTTCATAGACGGATTGATGGAACCACTGAAAGGTTGGGTGAAAGGGTTCAACCCCAGCGCGCTCACGGAAGCAATAAAAAAGGCCCGTAACATGGCAACATCTTCCTTTTCCAGAAGTTTTGCACATACCAGACAACCTTTCATTCTGAGGGAAAAGGATAATAAACCCTATCCGAAGGGGTCATCGCTAGATGAAGCCACAAGATAGGAACTCAAAAGGAAGAAGCTGTGTTTCACCTACAAGGAACCATGGGAACCAGGACACCGATGTTTGGGCAAAGGAAAGATTCACTATATTGAAGTGATGTCCGATGGAGAAGAGGAGCATGAAGAAAGCGAAACCCCAAGGGAAGAATCGGCCGAAGAAACCAGCCTGGCGGAGAGAATCTCCACATTGGTACAGAGGATGGGCGTCATTGCCACACTGGCGGGTACCCCAAGGTGCAGTGTATTTAGAGTACGTGGTACACTCCAAGGGCAACGAGTTCTTGTTATGCTCGACAATGGAGCCTCGCTCAACTTCATAAACTTGTCACTCATCAACCGTAGGGGCTTGTGTACGAAGGAACATGAAGGGTTCGATGTCAAGGTGGTAGGAGGCAATCTCCTATCATGCATTCACCTAGTTCCGCAACTGAGTATCACCATGGGAAATTACACGGTGATCGATGATTTCTTTGTTGTGGATCTGGATGACACGGATGTCATATTGGGCATTCAATGGATGGAGACCCTCGACCAGTACACACAGAGCTTCAAAAGGATGGAGTTCTCATTTGAGGTGGATGGCAGGAAGGTAGTTCTTAGGGGAATGTCAAATGGCAGCCCGAGGGATATTTCCGCCAAAAGGATGGAAGCCATCTTCAAACATGATGAAGTAGTTTGGGCAACACATTGCTTGATCTCAACAAAACTTGTGAAAGGGCAACCGATGTACTATCAGGATGGGGAACTTCAGTCGATTCTGGATGAGTATAGTTTGGTCTTCGCTGATATTCCACCTAGTATACCCCCACACCGAGGGTTTGAGTACACCATTGAGTTGGAGGAGGGAGCAAAACCCGTTATCACCACACCCTATCACCACCCAAAGAAGTTCAAAGATGAGATAGAGTAAACGATCTAGGAACTCCTCGATAAGGGATGGATCCGGCCCAGTTCTATCCCCTTTGCGTCCTCGGTGGTACTGGTGAAGAAGAAGGACGGGACTCTCAGAATGTGCGTCGATTATTGTGCACTAAACAAGAAGATTATCAAAAATAGGTACCCCATTCCCAGGATCGATGAGCTATTGGATGAACTACATGGCGCAATCTATTTCTCCAAGATTGATCTCCGTTCCAGCTACCATCAAATCCAAATGAGGGAGCAAGATGTGGAAAAGATGGCCTTTCATTGCCATTATGGACACTATGAGTTCTTGGTCATGCTATTTGGATTAACCAATGCTCCGGCCACTTTTCAGTCTTGCATGAACCACATCTTCAACAAGCAACTACGTAAGTTCCTATTGGTATTCTTCGATGACATACTCATCTATAGCAAGACCTGGAAGGAACATATGGGGCATTTGGATGAAGTATTGGGGATTATGGAATCACAATCACTGTATGCCAAAGGTCCAAATGTGAACTTGGAATGACCGAGGTCCTGTACTTGGGCCACGCCATTAGCGCCCAGGGGGTACAAGTTCACCAAGAGAAGATTCAAGCCATTTTGGATTGGCCTCCACCCAAGACTCTCTCAGAGCTGCGTGAATTTTTTGGTTTGTGCAGTTATTATAGAAGGTTTGTGAAAGGATTTTCACAGCTTGGGGCACCACTGACAAATCTAACAAAGAAAGGATCCTTCCATTGGAATGCATAGGCGCAATAGACCTTCAACAAATTAAAAGAAGTTATGAGTACGTGTCCAGTTCTGGCACTACCAGACTTTACTTACCTTTTCATCCTCGAGTGTGATGCCTCGGTTGAAGGCACTGGAGCGGTGTTGATGCAAGATCGTCACCCCATTGCGTTCGAGAGCCAGAAGCTCTCGGGAGTTGAGCAGTTATATTCCATCTACGACAAGGAGATGCTCGCCATCATACATGCAATTGACGAAGTTGCGGCAATACCTCGTCAGAGCAAAGTTTGTTGTGCGAACAGACCACAACAGCTTGCGATACTTCTTGGAGCAGAGGGATCTGAATGAACGACAACAGAAATGGGTGAGCAAAGTCCAGGCATTTGATTTCGACATTGAATATGTGAAGGGAAAGAATAACGTGGTCACTAATGCCCTATCAAGAAGGCCTTCCATATGTTCTTTATCTCAGATTTCGGCGGACTGGAAGGAATACCTGTTGGTTGAATACTCTAAGAACACTTTTGCCTGCGAACTAATGGATGGTCAAGTGCAGGATGACTGATACAAGGTGGTTGACGACATCATTTGTTACAAGGACAAAATTTATCTGGTACCCGAATCTAAGATGAAGGAAAAGGTTCTGAAGGAATTGCACGACTCTCCCTTGGCTGGACACTTGGGATACTTGAAAACCTACAGACAGATCTGTGAAAGGTTTTCCTGGAAGGGACTTAAGGACGACGTCTTGCAGTATGTACGGGAATGCTCCACCTATCAGCAAAACAAATATGAGCATAACCTACCTGCTGGACTGTTGCAACCACTGCCAATTCCCGACCAGAAATGGGATAGCATCTTGATGGATTTCATTACGGGACTCCCCAGAGTGCAAGGAAAGGATTGCATTTTTGTCATAGTTGACCGATTGACCAAGTATGCACATTTTTTTGCCATCCCCACAGGATATCGAGCAGTCCAAGTAGCCGAGTTGTTCTTCCGTGAGGTGTTCCGCCTACATGGTTTACCGAGAAACATAGTCAGTGATAGGGAAAGCCATTTTCTGAGTACCTTCTGGATGGAGTTATTTTGGTTGGCCGGAACCGAGCTGTCGCCTAGCATGAGCTACCATTCACAGACAGACGAACAAACCGAGATTGTGAACAAATGGCTGGAGGGTTATCTCAAGAACTACATCTCAGCACAACAAAAGGCTTGGGTTTGCTGGTTACATTTGGGTGAACACTGTTACAACACCACTTATCACATGTTGATAGGCATGCCACCTTTCAAAGCACTGTACGGTTATGAACCGTCTTCATTTGTTGACCTAGCATTGGAAGACAGTCGTGCACCGATGGCCAAAGATTGGCTTTGGGAGAGTTTATAACTTTAGACATCCTGACGTCTCTCAAAGACAACCTACAGAGGGCTCAGAAACAACAAAAGATGTATGCGGACTGACACCAGATTGAGCAGAATTTTGAGGTTGGTGATCTGGTTTACCTCCGACTTCAACCATACAAACAATCGTCCTTGAAGACAAGTGGTAAGGAGAAGCTGAAGCCGCATTTCTATGGACCCTATAGGTTGGTTCGGAGAGTGGGTGAAGTTGCCTACGAATTGGAGCTTCCAGAGGGGAGTCGGATTCACAATGTTTTTCACGTATCATGTTTGAAGAAGTCCGTCGGGCAGCGCGTCACAGTGTCCAGGGATCTGCCACCCATCAATGAAGAAGGGAAACTAATTCTGGAGCCGGCGGAGATCGTCGATATCAGAGAAAAGAGGTTTAGAACACGCAAAGTCAAAGAGTTCCTTATACGCTGGAAGAATCTACCCATCGAGGATGCCACCTAGGAAGGCGAGAAAATTCTTGAACATCCAAGTCTGGAATTGCTCGAGGGCAAGCAATTTTTGGCCCGAGAGGACTGTGATGTCCCCGATATAATTAAATAATAAATCTAGTTATTTTGTTGTAAGGCCCCAAATTTAATAACAAATCTTTTGGGCCCTTTTATTTAATTAGATTAGACAAGTTTTGGTTGGTCGTGTCGGCCCATTTGTAACCCTTCGGGAGGTTTCCCGGAGCCCATATATATGGCCGTGTTAGTCATTGTAGTAGGTAGACGAATTTTTGGTATCTTTTCTCTATTGTGCGAATTCCTGTTGGAGTTCTGTTATCCGTCATTTCGGAGGTGAAAGACCCTCCCTATTTGGTATTTACAGTTTCGGTGAGGTTCACCTCTCACCCTATTTTGTCATTGTACTCGTTCCGAATCTAGCAAATCTTGAATTTTATCATTGTTTACTTTCTCTGTGTCTCTGTTAATCTAGTTTACATGCATAAGGAGGACTCCTAATATTCAGAATCCATTACTTCGGAAGGTCACCACACAACCGCTAAAGCTCATCGTACCTCTACATCTTCACAGCCACACACCATACTACCACCCCTCCCCTTCTCACCACCGTACAGCCTTCTTTGGCCCCACCATACACCTCCCTCACCATTGTATGGTGCCTTGTGGCCACACCGTACACCCTCCTCACCATCGTATGACCCTTTGGGCTCCACCGTACAACCGCTTGACATCATTGTACGGCTATTATACCATATGCCTCCCCTCACTCCACTGTATGACATTTACACCGTATGTTAAGCTCTCCATCCCCTACCATACGGTCTTCCTCTCCCACTGTACGTCCACCGAGTCACCGCACGGGTGTCCCCTTCCACCGTACGGTTGATCTGCACCATACAGGTCCGGAACATTACAATTCTAGTAGTGTGGCATGTGATAGAATTGAGGTTGAACTATTTGGTGTGTCCTCCAAGTCATTTTCAGGCACCTAGCGTCAAAGTTTTTACATAGCAAGGTCCAGCGTTCCAGGTTGGGAGTAAATTAGTGTTAGAAGTTGTTCTTATCACATTCATTGACACTACAATAAAGTCCTTGTATATGAAACTTAATGTAAGCAATTCGATGAAAGAATATTTGCGACTTCTTGTTGATTTATAAATGCTTTTTTCATTGTGGGCAACTTTATAACAACTTTAAAGTCAAAAATCTCTATAACAACTTTATGCAAAAATGTTTGACAGAATCACTGCAAGTTAAGACCGAAATATTGCAAGTTTGTGGAAAAAATTTTGGTAGTGCCTTTACACAATCGAAAGTGGAAAGGAATCATAGATCTCATCACACACCTCCCCAAGGTACACAAAAAGATTTGCATTCATGTTGTTGTGGATAACCGACTTGAGCATGTGCACTTCTATGTTATTTCTCCTTAAGTAGCCAAATTGTTTTTCAAAACAATCATTAAGTTGCACAAAGTACATAAAATTGTTGCAGATGATGGAAGTAGTAGATCTCATAGTGCTCTCTGGCAACAGTTGTTTCACTTGATAGGCACAAGATCTAGACTTTGTGGACATTATAGTATTTCGGTTAGAGATGGTAAGGTTTCTTATGAGTTGGAGTTGTTTGTAAACATGATTCATAAACATTTGCACAATGAATACTTGAGTATCCAAGTTTGCAATTGTTTGAGGGTAAGCAATTTTGGAAAGGATGAACTATTGTGATGTCCCCTTCTAGTTGACATCTGTTAGCTGAGTAGATTAGCCTATCACTGACCCTCGTAGGCTGATGAGGTTGGTTAGAGGGTCCTCCGGAGTTTGATTCTTCATCTTCAGAGTGAGCACTCCAGGACTGGTTTTCGTTTGAGGTCTCCAGGACTCCGTTTGAGATACTTTCTAGTATTAGCAATCCTGCTATTTATAGCCAGTGGGTTGGGTAGGGGCAGAGTATGGTTTGGCAGTCTCCAGTTCTGAGGGCAGACAATTCTGATGGATACTTAGAGATATATTAATATTTAATTACTTTAATTAAATATTAAATGGCGAACTTTTAATGTTTTAATGTTTTAAAAGTCACTTTAAGTTATAACTTAAGTGAGGGTCTATTTCTCATCAGATGGGCCCAATTTTTATATTAAATTGAAAGTTGTTTATTTTTGATACTTCAATAGTCAAAAATAAATAATAAAAGTTAAAACATCATTTAATGCCAAATCGCACCTTTCTTGGGAATCGCGCCAAACCCTAAGAGGAGAAGATAAAAGAAGATTTTAGGTCTTCTTTTCATTATGCTGAGTTTTGATATTTTGGATTTGAGCTCTGAGAGGATTTTTTGGCCAAGGGTTTCAGCAGAAGCTTCTTCTGCAGTGATCGGAGGTATTGGTGCAGGAAAACGTGGGATTCTTGTACATCAGCATCAGAGGCTATGAAATATCAATTGATCTTGCTTATTCAGTTGATTTCATTCAAGGACCAAGTTTGTGCTAATTGATCAGAGAGTCATCGTCAATCTTCACGGATTTGATTGCAGCAGTGAGAGGGAGACAAAGGCAGGAGAAAGAGGATATTATTGGGTGACTGTGGAGACTTGTACGGCTGCTTGGGAGTTGCGCCAATTACCTTAAGGGGGCTGTGTTGTGACCATTTCACACATCGCCCCATTAAAAATGGGGACCCCCTCTTTTTGCTTTTGTTTTGCCTGTTCTTCTCTTTGCTTTTAGGGCTTTGAGTAAGTGAGTGAGTCGTCTGGACTAGGGTTAAGCCTTAGGGTTTCCTTTTGATGTTTTCAGGCCGAAGTCCAGTCCAATTTTGAAAAATTATTGAGCATCCTCGCGTAGATTGCAATTTTGAAATAGGATGAGCCTGCCAGGAGGTCAGGTGTGTCTCAGGATGAGTCCAGTCAAGATTTTGAGGGCAAATTCAAGTTAGGTCTAAGTGATAGCATTTTGATGATTAAATTATGCATTTTGTCTGGGTGAATTTTGATCAAATTTTGGAAGTAAGGTAACCAATTCTTGGCCTGGGAGACGACCTAGCCCTGCATGATGAAGTGATCCGAAGACCTAGGTTTTGATATTTCAACTCCAAAAGGGCAAAATTGCTCCTGTCCCTCTCCCAGGGACCAGGGTGAAATTGATATTTTGTGCAATTTGGTTATTGACTTGTTTTATTTGCTTTTTACAGGGTCGCTAGGAGAAACAATCGAGCGTGAATTGAAGATTTTGAAGATTTTGGGACTCAAAATGACAAGTTTTTAAGGATTAAAAGCCAAATCGCTCCTGTCCCTTGCTGAAGGACCAGGGCGAAATGGCTTATTTAGAACATTTCTTGCCTTAGTGGATCGAATGGAGGCATCAGGGACGCAATGAAGGATGAAATGAACATAAAGAAGTATCAAGACTTGGTCGTTGGCAATGAAGGGTTAAAAATTTGACCTTAAGGAAAAAAATCGCTCCTGTCCCTCACTGAAGGACCGGAGCTTGATTTCCAAATTTGTACTATCCTTGCAAGACCAGGATAATTTTATGATTGGAAGAGATCAAGAGGAACATGTTTTGTCCATTGAATATACTTTGAGCGACCAACTAGCAAGGAAACATGCTAAGATGACAAAATCACTCTTGTCCCTCACTGAAGGACCGGAGCTTGAAATCCAAGTTCGCCTTATCCTTGCAAGATTTAAATGATTTCGCGATTTGAGAGGATCAAGGAAAGTACGTTTTGCTCATTGAATATAACTTGGATGGGCCACAATGGAGAAAATCGATCCAAATTGACTAAGGCGCTCCTGTCCCCCTCTCAGGGACCAAGGCGAATTTCAAAGGTAGCTCCTGTCCCTCTCCTACGGACCAGAGCGATTTTCCCTCAAGACAAGTTTTGGCCAAGGTAAAGCGAATTTCAAGCTTGATATGAAGGAAAGAGGGCATAGTCATTCCATTGAAGATAATTTTGAAGGTTGCAAGACACAAAGTGAGCCCATAATTGCCAAAGCGCTCCTGTCCCTCTCCAAGGGACCAGAGCGATTTCCTCATAAGGCAAATTTTGTAATGTCCCCACCTTTTTAGCATCTCAGTGGAGTTCTTAGCCTTTACATTCTCCGAAGGCTAAGTGGAGAAATAAGGAGAAATTGATTAAATTAATTTCTTATTAAGTCATTAAATAAAATAAAAAAAAAAGGTGACTTTATATTTAATTAATTTAATTAAAAGTGACTTAAGTGATTTATTTAAGTATTTTAATGTTATTATAAAGGTATAAAGTAACTTTATAATAATAAAGTCACTTTAATATTATAATGTGTGAATATGTCTTTAATCCCACATTGGCCAAGAAAGTGTTCGAGCTCTCATAAGAAAGAATAAAAAGGGACTTAAGAGCTCATTTTATATCATCCATCCAGAGAATTGATATTTGTTTGTTATGAACTTGGGAGAAGAAGCCAAGGGTTTCTGATTCAGTCAGCCATTGGAGAGCGACAATTCTTCAGTGTTGCAACCATTTGAGGTGGTGAAATATCCACTGAATTTGGCATTTCAGGAGAGCTTCATTCTGGAGTTCTATTTGGGCTTTAAAAAGAAGGGAAGACATCTAGGGTATGCAGATTTTCGAATATATATCAATTGCAGACCTACAGTTTCATTTGGTAGCCATTAAAAATCAGAATTGAAGCAATCATTTCAAGATACAATTGCTGCTACAGTACCCGCGCTACAGTAGACGCTACAGTAACCGTGCTACAGTACTCGCGCTATAGTAATCCGTGAATAGTGAAACGCTACAGTGGCGTGAATAGTGAAACGCTACAGTGGCGTGAATAGTGACATGCTACAGTACTAAGAAATCAGGCATTTAATTGGCAAATTATTCGTAGCTACAGCAGGAACGTGTTTAATTGGCAGTCCATTGAAGAGTGGAGACCATCATTTGCAGCAAGCATTTTACATATCAGGTTCTCTAATTTTTCTGTCATAAGTTTTGGAAATTACATGTTATACCTTTGTAACTATTTGGTGTGAGAATAACTAATAAAAACTTCATTATGCTGCTGCCACATAATTTCTAGTTTGCATGCCAAGTGTTTGATGATTTGTCAAGAAGCTGTAGTTGTTATTTTTAGTTACTTATATGCATCAAAATCAATTGGCATATCATTTCTATGACATTGCTAGTCAATCTTTCATGGTTAGAGGCATTCAAAACATTAATTGCAGTGTACAAGACCCAAACAATACAAACAGAAAACTCATAACAGCAAGTACAGACTTTGCAAGACAAGTGTTTGACAAAATTCCCAAGGGTAGAAATCAATGATTTAAGGGCAAAGTTAGTAAGGGTTCTTACATTGGTATCAGAGCTAAATCCTGCCATCCTGAGGGTTTAGCAATCACATGCAGCCGCCTGAGGTTTTGCTCTCACAGATATTACACTCGCAGGCGAGCTTTGTTTGACAGGGAACAAGAATTTGATAGGCAGCCGGGCACCATGGGTGACAGGCAAGGGGGTAGCCCACCCAGAGGCGATAGGAATGAGGAGCAAGAAATAAGGGAATTTTTCAGAGTAATGGCTACAGGACAGCAGCAGATGGCTCAGGCCTTGCAGGCACTCACCACCATGATTGAGCGCATGAACCCACAAGACAGACAGAATCAGGAGCAAGGGGATAACAGGAGTGCAGTGGGGTCACCTAGAGCTCATAGGACTCATTCTAGGACAGCAAACAGGCCTACATGTCCTACCTTCATTAGAGATGAGCCTGAGGTAGCACCTACAGGAGAACCAGGAGAGGAGATTTTCGTAGATATCCTCATGGCTGCGAATGACGAATGGGATTTATTAACTCCACAGGTGCGAGAGAGGATGACATTCGAGAGATTTGTTAATCAGAGGAGAGAGCATTACAGGTCACTCAGACAGGATAGGAGGCCTAGAGGTCAAAATAGTGAGCTAAATAGAGTTACAGGCAAGCTTACTATGCCTACATTTGATGGGAGTGGTAAGATGACAGCTCAAGCTTGGATTCATAAGCTTGACACATTTTTGGCACTGAGGCCAATGACAGAGATTGAAGCTATCAAATACGCCACTTTGCATTTGGAGGGAGTAGCACATGATTGGTGGTACCATGGTATGGTAACACTTCAGCATAATCAGGTGACAGAGTACCAGGACTTCGTGGAAAGGTTGGTTGAAAGATTTGACAAGAAAGATCCAGAGGTTTACTTCCGGGACTTAGCAACCCTGAAACAAACAGGCAACTTGGAGTATTTCATTGGTGAATTTCAGCGGTTGGCAGTCATGGTGCCAAACATTTCAGAGCGTAGATTGATAGTTCTTTTCATTGAGGGCCTATCCGAACCACTGAGAGGTTGGATAAAGGCATTTGATCCTATTTCTTTATAGGAAGCTATGAAAAAGGCAAGAAGTATGGAACATGCAGTCCCAACAAACAAATTTCAGTCCAAAGGAGCATCTTCTAGTAAGGATAACAAACCATTTTATAAAAAACTAGAGAGGACTGATTTTAAAAATGATTCTAAAGATAAAACTCCAGCACCTTTTGACAGGGAAACATTAAATGATTTGAGGAAGAAAAAATTATGTTTCAACTGTAAAGGACCCTATGATGCAAACCATGATTGTCCTCTTAGACCAAAGGGCAAAGCTAACAGAGTTATGTGGGCATACTATGAGGAATCAGAATCAGATAATTCAGACCAGCAGTCTGATATAGAGGAAATAGATGGTGAAAAAGAGGAAGACAAGGCTAAAAACTTGTCCAAGGATGGGGAAGGAGATGGGCAACTTAGGGAAGCTCGTCTCACAAGTATTAGGCAGGAAGGGTCATTCCAGATGAGAGGAGTGCTTGCTGGACAGCCAGTCATAACTTTGGTTGATATAGGTGCCACTCATAATTTCATTGATGCTAGGATGGTGGAGAAGCGTGGCATACAAACAGAGGAGTTTGGGGGAATTAGAGTGAGGGTAGCTGATGGCTATGTCCTCAAATGTGATCGTAAGATCACTGGACTCCCATTGAAAGTTAATAATTATGACTTTAAGGCAGATTTCTATGTTGTGCCTATGGGAGATACAGATATAGTCCTTGGGATGAGTTGGTTGCATGATATTGGGGAGTTCACTCTTAACCTCAAGGAGGTGGAGATGAGGTTTAAAGTGAATGGGAAGACACATATTCTTAAGGCAATCAGGGACAGTGATCTCAGGATGGTTTCTTTCCGGAGGATGGCTAGATTGATTCGACATGATCAGGTAGAGTGGGCAGCAGAGTGCATGTTGATACCATCACAGGAGGGATAGTAGAAGATTGAATATCCTCCTGATATTCAAGAGCTTAGAGTTAAACACTCTAAGGTGTTCAGTGACATTCCACCAGGTAGACCACCAGACAGGGGTATTGAGCACATCATTGAGTTAGAGGAGGGGGCTAAACCCATCATGATTACACCTTACAGGCATCCGAAGAGGTTGAAGGATGAAATTGAGAAAACCGTAAAGGAGTTACTTGCTATGGGCCACATTAGACCAAGTAAGTCTCCTTTCGCTTCTTCAGTGGTCTTAGTGAAGAAGAAGGATGGGACATTGAGGATGTGCATTGATTACAGGGTGCTTAATAGGAAGACAATTAAAAACAGGTACCCCATTCCTAGGATCGATGAGTTGATAGATGAGCTTCATGGAGCTTGCTTCTTCTCGAAGATAGATTTGAGATCAGGTTATCACCAGATTAGAGTTAGAGAGCAGGATATTGAGAAGACAACCTTTAGATGTCATTGTGGCCATTTGATTTTGTAGTTATGCCATTTGGGCTAACTAACGCACCTGCTACTTTTCAGGCAACAATGAATCGGGTTTTCCATCCTCAGTTGAGGAAATTTGTTCTTGTCTTCTTCGATGATATCTTGGTGTACAGTAGATCTTGGGAGGAGCACTTGGTTCACCTTGACACGGTGTTGGATATATTGGGCAGAGAGTCATTGTATGCAAAGGAGTCGAAGTGTGATTTGGGCATGACAGAGTTGTTGTACTTGGGTCACATCATCAGTGCAGAGGGCATACGCATGGATCCTGAAAAGATTCGTGCCATTGTGGAGTGGCCTTCACCGGTGAACCTTACACAGTTGAGGGGCTTTCTGGGATTATGTGGTTTCTACAGGAGGTTTGTGGATGGATATTCTAGGCATGCAGCACCCTTGACAGATTTGATGAGAAAGGGAGCTTTCTTGTGGACTCCTGAGGCATAGGAGTGTTTTGAGAAATTTAAGGAGTTGATGACTTCTTGTCCAGTGTTAGCATTACCAGATTTCAGCAAACCTTTTGAGCTACACTGTGATGCTTCCGGGGAGGGCATTGGAGCGGTGCTTATGCAGGAGAAGCACCCTATTGCTTATGAGAGCAGGAAATTGAGAGGGCCAGAGCGGAGCTTCAGCATTTATGATAAGGAGATGTTAGCTATTATGCATGCTTTGGCTAAATTCAGGCAATATTTGGTAGGTAGCAAATTTTCTATCAAAACCGACCATAATAGCCTAAAATACTTTTTGGGGTAGCGAGATCTCAATGATAGGCAGTAGAAGTGGGTGAGCAAGTTACAGTCCTATGACTTTGACATTACATATTTTAAGGGGACACAGAATGTAGTTGCTGATGCCTTATCACGTCGGCCCCATTTGAGCTTATTGACAGACATATCGGAGGATTGGAGACACTTGATCCTTGCAGAGTATGCAAAGGATACTTGGGCAGCTGGATTCATAGATGGGACTATTCAGGACAGCAGATACACCCTTGTGAATGAGCTCATCATTTACAAAGGGCGAATATTTTTGGTTCCAGGATCAGCAGTGAGGAGGATGGTTCTGAAATCTTTTCATGATTCACCTATGGCAGGACATCTTGGTTTCTACAAGACATACTGGCAGATTAGAGAGCGCTTCACATGGAAAGGGCTCAAAGCACAGGTACTTCAGTATGTTAGGGAGTGTCCCACCTGCCAGCAGAATAAGCAAGAACACTCCTATCCAGCCGGTTTACTTTAGCCACTTCCGATTCCTAATAGGAAGTGGGAGTGTTTGTCTATGGACTTCATCACAGGACTGCCTAGAGCCCAAGGCAGGGACTGCATATATGTGGTTGTGGATCGCCTTACGAAGTTTGCACACTTTTTTCCAATCACTGCTACATACACTGCTACGCAGGTGGCAGAGTTGTTCTTCAAGGAGATATTTAGATTACATGGCTTACCTCGGAGCATTGTGAGTGACAGGGACAGCAGGTTTATGAGTCACTTTTGGCAGGAGCTATTCAGGTTGTGTGCGACAGAGCTCACTCCGAGTACTAGCTACCACCCTCAGACAGATAGTCAAATGGAGATAGTGAACAAATGGGTGGAGGGATATCTCAGAAATTATATAGCAGGGCAACAAAAGGCATGGGTAAAGTGGATTTATCTCTGTGAGTATTGCTACAATACCACTTATCACATGTCTATTCAGATGTCACCCTTTATGGCCCTGTATGGGTATGAGGCACCCAATTTTATGGATCTGCTTTTGAGTGACAGTAGAGTGCCCAGTGTAGGTGATTTGTTACAGGAGAGTCAAGACATTGTTAAGACTCTCAAGGATAATATAACTAAGGCACAGAATCAGCAGAAGCAGTATGCAGATCAGAAGAGGACTGAGCAGACTTTTGAGGTTGGAGATATGGTGTATCTTATGTTGCAGCCTTACCGTCAATCCACTCTCAAGAAGAGTGGTACCGAGAAACTTAAGCCATGATACTATGGTCCATTTAGGATTATCAGGAAAGTGGGAGAGGTGGCTTATGAGTTAGATTTACCGGCAGAGAGCAAGGTACACAACGTTTTTCATGTGTCACGCCTCAAGAAGGCGCTAGGACATCATATTGTGCCTTCTACAGTACTATCACCCCTGGATGATGAGGGAAAACTTGTTTTGATGCCAGAGGCTATCATTGATTTCAGAGAAAGGAACTTGAGGAGACGTACCATCCGGGAATATTTGGTGAAGTGGAAGGATTTGCCAATAGAGGATGCTACTTGGGAGAATGAGGAGATTTTGCAGCATCCGGAGTTGAAGTTGCTTGAGGACAAGCAATTTCAAGAAGGACGGACTGTAATGTCCCCACCTTTTTAGCATCTCAGTGGAGTTCTTAGCCTTTACATTCTCCGAAGGCTAAGTGGAGAAATAAGGAGAAATTGATTAAATTAATTTCTTATTAAGTCATTAAATAAAATAAAATAAAAAGGTGACTTTATATTTAATTAATTTAATTAAAAGTGACTTAAGTGATTTATTTAAATATTTTAATGTTATTATAAAGTTATAAAGTAACTTTATAATAATAAAGTCACTTTAATATTATAATGTGTGAATATGTCTTTAATCCCACATTGGCCAAGAAAGTGTTCGAGCTCTCATAAGAAAGAATAAAAAGGGACTTAAGAGCTCATTTTATATCATCCATCCAGAGAATTGATATTTGTTTGTTATGAACTTGGGAGAAGAAGCCAAGGGTTTCTGATTCAGTCAGCCATTGGAGAGCGACAATTCTTCAGTGTTGCAACCATTTGAGGTGGTGAAATATCCACTGAATTTGGCATTTCAGGAGAGCTTCATTCTGGAGTTCTATTTGGGCTTTAAAAAGAAGGGAAGACATCTAGGGTATGCAGATTTTCGAATATATATCAATTGCAGACCTACAGTTTCATTTGGTAGCCATTAAAAATCAGAATTGAAGCAATCATTTCAAGATACAATTGCTGCTACAGTACCCGCGCTACAGTAGACGCTACAGTAACCGCGCTACAGTACTCGCGCTACAGTAATCCATGAATAGTGAAACGCTACAGTGGCGTGAATAGTGATGTGCTACAGTACTAAGAAATCAGGCATTTAATTGGCAAATTATTCGTAGCTGCAGCAGGAACGTGTTTAATTGGCAGTCCATTGAAGAGTGGAGACCATCATTTGCAGCAAGCATTTTACATATCAGGTTCTCTAATTTTGCTGTCATAAGTTTTGGAAATTACATGTTATACCTTTGTAACTATTTGGTGTGAGAATAACTAATAAAAACTTCATTATGCTGCTGCCACATAATTTCTAGTTTGCATGCCAAGTGTTTGATGATTTGTCAAGCAGCTGTAGTTGTTATTTTTAGTTACTTATATGCATCAAAATCAATTGGCATATCATTTCTATGACATTGTTAGTCAATCTTTCATGGTTAGAGGCATTCAAAACATTAATTGCAGTGTACAAGACCCAAACAATACAAACAGAAAACTCATAACAGCAAGTACAGACTTTGCAAGACAAGTGTTTGACAAAATTCCCAAGGGTAGAAATCAATGATTTAAGGGCAAAGTTAGTAAGGGTTCTTACAAATTTCCCGCAAAGTTAAAACGAGTTTCATGTTGGAGATGAGTGAGGGAAAGCATAATGAATCCATTGAAGATAGTTTTGAAAGTTAGCAAAAAATGATTGAGCTTATAATTGTAAAAATGCTCCTGTCCCTCACCAAGGGACCAAGGCGAAAACATATCATCAAGTCTTTCCCTTCGAATTTAGATGAATCTAGGCCAGGGCACAAGGTGGCGATGATGTTGGAAATGCTTCGAAGAAAAGTGAAGTTACAAAGACCACGAAATGTGATGAGAAATGGCCAAAGCGCTCCTGTCCCTCACCAAGGGACCAGAGCGAAATCTTCAAAAAACATAAAATGCTTGCATTGCGAAGTACTATTTCTTGTGTCCAGGACTCAAGGTGGAAGGGAAAGTGATATTCTACGTTTACAAAGCAATTTAAGGATGATACGATCAAAATTTTATGCCAAGGACTAAAGGACGCTCTTGTCCTTCACTCAAGGACCAAGGCAATTTTCATAAAATAATCATTCCTTTTCAAAAACCACGCCAAGGCAAGGTTGTGCAAAGCGAAAAATGCCTTTCGAAGGACGATGAACAAGGAATTGCCCCCAAAAGTCAACAATTTCAACCTCAAATGCAAAGTTCGCTCTTGTCCTTCACTGGAGGACCAGGGCGAAAATCCTTGGGAGAGCTCAGTTAGTCTTGAAAAAGCGAATTGGACAGGCATGAAGCAAACAATAAAGATCATTGCCTACCTCACAACTCGATTTGGCAATTAAAGAGACAAAGACCAAAGGCAAAAGATAAGGATCGCTCCTGTCCCTCACCAAGGGACCAGGGCGAAAATCCCTAGAATATCGAGTTTGCCTTGCAAAGGACAAGTTAAGCATGTATGGAATGAATGGATGAAGTCATCACTTGCCCTGTAACGTGAATTAGCGATTAAAGAGACAAGGATCAAGGATAAAAGATAAGTTCACTCCTGTCCCTCACCAAGGGACCAGGGCGAAAGTACTTTAAGGCGCACTCCTTCCACAAAGGGAATGAATTAAGCTCAAGGTTCTTAAGCAAAATGCTATTTTGGACGTCCAAGATGGGACTTTGAACGTGAAAAACAAGAAATGCAAGGCCAAATGAAAAGGGCGCTCCTGTCCCTCTCCCAAGGACCAAAGCGAGGTTCTCAACAAGGTGGTATTTTTACCATGCTTAGGCACCAATGTCATCTTAATCGCATTAAATGCTAAGTCCGCTAAAACTTTGAAATATTTTCAATTAAAATTGGCATTTAATGAGTTCGCATAAGGCATTTAATGACTAATTTAGCCTTTTAAAAAATCAAAATTTAATTGCAAAGGCATTTAATTAATTAATTATTAAATTAAGTGAAGGGAGTGCGCTTGGGGTTTTATTTTAAATATTTTATAAAGGTCGGCCTCCTTTTTTATTTAATTTTGTTTATTATTTGCTTCATTTCCACCAAGTCGGCCTATGGGAGAGTATAATGGTGAGCGCCTATATAAGAAAGGTACTTTGAGGCATTTTAATCCATCATTCAATCATTGTCTACATGCGATTTGGAAGAGCAATAAAAAGTGCGAATTTTGATCCAAGGAAGGGTGCGATTTTTCAATCCAAGGAGAAGTGCGAACTTTGCTAGAGGTTAGAGGAGGAGCGAATTTTCCTTAAAGCATTGAAGGCTAAGGGTGGTGAAATTGCTAGAGGAAGCTCATGTTGAAGACTTCGATCCACTTTTTGCCTAGCAAGCTTGCTTAAATTTTGCATCTATTTTTAGAGCTAGTTCTCAAAGAAAGGTATGGTGAAGATCTTCCTAGCCTAATTTTGAAATTTTGAAATTTGAATTTCCAATTGCATAATCGTATTTAGGAAATGATAATTCAAAGATTTATCATGAAGTTTCCTAAAATTAAAGCTTAAACTTAATCTATATTTCTACGTTCAAAGGTATATTGCTCATTATGAAATGTTATGTAGGTGTCGGGATGGCGACCCCAAAGGCAGGAGCATCCAGCAGTCGTCTGGCTCTCATGAAGGAAGATCAAAAGAATGAAGAAATGGAGACCAAGATCGTGTCAAAGTGGAGCAACATTGGAGATACCAACTTGGGAAACTTCAGTGTGAAGAAGTTTCGGGAGGTCCCTTACATTGGAAAGCCATCACCTGTCGCAAGGAGAATAATTGAAAGTGGCATTATCAAGGCGGCCGGCTTCCCTCCAGCAATCCAGTGCCATGAGCTGATGATCGAGTGTGCCCGCCATTATGACCCACAGTCAAGATCGATCGTGTCCAAGGAAGGAAACACTTTGGCTTATCTTTTAGAGGAGGCTATCAGTGAAGCTCTTCACCTACCAGAACATAAAGATATGATTTACAAAAGTTTGGAAGGAGCTAGATCCATGTACGAAGATGATCCAGACACTTGCTTGGGCATCATCAACAAGAATTGGTTACTCAAAAGTCATCCTCGCCTGAGCAAGATTCCCAACACACCACACAGGATCGACTTCCAGGAGGAGTATAGAGATTTGATAACCTTACTCAATCGAGTTACAGGGGCTCCTCAAGCCTTCTATTTTGAGAAGTGGATGTTCTTCTTCATCCAAGTGATAGTTCAGGGAAAAGGAACAATTCATTGGGCTAGAATTATTAGCCATTGCTTGGACGTGCAGTTGAGAAGACTGAAGGCTACTAAAGCCTTCCATATGAGCTCGTACATCATGTATGCCTTGATCAGGAGTTTTGAATATGCAGGACTACCTCACAGAGGAGTAATTGGAAGAGGACCTGGAGAAGTCAGAGTTTGTGATTCTTATGTTCATTTGCATCATCCACCAAGAAGCAACTACAAGTTAGTCAATGATACCTTCACAATGAACATCACCAGGACACTGCAAGGTGGGATTCACAATTGGATATCTCAAGAGGCACAGGAGCTTGTAAAGAGGTACGGTGCTTGGTTTATCCAATTCCAGAAGTTTACATATATTAGATTTCATGGATGTCCTTCACCTCCCTACATGTTGCCAAGATATCCGACAGACAGAATAGTGTTACTTGAGGTAACTAGACAGTTGGCAGCTTATGCGAAGGCATTTAGACACAGGCATGGAAAAAGAATCCCTGTACCTATCATACTAGGAAATTCAGTTGAGGTATGTCCTAATGCTCCATCTTTAGATGATGCAGAAAGAGAGTTGGCCTTATATTCTTTTTCATTCTTTTCATTGAGGGAGAATTTCGATCCTTATGGGTATATCGAGGAGACAATTGGTAGGAAGTACAAGCATGAATGTCAGGTAGAAGATTTTTGGATGAATCTCTCAGATGATTTAGAAGTGAAAAGAAAGATGCATTCCAGATTGCCTTTGGATTTCATCGAGAAATGCAAAGTTTATAGAGTGGCCGATCAAGCTCAGGACAGTGGCAAGCACCTCCAGTCATCTTATGATAGAGAGGACAAGGCAGTGAAGATAGATTGGAATGAACCTGAGGTTGTAGACTTAAAGGCTTTGATGGCCCCAGTCTTGTCCTATACTCGCAGATGGGTTGATGTGCAACATCAAAAGTTGAGAGAGAAAAATATATCTATGACTTTTACTTTGGAGGAAAGATCGACAAAAGGAGGAGCAAGTGCAAGTGAAGGTCATCATCATCCTAAAAGCACAAGCGACGGCAATCCTCACCCCAGAAGCGTAAGTGAAGGCAATCCTCATCCTAGAGGTGCGAAGAGGAAGGAAAGACCTGAGAAAAGAGAATCTTCCAAGAAGAAGCAAGAGGCCAATCGAGATCGCTCATCCGGCACATCGTCTCGACAAGAGAAGAGGACACTTGAAGTGGAAGAATCTATGGAGTCCATGGTTCAGAATGATAAACATGAAGAGGGACAGGCATCTCAACGTTCATCAAGTCAATCTCCCCAGGTCAATGAGCTACATGAAGACAAGAATGATGATGAAGCTACATCTCCTCTCTGGAAAGAAGAGCCATTGCCTAAAGAAATACAAGTTAGAGAGACAAGGTCCGCTATTCTAGATTGGTTGAAGGAGAGACTGACAAGGGTGATTGTGATTGAAGACGAAGATAATGTGACTGATTTAGATAGCCTTGTCGGAAATCCTCAGGGAGTAACAGAAAGGAAGAAGGCCACCAAAATGTCCAAGATGATCAGAGATGAGACAGGGTCCAGGAAATTGCAGATAGCTACACCGGCAGTGGACAAGTACGAGGGTGAAATCCTTGCAAAGGAGTATGATGTAGAAACCGTTGAGCTTGGTCCACTCACCACTGAGCAGGCAATGGATGAGGCAACTGATTCATTTGAGGCACTTAAAGATAAACTGAAGGAAGAAATGGAAAAGAGTAGAAAACTTGAGAGAGAGGTCGGTGCTTGGAGAGGCTACTTTAGCCATCTCAGTCAGCCTTTGGGACGTCAGGATCCAGTAGTATCTCCTATGCAAGCACTTCCCCTAGAATCAGTTGGTGAGGCAAAGAGAGTTAAGAGCTTGGTCTAGCTTATGAGCTCTTGGATTGACAAATCTCATACAGTTGCCGTTGAGTTTACAACAAGCATGATGCAGACCATTCATTGGGCTATCCAGGTCCTTGAGATCATCCACAACCTAATGATAACAGTAGCCGCTTTTGCTCATACTAAAGATGTTATCATTCCTGTTCTTCAAGTAATCAAGCAAACACCAAGGAAGACCTTAGCACAAGAAAAGATAATGGATGGAGGAGCTCATAATTTACTCCAGTGGTCTACTTTACTCTAGATGAAGGAAGTTCTTTTCGAAGACACCAGCACCAAATGCAATCAAGTGGAGGAGGTTATCCATCCAATAAAGGACAAGGTGTTTGGGGTTTTATGTACTATTCTTGGCCGAAGAATCGAAGTTGAGACAGATGTAGATCTTCAAGAGTTGGAGGAAAGGGTCAAGGTCATCTTTTGCAAAGATGAGAATGTTATTACAGATGAGAAAAGAGATCAAATGTTTGCTACTATGCTCCTGATTGAGAAAATCAAGGAACTCGAACCTGAATGGGACGCAGCTCTTCTCAAGGCCTTTGATCAGATTATTCACTTGGAAGAACGAATGAGGAATCTTCCCGAGATTCCTATGGCTGAAATTGAAGGAATCGTGTCCAGATTCATTGCATATGCTAAAAAGGAGCATTGGAAAGGGAACAAGGTTCTAGAAGAGAGGTTGTTATAGATGACATGGCACCTTAATTATCATTGGTCTATGTTTCCTAGATTTTTGTGCCAAATTAAATATTTGGCTATGCATTTAATATTGTTCAATAAAAGGGGAACTTTTGTAATAAAACCCTAATTAGGGTTTAGGTGTCAGAATCTCAACCATTGATCTTCTTTTGATCTGGGCCGTTCATTGTAATTGAGGATGCTATTTATACCCTCATTCATTTTCATTTTGATATAGAATTAGAAAGAGAGAGCAATAAAAATAGTTAGAAGTTTAGAGCTTTTGAGAAAAAAGTATTTGTACCAAGATTGAGCTTTGAAGAAGGAATTTCAAGCAATTGTTGTCTATTTTGGCTTTGAGATCAATAAAATATTGAAGTTATGGTGTTTTATTGCAATTCTTGTGGCTATCTTCATGGTTGTTTGTTTTCTTGAATCATTCTCAATCGAAGTAGTATTTAAGTTTGAAGGACTAAGTGTTGGGCTTGATCTTTGGTGAGATTTACATTCCAAACCACTAGCTTCTTGCTGATTGTGGGAACGCCTTGCGTGGTCAACTGGAGAGACTTGAATTACTTAAACCCTCAATCGTCATTGAGCTTCGGATATGTGCCTTTGTGGTAGTGTCCATGATCCTTGATGAATTGAAAAATCATTTGTTACCTTAGAAGATTGCATCAATTTCAGTTAAGTTGTTATTTCATGGCAATATTGAAATTGGTAGAATCTTGCCAAGTCTAGCCTACATTGGGTCATTCTTAGGATTAGATTAGAATTTACCCCTTGCAAACTCTACCTTTTGATCATTTTGAAGACTTGTTAGTTTAGAGAGATCTTGTTCCTGCAGCTCGGATTGACGTAAGGCCCCTTGATGAAATAGCATTCACAACGACCACTAGTGCTTATCCACACGTAGAGACCCTACATAAAAGAACATTGGAGTCACCCTGATTGATCCTTTTTTGCAACATCTTCAGCAATCAGAGGCTTTTTTCAAGAGAGGATAAGGTACCCTTGGGTATTTTATTCTGTGTATGATTGTGTACAAAATACACGTCAACAGGCTGCAATGTGCATACTGGAGGGTTGCAAAAAAATATTAAAAAAAGGTAGAAGATGCGCCTAGCCTTGACTTTCCCATCAAGCTATCATGCAAGCTGTTCGGGCCAGTCTAGAATAAATTACAGCATGCTGTC
Source organism: Cryptomeria japonica (assembly GCF_030272615.1). Taxonomy (NCBI): domain Eukaryota; kingdom Viridiplantae; phylum Streptophyta; class Pinopsida; order Cupressales; family Cupressaceae; genus Cryptomeria; species Cryptomeria japonica. The sequence goes on along the minus strand of NC_081414.1, from coordinate 858,320,367 downwards.
ATAATGGATTGTGTATAGCCAGCAAGAAGGAAATAAGAGGTTTCAGAATTTCTTGGTATTTATCAGCTTCCTCTTTAGCATTGTTTGTTTATGTATTGACGATAAATGAATGTTGAATGAATGTAATAAGGGGCTGGTCATTTTACTATCGAATTAAAATTGATTTCTAGCAATTTCCCATAGTTGCTTTTTGAGCTTGTAATAGTTAAAATTATACTTTCTGTTCAAAAATTTGCAAAGAACAAACTTAAAACGCAACAGGTTCAACTAAACCTCAGTTGTCAGAGTTGAGGGCCTTTTGAGGTTCTTACAGTGGTATCAAAGCTAAATCTTGCCATCCTAAGGGTTTAGCAGTTACATGCAGTCATAGGAAGTGGGTTCACACGGGTATTACACACGCAGAAGAGCCCTCCTTGAAGGAGAACAAAGCATTAACAGGCAGTCAAACACTATGGGTGACAGGCATGTAGGCAGTCCACCTAGAGGCCACAGAGCTGAGGATGAGGAGATGAGAATTTTTTAGGACTATGGCTACGGGGCAGCAGCAGGTTGCTCAGGCTTTACAGGCACTCACCACCGTGACGGAGCGTATGAATCCTCCAAACCGATTCAATCAGGACCCAGAGGATAATAGGAGTGTAGCCAATATTCCTAGAGCTCACAGGGAAGCTACACGCACAATTGACAAGCCTTCAAGGCCTAATT